>NC_088241.1:25577303-26217303 GCF_036934945.1 Oncorhynchus masou masou | reverse complement strand
TCTCACACTTCAGAGGGGAGCAGAGGGAGAGAGAGAGAGGCCAACTCTCCCCTCCAGCCAAACTGACACAAACAGACAACTTCAAAGTGAAGACTGTTGTTTATTTAGTGAAGGGGGATGGGTGGGGAAAGAGAGAGAGAGTCCATCTGATATCCAACTGTCAGGAGAGCATTTTCACATGCAAAATAGAGTGTGTGTGGGAGCGAAAGATTACCTAGAGGGAGAAACATGACAGCACTCAGTATGGTCAGAATGGATCATCATCTGGCAGGCCTCTCTCTCTCTCTCTCTCTCTCTCTCTCTCTCTCTGTTTGTCTCGTTCTCTCTCTCTCTCAGGTTGTCTCGTTCTCTCTCTCTCGGTTTGTCTCGTTCTCTCTCTTTGTAGCTTTCTCTCTGTCTTTCAGTCTCTTTCTCTCTAGTTTTCAGTCTCTCGCTCTCTAGCTTTCTCTCTAGCTTTCAGTCTCTCTCTCTTTCTCTCTAGCTTTCAGTCTCTCTCTCACTTTCTCTCTCACTTTCAGTCTCTCTCTCTTTCTCTCTCTCTTTCAGTCTCTCTTTCTTTCTCTCTAGCTTTCAGTTTCTCTTTCTCTCTAGCTGTCAGTCTCTCTCTCTTTCTCTCGAGCTTTCAGTCTCCCTCTCTCTCTCCATACCCCCTCTCTAGCTTTCAGTCTCTCTCTCTCTCTAGCTTTCAGTCTCTCTCTCTCTCTCTCTCTCTCTCTCTCTCTCTCTCTCTTTCTCTCTAGCTTTCAGTCTCCCTTTCTCTCTAGCTTTCAATCACTCTCTAGCCTTCTCTCTAGATTTCAGTCTCTCTCTCTTTCACTCAAGCTTTCAGTCTCTCTCTTTCTCTCTAGCTTTCAGTCTCTCTCTTTCTTTCTAGCTTTCAGTCTCTCTCTCTCTCTAGCTTTCAGTCTCTCTCTCTATCTCTCTAGCTTTCAGTCTCCCGCTCTCTAGCTTTCTCTTTTCTTTGTCTCTCTTTCTCTCTAGCTTTCTCTCTAGATTTCAGTCTCTCTCTCTTTCTCTCAAACTTTCAGTCTCTCTCTTTCTCTCTAGCTTTCAGTCTCTCTCTTGCTTTCTAGCTTTCAGTCTCTCTCTCTCTCTAGCTTTCAGTCTCTCTCTTTCTCTAGCTTTCAGTCTCTCTCCCTGTCTCTCTCTAGCTTTTAGTTTCTCTCTCTTTCTCTCCAGCTTTCAGTCTCTCAGTCCCTCTATCTCTCCAGCTTTCAGTATCTCTCACTCTCTAGCTTTCAGTCTATCTCTCTCTCTAGCTTTCAGTCTCTCTCTCTCTCTAGCTTTCAGTCTCTCTTTCTCTCTAGCTTTCAGTCTCTCTCTAGCTTTCTCTCTAGATTTCAGTCTCTCTCTCTTTCTCTCTAGCTTTCAGTCGCTCTCTCTTTCTCTGTAGCTTTCAGTCTCTCTCTCTCTATCTCTATATTTCAGTCTTTCTCTAGCTTTCAGTCTCTCTCTCTTTCTCTCTAGCTTTCAGTCTCCCGCTCTCTAGCCTTCTCTGTTTTTCAGTCTCTCAGTCTTTCTCTCTAGCTTCCAGTCTCTCTCCCTCTTTCTCTCTAGCTTTCAGTTGCTCTCCCTCTTTCGCTCTAGCTTTCAGTCTCTCTCCCTCTCTCTAGCTTTCTCTCTCTAGCTGTCAGTCTCTCTTTCTCTCTAGCTTTCAGTCTCTCTCTCTCTCTAGCTTTCAGTCTCTCTCTCTCTCTCTTTCTCTCTAGCTTTCAGCCTCTCTCTCTTTCTCTCTAGCTTTGAGCCTCTCTCTCTCTCTCTAGCTTTCAGTCTCTCTCTCTATCTCTATACCTTTCAGTCTCTCTCTATCTCTAGCTTTCTCTCTGTCTTTCAGTCTCTCATTCTCTCTAGCTTTCATTCTCTGTCCCTCTTTCTCTCTAGCTTTCAGCCCCTCTCTCTCTCTCTCTCTCTCTCTGTGTGTCTTTCAGTCTCTCTATCTCTCTAGCTTTCAGCCTCTCTCTCTATGTGTCTTTCAGTCTCTCTCTCTCTCTCTAGCTTTCAGTCTCCCGCTCTCTAGCTTTCTCTTTTCTTTGTCTCTCTTTCTCTCTGCTTTCAGTCTCTCTCTCTCAAGCGTTCAGTCTCTCTCTCTCTTCCTCTCTAGCTTTCAGTCTCTCTCTAGCTTTCAGTCTCTCTCTCTTTCTCTCAAGCTTTCAGTCGCTCTCTTTTTCTCTCTAGCTTTCAGTCTCCCGCTCTCTAGCCTTCTCTCGGTCTTTCAGTCTCTCAGTCTCTCTTTCTCTCTAGCTTCCAGTCTCTCTTCCTCTTTCTCTCTAGCTTTCAGTTGCTCTCCCTCTTTCGCTCTAGCTTTCAGTCTCTCTCCCTCTTTCTCTCTCCCTCTCTCTAGCTTTCTCTCTCTAGCTGTCAGTCTCTCTTTCTCTCCAGCTTTAAGTCTCTCTCTCTAGCTTTCAGTCTCTCTCTTTCTCTCTAGCTTTCAGCCTCTCTCTCTCTTTATCTCTAGCTTTGAGCCCCTCTCTCTCTCTCTAGCTTTCAGTCTCCCTCTCTATCTCTATACCTTTCAGTCTCTCTCTAGCTTTCTCTCTGTCTTTCAGTCTCTCATTCTCTCTAGCTTTCAGTCTCTCTCCCTCTTTCTCTCTAGCTTTCAGCCTCTCTCTCTCTCTCTCTCTCTCTGTGTCTTTCAGTCTCTATCTCTCTAGCTTTCAGCCTCTCTCTCTCTGTGTCTTTCAGTCTCTCTCTCTCTAGCTTTCAGTTTCTCTCTCTTTCTCTCTAGCTTTCAGTCTCCCGCTCTCTAGCTTTCTCTCTAGCTTTCAGTTTCTCTTTCTCTCTAGCTGTCAGTCTCTCTCTCTTTCTCTCTAGCTTTCAGTCTCTCTCTCTCTCCCTCCCTCCCCTCTCTCTAGCTTTCAGTCTCTCTCTCTCTCTAGCTTTCAGTCTCTCTCGCTCTCTCTCTCTGGCTTTCAGTCTCTCTCTCTCTCTCTAGCTTTCAGTCTCTCTAGCTTTCAGTCTCTCTTTCTCTCTAGCTTTCAATCTCTCTCTAGCTTTCTCTCTAGCTTTCAGTCTCTCTCCCTATGTCTCTCTCTACATTTTAGTTTCTCTCTCTTTCTCTCTAGCTTTCAGTCTCCCGCTCTCTAGCTGTCTCTCTGTCTTTCAGTCTCTCAGTCCCTCTAGCTTTCAGTCTCTCTCCCTCTTTCTCTCTAGCTTTCAGTCGCTCTCTCTCTTTCTCTCTAGCTTTCATCCTCTCTCCCTCTCTCTCTCTCTGGCTTTCAGTCTCTCTCTCTCTCTCTCTAGCTTTCTTTCTCTCTAGCTTTCAGTCTCTCCCTCTTTCTCTCTAGCTTTCAGTCTCTGTCTCTCTTTCTCTCTAGCTTTCAGTCTCTCTCTAGCTTTCTCTCTAGATTTCAGTCTCTCTCTCTTTCTCTCTAGCTTTCAGTCTCTCTCTATCTATCTAGCTTTCAATCTCCCGCTCTCGAGCCTTCTCTTTTCTTTGTCTCTCTTTCTCTCTAGCTTTCAGTCTCTCTCCCTATGTCTCTCTCTACATTTTAGTTTCTCTCTCTTTCTCTCTAGCTTTCAGTCTCCCGCTCTCTAGCTGTCTCTCTGCCTTTCAGTCTCTCAGTCTCTCCAGCTTTCAGTCTCTCTTTCTCTCTAGCTTTCAGTCTCTCTCCCTCTTTTCCTCGAGCTTTCAGTTGCTCTCCCACTTTTGCTCTAGCTTTCAGTCTCTCTCCCTCTTTTGCTCTAGCTTTCAGTCTCTCTCCCTCTTTCTCTCTCCCTCTCTCTAGCTTTCAGCCTCTCTCTCTCTCTCTCTCTAGTTTTCAGTCTCTCTCCCTCTTTGTCTCTACCTCTCTCTAGCTTTCTCTCTCTCGCTGTCAGTCTCTCTTTCTCTCTATCTTTCAGTATCTCTCTCTCTAGCTTTCAGTCTCTTTCTTTCTCTCTAGCTTTCAGTCTCTCTCTCTTTCTCTCTAGCTTTCAGTCTCCCGCTCTCTAGCCTTCTCTCTGTCTTCCAGTCTCTCAGTCAATCTTTCTCTCTAGCTTTCAGTCTCTGTCTCTCTTTCTCTAGCTACAGTCTCTCTCTCTTTCTCTCTAGCTTTCAGTCTCCCAATCTCTAGCTTTCTCTGTCTTTCAGTCTCTCTTTCTCTCTAGCTTTCAGTCTCTCTCCCTCTTTCTCTCTAGCTTTCAGTCGCTCTCTCTCTTTCTCTCTAGCTTTCATCCTCTCTCCCTATTTCTCTCTCTCTCTCCCTAGTTCAGTCTCCCAGTCTCTCTCTCGCTTTCATCCTCTCTCTTTCTCTCTAGCTTTCAGCCTCTCTCTCTTTCTCTCTAGCTATCTCTCTCTAGCTGTCAGTCTCTCTTTCTCTCCAGCTTTCTGTCTCTCTCTAGCTATCAGTCTCTCTCTCTTTCTCTCTTGCTTTCAGTCTCTCTCCCTTTCTCTCAAGCTTTCAGTCGCTCTCTCTTTCTCTCTAGCTTTCAGTCTGCCGCTCTCTAGCTTTCTCTCAGTCTTTCAGTCTCTCAGTCTCTCTTTCTCTCTAGCTTTCAGTATCTCTCCCTCTTTCTCTCTAGCTTTCAGTTGCTCTCCCTCTTTTACTCTAGCTTTCAGTCTCTCTCCCTCTTTCTCTCTCCCTCTCTCTAGCTTTCAGCCTCTCTCTCTCTCTCTAGTGTTCAGTCTCTCTCTCTCTCCCTCTTTCTCTCTCCCTCTCTAGCTTTCTCTCTCTAGCTGTCAGTCTCTCTTTCTCTATAGCTTTCAGTCTCTCTCTCTCTCGACATTTGAGTCTCTCTCTCTCTCTCTAGCTTTCAGTCTCTCTAGCTTTCAGTCTCTCTTTCTCTCTAGCTTTCAATCTCTCTCTAGCTTTCTCTCTAGATTTCAGTCTCTCTATCTTTCTCTCTAGCTTTCAGTCTCTCTCTCTTTCTCTCCAGCTTTCAGTCTCCCTTTCTCTCTAGCTTTCAGTCTCTCTCCCTCTTTCTCTCGAGCTTTCAGTTGCTATCCCTCTTTTGCTCTAGCTTTCAGTCTCTCTCCCTCTTTTGCTCTAGCTTTCAGTCTCTCTCCCTCTTTCTCTCTCCCTCTCTCTAGCTTTCAGCCTCTCTCTCTCTCTCTCTCTCTCTCTCTCTCTAGTTTTCAGTCTCTCTCCCTCTTTGTCTCTACCTCTCTCTAGCTTTCTCTCTCTCGCTGTCAGTCTCTCTTTCTCTCTAGCTTTCAGTATCTCTCTCTCTAGCTTTCAGTCTCTCTTTCTTTCTCTCTAGCTTTCAGTCTCTCTCTCTTTCTCTCTAGCTTTCAGTCTCCCGCTCTCTAGCCTTCTCTCTGTCTTTCAGTCTCTCAGTCAATCTTTCTCTCTAGCTTTCAGTCTCTCCCTCTTTCTCTCTAGCTTTCAGTCTCTGTCTCTCTTTCTCTCTAGCTTCAGTCTCTCTCTCCTTCTCTCTAGCTTTCAGTCTCCCAATCTCTAGCTTTCTCTGTCTTTCAGTCTCTCTTTCTCTCTAGCTTTCAGTCTCTCTCCCTCTTTCTCTCTAGCTTTCAGTCGCTCTCTCTCTTTCTCTCTAGCTTTCATCCTCTCTCCCTATTTCTCTCTCTCTCTCCCTCTCTCTCTCTAGTTCAGTCTCCCAGTCTCTCTCTCGCTTTCATCCTCTCTCTCTTTCTCTCTAGCTTTCAGCCTCTCTCTCTTTCTCTCTAGCTATCTCTCTCTAGCTGTCAGTCTCTCTTTCTCTCCAGCTTTCTGTCTCTCTCTAGCTATCAGTCTCTCTCTCTTTCTCTCTTGCTTTCAGTCTCTCTCTCTTTCTCTCTAGCTTTCAGTCTCTCTCTCTTTCTCTCTAGCTTTCAGTCTGCCGCCCTCTAGCTTTCTCTCAGTCTTTCAGTCTCTCAGTCTCTCTTTCTCTCTAGCTTTCAGTCTCTCTCCCTCTTTCTCTCTAGCTTTCAGTTGCTCTCCCTCTTTTGCTCTAGCTTTCAGTCTCTCTCCCTCTTTCTCTCTCCCTCTCTCTAGCTTTCAGCCTCTCTCTCTCTCTCTCTCTAGTGTTCAGTCTCTCTCTCCCCCCCTCTTTCTCTCTCCCTCTCTAGCTTTCTCTCTCTAGCTGTCAGTCTCTCTTTCTCTATAGCTTTCAGTCTCTCTCTCTCTCGACCTTTGAGTCTCTCTCTCTTTCTCTCTAGCTTTCAGTCTCTCTCTCTTTCTCTCTAGCTTTCAGTCTCCCGCTCTCTAGCTTTATCTCGGTCTTTCAGTCTCTCATTCTCTCTAGCTTTCAGTCTCTCTCCCTCTCTCTCTAGCTTTCAGTCGCTCTCCCTCTTTCCCTCTCCCTAGCTTTAAGCCTCTCTCTCTCTCTAGTTTTCAGCCTCTCTCTCTAGCTTTCAGCCTCTCTCTTTCTCTCTAGCTCTCTCTCTAGCTGTCAGTCTCTCTCTCTCTCTCTCTCTCTCTCTCTCTCTCTCTCTCTCGCTCTCTAGCTTTCAGTCTCTCTCTCTTTCTATTTAGCTTTCAGTCTACCACTCTCTAGCTTTCAGTCATCTCTCCCTCTTTCTCTCTGGCTTTCAGTCTCTCTCTCTTTCTCTCTAGCTTTCAGTCTCCCACTCTCTAGCTATCTCTGTCTTTCAGTCTCTCTTTCTCTCTAGCTTTCATCCTCTCCCCCTATTTCTCTCTCTCCCTCAAGTTCAGTCTCTCTCTCTTTCTCTCTAGCTTTCAGCCTCTCTTTCTCTCTAGCTATCTCTCTCTAGCCTTCAGTCTCTCTCTCTCTAGCTTTCAGTCTCTCTCTCTCTCTCTCTCCTAAATCACTCCGCATTTCGTCAGCCCGGCAGCTTAAATCCAGACTAAATTAGTAGAATGAAGATTAAGTCATTTGGCCTTGAGCTGTTCCAGACATTACGAGTCAAAGACTGAGGATAACTTTAAACTCGGCCGACTGGGGTCAAAACGTGTGTGTGTGTCTGTGTGTGTTTGTGTGAGCGCGTGCGTGCGTGTGTGCATGAGTCTAGAAGATTTCTTCTGCGGGAGTCAATTGAAACCAAATTAAAGGGAGTGTTTTTTTAAATTTTAAATAGAAAATATTACATTCCTTTGGGTAACTGTTTCCTGAGCACACAGCCCTGGCTTCATTATTTTCCATTAGCGTACACAAAGTCAACTGACGACAAGCTTGTTCCCAGGTTGAACGATCGCAAGACTAGACACCATCACTCGTGTCCTGCCCGTGCTTTCCAAGGTTCTACTAGTTTATGGTCAATGGGCTTTGAAGGTAATCAAATCAGTTTGCTGGACTGAGCTGGTTTACCATTCAAATGAACAGTCATCTACCTCCCAACACTGTGGCTAGGTGTGTGTTCTGCATGTCGACCACCGCAACAGCTTAAGTGGACACACCCTGTACAACGGTGGTGTAAGTAAGTAAGTAGCCTGGCACGACCCTTGGCTTTGTACGAGCTGGCTCATAGGAGCAGGAGTCTATCTCCTGTTTCTGTGGTGTGAGGCAGCTTGATAGCAGGGTGCTTGGAGTCTGAGTACAATAATGATTTGTGAAAAGGCATAGTACAGAGTTGTCAATAGAGAAACACAACCGCCCTCTCTGAGTATACAAGAGCAATAACAACTGAGTACAGAGCAAAGTTCAGGAGTAATGTCACAAGGCCTCCTCTGAGAGAGAGAGAGAGAGAGAGAGAGAGAGAGGGCTAGTGCATACACACACACACACACACACACACACACACACACACACTATGGCTGCAATACAAACAAGACCTCAGCACCACAGAGATGCTATTGCGGATTTATATTTACCTTCAATCCCAAAAGGGGGAAGAAAAGATAATGAAATAAATAATAATAGAGGCATCAGATAAGCTCCCGTTTATCCCGCTATGGGGCAAATACAAATTGTCAATTTAATGAACATGGTGGACGTGATGAAAGCGAGGTGAAGGAGCCTCGTTGCCTGACAAACAATCAGGAAATGTTATCTTAATATTGTTCTGTGGTTATTCAGCCCATAACTTAGGGGGGAGGAGCAAAGGCCATGTCCCAGTGAGGTGTCCCTGTTATTGCCTGTTTTTATTATGAGCCATAGCTCAACGGTTGGAAATACACACACACACACACAGACACACACACACCTGACCATATAACTAGAGTTCCAGCAAAGAACAAAGACAGGATTGATACGAGATGTTTGAAAGACAAATGCGTACGTACGTGTGTGTTGGGGGGGGGGGGGGGGGGGGCTTTCCAGATTCAATACATTTATTGCTGTAATGGGTTTAATGAATACCAGACCGTAAATCAAAACGTTTCATCACAAAATCACAAATCAAGCACCGAAACTGGCATCATTGGCTGGTAACCAACCACCAAAAAGGCAGAAAACCCCCCCTACTCCTGATTTGTGTGACAACAAGAGGTCAGAGTCCTCCATCAGCAGCACTTAAAAAGCCTCCAGATGCTTCCTAGTCCAAACTTTTTGGTATTTAAAGCCTCAATCTGAGGATCCCCACCCAAATGAACTATTATCTCCGTATTTATATATTGCCCGTACTAAATTGCGTCGCTGCGAAGAATTACTATGGATATGAATATCTGCGACAATAACTCAGCCACAAGCCTTAAAGACACGACGCTCTTTATTGGGGGCGTCTGATAGCCCTTAAATACAGCACCAGGCAGCCATATCAGTGCTGTTTCTCTCTAATATCAGGCCACATTAGCGGCTCGTAAATCAAATTACACTCCTAGAATTTCATTAAGCTCACCTGCCAGCAGTAGTGCCGGCTAAATATTGATGTTTTCCCACCGCGATTGTGTGGCTCTCAGGTACACAAAAGGAGGAAGGAAAGCAAGGGGAAACGGATGATGAATGTAATTATCTTTTAAGGAATACAGTGGAACTCTGTCATAAATCCCCCTGGTAATACTACGGAGAGGGAGAGGTAGCAATAAAGAGCGTCCTGTGGGCTGGAGTCAACAACGGCAACAACACCGGCTGTGTCCCAAAATGGCACCCCAATCCCTACGTAGGGCCCTACGTTTTGAACAGATCCATATTGGCCCTTGGTCAAAAGGAGTGCCCTATATAGGGACTAGGCTCCCATTTAGGAATGGCCCTGTCTGCTCCCTTCCTGTTTAAAGTGTTCGAGTGTTCAACCAGAGGTGGACTCCACAGCCTGATTACAGCCTGGAGAGAAAGTCAACTCTCTAACAGGAATCAAAGAGGATGATGTATGACAGAGATCACACACCCCAGATAGACAAGCTAATGCAATAGAACGAGAGAGAGAGAGAGAGAGAGAGAGAGAGAGAGAGAGGCTGATAATGCACAAAGATTGACTTGTTACTTTTACACCCTTGATCCAATATTAAAGAAATGATCGAGTACTTTCTTTATTGCCACTCGAATTATCTGAAAGGAATGTGTGTTTCTATTTGTTTTTTTGTCGGTTTTTTTCAACTGAATATATAGCCTAGACCCTGGTTTTGCATAAACAGGCGAGATTTCCTAGATATGGAATCTGGGAAGGCTGTTTGAGCCGGGAGGAGGATGGGGGGGGAGGGTGGGACAACGGCGTCTGGCTATGGATTTTGATTACACACAGAGGGAAATGAGTGAGTCGGGGACCGTGACGACACTCACTTAATAAAAAGGTAAAGTCTATACATCAAAGAGCGTCTAGCTGTAAAACGTTGTATTCTGCTGTGCTGACGGCCCATCCCCATCCTGGCTCATTGTGAGCCCTCTAACGGGGACACTCATATTTGCTATTGGCTCAATGTAATTTTAAATAATGAGCTTTATCCCTGATCTAATTAACAAGGGCCTCGCTCCCCCTCTTCAAATTAGGAAGCCAGTATCGGTCTAGCCGACTGTTGTTTAGCAAATTCGCTTTGTGACAAAACAGCAAAACGGGTTGGCTAGACCTGGTCTCTCTCTCTCTCTCTCTCTCTCTCTCTCTCTCTCTCTCTCTCTCTCTCTCTCTTTCTTACTGGAATTCCAATTCAATGATCACCTTAGATCCCACGCACGCCATAAATCAGACAGGCTTGACAGAGGATGAAAAATGATATTAATAATGTGAAACTTATTATACAGTCCAAAACGCTCCCTTGATAAATGACATTGTTTGGGCCTGACAATGATTGCATTTAAAACATTATTTCTGTTTTGTGCTGCATTCTGTGGGTTGGTGGACGCAGGGGCGTGAGTGTGTGTGCTCATGAAATATCTTCCCATCCCAGATCTCACCCTGGAGTCAAGAGGGCAAATGGTGGCCGGTGGCTCACAACAAACCCAAAACGCACGAGCACACGCACACACGCACGCGTTGAAAAACAGAGCCCATCTCCCTGCCTCCACATCTACACATCAATCGCTACAACACGTTTCACTGGTACTGAGCAACAGACACAGCGGGGAAAGAGCAAGCCAGGAGTAGAGGAAACGAATCTGAGCAACAGACACAGCGGGGGGAAGAGAGCCTGAAAAAGAGAGATACCACCATTCCATAGCACCGTTGTCAGAGAGAGAACAGTAGGGCGTGCTCGACGTGCATAGCAAATCCCTGTGCTAACACCTCACACTCGCTGACTCCAATCTGAGCAACAGACACAGCGGGGGAAAGAGCAAGCCAGGAGTAGAGGAAACGTCAATCTGAGCAACAGACACAGCGGGGGAAAGAGCAAGCCAATCTGAGCAACAGACAGACAGCGGGGGAAAGAGCAAGCCAGGAGTAGAGGAAAGTCAATCTGAGCAACAGAGCGGGGGGAAACAATCTGAGCAACAGTCAATCTGAGCAACAGACACAGCAGGAGTAGAGGGGGAAAGAGCAAGCCAGGAGTCAATCTGAGCAACAGAGCGGGGGAAAGAAACGTCAATCTGAGCAACAGACACAGCGGGGGAAAGAGCAAGCCAGGAGTAGAGGAAACGTCAATCTGAGCAACAGACACAGCGGGGGAAAGAGCAAGCCAGGAGTAGAGGAAACGTCAATCTGAGCAACAGACACAGCGGGGGGAAAGAGCAAGCCAGGAGTAGAGGAAACGTCAATCTGAGCAACAGACACGGCGGGGGAAAGAGCAAGCCAGGAGTAGAGGAAAGCAACAGCAACACAGCAGGGGGGAAAGAGCAAGCCAGGAGTAGAGGAAACGTCAATCTGAGCAACAGACAGTAGAGGAAACGTCAATCTGAGCAACAGACACAGTAGAGGAAACGGGGGAGGTAAAAGAGCAAGCGGGGAAAGGAGGGGGAAAGAGCAAGCCAGGAGTAGAGGAAACGTCAATCTGAGCAACAGACACAGCGGGGGAAAGAGCAAGCCAGGAGTAGAGGAAACGTCAGGAGTCATAAAGTTTCATTTGAAATGGAAACTGGGAGTGCGGTGGAAACATGGTGACACATGTTTTTCTTTCTGCCTGTAGCTGGCTGGGTTAGCAATGCTACGGTGCCACCGGGCTGCGTTTCCATTCATTAACACAGGGGACAGGCCAGTTGTGCTAAGCTAAATGCCACGTACCAGGACACCGAGACAAAAGGCTATCTCCCAAACGGCACCCTACTCCCTATATAGTGCACTAATTTTGACCAGGGCCAGGGAGCGGACAGCTTCAGTCGTACCCGGGGTGTGGGACTGTTTTCGGGGTTTTACTGGATTGGCAAGGGGTGGATAGGACTGAGGAGGATGCACAGCACACTGCATAGAGAGACGGGGAATGCAAAAAGTTGATGCTGAGCAGATAAGGACGTCTGTATATGTCAATCAATCATTCAGCTAACTAGCCCACTGGGGGCTTCGATAAGATCAATTGCGTTGCTATATTTGTGGTGCATCTTTGGCTTATGCTACTGATGATTTCAGTTGGCATCGTAAGCTGATGATTTGGGCAAATGATTACACAAATCGTTTTGTATTACAGCTAACTCTCAAAGTAGTGTACACTCAAGCCACTCGTGATGTAAGACACTGATGAAACACATACACACTTCTACACCGAGTGGACAAAACATTAGGAACACCTTCCTAATGACGAGTTGCGCCCCCAGAACAGCCACAATTCGTCGGGGCGTGGACTCTACAAGGTGCCCGGAAGCTTTCCACAGGGATGCTGGCCCATGTTGACTCCAATGCTTCCCACAGTTGTGTCAAATTGGCTGGATGTCCTTTGCCTGGTGACCATTCTTGATCCCCACGGGAAACTGTTGAGCGTGAAAAATGCAGCAGCGTTGCAGTTCTTGACACAGTCAAACCGGTGTGCCTGGCACCTACTACCATACCTTGTTCAAAAGCACTGAAATATGTTGTCTTGCCCATTCACCCTCTGAATGGCACACAGACACAATCCATATCTCAATTGTCTCAAGGCTTAAAAATCCTTGTTTTTTATCCTGTCCCCTCCCCTCCATCTACACTGATTGAAGTGGATTTAACAGGTGACATCAATAAGGGATCTTATCTTTCACCAGGATTCACCTGGTCAGTCTATGTCTCGCTCTTTGTGCTGTTGTCTGTGCCCAACAATGGTTGTACCCTCTTTTGTGCTGCCATGTTGAGTTGCTACCATGTTGTTGTCATGTTGTTGTCTTACGTCTCTTCGTGTAGTGTTGTCTCTCATTTCGTGATGTGTTTTGTCCTATATTTTCTATCTAATTAATTTTTAATCCCAGGCCCCCGTCCCCGCAGGAGGCAGTTTGCCTTTTGGTTGGCCGTCATTGTAAATAAGAATTTGTTCTTAACTGACTTTGCCTCGTTAAACAAAGATTAAATAAAATAAATAAATTGTTAGTAAGAGCAGGTGTACACTCAGTGTATATACTCCACTGCATCAGTCGACTCTCTCTCCATCTCACATGACAATGTCCTCCACAGTATGATACAATGCTCTCCTCCTGCAGCTGATCTTATTACCCCCCCCCCCCTCCCTTCATCTCCCTGCGAACGGCCATGATGGGGGGCCATTTATCTCACTCCGCCAGCTACCACAATAATATAAATCAAGAATTTCCCTCCAAATATAACAATATTTGTATTTGGGGGGAGGGGGGGAAGGGTGGGTGGGGTAGAATGGGGTTATAATTGATTACCACAGCTGTGCTAATTAAAAGCAATGGAAGTTTCATTAATCTTGGTCAGGAGGGAGGGTGCGGCGGTGGCGGTACGGTGGCTGTAACGGGTTCCGTTACCCCGGGGCCAGGCCTGGCCATCCGCTTGAGTCTGCCGCTACCATGTCCTACTCGTCAGTCAGGTGATTTTGGGCCATTGTTGAGTTTATTAAAGCAGGTTCATGTGATACACCCATTAATAATCACAACAAAAGCCCTTCTCTCTCTCTCCCTCTCTCTACGGCCCCCTTCTCTCTCTTTCCCTCTCATGTTTACTGCAATGTCCAGGAATAGAGAGAAAATTGCTTTCTTCTGTCTTGTTTTTGTTGGTGCTTTTTCTTCGCAGGGACAGAGAGAGCGAGAGAGACAGAGACCGAGAGACAGAGAGAGCGAGAGAGACAGAGAGAGACAGAGACCGAGAGAGACAGAGAGAGACAGAAACCGAGAGAGAGAGAGAGAAAGACAGAGACAGAGAGAGAGAGAGAGAAAGACAGAGACAGAGAGAGAAAGACAGAGACAGAGACAGAGAGAGAGAGAGAGAGGAAGACAGAGACAGAGAGACAGAGACAGAGACAGAGACAGAGAGAGAGAGAGAGAGAGAGAGAGAGAGAGAGAGAGAGAGAGAGAGAGAGAGAGAGAGAGAGAGAGAGGGAAAACAGCATCAGCTATAACTTTCCTTGTGCACCTTTTCATGCATCCAAAACCACTTCTCTGAGAATGGTCAATGACCTTCATATGAGAAAGAATACTGGACCATAATCCCTAGATTTTCACAACGGGCAGATACCTAGTTAAAATGACCTCATGACATCATTTTGACCGGTTCCTTGCTGTAACAACGTATTTTCAATCAATCAGTCTTTCATAATGATGTCATTTTAATCAGTCTTTCATAATGCCGTCATTTCAACCAGTCTTTCATAAATGACGTCATTTCAACCAGTCTTTCATAAATGACGTCATGTCAACCAGTCTTTCATAAATGACGTTATTTCAACCAGTCTTTCATAAATGACGTCATTTCAACCAGTCTTTCATAATGACGTCATTTCAACCAGTCTTTCATAATGACGTCATTTCAACCAGCTTCTTGTTGTAATGATACGTTATTATTTCAACCAGTTTTGAACACTCAGTGCATCTAGCTTACAGCTAAAGACCTTACATCATGTGACACACAAGCTAGTTCACTAACCACCATCATATTGTTTACTGTTCTAGCAGTACGACAGAGTCAGGATACCAAGAGCCGGCTGCGCACACTAAATACCCGAGTAATGGATGCTCCACGTTAATTCAGAACTTTAGTTCCTCGACCACGACTCCCAAACGCAATTATGAGCACCCTCGGCATCTGTGAGAAGTAGGCAGTGTGTGTGTGTGTGTGTGTGTGTGTGTGTGTGTGTGTGTGTGTGTGTGTGTGTGTGTGTGTGTGTGTGTGCGTGCGTGCGTATGGAGGGAGAGTTGTGAAAAGACCTGGGACATTTATTTAATCATGTAATATCTGAGGGATTGGAACGAGACATACACTTTGTACCATTATAAATTTGCAGCGCTTTAGCGGGAAGATGAGGGATTTGGCTTCACAGCAAAAGAAAATAGAGGGAGGAAGTACCTGGATGTGTGTGTGTGTGTGTGTGTGTGTGTGTGTGTGTGTGTGTGTGTGTGTGTGTGTGTGTGTGTGTGTGTGTGTGTGTGTGTGTGTGTAATGCATCGCTCTAAGTATCTGTGAGTGTGTGTTGTTCGGCATAGAGCAACAGCCTGCTGTCACATATAGTATCTCTATGCATCTGTAGGACAGTGAACAATGCACTGTTGTGAGCGAGACTCTGGGCAGGCACACAGAAACACACAGCGGCACACACACACACACACACACACACACAATAACAATTCTCCACTAATTTACACATGAATACAAAGACACACACATGAACTCAGCAAAAAAAGAAATGTCCTCTCACTGTCAACTGCATTTATTTTCAGCAAACTTAACATGAGTAAATATTTGTATGAACATAACAAGATTCAGCAACTGAGACATGATCTGAACAAGTTCCACAAAAATGTGACTAACATAAATGGAATAATGTGTCCCTGAACAAAGAGGGGGTCAAAATCAAAAGTAACAGTCAGTTTCTGATGTGGCCACCAGCTGCATTAAGTACTGCAGTGCATCTCCTCCTAATAGACTGCACCAGATTTGCCAGTTCTTGCTGTGAGATGTTACCCCACTCTTCCACCAAGGCACCTGCAAGTTCCCAGACATTTCTGGGGGGAATGGCCCTAGCCCTCACCCTCCACTCCAACAGGTCCCAGACGTGCTCAATGGGATTGAGATCCGGGCTCTTCGCTGGTCTAGGAAATCACGCACAGAACGAGCAGTACAGTATGGCTGGTGGCATTGTCATGCTGGAGGGTCATGTCAGGATGAGCCTGCAGGAAGGGTACCACATGAGAGAGGAGGATGTCTTCCCTGTAAAGCACAGCGTTGAGATTGCCTGCAATGACAACAAGCTCAGTCCGATGATGCTGTGACATACCGCTCCAGACCATGATGGACCCTCCACCTCCAAATCGATCACGTTCCAGAGTACAGGCCTCGGTGTAACGATCGTTCCTTTGATGATAAACGCGAATCCTACCATCACCCCTGGTAAGACAAAACCGCGACTTGTCAGTGAAGAGCACTTTTTGCCATTCCTGTCTGGTCCAGCGACGGTGGGTTTGTGCCCATAAGTGACGTTGTTGCCGGTGATGTCTGGTGAGGACCTGCCTTACAAAAGGCCTACAAGCCCTCAGTCCAGCCTCTCTCAGCCTATTGTGGACAGTCTAAGCAGTGATTAAGGGACTGTGCATTCCTGGTGTAACTTGGGCAGTTGTTGTTGCCATCCTGTACCTGTCCCGCAGGAGTGATGTTCGGATGTACCGATGCTGTGCAGGTGTTGTTACACGTGGTCTGCCACTGCGAGGACGATCAGCTGTCCGTCCCATCTACCTGTAGCACTGTCTTAGGCGTCTCACAGTACGGACATTGCAATTTATTGGCCTGGCCACATCTGCAGTCCTCATGCCTCCTTACAGCATGCCTAAGGCACGTTCACGCAGATGAGCAGGGACCCTGGGCATCTTTCTTTGGTGTTTTTCAGAGTCAGTAGAAAGGCCTCTTTAGTGTCCTAAGTTTTCATAACTGTGACCTTAATTGCCTACCGCCTGTAAGCTGTTAGTGTCTTAATGACCGTTCCACAGGTGCATGTTCATTAATTGTTAATGGTTCACTGAACAAGCATGGGAAACCGTGTTGAAACCCTTTACAATGAAGATCTGTGAAGTTATTTGGATTTTTACGAATTATCTTTGAAAGACAGGGTCCTGAAAAAGGGCTTACACACACAAACACACACACACACACACACACACACACACACACACACACACACACGAACACACACACACACACACACACACACACACACACACACACACACCTCCCCCCCTGCCCCCCCCAAAAAACAATCTCTCAAACCCAGTGTAATACAATTATAGAATTGATTACTACCTTGACCTGCAGTGCCCAACAAAACAATATCAGGAGAAAATAACAAGCTAAGTCTAATAACTTCTCATTTGTATTGAGCTGAAACAGCAGCAAACACAGTCAGATATACATTCACTCAATAAAATCCTGCAGTGTACCGTGTGGGTCATTTCAAATCCCCCGGTGCCAATGGAAATGAGAAACACACACACACGCACACACACAGAGACATAGAAAGAGAAAGGTGCACTAGCACACTCACACACAGTGTTGGGTCAGGGGGACAGCAGTAGCTGAGAGCCAGGTGTGACCTGCCTGCCCAGGTGCTCAGGAAAACCGCTGTTAACAGCCACGATTGATGATCTAATCAAACTGTCACCGCGGCGATCGGTGGCGGGAAGGGTAGAGTGGGGGGTGGGGGCCCTCTGGGTGGGGAGAATATCCAGGAGGCCTGTGCATGCTTACCGTTAGCCCAAATTGAGAGTGACAGTCTCAATAGTGAGAAGGCTTTTTTCCCCCTAAGTAATGGAGGAAACAACTCCAGAGGCCTTCCGGAGGATGTCACATAATCAAGGAGACCCTCTCGTTCTTTTTTTCTCTCTCGAACCATTTCGGCTCAGGGTTTTTTTGGATTCGGAAAACAAAACTTGGGGAGATGATTTGATACTCGGGCCGAACAAACCACCCGCTGTACGCCGCAAAGTTGATTATGACATGTCTATTCTTGGACCTCCTTAACCCACACGCTATGCTCTCTCTCGCAGCCCTACACACGCACACACACACACACACACACACACACACACACACACACACACACACACACACACACACACACACACACACACACACACACACACACACACACACACACACACACACACACACACACGCACACACACACACGCACACACAGTTTTGAGCCCAGTATACACACACATGCACACCGGGCAACGCAAACCTGACCAACGAGCTGAATCAATCTGCCCACCATGCACCGTACAGTAAGTGAAGAGTCACACGCATGATGAAAACTGTGTTAGAGATCTTATCCACTGTCTCTCACTATGGTTAACCAGCTTGAACACAGGTACCACATGCTCATATGTATCTCCTATGTGCCCGTGTGGGCGGACCGGCACGAAAAAATATAAACATCTTATCATCAATACAACACCAGGAAGTGATGATAAATCCATTACCGCGCTAACACACGAGGACAACGTCCAAAGTTGGAGAAACTTGTCATAACTGATATTGGCAGCCGCGACGGGTTTATGCGCTGGTATCTGTTTCGGCGCTAATCACCTTCTCCAGGATATGTCCACGGCTCCTGCTCCTCCGTTCAGCTCGCATTAGTTTAATCGCTGCTTAGCTAATTCATTGATTCATTGGTTCATTAGTGAGGTCTGGCAACATCCATTCCTTATGACAGTGACAGTCTGACGTTTCAATTGAGAAAGGCAGAAAGAAGTAGCCCACATGGAGTTGCAGGGAGTCGCGGTAAGAGTACTCTGACCTCTCTTCAATTAGCCACACAATGCTAGCTCTTCCACTTGTGCTCTTGTCATAAATTAGACGGCAGCTGAGCACATTCTCTTCTCTCGTGGTTTCTGCTAACGCTAGTTGATGACAACATTCCTAGACTGAAAGTTAGAGGCTTGGGAGATGGATTGGGAGGTCTGGCAGAGAGTAGCTATTCTACTGGTCTGTCCAAATGTCTATACTAGGGGAAAGGGGGATACCTAGTCAGTTGAACAACTGAATGCAATCAGCCCGAAATGTTTAATCGATGTGTACGTCACCGGCGCCCGGGGAGCAGTTGTTGTGGGGGTTAACTGCCTTGCTCAAGGGCAGAACGGCAGATTTTTCCACCTTGCCGGCTCAGGGATTCAAAACAGCGACCTTTGTGTTACTGGCCCAACGCTCTACATTGCTTCATACTAAGTGCTAGTGTGGATATTGGAACAACGATATTGAAACAAGACACATATTCATAAAGTCTCTCAGATTATGAGTGCTGATCTAGGATCAGGTACCCCCCCCCCCCCCCCAAAGACATGCTATTGCTATATTATGCTATATTACATTACAACTAGTTTAGACCTAGACTAAACTGCTGCTGGTCGTTAGGCCGACTGGTCTGTCTGACTGATAACAACATTCAGAGTATTACATCACTGGAAGAGTTGTTGCATATGAGGAACTCAGGTTTTCAGAACGCAGCCTTGTACACAGTGGTGGAAAAAGTACCTAATTGTCATACTTGTGTAAAAGTAAATATACCTTAATAGAAAATGACTCAAGTAAAAGTGAAAGTCACCCAGTAAAATCCTACTTGAGTAAAAGTTTTTAAAAGTATTTTGTTTTAAATATACTTAAGTATCAACGCTAAATGTAATTGCTAAAATATACTTAAGTATCAAAAGTAAAAAGAAATAATTTCAAATTCCTTATATTAAGCAAACCGGACAGCATGATTTTCTTGTTCTTAAAATTTACAGACAGCCACGGGAACACTCAGACATAATTTACAAACAAAGCTTTTGTGTTAAGTGAGTCCGCCAGATCAGATGCAGTACGGATGACCAGGGATTTTCTCTTTAAGTGCGGGAATTAGACCACTTTCCTGTCCTGCTAAGAATTCAAAATGTACTTTTTTTTCTTCGAAACAAGTACTTCTGGGTGTCAGGGAAAATATGGAATAAAAAGTACAAGTACAAGTACAGATACCAAAAAAAACTACTTAAGTAGTACTTTAAAGTATTTTTTACTTATGTACTTTACACCACGCGTGTACATACGCACAAACACGCACGTTGCCAGCCTGCACCATATGCCCATGACAAGTGCATAAAACCATTCTCCAGCGATCGCACAGGCCAACCCATAAAAACTTAATGCACCTAATTTTCCAGTAATCAAACTTTTATAGACTGCAATGGCTTTTAGACTAACACATTTCTAATTAGCGTTTAATTTCAATGGCAATATTAACGCGACCCCTCATTCGGCGCCGACCGTTCATCCCTCATGAAATATTGAGTAGGGTAAACAGAGGCCGTGTCCACTGGCGCCTGTTCAAACAAACACACAGCAACACAAAAAGGTGAGCGATGGGCCACTACGCCCTCTCTACTACACACCAGCCACAGGAGACTGACTCAGGGAAAACCGTTTACCACAGTGGCAGTGACTGTTGCTGCAGTTCAAAGCCTTTAAAATGCACAAAACACATATCTGCATTGTGCACTCAGCCCCTATGGTCGTAATATAGGATATGGTTGTGTTCATTAGGGCACCCAATGGAAAATGTTGTCGAAAAGTGTTGCTACGAAAACCAAAATTGAGCTTTTGTATTAGACAGGTCCAGGTAGTCCCTCCCTGTTTCAGTCTTCTTTCCTCCGTTTGGTGCCTAAAGAACATGGCCCTGTGACTGTCATATCATACTTGTTCTGGGTGCCAAGCCATTATCTGTGTACAGTAAGCAGTGATTGCCTAACCATGACACCATTACTCTTGGGTGGTAACAATTCAATTCAGAGCTGATACTGAAAGGTAAGGGAGAGAGGAAGAAACAGGGGAGATGGATTCATTCTTAAAAATTAAGAGGGTGGATTTAATCCAAAGAATTAAGGGCAACAATATTTCTCTCTTAACCTCGTCCTCTCTCCACAGCACCGTTCTAGCGAGTAAACACACACACGTGCGCGCACACACTCTAATGTAATTTGACCCCTGTGAGTGTGGCAGGGCTTTGGACTCTGTGTGGTACACATTGCCACCATGCTGCTACCCTGCAGGACTCTTCCGCCCCCTCTACCCCTGTCCAGCCTGCCCCGTCCCAGTCCACAGCGACTGGGCAATATGGCTGCACCGCACGGCATACTGGGAAGCGGCTGTGAGCCCAGAACCTGGTGCTGCCAAGCCAGATGCCCGCTCTGCCACCCTCGGCCTCTGGCACAGACAAGCTGCCTGTACCTGAGCAGCACTGCAGTAGAGTGTGGTTGTGAACACACCACATACATGTCTTTGTTGAACCATCATGCAGTATTAATACCTAATGTCAGCTAGGCTAACTCATTATTTGTTTCCTCTCTCCTTGGTGTTGTGTGTACTGTATGTGATATTGGCTTGGCTACTAGGGCTGACCCCAAAGATTTGAAGAATTAGGATTTGATCGGTTCGACTCTGGTTCTAATCACATTTAGCTGATTTGAGTAGGGGAGAGTGGGGTAAGCTGAGCCATTTTTTACATTCCACATCATTCTGTCAAGTGAAATATATTATTCTTTCTAAGAAAGATATCGACATGTATTTCAGGCTGTTATGTATCCCTGGAAAGAAATCAGAATTCACGCAAACATTACAGTTTTGAAAACAAAGCTTGTCCCAAAAATTATATTCTATACATCCCCGGATACGGGTAGTTGAGCCACGGGACAGGGTAAATTAAGCCGCCTACAAATTTCTGTACTGAATAAAATATGACCTCTTTTTAAACCCATGCCTACGTCATTTCCCAACTACAATTCACTTTTCTGTCTTTAATTCATTTTAAGCATCTATTAACACAGGCTTGGCGCCTAAACAAATACACTTTGGTATCTCATATCCCAGTGATAATTCCTTGCATTACACCTGGGAAGAAAACGCTTCAATTTGCCATTGGTTCAACCGTTGGCTCAATTTACCACATGGACTTTGGCTCAACTTACCCCAAGGTAAACATTTTGACTATATTAGCCCACTCGGCTACAGGAACACACTTTCATGCTATGTTTAGGACCTCATTTTGAAGCTTTTAGAGACTCCCAACTGATGTATAGAACCATCTTAAAATGATCTACTTTGGTTTAGACATAAGCATCATGGAACCTCTAACACAATAAATCCATTTGACATGGTGAAAATCTGTTTGTTTTTTTACCTAACTTGCTTACCACTATTCCCATGTGGTTTCCCATGTGGTTTCCCATGTGGTTTCTTCCTTCACAGAGTCCATGAAATGATGACCTCTTCCTAAATCTAGATGGTGATTCATTTTGTGTATGGCTTCCTAGAAACAAGGGCGGGTCAACGTACCCCTTTGGCTTAACTTACCCCACTGTCCCCTGTTTTACCATGGAGCAGGAGCCACGGGCGCAAGTCTATCAACATGCCAGAGTGCCAAGAAAGCCCCCAAATGTGTCTGCTGCAGAGGGACAGGCCAAAGCCATAAGAGTTTTGATCAGTCATATAGTGTTGTTGTTTTTTTGTGTGTTTTTTTTTACATATTTGCAGAAGAGTTGAATATTAGTTTCTAAATGACAAATCTGATTCAAATCAAAAAATGGTGATTTGTGGATCGCCTTATTGGCTAAATACAGTAAGTGGACATGAATGAACATACCCAGCAAAAGTAATGCTTGTTCTGTCGTGGTCAATTTTTCTTTTTCCAATGTTACTGCCCCACATTGATAGTTCTTATGAAAACCTTTTCACCAACTTTATCAGTTAAATAAATAGGACTCACTTGGCTGTCAACACGCCCATTTAATGAGTGAAGAGTGTATTAGTTCAAACAGGTTTATTATTATAAATGGGAAAATGGGGGGTAGTTTTACAATTGCCTAAAAAAACATGGGTACCTTAGACTGGTCAGTCATCTTTGAACACTTTGTTTTTAAATTGCTCAAAATTACGTTCAATTAAGGCGAGGTCACTGCCGTCAATCACAACAGCAAAACTCGTTCAATTGTTGGTTTAGGTGCATTTACATCTTTCAAACCAGCAACACACAAGCCTCTCTCACTCACAGACTCAAACACACACACACACGACACAGATACATGTCACGCACACACGCACGCACGCACGCACGCGCACACACACACACACACACACACACACACACACACACACACACACACACACACACACACACACACACACACACACACACACACACACACACACACACACACACACACACACACACACACACACACACACACACACGACACAGATACATGTCACACACACACGACACAGATACATGTCACACACACACACACGCATGCACGCGCACACACACACACACAAACATTTCTGTATACCCGCAACAACATCTACTAAACAATTGTATGTGAACAATACAATTTGATTTGACACGCATGTTGACCTAGGCCTACTCCACCAAGCTATTGAATTGTAGGTATAGATATTCATTATTGTTTCATTTATCTCACAAATTTCACTCTGTCAAATTGAAGGGATATTTCACCCAAATGACTTATTGGTTTCCTTACCCTGTAAGCAGCCTAAGGGGAAGGTAAGAAAACAACCCATGCCTTGGTTTTGTATCTCTGGCCACTGTCTTCAAACGCTAATGTTGTAGCATTTGTGGCCCAAAACCAAAGCAAGTCACTATACCTGATATTAGCATTTCTCGCACTTCAGCGAGCTACACACATTTTCTTAAGACACTTTTGATGATGATTTGGACATGAAACACGTCTTACATCGGCTCGGGGCCACAAATGCTACACAAAAGTTAGCAAAAACATATAAAATGACAATTGCACAGAACCCCACGCATCAAACCTTGGTTTAGTATATTCATAAATAGCCCAGAGCTTATTAAATCTCTTCTCAGGGACCTGCAACCATCTCATGTAATTTATATATTACCTGGCGGTGGTCTACCTCTTGGTCTTCCTCAAGAACAAGTTTTGTGTATTTGATATAGTCCAGACCTGCACTCCAAACAGCAAACGGTGCCAACACATTTGTAGTCACACGCTTGATGTAATCATTGCATGCTAGGAATATAGGACCAAATACTAGACTTTTGACTACTTCAATAGACATATAAGACTTTTGGTCCCCTAAAATAGGGGGACGACGTACAGAAAGTGACTACTTCAATAGTCATATAAGACTTTTGGTCCCCTGAAATAGGGGGACGACGTACAGAAAGTGACTACTTCAATAGACATATAAGACTTTTGGTCCCCTAAAATAGGGGGACTACGTACAGAAAGTGACTACTTCAATAGACATATAAGACTTTTGGTCCCCTAAAATAGGGGGACTACGTACAGAAAGTGACTACTTCAATAGACATATGACTTTTGGTCCCCTAAAATAGGGGGACGATGTACAGAAAGTGACTACTTCAATAGACATATAAGACTTTTGGTCCCCTAAAATAGGGGGACTACGTACAGAAAGTGACTACTTCAATAGACATATAAGACTAAAATTTTGGTCCCCTAAAATAGGGGGACTATGTACAGAAAGTGACTACTTCAATAGACATATAAGACTTTTGGTCCCCTAAAATAGGGGGACTATGTACAGAAAGTGACTACTTCAATAGACATATAAGACTTTTGGTCCCCTAAAATAGGGGGACGACGTACAGAAAGTGACTACTTCAATAGACATATAAGACTTTTGGTCCCCTAAAATAGGGGGACTATGTACAGAAAGTGACTACTTCAATAGACATATAAGACTTTTGGTCCCCTAAAATAGGGGGACTACGTACAGAAAGTGCTGTAAATTCTAAACGGACCCGATATGGATGAACATACCCCTCAAATTAAAGCTGACAGTCTCATAGTCATTGTATCATTTCACATCCAAAGTGCTGGAGTACAGAGCCAAAACAACAGCAAAAATGTGTTACTGTTCCAATACTTTTGGAGCTCACTGTATATTTGACTACCGAAAGGACAAATCCACAAAGAAATGGTTCATTCATTGTTTGAATTTAAGAGGCCAGTTCATAAGAGCAGATGAAGATATCAAGGATCTGGAAATATTATGTATGGAGGAATGGTCTGAGATCCCTCCCAACGTGGTCTCCAATCTCATAAAACATTATAGAAAAAGACTCAGTGCCATTATCCTCGCAAGGGGAGGGTGGCGGAGTAAACCGGGGTGCCAGGTATTTTGACCACTTTCTTTAAAAAAAAATTATAAATGTTTGTACTAGTTAAACTATATTTCCAAAATATGATAATTTTCCCACAAAATGTTGTGTAATATATATAGGTAACTGCCATAATTGAGGAAACACTAAGATAACGTGCCTTAACTGGGGGTTGCGCCGCCACCACAGCTTCAATGTACCTTGGCATAGATTCTACAAGTGTCTGAACTCTATTGGAGGGATGCGACAGAATTCTTCTACAAGAAACTCCATCATTTGTTGAAGGTGGTGGAAAACTGTCTCAGGCATCGCTCCAGTATCTACCATAAGTGTTCAATTGGGTTTGAAATTTAGTGACACACACACACACACACACACACACACACACACACACACACACACACACACACACACACACACACACACACACACACACACACACACACACACACACACACACACACACACACACACACAGAGAGAGATCTCTTCTAGGTTTGGAAGCCAAAATAATGGGCAACTGGGCATTTTGATACATGCTTAATTAACTCAGGAACCACACCTGTGCGGAAGTACCTGCTCTCAACATACTTTGTAACCCTCATTTACTCAAGTGTTTCTTCTATTTTGGCAGTTACCTATAGCTCAGTGTTTGTATTCTTTATTTGATGCAGTCTTTTTTGCTCATCTTCATCAAGGGTGCCAATCAATATAGACCTGACTGTATATCCACACATAGACAGACACAAAAGTAGGCAGACCTCCAAACTACCCACAGTGCCATACAGTGAAGAATAGTGGTGAATGAAACCGGGACCCAGATGTGTCATATTAGAACAGGCCAGAACTCCTCTCCCTCTCCCTCTCCCTCTCTCTGAACCTGTCATGGAGGCTAGAGTTTGTCATCTTACCTCCGGATCCTGTGCCCATCCTAGCCCAGCCCATTTCTCACCCCCACCCAAAATAACCTGCTTTTCCAGAGCCCAGACAAACCAAGCTAACTGGAGCTGGGCACTACGACTAGTCAGGTCTCTCCCCTCGTTCTCCTCCCATCCCTTCTCCTCTTCTCTTCCTTTGACTAACAGATCTCCCCAGTGTTCTAAAAATACCAGGTGAATAGGGCCGTGGAGATGGTGATGAAACAGCCTCTCTGACACTGTCCTGCTGCAATCCATCTCTCCCCTGCCTCCCCTGCCTGCCAGCCAGCATATGTTTGCAATTGGCTCCCCCACTCCCGCCAGCCCCCGGTCCCTCCCCTACCTCCCTCCCTCTCCCCTTATCCCCTCTCGCCTGGTCCCCAGTTACCACTCCAGTCCTCTCTCCCCTCCTCCCCCTTTCTCCAGTCCCCAGCTACCCCTCGAGTCTCCAAGTCTGGGCTTTTCAAACTGGTGCAGTTATCAATCATTGGGCCAGCACTGTCAAGAGCTGGCTAAAACCACTGCCACTATACACTCTCCACATTCTCCCTTTTCTCTTTTTCTCTCTTCATGTCAGTCTGTCTCCATCACCTCTCCCCCCCCCCTCTCCCTCTCCCTCTCTCTCTCCTCACTTACACTCACCCAAATTTGTTCCACTTAATAAGCCCTCCCCAATGACCTTGTGCTAATTAAGCACTGCTGCGTTGGAAATATGATGGTTAATTAATGATGAGATAAATTCTGTCTCCAGGACTGTCAGAAAAATGATGACACCGTGTTTTACAGGTTTAAATAGAACAAACCTCATGGCCTCTCGCTGTGTGTGTGTGTTTAAGAAAGAGAGAAGCAGTAGAAAATAATGGTACAACGCCGATGTCTGTATGCATACATGCACTTGACTCTCTCACGTGCACATGCGTGCAATATGTTTGTGTGTGTGTATGTGTGATGTAATGGTATTGTATGGCACTGCGGTATGTTTTATGGGGCAGCAGGGTGACTATAGTTAGTTTTGGCAGAGACACACTCTGAGGTAAACGCTATCAGGTAACACAAGCTCCACAAGGCCACTCCATTCATGCCTGTCGCTGGTGTGTGTGTGTGTGTGTTCGCGTTTGTGCACATGCGCGTGCTCTCTCCGACCTTTGCTGTAATGTCACCCTCTAATACCGAGCCAAGGACACAGAGGTCTTTCATTCAGACACAATACACCTACAAACCCCACTGTGATTTCACTCACATTACCAACCAGCATCCTCAAACCACGAAACAAAAAAAGCCCAAATCAACTAAATATGTGGCAATTCATCTTGAAGAACATTCAGGGCGGCAGGTAGACTAGTGGTTAGAGCGTTGGGCCAGTAACCGAAAGGTTGCTAGATCGAATCCCCGAGCTGACAAGGTAAAAATATGTTGTTCTGCCCCTGAACAAGGCAGTAAACCCACTGTTCCCCAGTAGGCCGTCATTGTAAATAAGAATTTGTTCTTAACTGACTTGCCGAGTTAAATAAAGGTACAAATAAAAAAATATGTGGTACAAACATTCCTGTCCTGGACAGTTTAGTTTGTCATGTGCTGTTTTACAAGAATAAAGCAGACAAGTGAAATAGTTGTGGGATATGAGAATTTCTCTCCCAACGAGCAGCTGCCAGTCTGAATCCAGATAATAATGAGTGTGTATTTACAGGGGAGCATATGATGCGCCTACTTTACTAATATCTCAAGCCCCTTGTCATATCTAATACGACATCCAATACGAAAAGTCTCAATTTGAAAGGCGGTTTTCAGATGTAACACAACAAAAAAATGCAAGAAGACTGGTTTCTCTTAGTGGGTCCGTTTGACAGATTGAGGGGTGTTTAACGTCTCATTCTCGCATGCCATGGAGACTTCGCAACTTTGTCTTCATCACACACACACACACACACACATACACACACAGCGCGGGCTGACAGTCGGGCCGCGTCGCTGACAGACAGACAGACAGGGGCGCACTGGGAAAGTTTTACACACAACATCACGGAGAGAGATGGAGACATCACATCTTCCCAATCATACAGAGAGAGAGGGAGAAGAGAGAGGGAGGAGAGAGAGGGAGGAGGGGAACAGATTGACAAAGAGGGTGTGATAGAAATACTGTGAGGGGGGGGGCAAAGGGGGGCGGGACAGAGAGAGAGCGAGAGAGAGAGGGAGAGCGAGCGAGAGAGAGAGAAATACAGAGCGAGACAGAGAGTGGTAAAGGGAGTCAGTCCTACCTCTCTTTGGGCTGGCCCAGTCCATGTTTCCCCAACAGGTGAGTGCTCAGGTGCTTCTTCATCACAAAGGCCCACCTGGTCAGAGAGAGAACACAGGGGGGGGGGGGGGCAAAGGGTTAACAAAGAGGGCCTCTTTACCACAGTCAATGAAAGGGTTAACGGAGGGGGGGGGGGGGCAGACAGGGATGACTTTTTACAATAACTAGTCACGATTAGGGTTGCAAAACTTTCAATAAATTCCCTGCCTTTCCAGAAATCCTGGTTGGAGGATTCCATATTTCCTGTTTATTCCTTCCTGATTCTGGAAAACTTCGTAGTCAGGACAAAGCACACAAGGATGCAGCAGGTTAACTAAGGCAATGGGTTTCAGCAGGTTAACTAAGGCAATGGGTTTCAGCGGGTTAACTAAGGCAATGGGTTTCACCCGTGTTCCTAAGGCCACACTGTAAAAAAAATCATGTTTTAAAACACTTCACAGAGGAAAAAGAAAAATGTTTTCTTATTGGTCTGGTAGTAACTCCCAGTTTTCCTCCGTTGAGTGCCTACTGAACACGGCCTTGTATATCCTGTTATTACAGAGGTTCAAAATCAAAGAGAGTGTGTCAACAATGACCCGGACTCATACACCCTCAAGTGCAAACTCACACAGACAGAAACAGGAAATATTTGAGACACCATTTCAAGACAATGTCCTGACCGTGTTCAAAGCCCTAAGTTTGTTCCATTCCCTAAACAGTTTGTGATGCCCTAATGGCGGGATGACAGGCCTAACTAGTCAGGGATCAGTCCCGTTTCTCTAGCGTGTCATCCTCTGGCCATTTAATTCACTAGTAATCACATCCTGTTACGGTGTGTCCTGCTGTCAGACAATGACCACATCTAAGACGACATGAAAGAGGAACAGGAAAGAAATAAAGAGAGAGAGAGATAGAGAGAGAGAGAGAGAGAGAGAGAGAGAGAGAGAGAGAGAGAGAGAGATAGAGAGAGAGAGAGAGAGAGAGAGAGAGAGAGAGAGAGAGATAGAGAGAGAGAGAGAGAGAGAGAGAGAGAGAGAGAGAGAGAGAGAGAGAGAGAGAGAGAGAGAGAGAGAGAGAGAGAGAGAGAGAGAGAGAGAGAGAGAGAGAGAGAGAGAGAGAGAGAGAGAGAGAGAGAGAGAGAGAGAGAGAGAGAGAGAGAAAGAAAGAAAGAAAGAAAGAAAGAAAGAAAGAAAGAAAGAAAAAGTTGAGCCAGCAGCTGTGTGATTTAGAGTGTTACTGAAGACACCGGTCTTCACTGTGGACTCCTGGACATTCTCTCTCTCTATCTCTGTTACCCTCTCTCTTTCTCTCTCCATTCCTCTATTTACCCAACTCTGGGTTGTTTGTTTCTCGTTCTCTCAAAAAGTCTCCCCCCATCTGCCTCTCTGACTTCCACTCTCTCTATTGGTAATTTTGTTGTAAAGAGCGTATAGCCTAATCCTTTCACCGTTCATTCATATCACAATGTCATCTTCCCCCTACTACTGGACACGCACGCACACGCACACACACACACACGTACGTCCTTCTGCTCTTCTACCATCGCCCCAGAGCCACATCCATCACCCCCCCCGGGGGGGCAGCCCATGCTAACACCCCATATAAATATTCAAACATGTTCTACTGTTTTGTTTTGTTATCATCATTCTCTCCCTCCTCTTTTTTCCTCTTCTTCTCTCTAGCTCCATCTCTCCATCCATCCATCCGTCCAGAATGGCGCCTGGGAGTATAACTAAACCACCCTCCTATCCACTGAAGGAGAATGACAAGATCAAACCCACAGGGGAGGGAGACACTCCGGGTGACTGGAGGCAGTGGCACTGCACTGCACCGCACTGCACTGACTGACTGACTGACTGACTGCTTCAACTAGCTATGAATAAACAAACGCGCTAATTAAGTTAGCATTTTCAAGCTTTTTATAGGTTGTTTAAGTCATTGGGGGGGTGAGAAAAAGAAGTGCTTGCAAACATGTCCGTTAATTATGGATTACAGCTGTCCTTCGTAAACCTAATTACCGAGTGCTGAAAGGCAACGGGGGCGATTTGCATATGTGCATGAAAGACATGAAGACATATGCAGAGATATGATTTAAATTTGCATTCTTTGATAGCGAGGGTTACAAATCAAACTGGCATGTTGTGAGATTCACATCACTCACTCTTACTTCTTTCCCCCCCACACATGTTTATTCTGAGCATGGCAGCAAGCAGTGATGGCACGACTGGCCAGGCCTGATGGAGGCACCTGGCCCGCTGAAGAGACGACAGACAGACACACACACACAGGCACGCACGCACACACACATACACACAAATGAACGCGCGCGTGCATAGAGAGTCACAGACAAGCTTGCATGTACGCGCCACGCAAACGGCAGGTTGAAATGAAGGGCAAGGCTAAGTGGGAAAAGAGCAAATCCATTTGTTGAAACAGGTTTCTAATTCCCTGTTCTCCATAGGTCCTCTCTCAGGTTAGGATCTACCTCCAACAGCTTTGAGGGAGCCGTCCTTTACTCAAACGACTGATTGCCTTGATTATTGCAACAAAGTGGACATTTCACCACGCCATTCATCCCATATTAATATTTCCCCAGAAGAATTTAACTAATAAGGCCTTATTTTAGCCTCGAGGGAGGCTCTCGATTTAAAGGGAGATAAAAAAATAAAAAAACTTGACAAAAATTACAAAATGGAGGAGTTTCACGTTCCACTCCCTTTAGATTAATTGGCGTGCCACACCTCGTTAGCTCTGTGACGCGCCACAGCTTTACCGATAAGCGGCGGGACACGGCTCAATTACCCAAGTTACACTTCTTTCTCTTCCCTCCTCCTGTCTCCATCGCCAGATAAAGAGATAACATGTCAACATGGGATCCAAACAACTTAATTTGCCTAACAGTATTCCTGGATGGTTCGGGGCGGGAATCTCAATCTACAATTCCGGAAGGGATGTTGGGAGATCTAAGGAGAAGCCTCTGGCATCAGCGAGGCGCAAAATGGCCCCATCCTGTGCAGAACATACAAAGCATTCTGGGATACACAGAGAAAATTCTGGGAGAGAGAGAGAGAGAGAGAGTGAAAGATGTATCTTGCTTTACTTAGCCTGTATTCATAAAGAGTCTCATAGTAGGACTACTGATCTGAGATCAGGTCCCTGTGTCCATAAACATATAAATTATTCTGTATATAAAAGGCCAAACTGATCCTAGATCAGCAGTCTGAGATGCTTTATGAATATGGGCCATGGACCTATTCATCAAACAATAATAGCACTTTGCTGCCATCTGTGTCAAAAACAGAAATCATGTAATTTGATTGTGTTATACGTATCAATGTCACCTGTACGATGGCCTTGACAATGGTACACACAGGAAGGTGAACCACGATAAAAACGGAGAGGATATATTTTTGTTACTCGAGTCAAACTAAATTTTTTCTCCTAAATGGTAAGGGCGACCAAGGAGTCATTAGGCAGAATGAGAGAGGTGCCAGATGTGTGAGTCGCTCAACCCTCACCAAACTAAGCAGCGTGCCCAGGAGAGAGAGCTCTAGAGGGGTCTGTGTGTCTGTGTTTCCTACGGAGCTATATGGAGCTACGGCTCAGTTCTCTCGGTGGGGTGAAGCCGCCTGAGACAGCTCTACTAGAGTGGGCCGCTGGGCCCTGTAGAAATGACTAGTGAGGATGCTCATCCTGCCTCGTGTGCCAGTCCTAACGATGGCATCCACCTGCTGTTTTAATGTCACAGCTGGAGTGCCCTCCATCCCTCACTGACTTCAGCATTAGCAGCAGGTATCTCTGCAGAACGCCTCCTCTTCGCCCTCCTCGCCCCCCCCCCCCTTACCTCACCATCCCCTTCTTACACCTCTCTACCTCCCCTCTTCACCAACCCTCCATCTCATTCTTCCACCTTCTCTGCAGCTCCCCCTTGCCACACCCTACTTCCCCCTCCATCTCCCCCTCAGCGCCTCTTCACACCCCATTACTCAGATGAACCCTGGTGAACTGTGAGGTCCTCTGTACTGGAAGCTAGATCCTCACAGTAGGCCCCTGCGCCAGGAGAGAGAGGGAGCGAAAGAGAGAGTGAGAGAGGGAGTGAGAGAGGGAGAGAGCGAGTGAGAGAGAGAGGGAGTGAGAGAGAGATGGAGTGAGAGAGAAAGAGAGGGAGTGAGAGAGAGAGGGAGTGAGAGAGAGTGAGAGAGAGGGAGTGAGAGAGAGAGAGAGGGAGTGTGGGAGAGCGAGTGAGAGAGAGAGAGAGTGGGAGTGAGAGAGTGAGTGAGAGAGGATGGAGTGAGAGAGAGAGGGAGTGAGAGAGGATGGAGTGAGAGAGAGAGAGGGAGTGAGAGAGGGGTGAGAGAGAGAGAGGGAGTGAGAGAGAGAGAGAGAGAGAGAGAGAGAGAGGGAGAGAGAGAGGGAGTGTGAGAGAGCGAGTGAGAGAGAGAGTGAGCGGGAGTGAGAGAGAGGGAGAGAGAGAGGGAGTGAGAGAGAGAAGGAGTGAGAGAGAGGGAGAGAGAGAGGGAGTGAGAGAGAGAGGGAGAGAGAGAGGGAGTGAGAGAGAGAAGGAGTGAGAGAGAGGGAGAGAGAGGGAGTGAGAGAGAGAAGGAGTGAGAGAGAGGGAGAGAGAGAGGGAGTGAGAGAGAGAAGGAGTGAGAGAGAGCGAGAGAGAGAGGGAGTGAGAGAGAGAAGGAGTGAGAGAGAGGGAGAGAGAGAGGGAGTGAGAGAGAGAAGGAGTGAGAGAGAGAAGGAGTGAGAGAGAGGGAGAGAGAGAGGGAGAGAGAGAAGGAGTGAGAGAGAGGGAGAGAGAGAGGGAGTGAGAGAGAAGGAGTGAGAGAGGGAGAGAGAGAGAGCGCATCCCTCTTTCTACCTTTCATTCTTACCATAATCTACTGATTTGAGCATATCTCTGCACAGAAACAACGGGTCAAACAGACTTCCACTATAGGGGCAATACAAAATGTACCCTACACTACACTAAAGCTATAGCCAGACATACACACACATTATACATCCTCATCTCATTCACTCTGTTTCCATAATTATAACCTACTTGGGTAAACATAATCTTGGCCCTTTTCATATAAATGCAGTGTGATGGGGGAAAGAGCAAGGTAAGATGACATGTCTAAACTGACAGCTTGACGGGCGGGTGAACTGACAAAGGATCCTGAAACACAGCCCCCTGACAGGAGCGTGGGGCGTCGAGACGTGAGGAGACGTGATGGCAATAACAGGAGACTTCCACCTCCCCTCCGTCTCCCCTTCATCTCCCTCCCTCCCTCTTTCTCCCTTCTCCACGTCCTCCTCCTCCAACCATTTTCTCCAACTCCCCTTTCCACACCCTAACTAGGGTTTCCGTTTCTGTTACGCCTGCTACATTAGGTTAGGGGTGGAAAAAAACCAGACTGCTGCAACCCGATTGGCTGAACGCGACACACAACATCCGGGATTAGCATTTAGCCACTCGAGCATGTTTCATAAAGAAAGCAGACGTATTTTAACACAAAAATAAATCGGCCTGCTCGCCATTAAATAAAGTTAAGGGGGAAACTCTAAGCCTTTACAGCCTGAATGAAGAATGCTTTAAGTACCAACCGGTTACTGGGGAACACAAGTATATTACCAGCTGGCCACATCAAGCCCAGATCAAATTGGAGATTCATAAAGCCCACTAGTGGCTGCCCAGGCATATCTCTGCACAGAAACAATGGGTCAAATAGACTTCTATTATATGGCCAATACAAAACTAAATAAACAAAAGCTATAGCCACACACAAATTATACAGCATATCTCATTCACTCTATAATTATACCCTACTTGGGTAAACATAATCTTTCCCTTTTCATTTAAATACAGCGTGATGTGTGTGTGTGTGTGTGTGGGGGTGGGGGGGGGAATAGCAAAAGGCCTGTAGCGCGTCTCACAGGTAAGTTGACATGTTTAAACTCGGATGGCTTGACGGGCGGGTGAACTGACAAAGGATCCTGGCACACATCCCCCTGACAGGAGTGTGGAGCGTCGAGACGCGAGGAGACGTGAGAGCAATCACAGGAGACAGATAGACGGAGGATTGAGAAGGGGCATTCTGCAAAGAATGAGCCCAGATTAGTGACTGGGGATCTATAGCTCGTCTAGGTGTTTAATGGAAGCCATAAGCTTGATGGGGAGAAAAGGGCCCCCAAAATGAACAGAAAAATAAATAAATAGGAGGGACAGTACGGAGGCAAATCTTTAAAGGCAGTGGGATACGTCCGTGGAGAGAGAGGGAGAGAGAAAGAAAGAGAGAGAAAGAGAGAGAGAAAGAGAGAAAGAGAGAGAGAGAAAGAGAGAGAAAGAGAGAGAGAGAGAAAGAGAGAGAGAGAGAGAGAGAGAGAGAGAGAACAAAAGAAGTGCAGCGCTGTCACTTCGTTTGACAGGAGGTAGGGTGACTTCACATCGATATTGCTCTGGCTTCTAAGAGATCCGCCTATGGAGATATCCCATAATGTACCAGCCATTAAATTAAATCAATTAAATGTCTGAATTGATTTTTACACCATTGCTGGTGTACTTGATCTTATTCTGAGATTCATTTGAATAAATATAAAATAAGAACTAAAATGATTAGTTGACCATCAAGACGGTGACTAAGACAGACACCTCTCAATTAAAACGGCACAACGCGTGCACACTGTTGTGTGTGTGTGTGTGTGTGTGTGTCTGAGGGAGCCAACATAAAGAGCTCTCCCGCTCTTTCTCTGTGTCTCTGTGTGTGGGTTGCATTGTGGATCAGTTGCCGAGGCAGGTATTGGGGCCCTGACGGATTGATTCAGCAGCCGTCCTCGCCGACAGCGGTAGCGCCCCACAGAGCTCACAGCACCTCGGCACACCGTCCCATTAAAGAACCATTTAGAGGGAGAAAAGTTCCACCTGCACTTTATGCAGAGAAGCCGCCGACCCTAAAGCTCCCCAACGCGAGATGAAACTACTTCGGCGACAGAAATAAAATCTCCTGTCTTCTTCCAGCACAGATCTGGTTTCTTTTTAAGAGAATGCCAATAAGATGTGAAATCATCTATTATTGATCTCATCGTTATGTTGCCAATGGCAGTTTAAACGTGAAAGAGCCCCTGGCTCTGAGCATCGTAGGAGCGCTGTTGGCACAATAGGCGATTCGACTTCATTATGTATTAACCGACTTAATGTGTAAGTAGTAAAAAGAAAGAGAAACTTGAAAATGCTGAACAAGGAGGAAGAAAGAGAATATATTGTATTTGGTTCCAAGATATAAAATATGATAATTATTCATAAGTGGTATCTGAACAGCAGTTTATAAAAAGACTTCTCCACTTCCAAAGAATAAGTGAAGAGAACAGGCCTCTCCACTCCCTAAGAATAAGAGAACAGGCCTCTCCACTCCCTAAGAATAAGAGAACAGGCCTCTCCACTCAATAAGAATAAGAGAACAGGCCTCTCCACTCCCTAAGAATAAGAGAACAGGCCTCTCCACTCCCTAAGAATAAGAGAACAGGCCTCTCCACTCCCTAAGAATAAGAGAACAGGCCTCTCCACTCACAAGAATAAGAGAACAGGCCTCTACACTTCCTAAGAATAAGAGAACAGGCCTCTCCACTCCCTAAGAATAAGAGAACAGGCCTCTCCACTCCCTAAGAATAAGAGAACAGGCCTCTCCACACCCTAAGAATAAGAGAACAGGCCTCTCCACTCCCTAAGAATAAGAGAACAGGCCTCTCCACTCCCTAAGAATAAGAGAACAGGCCTCTCCACTTCCTAAGAATAGGAGGAGAGAACAGGCCTCTCCACATCCTAAGAATAAGAGAAGAGAACAGGCCTCTCCACTCCCTAAGAATAAGAGGAGAGAACAGGCCTCTCCAGTCCCTAAGAATAAGAGAAGAGAACAGGCCTCTCCACTCCCTAAGAATAAGAGAAGAGAACAGGCCTCTCCACTCCCTAAGAACAAGAGGAGAGAACAGGCATCTCCAGTCCGTAAGAATAAGAGAAGAGAACAGGCCTCTCCACTCCCTAAGAATAAGAGAAGAGAACAGGCCTCTCCACTCCCTAAGAATAAGAGAAGAGAGAACAGGCCTCTCCACTCCCTAAGAATAAGAGAAGAGAGAACAGGCCTCTCCACTCCCTAAGAATAAGAGGAGAGAACAGGCCTCTCCACTTCCAAAGGATAAGAGAAGAGAACAGGCCTCTCCACTCCCTAAGAATAAGAGAAGAAAGAACAGGCCTCTCAAGTCCCTAAGAATAAGAGAAGAGAGAACAGGCCTCTCCACTTCCTAAGAATAAGAGAAGAGAGAACAGGCCTCTCCACTCCCTAAGAATAAGAGAAGAGAGAACAGGCCTCTCCAGGCACTAATAAGAAGAGAAGAGAGAACAGGCCTCTCCACTTCCTAAGAATAAGAGAAGAGAGAACAGGCCTCTCCACTCCCTAAGAATAAGAGAAGAGAACAGGCCTCTCCACTCCCTAAGAATAAGAGGAGAGAACAGGCCTCTCCAGTCCCTAAGAATAAGAGAAGAGAACAGGCCTCTCCACTCCCTAAGAATAAGAGAAGAGAACAGGCCTCTCCACTCCCTAAGAATAAGAGAAGAGAACAGGCATCTCCAGTCCGTAAGAATAAGAGAAGACAACAGGCCTCTCCACTCCCTAAGAATAAGAGAAGAGAACAGGCCTCTCCACTCCCTAAGAATAAGAGAAGAGAGAACAGGCCTCTCCACTCCCTAAGAATAAGAGGAGAGAACAGGCCTCTCCACTTCCAAAGGATAAGAGAAGAGAACAGGCCTCTCCACTCCCTAAGAATAAGAGAAGAGAGAACAGGCCTCTCCACTTCCTAAGAATAAGAGAAGAGAGAACAGGCCTCTCCACTCCCTAAGAATAAGAGAAGAGAGAACAGGCCTCTCCAGTCCCTAAGAATAAGAGAAGAGAGAACAGGCCTCTCCACTTCCTAAGAATAAGAGAAGAGAGAACAGGCCTCTCCACTCCCTAAGAATAAGAGAAGAGAGAACAGGCCTCTCCACTCCCTAAGAATAAGAGGAGAGAACAGGCCTCTCCACTTCCAAAGGATAAGAGAAGAGAACAGGCCTCTCCATTCCCTAAGAATAAGAGAAGAGAACAGGCCTCTCCACTTCCAAAGGATAAGAGGAGAGAACAGGCCTCTCCACTACCTAAGAATAAGAGAAGAGAACAGGCCTCTCAACTTCCAAAGGATAAGAGGAGAGAACAGGCCTCTCCACTCCCTAAGAGTAAGAGAAGAGAACAGGCCTCTCCACTTCCGAAGAACGAGAGAAGAGAACAGGCCTCTCCACTGTCTAAGAACGAAAGAAGAGAACAGGCCTCTCCACTCCCTAAGAACAAGAGAAGAGAACAGGCCTCTCCCCTCCCTAAGAACAAGAGAAGAGAACAGGCCTCTCCACTCCCTAAGAATAAGAGAAGAGAACAGGCCTCTCCACTCCCTAAGAATAAGAGAAGAGAGAACAGGCCTCTCCACTCCCTAAGAATAAGAGAAGAGAGAACAGGCCTCTCCACTCCCTAAGAATAAGAGGAGAGAACAGGCCTCTCCACTTCCAAAGGATAAGAGAAGAGAACAGGCCTCTCCACTCCCTAAGAATAAGAGAAGAAAGAACAGGCCTCTCAAGTCCCTAAGAATAAGAGAAGAGAGAACAGGCCTCTCCACTTCCTAAGAATAAGAGAAGAGAGAACAGGCCTCTCCACTCCCTAAGAATAAGAGAAGAGAGAACAGGCCTCTCCAGGCACTAATAAGAAGAGAAGAGAGAACAGGCCTCTCCACTTCCTAAGAATAAGAGAAGAGAGAACAGGCCTCTCCACTCCCTAAGAATAAGAGAAGAGAACAGGCCTCTCCACTCCCTAAGAATAAGAGGAGAGAACAGGCCTCTCCAGTCCCTAAGAATAAGAGAAGAGAACAGGCCTCTCCACTCCCTAAGAATAAGAGAAGAGAGAACAGGCCTCTCCACTCCCTAAGAATAAGAGGAGAGAACAGGCCTCTCCACTTCCAAAGGATAAGAGAAGAGAACAGGCCTCTCCACTCCCTAAGAATAAGAGAAGAGAGAACAGGCCTCTCCACTTCCTAAGAATAAGAGAAGAGAGAACAGGCCTCTCCACTCCCTAAGAATAAGAGAAGAGAGAACAGGCCTCTCCAGTCCCTAAGAATAAGAGAAGAGAGAACAGGCCTCTCCACTTCCTAAGAATAAGAGAAGAGAGAACAGGCCTCTCCACTCCCTAAGAATAAGAGGAGAGAACAGGCCTCTCCACTTCCAAAGGATAAGAGAAGAGAACAGGCCTCTCCATTCCCTAAGAATAAGAGAAGAGAACAGGCCTCTCCACTTCCAAAGGATAAGAGGAGAGAACAGGCCTCTCCACTACCTAAGAATAAGAGAAGAGAACAGGCCTCTCAACTTCCAAAGGATAAGAGGAGAGAACAGGCCTCTCCACTCCCTAAGAATAAGAGAAGAGAACAGGCCTCTCCACTTCCGAAGAACGAGAGAAGAGAACAGGCCTCTCCACTGTCTAAGAACGAAAGAAGAGAACAGGCCTCTCCACTCCCTAAGAACAAGAGAAGAGAAGAGGCCTCTCCACTCCCTAAGAATAAGAGAAGAGAACAGGCCTATCCACTCCCTAAGAACAAGAGAAGAGAACAGGCCTCTCCACTTCCAAAGGATAAGAGGAGAGAACAGGCCTCTCCACTACCTAAGAATAAGAGAAGAGAACAGGCCTCTCAACTTCCAAAGGATAAGAGGAGAGAACAGGCCTCTCCACTCCCTAAGAATAAGAGAAGAGAACAGGCCTCTCCACTTCCTAAGAACGAGAGAAGAGAACAGGCCTCTCCACTGCCTAAGAACGAAAGAAGAGAACAGGCCTCTCCACTGCCTAAGAACGAAAGAAGAGAACAGGCCTCTCCACTCCCTAAGAACAAGAGAAGAGAACAGGCCTCTCCCCTCCCTAAGAACAAGAGAAGAGAACAGGCCTCTCCACTCCCTAAGAATAAGAGAAGAGAACAGGCCTCTCCACTCCCTAAGAATAAGAGAAGAGAGAACAGGCCTCTCCACTCCCTAAGAATAAGAGAAGAGAGAACAGGCCTCTCCACTCCCTAAGAATAAGAGGAGAGAACAGGCCTCTCCACTTCCTAAGGATAAGAGAAGAGAACAGGCCTCTCCACTCCCTAAGAATAAGAGAAGAAAGAACACGCCTCTCAAGTCCCTAAGAATAAGAGAAGAGAGAACAGGCCTCTCCACTTCCTAAGAATAAGAGAAGAGAGAACAGGCCTCTCCACTCCCTAAGAATAAGAGAAGAGAGAACAGGCCTCTCCAGGCACTAAGAATAAGAGAAGAGAGAACAGGCCTCTCCACTTCCTAAGAATAAGAGGAGAGAACAGGCCTCTCCAGTCCCTAAGAATAAAGAGAAGAGAACAGGCCTCTCCACTCCCTAAGAATAAGAGAAGAGAGAACAGGCCTCTCCACTCCCTAAGAATAAGAGGAGAGAACAGGCCTCTCCACTTCCAAAGGATAAGAGAAGAGAACAGGCCTCTCCACTCCCTAAGAATAAGAGAAGAGAGAACAGGCCTCTCCACTTCCTAAGAATAAGAGAAGAGAGAACAGGCCTCTCCACTCCCTAAGAATAAGAGAAGAGAGAACAGGCCTCTCCAGTCCCTAAGAATAAGAGAAGAGAGAACAGGCCTCTCCACTTCCTAAGAATAAGAGAAGAGAGAACAGGCCTCTCCACTCCCTAAGAATAAGAGAAGAGAGAACAGGCCTCTCCACTCCCTAAGAATAAGAGGAGAGAACAGGCCTCTCCACTTCCAAAGGATAAGAGAAGAGAACAGGCCTCTCCATTCCCTAAGAATAAGAGAAGAGAACAGGCCTCTCCACTTCCAAAGGATAAGAGGAGAGAACAGGCCTCTCCACTACCTAAGAATAAGAGAAGAGAACAGGCCTCTCAACTTCCAAAGGATAAGAGGAGAGAACAGGCCTCTCCACTCCCTAAGAATAAGAGAAGAGAACAGGCCTCTCCACTTCCGAAGAACGAGAGAAGAGAACAGGCCTCTCCACTGTCTAAGAACGAAAGAAGAGAACAGGCCTCTCCACTCCCTAAGAACAAGAGAAGAGAACAGGCCTCTCCACTCCCTAAGAATAAGAGAAGAGAACAGGCCTATCCACTCCCTAAGAACAAGAGAAGAGAACAGGCCTCTCCACTTCCAAAGGATAAGAGGAGAGAACAGGCCTCTCCACTACCTAAGAATAAGAGAAGAGAACAGGCCTCTCAACTTCCAAAGGATAAGAGGAGAGAACAGGCCTCTCCACTCCCTAAGAATAAGAGAAGAGAACAGGCCTCTCCACTTCCTAAGAACGAGAGAAGAGAACAGGCCTCTCCACTGCCTAAGAACGAAAGAAGAGAACAGGCCTCTCCACTCCCTAAGAACAAGAGAAGAGAACAGGCCTCTCCCCTCCCTAAGAACAAGAGAAGAGAACAGGCCTCTCCACTCCCTAAGAATAAGAGAAGAGAACAGGCCTCTCCACTCCCTAAGAATAAGAGAAGAGAGAACAGGCCTCTCCACTCCCTAAGAATAAGAGAAGAGAGAACAGGCCTCTCCACTCCCTAAGAATAAGAGGAGAGAACAGGCCTCTCCACTTCCAAAGGATAAGAGAAGAGAACAGGCCTCTCCACTCCCTAAGAATAAGAGAAGAGAGAACAGGCCTCTCAAGTCCCTAAGAATAAGAGAAGAGAGAACAGGCCTCTCCACTTCCTAAGAATAAGAGAAGAGAGAACAGGCCTCTCCACTCCCTAAGAATAAGAGAAGAGAGAACAGGCCTCTCCACTCCCTAAGAATAAGAGAAGAGAGAACAGGCCTCTCCACTCCCTAAGAATAAGAGAAGAGAGAACAGGCCTCTCCACTCCCTAAGAATAAGAGAAGAGAGAACAGGCCTCTCCAGTCCCTAAGAATAAGAGAAGAGAGAACAGGCCTCTCCACTTCCTAAGAATAAGAGAAGAAAGAACAGGCCTCTCCACTCCCTAAGAATAAGAGAAGAGAGAACAGGCCTCTCCACTACCTAAGAATAAGAGAAGAGAACAGGCCTCTCAACTTCCAAAGGATAAGAGGAGAGAACAGGCCTCTCCACTCCCTAAGAATAAGAGAAGAGAACAGGCCTCTCCACTTCCGAAGAACGAGAGAAGAGAACAGGCCTCTCCACTGCCTAAGAACGAAAGAAGAGAACAGGCCTCTCCACTCCCTAAGAACAAGAGAAGAGAACAGGCCTCTCCACTTCCAAAGGATAAGAGGAGAGAACAGGCCTCTCCACTCCCTAAGAATAAGAGAAGAGAACAGGCCTCTCCACTTCCTAAGAACGAGAGAAGAGAACAGGCCTCTCCACTGCCTAAGAACGAAAGAAGAGAACAGGCCTCTCCACTCCCTAAGAACAAGAGAAGAGAACAGGCCTCTCCACTCCCTAAGAACAAGAGAAGAGAACAGGCCTCTCCACTCCCTAAGAATAAGAGAAGAGAACAGGCCTCTCTACTCCCTAAGAACAAGAGAAGAGAACAGGCCTCTCCACTCCCTAAGAACGGGAGAGGAGAACAGGCCTCTCCACTCCCTAAGAATAAGAGAAGAGAACAGGCATCTCCAGTCCGTAAGAATAAGAGAAGAGAACAGGCCTCTCCACTCCCTAAGAATAAGAGAAGAGAACAGGCCTCTCCACTCCCTAAGAATAAGAGAAGAGAGAACAGGCCTCTCCACTCCCTAAGAATAAGAGAAGAGAGGACAGGCCTCTCCACTCCCTAAGAATAAGAGGAGAGAACAGGCCTCTCCACTTCCAAAGGATAAGAGAAGAGAACAGGCCTCTCCACTCCCTAAGAATAAGAGAAGAGAGAACAGGCCTCTCAAGTCCCTAAGAATAAGAGAAGAGAGAACAGGCCTCTCCACTTCCTAAGAATAAGAGAAGAGAGAACAGGCCTCTCCACTCCCTAAGAATAAGAGAAGAGAGAACAGGCCTCTCCACTCCCTAAGAATAAGATAAGAGAGAACAGGCCTCTCCACTCCCTAAGAATAAGAGAAGAGAGAACAGGCCTCTCCACTCCCTAAGAATAAGAGAAGAGAGAACAGGCCTCTCCAGTCCCTAAGAATAAGAGAAGAGAGAACAGGCCTCTCCACTTCCTAAGAATAAGAGAAGAGAGAACAGGCCTCTCCACTCCCTAAGAATAAGAGAAGAGAGAACAGGCCTCTCCAGTCCCTAAGAATAAGAGAAGAGAGAACAGGCCTCTCCACTTCCTAAGAATAAGAGAAGAGAGAACAGGCCTCTCCACTCCCTAAGAATAAGAGAAGAGAGAACAGGCCTCTCCACTCCCTAAGAATAAGAGGAGAGAACAGGCCTCTCCACTTCCAAAGGATAAGAGGAGAGAACAGGCCTCTCCACTACCTAAGAATAAGAGAAGAGAACAGGCCTCTCAACTTCCAAAGGATAAGAGGAGAGAACAGGCCTCTCCACTCCCTAAGAATAGGAGAAGAGAACAGGCCTCTCCACTTCCGAAGAACGAGAGAAGAGAACAGGCCTCTCCACTGCCTAAGAACGAAAGAAGAGAACAGGCCTCTCCACTCCCTAAGAATAAGAGAAGAGAACAGGCCTCTCCACTCCCTAAGAATAAGAGAAGAGAACAGGCCTCTCCACTCCCTAAGAATAAGAGAAGAGAACAGGCCTCTCCACTTCCAAAGGATAAGAGGAGAGAACAGGCCTCTCCACTACCTAAGAATAAGAGAAGAGAACAGGCCTCTCAACTTCCAAAGGATAAGAGGAGAGAACAGGCCTCTCCACTCCCTAAGAATAAGATAAGAGAGAACAGGCCTCTCCACTCCCTAAGAATAAGAGAAGAGAGAACAGGCCTCTCCACTCCCTAAGAATAAGAGAAGAGAGAACAGGCCTCTCCAGTCCCTAAGAATAAGAGAAGAGAACAGGCCTCTCCACTCCCTAAGAATAAGAGAAGAGAACAGGCCTCTCCACTTCCAAAGGATAAGAGGAGAGAACAGGCCTCTCCACTACCTAAGAATAAGAGAAGAGAACAGGCCTCTCAACTTCCAAAGGATAAGAGGAGAGAACAGGCCTCTCCACTCCCTAAGAATAAGATAAGAGAGAACAGGCCTCTCCACTCCCTAAGAATAAGAGAAGAGAGAACAGGCCTCTCCACTCCCTAAGAATAAGAGAAGAGAGAACAGGCCTCTCCAGTCCCTAAGAATAAGAGAAGAGAGAACAGGCCTCTCCACTTCCTAAGAATAAGAGAAGAGAGAACAGGCCTCTCCACTCCCTAAGAATAAGAGAGAGAGAACAGGCCTCTCCAGTCCCTAAGAATAAGAGAAGAGAGAACAGGCCTCTCCACTTCCTAAGAATAAGAGAAGAGAGAACAGGCCTCTCCACTCCCTAAGAATAAGAGAAGAGAGAACAGGCCTCTCCACTCCCTAAGAATAAGAGGAGAGAACAGGCCTCTCCACTTCCAAAGGATAAGAGGAGAGAACAGGCCTCTCCACTACCTAAGAATAAGAGAAGAGAACAGGCCTCTCAACTTCCAAAGGATAAGAGGAGAGAACAGGCCTCTCCACTCCCTAAGAATAGGAGAAGAGAACAGGCCTCTCCACTTCCGAAGAACGAGAGAAGAGAACAGGCCTCTCCACTGCCTAAGAACAAAAGAAGAGAACAGGCCTCTCCACTCCCTAAGAACAAGAGAAGAGAACAGGCCTCTCCACTCCCTAAGAATAAGAGAAGAGAACAGGCCTCTCCACTCCCTAAGAATAAGAGAAGAGAACAGGCCTCTCCACTTCCAAAGGATAAGAGGAGAGAACAGGCCTCTCCACTACCTAAGAATAAGAGAAGAGAACAGGCCTCTCAACTTCCAAAGGATAAGAGGAGAGAACAGGCCTCTCCACTCCCTAAGAATAAGAGAAGAGAACAGGCCTCTCCACTTCCTAAGAACGAGAGAAGAGAACAGGCCTCTCCACTGCCTAAGAACGAAAGAAGAGAACAGTCCTCTCCACTCCCTAAGAACAAGAGAAGAGAACAGGCCTCTCCACTCCCTAAGAATAAGAGAAGAGAACAGGCCTCTCTACTCCATAAGAACAAGAGAAGAGAACAGGCCTCTCCACTCCCTAAGAACGGGAGAAGAGAACAGGCCTCTCCACTCCCTAAGAATAAGAGAAGAGAACAGGCATCTCCAGTCCGTAAGAATAAGAGAAGAGAACAGGCCTCTCCACTCCCTAAGAATAAGAGAAGAGAAAAGGCCTCTCCACTCCCTAAGAATAAGAGAAGAGAGAACAGGCCTCTCCACTCCCTAAGAATAAGAGAAGAGAGGACAGGCCTCTCCACTCCCTAAGAATAAGAGGAGAGAACAGGCTTCTCCACTTCCAAAGGATAAGAGAAGAGAACAGGCCTATCCACTCCCTAAGAATAAGAGAAGAGAGAACAAGCCTCTCAAGTCCCTAAGAATAAGAGAAGAGAGAACAGGCCTCTCCACTTCCTAAGAATAAGAGAAGAGAGAACAGGCCTCTCCACTCCCTAAGAATAAGAGAAGAGAGAACAGGCCTCTCCAGTCCCTAAGAATAAGAGAAGAGAGAACAGGCCTCTCCACTTCCTAAGAATAAGAGAAGAGAGAACAGGCCTCTCCACTCCCTAAGAATAAGAGAAGAGAGAACATGCCTCTCCACTTCCTAAGAATAAGAGAAGAGAGAACATGCCTCTCCACTTCCTAAGAATAAGAGAAGAGAGAACAGGACTCTCCACTCCCTAAGAATAAGAGGAGAGAACAGGCCTCTCCACTTCCAAAGGATAAGAGAAGAGAACAGGACTCTCCACTTCCAAAGGATAAGAGGAGATAACAGGCCTCTCTACTCCCTAAGAATAAGAGAAGAGAACAGGCCTCTCCACTACCTAAGAATAAGAGAAGAGAACAGGCCTCTCCATTCCCTAAGAATAAGAGAAGAGAACAGGCCTCTCCACTTCAAAAGGATAAGAGGAGAGAACAGGCCTCTCCACTACCTAAGAATAAGAGAAGAGAACAGGCCTCTCAACTTCCAAAGGATAAGAGGAGAGAACAGGCCTCTCCACTCCCTAAGAATAAGAGAAGAGAACAGGCCTCTCCACTTCCTAAGAACGAGAGAAGAGAACAGGCCTCTCCACTGCCTAAGAACGAAAGAAGAGAACAGGCCTCTCCACTCCCTAAGAACAAGAGAAGAGAACAGGCCTCTCCACTCCCTAAGAATAAGAGAAGAGAACAGGCCTCTCCACTCCCTAAGAACAAGAGAAGAGAACAGGACTCTCCACTTCCGAAGAACGAGAGAAGAGAACAGGCCTCTCCACTGCCTAAGAACGAAAGAAGAGAACAGGCCTCTCCACTCCCTAAGAACAAGAGAAGAGAACAGGCCTCTCCACTCCCTAAGAATAAGAGAAGAGAACAGGCCTCTCCACTCCCTAAGAACAAGAGAAGAGAACAGGCCTCTCCACTTCCAAAGGATAAGAGGAGAGAACAGGCCTCTCCACTGCCTAAGAACGAAAGAAGAGAACAGGCCTCTCCACTCCCTAAGAACAAGAGAAGAGAACAGGCCTCTCCACTCCCTAAGAACAAGAGAAGAGAACAGGCCTCTCCACTCCCTAAGAATAAGAGAAGAGAACAGGCCTCTCTACTCCCTAAGAATAAGAGAAGAGAGAACATGCCTCTCCACTTCCTAAGAATAAGAGAAGAGAGAACATGCCTCTCCACTTCCTAAGAATAAGAGAAGAGAGAACAGGACTCTCCACTCCCTAAGAATAAGAGGAGAGAACAGGCCTCTCCACTTCCAAAGGATAAGAGAAGAGAACAGGACTCTCCACTTCCAAAGGATAAGAGGAGAGAACAGGCCTCTCTACTCCCTAAGAATAAGAGAAGAGAACAGGCCTCTCCACTTCAAAAGGATAAGAGGAGAGAACAGGCCTCTCCACTACCTAAGAATAAGAGAAGAGAACAGGCCTCTCAACTTCCAAAGGATAAGAGGAGAGAACAGGCCTCTCCACTCCCTAAGAATAAGAGAAGAAAACAGGCCTCTCCACTTCCTAAGAACGAGAGAAGAGAACAGGCCTCTCCACTGCCTAAGAACGAAAGAAGAGAACAGGCCTCTCCACTCCCTAAGAACAAGAGAAGAGAACAGGCCTCTCCACTCCCTAAGAATAAGAGAAAAGAACAGGCCTCTCCACTCCCTAAGAACAAGATAAGAGAACAGGCCTCTCCACTCCCTAAGAACAAGAGAAGAGAACAGGCCTCTCCACTCCCTAAGAATAAGAGAAGAGAACAGGCCTCTCCACTCCCTAAGAACAAGAGAAGAGAACAGGCCTCTCCACTCCCTAAGAACAAGAGAAGAGAACAGGCCTCTCCACTCCCTAAGAACAAGAGAAGAGAACAGGCCTCTCCACTCCCTAAGAATAAGAGAAGAGAACAGGCCTCTCCACTGCCTAAGAACGAAAGAAGAGAACAGGCCTCTCCACTCCCTAAGAACAAGAGAAGAGAACAGGCCTCTCCACTCCCTAAGAATAAGAGAAGAGAACAGGCCTCTCCACTCCCTAAGAACAAGAGAAGAGAACAGGCCTCTCCACTCCCTAAGAACAAGAGAAGAGAACAGGCCTCTCCACTCCCTAAGAACAAGAGAAGAGAACAGGCCTCTCCACTCCCTAAGAATAAGAGAAGAGAACAGGCCTCTCCACTCCCTAAGAATAAGAGAAGAGAACAGGCCTCTCCACTCCCTAAGAATAAGAGAAGAGAACAGGCCTCTCCAGTCCCTAAGAATAAGAGAAGAGAGAACAGGCCTCTCCACTTCCTAAGAATAAGAGAAGAGAGAACAGGCCTCTCCACTCCCTAAGAATAAGAGAAGAGAGAACAGGCCTCTCAAGTCCCTAAGAATAAGAGAAGATAGAACAGGCCTCTCCACTTCCTAAGAATAAGAGAAGAGAGAACAGGCCTCTCCACTCCCTAAGAATAAGAGAAGAGAGAACAGGCCTCTCCACTCCCTAAGAATAAGAGAAGAGAGAACAGGCCTCTCCAATCCCTAAGAACAAGAGAAGAGAACAGGCCTCTCCACTCCCTAAGAACAAGAGAAGAGAACAGGCCTCTCCACTCCTAAGAACAAGAGAAGAGAACAGGCCTCTCCACTCCCTAAGAATAACAGAAGAGAACAGGCCTCTCCACTCCCTAAGAATAAGAGAAGAGAACAGGCCTCTCCACTCCCTAAGAATAAGAGAAGAGAACAGGCCTCTCCACTTCCTAAGAATAAGAGAAGAGAGAACAGGCCTCTCAAGTCCCTAAGAATAAGAGAAGATAGAACAGGCCTCTCCACTTCCTAAGAATAAGAGAAGAGAGAACAGGCCTCTCCACTCCCTAAGAATAAGAGAAGAGAGAACAGGCCTCTCCACTCCCTAAGAATAAGAGAAGAGAGAACAGGCCTCTCCAATCCCTAAGAATAAGAGAAGAGAGAACAGGCCTCTCCACTTCCTAAGAATAAGAGAAGAGAGAACAGGCCTCTCCACTCCCTAAGAATAAGAGAAGAGAGAACAGGCCTCTCCAGTCCCTAAGAATAAGAGAAGAGAGAACAGGCCTCTCCACTTCCTAAGAATAAGAGAAGAGAGAACAGGACTCTCCACTCCCTAAGAATAAGAGGAGAGAACAGGCCTCTCCACTCCCTAAGAATAAGAGGAGAGAACAGGCCTCTCCAGTCCCTAAGAATAAGAGAAGAGAGAACAGGCCTCTCCAGTCCCTAAGAATAAGAGAAGAGAGAACAGGCCTCTCCACTTCCTAAGAATAAGAGAAGAGAGAACAGGACTCTCCACTCCCTAAGAATAAGAGAAGAGAACAGGCCTCTCCACTTCCAAAGGATAAGAGGAGAGAACAGGCCTCTCTACTCCCTAAGAATAAGAGAAGAGAACAGGCCTCTCCACTACCTAAGAATAAGAGAAGAGAACAGGCCTCTCCATTCCCTAAGAATAAGAGAAGAGAACAGGCCTCTCCACTTCAAAAGGATAAGAGGAGAGAACAGGCCTCTCCACTACCTAAGAATAAGAGAAGAGAACAGGCCTCTCAACTTCCAAAGGATAAGAGGAGAGAACAGGCCTCTCCACTCCCTAAGAATAAGAGAAGAGAACAGGCCTCTCCACTCCCTAAGAATAAGAGAAGAGAACAGGCCTCTCCACTCACTAAGAATAAGAGAAGAGAACAGGCCTCTCCACTCCCTAAGAATAAGAGAAGAGAACAGGCCTCTCCACTCCCTAAGAATAAGAGGAGAGAACAGGCCTCTCCACTACCTAAGAATAAGAGAAGAGAACAGGCCTCTCAACTTCCAAAGGATAAGAGGAGAGAACAGGCCTCTCCACTTCCTAAGAACGAGAGAAGAGAACAGGCCTCTCCACTGCCTAAGAACGAAAGAACAGAACAGGCCTCTCCACTCCCTAAGAACAAGAGAAGAGAACAGGCCTCTCCACTCCCTAAGAATAAGAGAAAAGAACAGGCCTCTCCACTCCCTAAGAACAAGAGAAGAGAACAGGCCTCTCCACTCCCTAAGAACAAGAGAAGAGAACAGGCCTCTCCACTCCCTAAGAATAAGAGAAGAGAACAGGCCTCTCCACTCCCTAAGAACAAGAGAAGAGAACAGGCCTCTCCACTCCCTAAGAACAAGAGAAGAGAACAGGCCTCTCCACTCCCTAAGAACAAGAGAAGAGAACAGGCCTCTCCACTCCCTAAGAATAAGAGAAGAGAACAGGCCTCTCCACTCCCTAAGAATAAGAGAAGAGAACAGGCCTCTCCACTCACTAAGAATAAGAGAAGAGAACAGGCCTCTCCACTCCCTAAGAATAAGAGAAGAGAACAGGAATCTCCAGTCCGTAAGAATAAGAGAAGAGAACAGGCCTCTCCACTCCCTAAGAATAAGAGAAGAGAACAGGCATCTCCAGTCCCTAAGAATAAGAGAAGAGAGAACAGGCCTCTCCACTTCCTAAGAATAAGAGAAGAGAGAACAGTCCTCTCCACTCCCTAAGAACAAGAGAAGAGAACAGGCCTCTCCACTCCCTAAGAACAAGAGAAGAGAACAGGCCTCTCCACTCCCTAAGAATAAGAGAGGAGAACAGGCCTCTCCACTCCCTAAGAACAAGAGAAGAGAACAGGCCTCTCCACTCCCTAAGAACAAGAGAAGAGAACAGGCCTCTCCACTCCCTAAGAACAAGAGAAGAGAACAGGCCTCTCCACTCCCTAAGAATAAGAGAAGAGAACAGGCCTCTCCACTCCCTAAGAATAAGAGAAGAGAACAGGCCTCTCCACTCACTAAGAATAAGAGAAGAGAACAGGCCTCTCCACTCCCTAAGAATAAGAGAAGAGAACAGGAATCTCCAGTCCGTAAGAATAAGAGAAGAGAACAGGCCTCTCCACTCCCTAAGAATAAGAGAAGAGAACAGGCATCTCCAGTCCCTAAGAATAAGAGAAGAGAGAACAGGCCTCTCCACTTCCTAAGAATAAGAGAAGAGAGAACAGGCCTCTCCACTCCCTAAGAATAAGAGAAGAGAACAGGCCTCTCCACTCCCTAAGATTAAGAGGAGAGAACAGGCCTCTCCAGTCCCTAAGAATAAGAGAAGAGAGAACAGGCCTCTCCAGTCCTTAAGAATAAGAGAAGAGAGAACAGGCCTCTCCACTCCCTAAGAATAAGAGAAGAGAGAACAGGCCTCTCCACTCCCTAAGAATAAGAGGAGAGAACAGGCCTCTCCACTTCCAAAGGATAAGAGAAGAGAACAGGCCTCTCCACTTCCAAAGGATAAGAGGAGAGAACAGGCCTCTCTACTCCCTAAGAATAAGAGAAGAGAACAGGCCTCTCCACTACCTAAGAATAAGAGAAGAGAACAGGCCTCTCCATTCCCTAAGAATAAGAGAAGAGAACAGGCCTCTCCACTTCAAAAGGATAAGAGGAGAGAACAGGCCTCTCCACTACCTAAGAATAAGAGAAGAGAACAGGCCTCTCAACTTCCAAAGGATAAGAGGAGAGAACAGGCCTCTCCACTCCCTAAGAATAAGAGAAGAGAACAGGCCTCTCCACTCCCTAAGAATAAGAGAAGAGAACAGGCCTCTCCACTCCCTAAGAATAAGAGAAGAGAACAGGCCTCTCCACTCCCTAAGAATAAGAGAAGAGAACAGGCCTCTCCACTCCATAAGAATAAGAGGAGAGAACAGGCCTCTCCACTACCTAAGAATAAGAGAAGAGAACAGGCTTCTCAACTTCCAAAGGATAAGAGGAGAGAACAGGCCTCTCCACTTCCTAAGAACGAGAGAAGAGAACAGGCCTCTCCACTGCCTAAGAACGAAAGAACAGAACAGGCCTCTCCACTCCCTAAGAATAAGAGAAGAGAACAGGCCTCTCCACTCCCTAAGAATAAGAGAAGAGAACAGGAATCTCCAGTCCGTAAGAATAAGAGAAGAGAACAGGCCTCTCCACTCCCTAAGAATAAGAGAAGAGAACAGGCATCTCCAGTCCCTAAGAATAAGAGAAGAGAGAACAGGCCTCTCCACTTCCTAAGAATAAGAGAAGAGAGAACAGGCCTCTCCACTCCCTAAGAATAAGAGAAGAGAACAGGCCTCTCCACTCCCTAAGAATAAGAGGAGAGAACAGGCCTCTCCAGTCCCTAAGAATAAGAGAAGAGAGAACAGGCCTCTCCAGTCCTTAAGAATAAGAGAAGAGAGAACAGGCCTCTCCACTTCCTAAGAATAAGAGAAGAGAGAACAGGACTCTCCACTCCCTAAGAATAAGAGGAGAGAACAGGCCTCTCCACTTCCAAAGGATAAGAGAAGAGAACAGGCCTCTCCACTTCCAAAGGATAAGAGGAGAGAACAGGCCTCTCTACTCCCTAAGAATAAGAGAAGAGAACAGGCCTCTCCACTACCTAAGAATAAGAGAAGAGAACAGGCCTCTCCATTCCCTAAGAATAAGAGAAGAGAACAGGCCTCTCCACTTCAAAAGGATAAGAGGAGAGAACAGGCCTCTCCACTACCTAAGAATAAGAGAAGAGAACAGGCTTCTCAACTTCCAAAGGATAAGAGGAGAGAACAGGCCTCTCCACTTCCTAAGAACGAGAGAAGAGAACAGGCCTCTCCACTGCCTAAGAACGAAAGAACAGAACAGGCCTCTCCACTCCCTAAGAACAAGAGAAGAGAACAGGCCTCTCCACTCCCTAAGAATAAGAGAAGAGAACAGGCCTCTCCACTCCCTAAGAACAAGAGAAGAGAACAGGCCTCTCCACTCCCTAAGAACAAGAGAAGAGAACAGGCCTCTCCACTCCCTAAGAATAAGAGAAGAGAACAGGCCTCTCCACTCCCTAAGAACAAGAGAAGAGAACAGGCCTCTCCACTCCCTAAGAACAAGAGAAGAGAACAGGCCTCTCCACTCCCTAAGAACAAGAGAAGAGAACAGGCATCTCCACTCCCTAAGAATAAGAGAAGAGAACAGGCCTCTCCACTCCCTAAGAATAAGAGAAGAGAACAGGCCTCTCCACTCACTAAGAATAAGAGAAGAGAACAGGCCTCTCCAGTCCGTAAGAATAAGAGAAGAGAACAGGCCTCTTCACTCCCTAACAATAAGAGAAGAGAACAGGCCTCTCCACTCACTAAGAATAAGAGAAGAGAGAACAGGCCTCTCCAGTCCCTAAGAATAAGAGAAGAGAGAACAGGCCTTTCCACTTCCTAAGAATAAGAGAAGAGAGAACAGGCCTCTCCACTCCCTAAGAATAAGAGAAGAGAACAGGCCTCTCCAGTCCCTAAGAATAAGAGAAGAGAACAGGCCTCTCCACTCCCTAAGAATAAGAGAAGAGAACAGGCCTCTCCACTCCCTAAGAATAAGAGAAGAGAACAGGCATCTCCAGTCCGTAAGAATAAGAGAAGAGAACAGGCCTCTCCACTCCCTAACAATAAGAGAAGAGAACAGGCCTCTCCACTCCCTAAGAATAAGAGAAGAGAGAACAGGCCTCTCCACTCCCTAAGAATAAGAGGAGAGAACAGGCCTCTCCACTTCCAAAGGATAAGAGAAGAGAACAGGCCTCTCCACTCACTAAGAATAAGAGAAGAGAGAACAGGCCTCTCAAGTCCCTAAGAATAAGAGAAGAGAGAACAGGCCTCTCCACTCCCTAAGAATAAGAGAAGAGAGAACAGGCCTCTCCACTCCCTAAGAACAAGAGAAGAGAACAGGCCTCTCCACTCCCTAAGAACAAGAGAAGAGAACAGGCCTCTCCACTCCCTAAGAATGAGAGAAGAGAACAGGCCTCTCCACTTCCTAAGAACGAGAGAAGAGAACAGGCCTCTCCACTCCCTAAGAATAAGAGAAGAGAACAGGCCTCTCAACTTCCAAAGGATAAGAGGAGAGAACAGGCCTCTCCACTACCTAAGAATAAGAGAAGAGAACAGGCCTCTCAACTTCCAAAGGATAAGAGGAGAGAACAGGCCTCTCCACTCCCTAAGAACAAGAGAAGAGAACAGGCCTCTCCACTCCCTAAGAATGAGAGAAGAGAACAGGCCTCTCCACTCCCTAAGAATAAGAGAAGAGAACAGGCCTCTCCACTTCAAAAGGATAAGAGGAGAGAACAGGCCTCTCCACTACCTAAGAATAAGAGAAGAGAACAGGCCTCTCAACTTCCAAAGGATAAGAGGAGAGAACAGGCCTCTCCACTCCCTAAGAACAAGAGAAGAGAACAGGCCTCTCCACTCCCTAAGAATGAGAGAAGAGAACAGGCCTCTCCACTTCCTAAGAACGAGAGAAGAGAACAGGCCTCTCCACTGCCTAAGAACGAAAGAAGAGAACAGGCCTCTCCACTCCCTAAGAACAAGAGAAGAGAACAGGCCTCTCCACTCCCTAAGAATAAGAGAAGAGAACAGGCCTCTCCACTCCCTAAGAACAAGAGAAGAGAACAGGCCTCTCCACTCCCTAAGAACGAGAGAAGAGAACAGGCCTCTCCACTCCCTAAGAACAAGAGAAGAGAACAGGCCTCTCCACTCCCTAAGAATAAGAGAAGAGAACAGGCCTCTCCACTCGCTAAGAACAAGAGAAGAGAACAGGCCTCTCCACTCCCTAAGAATAAGAGAAGAGAGAACAGGCCTCTCAAGTCCCTAAGAAAAAGAGAAGAGAGAACAGGCCTCTCCACTTCCTAAGAATAAGAGAAGAGAGAACAGGCCTCTCCACTCCCTAAGAATAAGAGAAGAGAGAACAGGCCTCACCACTCCCTAAGAATAAGAGAAGAGAGAACAGGCCTCTCCACTCCCTAAGAATAAGAGAAGAGAACAGGCCTCTCCACTCCCTAACAATAAGAGAAGAGAGAACAGGCCTCTCCAGTCCCTAAGAATAAGAGAAGAGAGAACAGGCCTCTCCAGTCCCTAAGAATAAGAGAAGAGAGAACAGGCCTCTCCACTTCCTAAGAATAAGAGAAGAGAGAACAGGCCTCTCCACTCCCTAAGAATAAGAGAAGAGAGAACAGGCCTCTCCACTTCCAAAGGATAAGAGAAGAGAACAGGCCTCTCCACTTCCAAAGGATAAGAGGAGAGAACAGGCCTCTCTACTCCCTAAGAATAAGAGAAGAGAACAGGCCTCTCCACTACCTAAGAATAAGAGAAGAGAACAGGCCTCTCCATTCCCTAAGAATAAGAGGAGAGAACAGGCCTCTTCACTACCTAAGAATAAGAGGAGATAACAGGCCTCTTCACTCCCTAAGAACAAGAGGAGAGAACAGACCTCTTCACTACCTAAGAATAAGAGGAGAGAACAGGCCTCTTCACTCCCTAAGAACAAGAGGAGAGAACAGGCCTCTTCACTCCCTAAGAACAAGAGGAGAGAACAGGCCTCTTCACTCCCTAAGAACAAGAGGAGAGAACAGGCCTCTTCACTCCCTAAGAACAAGAGAAGACAACAGGCCTCTCCACTTCCTAAGAATAAGAGGAGAGAACAGGCCTCTCCACTCCCTAAGAATAAGAGAGAAGAGAACAGGCCTCTCCACTTCCTAAGAACGAGAGAAGAGAACAGGCCTCTCCACTCCCTAAGAACGGGAGAAGAGAACAGGCCTCTCCACTCCCTAAGAACAAGAGAAGAGAACAGGCCTCTCCACTCCCTAAGAACGAGAGAAGAGAACAGGCCTCTCCACTCCCTAAGAATAAGAGGAGAGAACAGGCCTCTCTACTCCCTAAGAATAAGAGAAGAGAACAGGCATCTCCACTCCCTAAGAATAAGAGGAGAGAACAGGCCTCTCCACTCCCTAAGAAACAGAGAAGAGAACAGGCCTATCCACTCCCTAAGAATAAGAGAAGGGAACAGGTCTCTCCACTTCCAAAGGATAAGAGGAGAGAACAGGCCTCTCAACTCCCTAAGAACAAGAGGAGAGAACAGGCCTCTCCACTCCCTAAGAACAAGAGGAGAGAACAGGCCTCTCCACTCCCTAAGAACAAGAGAAGAGAACAGGCCTCTCCACTCCCTAAGAATAAGATAAGAGAACAGGCCTCTCCACTCCCTAAGAACAAGAGAAGAGAACAGGCCTCTCCACTCCCTAAGAATAAGAGGAGAGAACAGGCCTCTCCACTCCCTAAGAATAAGAGAAGAGAACAGGCCTCTCCACTCCCTAAGAACAAGAGAAGAGAACAGGCCTCTCCACTCCCTAAGAACAAGAGAAGAGAACAGGCCTCTCCACTCCCTAAGAATAAGAGAAGAGAACAGGCCTCTCCACTCCCTAAGAATAAGAGGAGAGAACAGGCCTCTCCACTCCCTAATAATAAGAGAAGAGAACAGGCATCTCAACTCCCTAATAATAAGAGGAGAGAACAGGCCTCTCCACTCCCTAATAATAAGAGAAGAGAACAGGCCTCTCCACTCCCTAAGAACAAGAGAAGAGAACAGGCCTCTCCACTCCCTAAGAACGAGAGAAGAGAACAGGCCTCTCCACTCCCTAAGAATAAGAGGAGAGAACAGGCCTCTCCACTCCCTAAGAAACAGAGAAGAGAACAGGCCTATCCACTCCCTAAGAATAAGAGGGGAGAACAGGCCTCTCCACTCCCTAATAATAAGAGAAGAGAACAGGCCTCTCCACTCCCTAAGAACAAGAGAAGAGAACAGGCCTCTCCACTCCCTAAGAACGAGAGAAGAGAACAGGCCTCTCCACTCCCTAAGAATAAGAGGAGAGAACAGGCCTCTCCACTCCCTAAGAAACAGAGAAGAGAACAGGCCTATCCACTCCCTAAGAATAAGAGAAGGGAACAGGTCTCTCCACTTCCATAGGATAAGAGGAGAGAACAGGCCTCTCAACTCCCTAAGAACAAGAGGAGAGAACAGGCCTCTCCACTCCCTAAGAACAAGAGGAGAGAACAGGCCACTCAACTCCCTAAGAATAAGAGGAGAGAACAGGCCTCTCCACTTCCAAAGGATAAGAGGAGAGAACAGGCCTCTCAACTCCCTAAGAACAAGAGGAGAGAACAGGCCTCTTCACTCCCTAAGAACAAGAGGAGAGAACAGGCCACTCAACTCCCTAAGAACAAGAGGAGAGAACAGGCCACTCAACTCCCTAAGAATAAGAGGAGAGAACAGGCCTCTCCACTCCCTAAGAACAAGAGGAGAGAACAGGCCACTCAACTCCCTAAGAATAAGAGGAGAGAACAGGCCTCTCCACTCCCTAAGAATAAGAGGAGAGAACAGGCCTCTCAACTCCCTAAGAACAAGAGAACAGGCCTCTCCACTTCCAAAGGATAAGAGGAGAGAACAGGCCTCTTCACTCCCTAAGAATAAGAGGAGAGAACAGGCCTCTCCACTCCCTAAGAATAAGAGGAGGGAACAGGTCTCTCCACTTCCTAAGAATAAGAGGAGAGAACAGGCCTCTCCACTCCCTAAGAATAAGAGAAGAGAACAGGCCTCTCCACTCCCTAAGAATAAGAGGAGAGAACAGGCCTCTCCACTCCCTAAGAATAAGAGGAGAGAACAGGCCTCTCCACTCCCTAAGAACGAGAGAAGAGAACAGGCCTCTCCACTACCTAAGAATGAGAGAAGAGAACAGGCCTCTCCACTTCTTAAGAACGAGAGAAGAGAACAGGCCTCTCCACTTCCTAAGAAAGAGAAGAGAGAACAGGCCTCTCCACTCCCTAAGAATAAGAGGAGAGAACAGGCCTCTACACTTCCAAAGGATAAGAGAAGAGAACAGGCCTCTCCACTCCCTAAGAATAAGAGAAGAGAGAACAGGCCTCTCAAGTCCCTAAGAAAAGAGAAGAGAGAACAGGCCTCTCCACTTCCTAAGAATAAGAGAAGAGAGAACAGGCCTCTCCACTCCCTAAGAATAAGAGAAGAGAGAACAGGCCTCTCCACTCCCTAAGAATAAGAGGAGAGAACAGGCCTCTCCACTCCCTAAGAATAAGAGGAGAGAACAGGCCTCTCCACTCCCTAACAATAAGAGAAGAGAGAACAGGCCTCTCCAGTCCCTAAGAATAAGAGAAGAGAGAACAGGCCTCTCCAGTCCCTAAGAATAAGAGAAGAGAGAACAGGCCTCTCCACTTCCTAAGAATAAGAGAAGAGAGAACAGGCCTCTCCACTCCCTAAGAATAAGAGAAGAGAACAGGCCTCTCCACTCCCTAAGAATAAGAGGAGAGAACAGGCCTCTCCACTTCCAAAGGATAAGAGAAGAGAACAGGCCTCTCCACTTCCAAAGGATAAGAGGAGAGAACAGGCCTCTCTACTCCCTAAGAATAAGAGAAGAGAACAGGCCTCTCCACTACCTAAGAATAAGAGAAGAGAACAGGCCTCTCCATTCCCTAAGAATAAGAGAAGAGAACAGGCCTCTCCACTTCCAAAGGATAAGAGGAGAGAACAGGCCTCTCCACTACCTAAGAATAAGAGAAGAGAACAGGCCTCTCAACTTCCAAAGGATAAGAGGAGAGAACAGGCCTCTCCACTTCCTAAGAATAAGAGAAGAGAGAACAGGCCTCTCCACTCCCTAAGAATAAGAGAAGAGAGAACAGGCCTCTCCAGTCCCTAAGAATAAGAGAAGAGAGAACAGGCCTCTCCACTTCCTAAGAATAAGAGAAGAGAGAACAGGCATCTCCACTCCCTAAGAATAAGAGAAGAGAGAACAGGCCTCTCCACTCCCTAAGAATAAGAGAAGAGAGAACAGGCCTCTCCACTCCCTAAGAATAAGAGGAGAGAACAGGCCTCTCCACTTCCAAAGATAAGAGAAGAGAACAGGCCTCTCCACTCCCTAAGAATAAGAGGAGAGAACAGGCCTCTCTACTCCCTAAGAATAAGAGAAGAGAACAGGCCTCTCCACTACCTAAGAATAAGAGAAGAGAACAGGCCTCTCCACTCACTAAGAATAAGAGAAGAGAACAGGCCTCTCCACTTCCAAAGGATAAGAGGAGAGAACAGGCCTCTCCACTACCTAAGAATAAGAGAAGAGAACAGGCCTCTCAACTTCCAAAGGATAAGAGGAGAGAACAGGCCTCTCCACTCCCTAAGAATAAGAGAAGAGAACAGGCCTCTCCACTTCCTAAGAACGAGAGAAGAGAACAGGCCTCTCCACTCCCTAAGAACAAGAGAAGAGAACAGGCCTCTCCACTCCCTAAGAACAAGAGAAGAGAACAGGCCTCTCCACTCCCTAAGAATAAGAGAAGAGAACAGGCCTCTCCACTCCCTAAGAACAAGAGAAGAGAACAGGCCTCTCCACTCCCTAAGAACAAGAGAAGAGAACAGGCCTCTCCACTCCCTAAGATTAAGAGAAGAGAACAGGCCTCTCCACTCCCTAAGAACAAGAGAAGAGAACAGGCCTCTCCACTCCCTAAGAACAAGAGAAGAGAACAGGCCTCTCCACTCCCTAAGAATAAGAGAAGAGAACAGGCCTCTCCACTTCCTAAGAACGAGAGAAGAGAACAGGCCTCTCCACTCCCTAAGAATAAGAGAGAGAGAACAGGCCTCTCCACTCCCTAAGAACAAGAGAAGAGAACAGGCCTCTCCACTCCCTAAGAACGAGAGAAGAGAACAGGCCTCTCCACTCCCTAAGAATAAGAGGAGAGAACAGGCCTCTCCACTCCCTAAGAATAAGAGAAGAGAACAGGCATCTCCACTCCCTAAGAATAAGAGGAGAGAACAGGCCTCTCCACTCCCTAAGAACAAGAGAAGAGAACAGGCCTCTCCACTCCCTAAGAATAAGAGAGAGAACAGGTCTCTCCACTTCCAAAGATAAGAGGAGAGAACAGGCCTCTCCACTCCCTAAGAACAAGAGGAGAGAACAGGCCACTCAACTCCCTAAGAACAAGAGGAGAGAACAGGCCACTCAACTCCCTAAGAATAAGAGGAGAGAACAGGCCTCTCCACTCCCTAAGAACAAGAGGAGAGAACAGGCCACTCCAACTCCCTAAGAATAAGAGGAGAGAACAGGCCTCTCCACTCCCTAAGAATAAGAGGAGAGAACAGGCCTCTCCACTCCCTAAGAATAAGAGCCTCTTCACTCCCTAAGAATAAGAGAGAACAGGCCTCTCCACTCCCTAAGAACGAGAGAAGAGAACAGGCCTCTTCACTCCCTAAGAACAAGAGGAGAGAACAGGCCTCTTCACTACCTAAGAATAAGAGAAGAGAACAGGCCTCTTCACTCCCTAAGAACAAGAGGAGAGAACAGGCCTCTCCACTTCCTAAGAATAAGAGAAGAGAGAACAGGCCTTTCCACTCCCTAAGAATATGAGAAGAGAGAACAGGCCTCTCCAGTCCCTAAGAATAAGAGAAGAGAGAACAGGCCTCTCCACTTCCTAAGAATAAGAGAAGAGAGAACAGGCCTCTCCACTCCCTAAGAATAAGAGAAGAGAGAACAGGCCTCTCCACTCCCTAAGAATAAGAGAAGAGAGAACAGGCCTCTCCACTCCCTAAGAATAAGAGGAGAGAACAGGCCTCTCCACTTCCAAAGGATAAGAGAAGAGAACAGGCCTCTCCACTTCCAAAGGATAAGAGGAGAGAACAGGCCTCTCTACTCCCTAAGAATAAGAGAAGAGAACAGGCCTCTCCACTACCTAAGAATAAGAGAAGAGAACAGGCCTCTCCATTCCCTAAGAATAAGAGAAGAGAACAGGCCTCTCCACTCCCTAAGAACGAGAGAAGAGAACAGGCCTCTCCACTCCCTAAGAATAAGAGCAGAGAACAGGCCTCTCCACTCCCTAAGAATAAGAGAAGAGAACAGGCATCTCCACTCCCTAAGAATAAGAGAAGAGAACAGGCCTCTCCACTCCCTAAGAAACAGAGAAGAGAACAGGCCTCTCCACTCCCTAAGAATAAGAGAAGGGAACAGGTCTCTCCACTTCCAAAGGATAAGAGGAGAGAACAGGCCTCTCAACTCCCTAAGAACAAGAGGAGAAAACAGGCCTCTTCACTCCCTAAGAACAAGAGGAGAGAACCGGCCTCTTCACTCCCTAAGAACAAGAGAACAGGCCTCTTCACTCCCTAAGAACGAGAGAAGAGAACAGGCCTCTTCACTCCCTAAGAACAAGAGGAGAGAACAGGCCTCTTCACTACCTAAGAATAAGAGGAGATAACAGGCCTCTTCACTCCCTAAGAACAAGAGGAGAGAACAGACCTCTTCACTACCTAAGAATAAGAGGAGAGAACAGGCCTCTTCACTCCCTAAGAACAAGAGGAGAGAACAGACCTCTTCACTACCTAAGAATAAGAGGAGAGAGAACAGGCCTCTCCACTCCCTAAGAATATGAGAAGAGAGAACAGGCCTCTCCAGTCCCTAAGAATAAGAGAAGAGAACAGGCCTCTCCACTGCCTAAGAACGAAAGAAGAGAACAGGCCTCTCCACTTCCTAAGAACGAGAGAAGAGAACAGGCCTCTCCACTCCCTAAGAACAAGAGAAGAGAACAGGCCTCTCCACTCCCTAAGAATAAGAGAAGAGAACAGGCCTCTCCACTCCCTAAGAACAAGAGAAGAGAACAGGCCTCTCCACTCCCTAAGAACAAGAGAAGAGAACAGGCCTCTCCACTCCCTAAGAATAAGAGAAGAGAACAGGCCTCTCCACTCCCTAAGAACAAGAGAAGAGAACAGGCCTCTCCACTCCCTAAGAACAAGAGAAGAGAACAGGCCTCTCCACTCCCTAAGAATAAGAGAAGAGAACAGGCCTCTCCACTTCCTAAGAACGGGAGAAGAGAACAGGCCTCTCCACTCCCTAAGAACGAGAGAAGAGAAAGAGAACAGGCCTCTCCACTCCCTAAGAATAAGAGCAGAGAACAGGCCTCTCCACTCCCTAAGAATAAGAGAAGAGAACAGGCATCTCCACTCCCTAAGAATAAGAGAAGAGAACAGGCCTCTCCACTCCCTAAGAAACAGAGAAGAGAACAGGCCTCTCCACTCCCTAAGAATAAGAGAAGGGAACAGGTCTCTCCACTTCCAAAGGATAAGAGGAGAGAACAGGCCTCTCAACTCCCTAAGAACAAGAGGAGAGAACAGGCCTCTCCACTCCCTAAGAACAAGAGGAGAGAACAGGCCACTCAACTCCCTAAGAATAAGAGGAGAGAACAGGCCTCTCCACTTCCAAAGGATAAGAGGAGAGAACAGGCCTCTCAACTCCCTAAGAACAAGAGGAGAGAACAGGCCTCTTCACTCCCTAAGAACAAGAGGAGAGAACAGGCCTCTCCACTCCCTAAGAACAAGAGGAGAGAACAGGCCTCTTCACTCCCTAAGAACAAGAGAACAGGCCTCTTCACTCCCTAAGAACAAGAGGAGAGAACAGGCCACTCAACTCCCTAAGAACAAGAGGAGAGAACAGGCCACTCAACTCCCTAAGAATAAGAGGAGAGAACAGGCCTCTCCACTCCCTAAGAACAAGAGGAGAGAACAGGCCACTCAACTCCCTAAGAATAAGAGGAGAGAACAGGCCTCTCCACTCCCTAAGAATAAGAGGAGAGAACAGGCCTCTTCACTCCCTAAGAATAAGAGGAGAGAACAGGCCTCTCCACTCCCTAAGAACGAGAGAAGAGAACAGGCCTCTTCACTCCCTAAGAACAAGAGGAGAGAACAGGCCTCTTCACTACCTAAGAATAAGAGGAGATAACAGGCCTCTTCACTCCCTAAGAACAAGAGGAGAGAACAGACCTCTTCACTACCTAAGAACAAGAGGAGAGAACAGGCCTCTCCACTACCTAAGAATAAGAGGAGAGAACAGGCCTCTCCACTCCCTAAGAATAAGAGGAGAGAACAGGCCTCTTCACTCCCTAAGAATAAGAGGAGAGAACAGGCCTCTCCACTCCCTAAGAACAAGAGGAGAGAACAGGCCTCTTCACTACCTAAGAATAAGAGGAGAGAACAGGCCTCTTCACTCCCTAAGAACAAGAGGAGAGAACAGACCTCTTCACTACCTAAGAATAAGAGGAGAGAACAGGCCTCTCCACTTCCAAAGGATAAGAGGAGAGAACAGGCCACTCAACTCCCTAAGAACGAGAGAAGACAACAGGCCTCTCCACTTCCTAAGAATAAGAGAACAGGCCTCTTCACTCCCTAAGAACAAGAGGAGAGAACAGGCCTCTCAACTCCCTAAGAACAAGAGGAGAGAACAGGCCACTCAACTCCCTAAGAACAAGAGGAGAGAACAGGCCACTCAACTCCCTAAGAATAAGAGGAGAGAACAGGCCTCTCCACTCCCTAAGAACAAGAGGAGAGAACAGGCCACTCAACTCCCTAAGAATAAGAGGAGAGAACAGGCCTCTCCACTCCCTAAGAATAAGAGGAGAGAACAGGCCTCTTCACTCCCTAAGAATAAGAGGAGAGAACAGGCCTCTCCACTCCCTAAGAACGAGAGAAGAGAACAGGACTCTTCACTCCCTAAGAACAAGAGGAGAGAACAGGCCACTCAACTCCCTAAGAATAAGAGGAGAGAACAGGCCTCTCCACTCCCTAAGAACAAGAGGAGAGAACAGGCCACTCAACTCCCTAAGAATAAGAGGAGAGAACAGGCCTCTCCACTCCCTAAGAATAAGAGGAGAGAACAGGCCTCTTCACTCCCTAAGAATAAGAGGAGAGAACAGGCCTCTTCACTCCCTAAGAATAAGAGGAGAGAACAGGCCTCTTCACTCCCTAAGAACAAGAGGAGAGAACAGGCCTCTTCACTACCTAAGAATAAGAGGAGAGAACAGGCCTCTCCACTCCCTAAGAACAAGAGGAGAGAACAGGCCTCTCCACTCCCTAAGAATAAGAGAGAGAACAGAACTCCCTAAGAACTCCCTAAGAGGAGAGAACAGGCCTCTCCACTTCCTAAGAATAAGAGGAGAGAACAGGCCTCTCCACTCCCTAAGAATAAGAGAAGAGAACAGGCCTCTCCACTCCCTAAGAATAAGAGGAGAGAACAGGCCTCTCCACTCCCTAAGAATAAGAGAAGAGAACAGGCCTCTCCACTCCCTAAGAACAAGAGAAGAGAACAGGCCTCTCCACTCCCTAAGAATAAGAGAAGAGAACAGGCCTCTCCACTCCCTAAGAATAAGAGGAGAGAACAGGCCTCTCCACTCCCTAAGAATAAGAGAAGAGAACAGGCCTCTCCACTCCCTAAGAATAAGAGAAGAGAACAGGCCTCTCCACTCCTAAGAAAGAGAAGAGAACAGGCCTCTCCACTCCCTAAGAATAAGAGAAGAGAACAGGCCTCTCCACTTCCTAAGAATAAGAGGAGAGAACAGGCCTCTCCACTCCCTAAGAATAAGAGGAGAGAACAGGCCTCTCCACTCCCTAAGAACAAGAGGAGAGAACAGGCCACTCAACTCCCTAAGAATAAGAGGAGAGAACAGGCCTCTCCACTCCCTAAGAATAAGAGAAGAGAACAGGCCTCTCCACTCCCTAAGAACAAGAGGAGAGAACAGGCCTCTCCACTCCCTAAGAACAAGAGGAGAGAACAGGCCTCTAAGAGAGAGAACAGGCCTCTCCACTCCCTAAGAACAAGAGAAGAGAACAGGCCTCTCCACTCCCTAAGAACAAGAGGAGAGAACAGGCCTCTCCACTCCCTAAGAACAAGAGGAGAGAACACTCCACTCCCTAAGAATAAGAGGAGAGAACAGGCCTCTCAACTCCCTAAGAACAAGAGGAGAGAACAGGCCTCTCCACTCCCTAAGAATAAGAGGAGAGAACAGGCCTCTTCACTCCCTAAGAATAAGAGGAGAGAACAGGCCTCTCCACTCCCTAAGAATAAGAGGAGGGAACAGGTCTCTCCACTTCCTAAGAATAAGAGGAGAGAACAGGCCTCTCCACTCCCTAAGAATAAGAGGAGAGAACAGGCCTCTCCACTCCCTAAGAGAAGAGAACAGGCCTCTCCACTCCCTAAGAATAAGAGGAGAGAACTCCCTAAGAATAAGAGGAGAGAACAGGCCTCTCCACTCCCTAAGAATAAGAGGAGAGAACAGGCCTCTCCACTCCCTAAGAATAAGAGGAGAGAACAGGCCTCTCCACTCCCTAAGAATAAGAGGAGAGAACAGGCCTCTCCACTCCCTAAGAATAAAGAGGAGAGAACAGGCCTCTCCACTCCCTAAGAATAAGAGAACAGGCCTCTCCACTCCCTAAGAGAACAGGCCTCTCCACTCCCTAAGAATAAGAGGAGAGAACAGGCCTCTCCACTCCCTAAGAATAAGAGGAGAGAACAGGCCTCTCCACTCCCTAAGAATAAGAGAAGAGAACAGGCCTCTCCACTCCCTAAGAATAAGAGAGAGAGAGAACAGAGAACAGGCCTCTCCACTCCCTAAGAATAAGAGGAGAGAACAGGCCTCTCCACTCCCTAAGAATAAGAGAAGAGAGAACAGGCCTCTCCACTCCCTAAGAATAAGAGGAGAGAACAGGCCTCTCCACTCCCTAAGAATAAGAGAGAGAACAGGCCTCTCCACTCCCTAAGAATAAGAGGAGAGAACAGGCCTCTCCACTCCCTAAGAATAAGAGGAGAGAACAGGCCTCTCCACTCCCTAAGAATAAGAGAAGAGAACAGGCCTCTCCACTTCCTAAGAATAAGAGGAGAGAACAGGCCTCTCCACTCCCTAAGAATAAGAGAAGAGAACAGGCCTCTCCACTCCCTAAGAATAAGAGAAGAGAGAACAGGCCTCTCCACTCCCTAAGAATAAGAGAAGAGAACAGGCCTCTCCACTCCCTAAGAATAAGAGGAGAGAACAGGCCTCTCCACTCCCTAAGAATAAGAGAACAGGCCTCTCCACTCCCTAAGAACAAGAGAAGAGAACAGGCCTCTCCACTCCCTAAGAATAAGAGGAGAGAACAGGCCTCTCCACTCCCTAAGAATAAGAGGAGAGAACAGGCCTCTCCACTCCCTAAGAACAAGAGAAGAGAACAGGCCTCTCCACTTCCTAAGAATAAGAGGAGAGAACAGGCCTCTCCACTCCCTAAGAATAAGAGAAGAGAACAGGCCTCTCCACTCCCTAAGAACAAGAGGAGAGAACAGGCCTCTCCACTTCCTAAGAATAAAGAAGAGAACAGGCCTCTCCACTCCCTAAGAATAAGAGAGAGAACAGGCCTCTCCACTCCCTAAGAATAAGAGGAGAGAACAGGCCTCTCCACTCCCTAAGAATAAGAGGAGAGAACAGGCCTCTCAACTCCCTAAGAATAAGAGGAGAGAACAGGCCTCTCCACTTCCTAAGAATAAGAGGAGAGAACAGGCCTCTCACTCCCTAAGAATAAGAGGAGAGAACAGGCCTCTCCACTCCCTAAGAATAAGAGGAGAGAACAGGCCTCTCCACTCCCTAAGAATAAGAGAATAAGAGAGAACAGGCCTCTCCACTCCCTAAGAACAAGAGGAGAGAACAGGCCTCTCCACTCCCTAAGAATAAGAGGAGAGAACAGGCCTCTTCACTCCCTAAGAATAAGAGGAGAGAACAGGCCTCTCCACTCCCTAAGAATAAGAGGAGGGAACAGGTCTCTCCACTTCCTAAGAATAAGAGGAGAGAACAGGCCTCTCCACTCCCTAAGAACGAGAGAAGAGAACAGGCCTCTCCACTCCCTAAGAACAAGAGAAGAGAACAGGCCTCTCCACTCCCTAAGAATAAGAGGAGAGAACAGGCCTCTCCACTCCCTAAGAATAAGAGAAGAGAACAGGCCTCTCCACTCCCTAAGAACAAGAGGAGAGAACAGGCCTCTCCACTCCCTAAGAATAAGAGGAGAGAACAGGCCTCTCCACTCCCTAAGAATAAGAGGAGAGAACAGGCCTCTCCACTCCCTAAGAATAAGAGGAGAGAACAGGCCTCTCCACTCCCTAAGAATAAGAGGAGAGAACAGGCCTCTCCACTCCCTAAGAATAAGAGGAGAGAACAGGCCTCTCCACTCCCTAAGAATAAGAGGAGAGAACAGGCCTCTCCACTCCCTAAGAATAAGAGGAGAGAACAGGCCTCTCCACTCCCTAAGAATAAGAGGAGAGAAAGCCTCTCCACTCCCTAAGAAAGAGGAGAGAACAGGCCTCTCCACTCCCTAAGAATAAGAGAGAGAGAGAACAGGCCTCTCCACTCCCTAAGAATAAGAGGAGAGAACAACTCCCTAAGAATAAGAGAGAGAGAACAGGCCTCTCCACTCCCTAAGAATAAGAGGAGAGAACAGGCCTCTCCACTCCCTAAGAATAAGAGAAGAGAACAGGCCTCTCCACTCCCTCCAGGCCTCTCCACTCCTAAGAATAAGAGGAGAGAACAGGCCTCTCCACTCCCTAAGAATAAGAGGAGAGAACAGGCCTCTCCACTCCCTAAGAATAAGAGGAGAGAACAGGCCTCTCCACTCCCTAAGAATAAGAGGAGAGAACAGGCCTCTCCACTCCCTAAGAATAAGAGGAGAGAACAGGCCTCTCCACTCCCTAAGAACAGAGAGAGAACAGGCCTCTCCACTTCCTAAGAATAAGAGGAGAGAACAGGCCTCTCCACTCCCTAAGAATAAGAGAGAGAACAGGCCTCTCCACTCCCTAAGAATAAGAGGAGAGAACAGGCCTCTCCACTTCCTAAGAATAAGAGGAGAGAACAGGCCTCTCCACTCCCTAAGAATAAGAGAAGAGAACAGGCCTCTCCACTCCCTAAGAATAAGAGGAGAGAACAGGCCTCTCCACTCCCTAAGAATAAGAGGAGAGAACAGGCCTCTCCACTCCCTAAGAACAAGAGAAGAACAGGCCTCTCAACTCCCTAAGAATAAGAGGAGAGAACAGGCCTCTCCACTCCCTAAGAATAAGAGGAGAGAACAGGCCTCTCCACTCCCTAAGAATAAGAGGAGAGAACAGGCCTCTCCACTCCTAAGAATAAGAGGAAGAACAGGCCTCTCCACTCCCTAAGAATAAGAGGAGAGAACAGGCCTCTCCACTCCCTAAGAATAAGAGGAGAGAACAGGCCTCTCACTCCCTAAGAATAAGAGAGAGAACAGGCCTCTCCACTCCCTAAGAATAAGAGGAGAGAACAGGCCTCTCCACTCCCTAAGAATAAGAGGAGAGAACAGGCCTCTCCACTCCCTAAGAATAAGAGGAGAGAACAGGCCTCTCCACTTCCTAAGAATAAGAGAAGAGAACAGGCCTCTCCACTCCCTAAGAATAAGAGAAGAGAACAGGCCTCTCCACTCCCTAAGAATAAGAGAGAGAGAACAGGCCTCTCCACTCCCTAAGAATAAGAGGAGAGAACAGGCCACTCCCTCGAGAGAAGAGAACACTCCACTCCCTAAGAATAAGAGAAGAGAGAACAGGCCTCTCCACTCCCTAAGAATAAGAGGAGAGAACAGGCCTCTCCACTCCCTAAGAACAAGAGAAGAGAACAGGCCTCTCCACTTCCTAAGAATAAGAGAGAGAACAGGCCTCTCCACTCCCTAAGAATAAGAGAGAGAGAGAACAGGCCTCTCCACTCCCTAAGAACGAGAGAAGAGAACAGGCCTCTCCACTTCCTAAGAATAAGAGAGAAGAGAACAGGCCTCTCCACTCCTAAGAATAAGAGAGAGAACAGGCCTCTCCACTCCCTAAGAATAAGAGGAGAGAACAGGCCTCTCCACTCCCTAAGAACAAGAGAAGAGAACAGGCCTCTCCACTCCCTAAGAATAAGAGAGAAGAGAACAGGCCTCTCCACTCCCTAAGAATAAGAGGAGAGAACAGGCCTCTCCACTTCCTAAGAATAAGAGAGAGAACAGGCCTCTCCACTCCCTAAGAACAAGAGAGAGAACAGGCCTCTCCACTCCCTAAGAATAAGAGAAGAGAGAACAGGCCTCTCCACTCCCTAAGAATAAGAGAAGAGAACAGGCCTCTCACTCCCTAAGAATAAGAGAAGAGAACAGGCCTCTCCACTCCCTAAGAATAAGAGGAGAGAACAGGCCTCTCCACTCCCTAAGAATAAGAGGAGAGAACAGGCCTCTCCACTCCCTAAGAATAAGAGGAGAGAACAGGCCTCTCCACTCCCTAAGAATAAGAGAAGAGAACAGGCCTCTCCACTTCCTAAGAATAAGAGGAGAGAACAGGCCTCTCAACTCCCTAAGAATAAGAGAAGAGAACAGGCCTCTCCACTCCTAAGAATAAGAGGAGAGAACAGGCCTCTCCACTCCTAAGAATAAGAGGAGAGAACAGGCCTCTCCACTCCCTAAGAATAAGAGAAGAGAACAGGCCTCTCCACTTCCTAAGAATAAGAGGAGAGAACAGGCCTCTCCACTCCCTAAGAATAAGAGAAGAGAACAGGCCTCTCCACTCCCTAAGAAGAACAGGCCTCTCCACTCCTAAGAATAAGAGGAGAGAACAGGCCTCTCCACTCCCTAAGAATAAGAGAAGAGAACAGGCCTCTCAACTCCCTAAGAACAAGAATAAGAGGAGAGAACAGGCCTCTCCACTCCCTAAGAACAAGAGGAGAGAACAGGCCTCTCACTCCCTAAGAATAAGAGGAGAGAACAGGCCTCTCCACTCCTAAGAATAAGAGGAGAGAACAGGCCTCTCAACTCCCTAAGAATAAGAGGAGAGAACAGGCCACTCAACTCCCTAAGAATAAGAGGAGAGAACAGGCCTCTCCACTCCCTAAGAACTAAGAACAAGAGGAGAGAACAGGCCTCTTCACTCCCTAAGAACAAGAGGAGAGAACAGGCCTCTCCACTCCCTAAGAACAAGAGGAGAGAACAGGCCTCTCCACTCCCTAAGAACAAGAGGAGAGAACAGGCCTCTCCACTCCCTAAGAATAAGAGGAGAGAACAGGCCTCTCCACTCCCTAAGAATAAGAGGAGAGAACAGGCCTCTTCACTCCCTAAGAATAAGAGGAGAGAACAGGCATCTCCACTCCCTAAGAATAAGAGGAGAGAACAGGCATCTCCACTCCCTAAGAAACAGAGAAGAGAACAGGCCTCTCCACTCCCTAAGAATAAGAGAAGAGAACAGGCCTCTCCACTCCCTAAGAATAAGAGAGAGAACAGGCCTCTCCACTCCCTAAGAATAAGAGGAGAGAACAGGCCTCTCCACTCCCTAAGAATAGAGAACAACTCCCTAAGAATAAGAGAAGAGAACAGGCCTCTCCACTCCCTAAGAATAAGAGAGAGAACAGGCCTCTCCACTCCCTAAGAATAAGAGAAGAGAACAGGCCTCTCCACTCCCTAAGAATAAGAGAAGAGAACAGGCCTCTCCACTCCCTAAGAATAAGAGAAGAGAACAGGCCTCTCCACTCCCTAAGAATAAGAGAAGAGAACAGGCCTCTCCACTCCCTAAGAATAAGAGAAGAGAACAGGCCTCTCCACTCCCTAAGAATAAGAGAAGAGAACAGGCCTCTCCACTCCCTAGAGAACAGGCCTCTCCACTCCCTAAGAAGAGAGAGAGAACAGGCCTCTCCACTCCCTAAGAACAAGAGGAGAGAACAGGCCACTCCACTTCCTAAGAATAAGAGGAGAGAACAGGCCTCTCCACTCCCTAAGAATAAGAGAAGAGAACACTCCACCCTAAGAATAAGAGAAGAGAACAGGCCTCTCCACTCCCTAAGAATAAGAGAAGAGAACAGGCCTCTCCACTCCCTAAGAATAAGAGGAGAGAACAGGCCTCTCCACTCCCTAAGAATAAGAGAAGAGAACAGGCCTCTCCACTTCCTAAGAATAAGAGGAGAGAACAGGCCTCTCCACTCCCTAAGAATAAGAGAAGAGAACAGGCCTCTCCACTCCTAAGAAAAGAGAAGAGAACAGGCCTCTCCACTCCCTAAGAATAAGAATAAGAGAAGAGAACAGGCCTCTCCACTCCCTAAGAACTAAGAGAGAGAGAACAGGCCTCTCCACTCCCTAAGAATAAGAGGAGAGAACAGGCCTCTCCACTCCCTAAGAATAAGAGAAGAGAACAGGCCTCTCCACTCCCTAAGAATAAGAGGAGAGAACAGGCCTCTCCACTCCCTAAGAATAAGAGGAGAGAACAGGCCTCTCCACTCCCTAAGAATAAGAGAAGAGAACAGGCCTCTCCACTCCCTAAGAATAAGAGGAGAGAACAGGCCTCTCCACTCCCTAAGAATAAGAGGAGAGAACAGGCCTCTCCACTCCCTAAGAATAAGAGAAGAGAACAGGCCTCTCCACTCCTAAGAATAAGAACAGGCCTCTCCACTCCCTAAGAATAAGAGAAGAGAACAGGCCTCTCCACTCCCTAAGAATAAGAGGAGAGAACAGGCCTCTCCACTCCCTAAGAATAAGAGGAGAGAACAGGCCTCTCCACTCCCTAAGAATAAAGAAGAGAACAGGCCTCTCCACTCCCTAAGAACAAGAGGAGAGAACAGGCCTCTCCACTCCTAAGAATAAGAGAACAGGCCTCTCCACTTCCTAAGAACAAGAGGAGAGAACAGGCCTCTCCACTCCCTAAGAATAAGAGAAGACAACAGGCCTCTCCACTTCCTAAGAATAAGAGGAGAGAACAGGCCTCTCCACTCCCTAAGAACAAGAGGAGAGAACAGGCCTCTCCACTCCCTAAGAATAAGAGGAGAGAACAGGCCTCTTCACTCCCTAAGAACAAGAGGAGAGAACAGGCCTCTACACTCCCTAAGAACAAGAGGAGAGAACAGGCCTCCACTCCCTAAGAAAGAGAGAACAGGCCTCTCCACTCCCTACAGAACAAGAGGAGAGAACAGGCCTCTCCACTCCCTAAGAACAAGAGGAGAGAACAGGAACTCCCTAAGAATAAGAGGAGAGAACAGGCCTCTCCACTCCCTAAGAATAAGAGGAGAGAACAGGCCTCTCCACTTCCTAAGAATAAGAGGAGAGAACAGGCCTCTCCACTCCCTAAGAATAAGAGGAGAGAACAGGCCTCTCCACTCCCTAAGAATAAGAGGAGAGAACAGGCCTCTCCACTCCCTAAGAATAAGAGAAGAGAACAGGCCTCTCCACTCCCTAAGAATAAGAGAGAGAGAACAGGCCTCTCCACTCCCTAAGAATAAGAGGAGAGAACAGGCCTCTCCACTCCCTAAGAATAAGAGAAGAGAACAGGCCTCTCCACTCCCTAAGAGAGAGAACAGGCCTCTCCACTCCCTAAGAATAAGAGAGAGAACAGGCCTCTCCACTCCCTAAGAATAAGAGGAGAGAACAGGCCTCTCCACTCCCTAAGAATAAGAGAAGAGAACAGGCCTCTCCACTCCCTAAGAATAAGAGAGAGAACAGGCCTCTCCACTCCCTAAGAATAAGAGAAGAGAACAGGCCTCTCCACTCCTAAGAATAAGAGAAGAGAACAGGCCTCTCCACTCCCTAAGAATAAGAGAACAGGCCTCTCCACTCCCTAAGAACGAGAGGAGAACAGGCCTCTCCACTCCTAAGAATAAGAGAGAGAACAGGCCTCTCCACTCCCTAAGAATAAGAGAAGAGAACAGGCCTCTCCACTCCCTAAGAATAAGAGGAGAGAACAGGCCTCTCCACTCCCTAAGAATAAGAGGAGAGAACAGGCCTCTCCACTCCCTAAGAATAAGAGGAGAGAACAACTCCCTAAGAATAAGAGAAGAGAACAGGCCTCTCCACTCCCTAAGAATAAGAGGAAGAGAACAGGCCTCTCCACTCCTAAGAATAAGAGGAGAGAACAGGCCTCTCCACTCCCTAAGAATAAGAGAAGAGAACAGGCATCTCCACTCCCTAAGAATAAGAGGAGAGAACAGGCCTCTCCACTCCCTAAGAATAAGAGGAGAGAACAGGCCTCTCCACTCCCTAAGAAAAAGAGAAGAGAACAGGCCTCTCCACTCCCTAAGAATAAGAGAAGAGAACAGGCCTCTCCACTCCCTAAGAATAAGAAGAGAACAGGCCTCTCCACTCCCTAAGAATAAGAGGAGAGAACAGGCCTCTCCACTCCCTAAGAATAAGAAGAGAACAGGCCTCTCCACTCCCTAAGAATAAGAGAGAGAACAGGCCTCTCCACTCCCTAAGAATAAGAGAAGAGAACAGGCCTCTCCACTTCCTAAGAATAAGAGAAGAGAACAGGCCTCTCCACTCCCTAAGAATAAGAGAAGAGAACAGGCCTCTCCACTCCCTAAGAATAGAGAACAGGCCTCTCCACTCCCTAAGAATAAGAGGAGAGAACAGGCCTCTCCACTTCCTAAGAATAAGAGAGAGAACAGGCCTCTCCACTCCCTAAGAACTCCCTAAGAATAAGAGGAGAGAACAGGCCTCTCCACTCCCTAAGAATAAGAAGAGAACAGGCCTCTCCACTCCCTAAGAATAAGAGGAGAGAACAGGCCACTTCACTCCCTAAGAACAAGAGGAGAGAACAGGCCTCTTCACTCCCTAAGAACAAGACAACAGGCCTCTCCACTTCCTAAGAATAAGAGGAGAGAACAGGCCTCTCAACTCCCTAAGAACAAGAGGAGAGAACAGGCCTCTCCACTCCCTAAGAATAAGAGGAGAGAACAGGCCTCTCCACTCCCTAAGAATAAGAACAGGCCTCTCCACTCCCTAAGAATAAGAGGAGAGAACAGGCCTCTCCACTCCCTAAGAATAAGAGGAGAGAACAGGCCTCTCCACTCCCTAAGAATAAGAGAGAGAACAGGCCTCTCAACTCCCTAAGAACAAGAGGAGAGAACAGGCCTCTCCACTCCCTAAGAATAAGAGGAGAGATCAGGCCTCTTCACTCCCTAAGAATAAGAGGAGAGAACAGGCCTCTCCACTCCCTAAGAATAAGAGGAGAGAACAGGCCTCTCCACTCCCTAAGAACAAGAGGAGAGAACAGGCCTCTCCACTCCCTAAGAACAAGAGGAGAGAACAGGCCTCTCCACTCCCTAAGAGAAGAGGAGAGAACAGGCCTCTCCACTCCCTAAGAACAAGAGAGAACAGGCCTCTCCACTCCCTAAGAACAAGAGAGAACAGGCCTCTCCACTCCCTAAGAACAAGAGGAGAGAACAGGCCTCTCCACTCCCTAAGAATAAGAGGAGAGAACAGGCCTCTCCACTCCCTAAGAATAAGAGGAGAGAACAGGCCTCTCCACTCCCTAAGAATAAGAGGAGGGAACAGGTCTCTCCACTTCCTAAGAATAAGAGGAGAGAACACGCCTCTCCACTCCCTAAGAACGAGAGAAGAGAACAGGCCTCTCCACTCCCTAAGAACAAGAGAAGAGAGAACAGGCCTCTCCACTCCCTAAGAACTCCCTAAGAACGAGAGAAGAGAACAGGCCTCTCCACTCCCTAAGAACAAGAGAAGAGAGAACAGGCCTCTCCACTCCCTAAGAATAAGAGGAGAGAACAGGCCTCTCCACTCCCTAAGAACGAGAGAAGAGAACAGGTCTCTCCACTTCCTAAGAATAAGAGGAGAACAGGCCTCTCCACTCCCTAAGAATAAGAGGAGAGAACAGGCCTCTCCACTCCCTAAGAACGAGAGAAGAGAACAGGCCTCTCCACTCCCTAAGAATGAGAGAAGAGAACAGGCCTCTCCACTTCCTAAGAACGAGAGAAGAGAACAGGCCTCTCCACTTCCTAAGAACGAGAGAAGAGAACAGGCCACTCAACTCCCTAAGAATAAGAGGAGAGAACAGGCCTCTCCACTCCCTAAGAATAAGAGAAGAGAACAGGCCTCTCCACTCCCTAAGAACGAGAGAAGAGAACAGGCCTCTCCACTTCCTAAGAACGAGAGAAGAGAACAGGCCTCTCCACTCCATAAGAACAAGAGGAGAGAACAGGCCACTCCACTTCCTAAGAATAAGAGGAGAGAACAGGCCTCTCCACTCCCTAAGAATAAGAGAAGAGAACAGGCCTCTCCACTCCTAAGAATAAGAGGAGAGAACAGGCCTCTCCACTCCCTAAGAATAAGAGAAGAGAACAGGCCTCTCCACTCCCTAAGAATAAGAGGAGAGAACAGGCCTCTCCACTCCCTAAGAATAAGAGAGAGAACAGGCCTCTCCACTTCCTAAGAATAAGAGGAGAGAACAGGCCTCTCCACTCCCTAAGAATAAGAGAAGAGAACAGGCCTCTCCACTCCTAAGAACGAGAGAAGAGAACAGGCCTCTCCACTTCCTAAGAATAAGAGGAGAGAACAGGCCTCTCCACTCCCTAAGAAAGAAGAAAGCCTCTCCACTTCCTAAGAATAAGAGGAGAGAACAGGCCTCTCCACTCCCTAAGAATAAGAGAAGAGAACAGGCCTCTCCACTCCCTAAGAATAAGAGAAGAGAACAGGCCTCTCCACTCCCTAAGAATAAGAGAAGAGAACAGGCCTCTCCACTTCCTAAGAATAAGAGAAGAGAACAGGCCTCTCCACTCCCTAAGAATAAGAGGAGAGAACAGGCCTCTCCACTCCCTAAGAATAAGAGAAGAGAACAGGCCTCTCCACTCCCTAAGAATAAGAGGAGAGAACAGGCCTCTCCACTCCCTAAGAACAAGAGGAGAGAACAGGCCTCTCCACTCCCTAAGAACAAGAGGAGAGAACAGGCCTCTCCACTCCCTAAGAATAAGAGGAGAGAACAGGCCTCTCCACTCCCTAAGAATAAGAGAAGACAACAGGCCTCTCCACTTCCTAAGAATAAGAGGAGAGAACAGGCCTCTCCACTCTCTAAGAACAAGAGGAGAGAACAGGCCTCTCCACTTCCTAAGAATAAGAGGAGAGAACAGGCCTCTCCACTCCCTAAGAATAAGAGAAGAGAACAGGCCTCTCCACTCCCTAAGAACAAGAGGAGAGAACAGGCCTCTCCACTTCCTAAGAATAAGAGGAGAGAACAGGCCTCTCCACTCCCTAAGAATAAGAGGAGAGAACAGGAACAGGCCTCTCCACTTCCTAAGGATAAGAGGAGAGAAGAGGACTCCCTAAGAACAGGCCTCTCAACTCCCTAAGAATAAGAGGAGAGAACAGGCCTCTCCACTCCCTAAGAACAAGAGAAGAGAACAGGCCTCTCCACTCCCTAAGAACAAGAGAGAGAGAACAGGCCTCTCACTCCCTAAGAATAAGAAGAGAACAGGCCTCTCCACTCCCTAAGAACAAGAGGAGAGAACAGGCCACTCAACTCCCTAAGAATAAGAGGAGAGAACAGGCCTCTCCACTCCCTAAGAATAAGAGGAGAGAACAGGCCTCTCCACTCCCTAAGAATAAGAGGAGAGAACAGGCCTCTCCACTCCCTAAGAATAAGAGGAGAGAACAGGCCTCTCCACTTCCTAAGAATAAGAGGAGAGAACAGGCCTCTCCACTCCCTAAGAATAAGAGGAGAGAACAGGCCTCTCCACTCCCTAAGAATAAGAGAGAGAGAACAGGCCTCTCCACTCCCTAAGAGAAAGAGAAGGAACAGGCCTCTCCACTCCCTAAGAATAAGAGGAAGAACAGGCCTCTCCACTCCCTAAGAATAAGAGAAGAGAACAGGCCTCTCCACTCCCTAAGAACAAGAGGAGAGAACAGGCCTCTCCACTTCCTAAGAATAAGAGGAGAGAACAGGCCTCTCCACTCCCTAAGAATAAGAGAAGAGAACAGGCCTCTCCACTCCCTAAGAATAAGAGGAGAGAACAGGCCTCTCAACTCCCTAAGAATAAGAGAAGAGAACAGGCCTCTCCACTTCCTAGGAATAAGAGGAGAGAACAGGCCTCTCAACTCCCTAAGAATAAGAGAAGAGAACAGGCCTCTCCACTCCCTAAGAACGAGAGAAGACAACAGGCCTCTCCACTTCCTAAGAATAAGAGGAGAGAACAGGCCTCTCCACTCCCTAAGAACAAGAGAAGAGAACAGGCCTCTCCACTTCCTAAGAATAAGAGGAGAGAACAGGCCTCTCCACTCCCTAAGAATAAGAGAAGAGAACAGGCCTCTCCACTCCCTAAGAATAAGAGGAGAGAACAGGCCTCTCAACTCCCTAAGAATAAGAGAAGAGAACAGGCCTCTCCACTTCCTAAGAATAAGAGGAGAGAACAGGCCTCTCAACTCCCTAAGAATAAGAGAAGAGAACAGGCCTCTCCACTCCCTAAGAATGAGAGAAGAGAACAGGCCTCTCCACTTCCTAAGAATAAGAGGAGAGAACAGGCCTCTCCACTTCCTAAGAATAAGAGGCCTCTCCACTCCCTAAGAGAACAGGCCTCTCCACTCCCTAAGAATAAGAGAAGAGAACAGGCCTCTCCACTCCCTAAGAATAAGAGGAGAGAACAGGCCTCTCCACTCCCTAAGAATAAGAGAAGAGAACAGGCCTCTCCACTCCCTAAGAATAAGAGGAGAGAACAGGCCTCTCCACTTCCTAAGAATAAGAGGAGAGAACAGGCCTCTCCACTCCCTAAGAATAAGAGAAGACAACAGGCCTCTCCACTTCCTAAGAATAAGAGGAGAGAACAGGCCTCTCCACTCCCTAAGAACAAGAGGAGAGAACAGGCCTCTCCACTCCCTAAGAACAAGAGGAGAGAACAGGCCTCTCCACTTCCTAAGAATAAGAGGAGAGAACAGGCCTCTCCACTCCCTAAGAATAAGAGAAGAGAACAGGCCTCTCCACTCCTAAGAATAAGAGGAGAGAACAGGCCTCTCCACTCCCTAAGAAAACTAAGAGGAGAGAACAGGCCTCTCCACTCCCTAAGAATAAGAGGAGAGAACAGGCCTCTCCACTCCCTAAGAATAAGAGGAGAGAACAGGCCTCTCCACTCCCTAAGAATAAGAGGAGAGAACAGGCCTCTCCACTCCCTAAGAATAAGAGGAGAGAACAGGCCTCTCCACTCCCTAAGAATAAGAGGAGAGAACAGGCCTCTCCACTTCCTAAGAACAAGAAGAGAACATAAGAGGAGAGAACAGGCCTCTCCACTCCCTAAGAATAAGAGGAGAGAACAGGCCTCTCCACTCCCTAAGAACGAGAGAAGAGAACAGGCCTCTCCACTTCCTAAGAATAAGAGGAGAGAACAGGCCTCTCCACTCCCTAAGAATAAGAGAAGAGAACAGGCCTCTCCACTCCCTAAGAATAAGAGAAGAGAACAGGCCTCTCCACTCCCTAAGAATAAGAGGAGAGAACAGGCCTCTCCACTCCCTAAGAATAAGAGAAGAGAACAGGCCTCTCCACTCCCTAAGAATAAGAGAAGAGAACAGGCCTCTCCACTCCCTAAGAATAAGAGAAGAGAACAGGCCTCTCCACTCCCTAGAGAACAGGCCTCTCCACTCCCTAAGAACAAGAGGAGAGAACAGGCCTCTCCACTCCCTAAGAGAAGAGAACAGGCCTCTCCACTCCCTAAGAATAAGAGGAACAGAGAACAGGCCTCTCCACTCCCTAAGAACGAGAGAAGACAACAGGCCTCTCCACTTCCTAAGAATAAGAGGAGAGAACAGGCCTCTCCACTCCCTAAGAATAAGAGAAGAGAACAGGCCTCTCCACTCCCTAAGAATAAGAGGAGAGAACAGGCCTCTCCACTCCCTAAGAATAAGAGGAGAGAACAGGCCTCTCCACTCCCTAAGAACAAGAGGAGAGAACAGGCCTCTCCACTTCCTAAGAATAAGAGGAGAGAACAGGCCTCTCCACTCCCTAAGAATAAGAGAAGAGAACAGGCCTCTCCACTCCCTAAGAACAAGAGGAGAGAACAGGCCTCTCCACTTCCTAAGAATAAGAGGAGAGAACAGGCCTCTCCACTCCCTAAGAACAAGAGGAGAGAACAGGCCACTCAACTCCCTAAAAATAAGAGGAGAGAACAGGCCTCTCCACTTCCAAAGGATAAGAGGAGAGAAGAGGCCTCTCAACTCCCTAAGAACAGAAAAGGCCACTCAACTCCCTAAGAATAAGAGGAGAGAACAGGCCTCTCCACTCCCTAAGAACGAGAGAAGAGAACAGGCCTCTCCACTCCCTAAGAACAAGAGGAGAGAACAGGCCTCTTCACTCCCTAAGAACAAGAGAACAGGCCTCTCCACTCCCTAAGAACAAGAGGAGAGAACAGGCCTCTCCACTCCCTAAGAACAAGAGGAGAGAACAGGCCTCTCCACTCCCTAAGAATAAGAGGAGAGAACAGGCCTCTTCACTCCCTAAGAATAAGAGGAAGAACAGGCCTCTCCACTCCCTAAGAATAAGAGAAGAGAACAGGCCTCTCCACTCCCTAAGAATAAGAGGAGAGAACAGGCCTCTCCACTCCCTAAGAACAAGAGGAGAGAACAGGCCTCTCCACTTCCTAAGAATAAGAGGAGAGAACAGGCCTCTCCACTCCCTAAGAATAAGAGAAGAGAACAGGCCTCTCAACTCCCTAAGAACAAGAGAGAGAGAACAGGCCTCTCCACTCCCTAAGAATAAGAGGAGAGAACAGGCCTCTCCACTCCCTAAGAATAAGAGAAGAGAACAGGCCTCTCCACTCCTAAGAATAAGAGGAGAACAGGCCTCTCCACTCCCTAAGAATAAGAGGAGAGAACAGGCCTCTCCACTCCCTAAGAATAAGAGAAGAGAACAGGCCTCTCCACTCCTAAGAATAAGAACAGGCCTCTCCACTCCCTAAGAAGAGAGAGAGAACAGGCCTCTCCACTAAGAATAAGAGAAGAGAACAGGCCCTCCACTCCCTAAGAATAAGAGGAGAGAACAGGCCTCTCCACTCCCTAAGAATAAGAGAAGAGAACAGGCCTCTCCACTCCCTAAGAATAAGAGGAGAGAACAGGCCTCTCCACTCCCCTAAGCCTCTCCACTCCCTAAGAATAAGAGAAGAGAACAGGCCTCTTCACTCCCTAAGAACAAGAGGAGAGAACAGGCCTCTCCACTTCCTAAGAATAAGAGGAGAGAACAGGCCTCTCCACTCCCTAAGAATAAGAGAAGAGAACAGGCCTCTCCACTTCCTAAGAATAAGAGGAGAGAACAGGCCTCTCCACTCCCTAAGAATAAGAGAAGAGAACAGGCCTCTCCACTCCCTAAGAATAAGAGGAGAGAACAGGCCTCTCAACTCCCTAAGAATAAGAGAAGAGAACAGGCCTCTCCACTTCCTAAGAATAAGAGGAGAGAACAGGCCTCTCAACTCCCTAAGAATAAGAGAAGACAACAGGCCTCTCCACTTCTTAAGAACGAGAGAAGAGAACAGGCCACTCCACTTCCTAAGAATAAGATGAGAGAACAGGCCTCTCAACTCCCTAAGAACGAGAGAAGACAACAGGCCTCTCCACTTCCTAAGAATAAGAGGAGAGAACAGGCCTCTCCACTCCCTAAGAATAAGAGAAGAGAACAGGCCTCTCCACTCCCTAAGAATAAGAGGAGAGAACAGGCCTCTCAACTCCCTAAGAATAAGAGAAGAGAACAGGCCTCTCCACTTCCTAAGAATAAGAGGAGAGAACAGGCCTCTCCACTCCCTAAGAACGAGAGAAGAGAACAGGCCTCTCCACTTCCTAAGAATAAGAGGAGAACAGGCCTCTCCACTCCCTAAGAATAAGAGAAGAGAACAGGCCTCTCCACTCCCTAAGAATAAGAGGAGAGAACAGGCCTCTCCACTCCCTAAGAATAAGAGAAGAGAACAGGCCTCTCCACTCCCTAAGAATAAGAGGAGAGAACAGGCCTCTCCACTCCTAAGAATAAGAGGAGAGAACAGGCCTCTCCACTCCCTAAGAATAAGAGAAGAGAACAGGCCTCTCCACTCCCTAAGAATAAGAGGAGAGAACAGGCCTCTCCACTCCCTAAGAATAAGAGGAGAGAACAGGCCTCTCCACTCCCTAAGAATAAGAGAAGAGAACAGGCCTCTCCACTTCCTAAGAATAAGAGAGAGAACAGGCCTCTCCACTCCCTAAGAATAAGAGAGAGAACAGGCCTCTCCACTCCCTAAGAATAAGAGAAGAGAACAGGCCTCTCCACTCCCTAAGAATAAGAACAGGCCTCTCCACTCCCTAAGAATAAGAGAGAGAACAGGCCTCTCCACTCCCTAAGAATAAGAGAGAGAACAGGCCTCTCCACTCCCTAAGATAAGAGAAGAGAACAGGCCTCTCCACTCCCTAAGAACAAGAGAAGAGAACAGGCCTCTCCACTCCCTAAGAATAAGAGGAGAGAACAGGCCTCTCCACTCCCTAAGAATAAGAGAAGAGAACAGGCCTCTCCACTCCCTAAGAATAAGAGGAGAGAACAGGCCTCTCCACTCCCTAAGAATAAGAGGAGAGAACAGGCCTCTCCACTCCCTAAGAATAAGAGGAAGAGAACAGGCCTCTCCACTCCCTAAGAATAAGAGAAGAGAACAGGCCTCTCCACTCCCTAAGAATAAGAGAAGAGAACAGGCCTCTCCACTCCCTAAGAATAAGAGGAGAGAACTCCCTAAGAATAAGAGGAGAGAACAGGCCTCTCCACTCCCTAAGAATAAGAGGAGAGAACAGGCCTCTCCACTCCCTAAGAATAAGAGGAGAGAACAGGCCTCTCCACTCCCTAAGAATAAGAGGAGAGAACAGGCCTCTCCACTCCCTAAGAATAAGAGGAGAGAACAGGCCTCTCCACTCCCTAAGAATAAGAGGAGAGAACAGGCCTCTCCACTCCCTAAGAACAAGAGGAGAGAACACTCCACTTCCTAAGAATAAGAGGAGAGAACAGGCCTCTCCACTCCCTAAGAACGAAGAGAGAACAGGCCTCTCCACTCCCTAAGAATAAGAAGAGAACAGGCCTCTCCACTCCCTAAGAATAAGAGAAGAGAACAGGCCTCTCCACTCCCTAAGAATAAGAGAAGAGAACAGGCCTCTCCACTCCCTAAGAACAAGAGGAGAGAACAGGCCTCTCCACTCCTAAGAATAAGAGGAGAGAACAGGCCTCTCCACTCCCTAAGAATAAGAGAAGAGAACAGGCCTCTCCACTCCCTAAGAATAAGAGGAGAGAACAGGCCTCTCCACTCCCTAAGAAGAGAGAAGAGAACAGGCCTCTCCACTCCCTAAGAATAAGAGGAGAGAACAGGCCTCTCCACTCCCTAAGAATAAGAGAAGAGAACAGGCCTCTCCACTCCCTAAGAATAAGAGAAGAGAACAGGCCTCTCCACTCCCTAAGAATAAGAGGAGAGAACAGGCCTCCACTCCACTCCCTAAGAATAAGAGAAGAGAACAGGCCTCTCCACTCCCTAAGAATAAGAGGAGAGAACAGGCCTCTCCACTCCCTAAGAATAAGAGGAGAGAACAGGCCTCTCCACTCCCTAAGAATAAGAGAGAGAACAGGCCTCTCAACTCCCTAAGAACAAGAGGAGAGAACAGGCCTCTCCACTTCCTAAGAATAAGAGGAGAGAACAGGCCTCTCCACTCCCTAAGAAATAAGGAGAGAACAGGCCTCTCCACTCCCTAAGAATAAGAGAGAGAACAGGCCTCTCCACTTCCTAAGAATAAGAGGAGAGAACAGGCCTCTCCACTCCCTAAGAACAAGAGGAGAGAACAGGCCTCTCCACTCCCTAAGAATAAGAGGAGAGAACAGGCCTCTCCACTCCCTAAGAATAAGAAGAACAGGCCTCTCCACTCCCTAAGAACAAGAGAGAGAACAGGCCTCTCACTCCCTAAGAATAAGAGGAGAGAACAGGCCTCTCCACTCCCTAAGAATAAGAGGAGAGAACAGGCCTCTCCACTCCCTAAGAATAAGAGGAGAGAACAGGCCTCTCCACTCCCTAAGAATAAGAGGAGAGAACAGGCCTCTCCACTCCTAAGAATAAGAGGAGAGAACAGGCCTCTCCACTCCTAAGAACAAGAGAGAGAGAACAGGCCTCTCCACTCCCTAAGAATAAGAGGAGAGAACAGGCCTCTCCACTCCCTAAGAACGAGAGAAGAGAACAGGCCTCTCCACTCCTAAGAACAAGAGGAGAGAACAGGCCTCTCCACTCCCTAAGAACAACTCCCTAAGAAGAGAGGAGAGAACAGGCCTCTCCACTCCTAAGAATAAGAGAAGAGAACAGGCCTCTCCACTCCCTAAGAATAAGAGGAGAGAACAGGCCTCTCCACTCCCTAAGAATAAGAGAAGAGAACAGGCCTCTCCACTCCCTAAGAATAAGAGAAGAGAACAGGCCTCTCCACTCCCTAAGAACAAGAGAGAGAGAACAGGCCTCTCCACTTCCTAAGAATAAGAGGAGAGAACAGGCCTCTCCACTCCCTAAGAATAAGAGAAGAGAACAGGCCTCTCCACTCCCTAAGAAAGAGAGAAGAGAACAGGCCTCTCCACTTCCTAAGAATAAGAGAGAAGAGAACAGGCCTCTCCACTCCCTAAGAATAAGAGGAGAGAACAGGCCACTCCACTTCCTAAGAATAAGATGAGAGAACAGGCCTCTCAACTCCCTAAGAACGAGAGAAGACAACAGGCCTCTCCACTTCCTAAGAATAAGAGGAGAGAACAGGCCTCTCCACTCCCTAAGAATAAGAGAAGAGAACAGGCCTCTCCACTCCCTAAGAATAAGAGGAGAGAACAGGCCTCTCAACTCCCTAAGAATAAGAGAAGAGAACAGGCCTCTCCACTTCCTAAGAATAAGAGGAGAGAACAGGCCTCTCAACTCCCTAAGAATAAGAGAAGAGAACAGGCCTCTCCACTCCCTAAGAATAAGAGGAGAGAACAGGCCTCTCAACTCCCTAAGAATAAGAGAAGAGAACAGGCCTCTCCACTTCCTAAGAATAAGAGGAGAGAACAGGCCTCTCAACTCCCTAAGAATAAGAGAAGAGAACAGGCTCTCTCCACTCCCTAAGAATAAGAGAAGAGAACAGGCCTCTCCACTTCCTAAGAATAAGAGGAGAGAACAGGCCTCTCCACTCCCTAAGAATAAGAGGAGAGAACAGAACTCCCTAAGAATAAGAGAGAGAACAGGCCTCTCCACTTCCTAAGAATAAGAGGAGAGAACAGGCCTCTCCACTCCCTAAGAATAAGAGAAGAGAACAGGCCTCTCCACTCCCTAAGAATAAGAGGAGAGAACAGGCCTCTCCACTCCCTAAGAATAAGAGAGAGAACAGGCCTCTCCACTCCCTAAGAATAAGAGGAGAGAACAGGCCTCTCCACTCCCTAAGAATAAGAGGAGAGAACAGGCCTCTCCACTCCCTAAGAATAAGAGAAGAGAACAGGCCTCTCCACTCCCTAAGAATAAGAGGAGAGAACAGGCCTCTCCACTTCCTAAGAATAAGAGGAGAGAACAGGCCTCTCCACTCCCTAAGAACAAGAGGAGAGAACAGGCCACTCAACTCCCTAAGAATAAGAGGAGAGAACAGGCCTCTCCACTTCCAAAGGATAAGAGGAGAGAACAGGCCTCTCAACTCCCTAAGAACAAGAGGAGAGAACAGGCCTCTCAACTCCCTAAGAATAAGAGGAGAGAACAGGCCTCTCCACTCCCTAAGAACGAGAGAAGAGAACAGGCCTCTCCACTCCCTAAGAACAAGAGGAGAGAACAGGCCTCTCCACTCCCTAAGAACAAGAGGAGAGAACAGGCCTCTTCACTCCCTAAGAACAAGAGGAGAGAACAGGCCTCTCCACTCCCTAAGAACAAGAGGAGGGAACAGGCCTCTCCACTCCCTAAGAATAAGAGGAGAGAACAGGCCTCTTCACTCCCTAAGAATAAGAGGAGAGAACAGGCCTCTCCACTCCCTAAGAATAAGAGGAGGGAACAGGCCTCCACTCCACTCCACTCCCTAAGAATAAGAGAAGAGAACAGGCCTCTCCACTCCCTAAGAACAAGAGAGAGAGAACAGGCACTCCCTAAGAATAAGAGGAGAGAACAGGCCTCTCCACTCCCTAAGAATAAGAGAAGAGAACAGGCCTCTCCACTCCCTAAGAATAAGAGGAGAGAACAGGCCTCTCCACTCCCTAAGAATAAGAGAGAGAGAACAGGCCTCTCCACTCCCTAAGAACAAGAGGAGAGAACAGGCCTCTCCACTCCCTAAGAATAAGAGGAGAGAACAGGCCTCTCAACTCCCTAAGAATAAGAGAAGAGAACAGGCCTCTCCACTCCCTAAGAATAAGAGAAGAGAACAGGCCTCTCCACTCCCTAAGAAGAAGAGAACAGGCCTCTCCACTCCCTAAGAATAAGAGAGAGAGAACAGGCCTCTCCACTCCCTAAGAATAAGAGAGAGAACAGGCCTCTCCACTCCCTAAGAATAAGAGGAGAGAACAGGCCTCTCCACTCCCTAAGAACGAGAGAAGAGAACAGGCCTCTCCACTTCCTAAGAATAAGAGAGAGAACAGGCCTCTCCACTCCCTAAGAATAAGAGAAGAGAACAGGCCTCTCCACTCCCTAAGAATAAGAGAAGAGAACAGGCCTCTCCACTCCCTAAGAATAAGAGAGAGAACAGGCCTCTCCACTCCCTAAGAATAAGAGAAGAGAACAGGCCTCTCCACTCCCTAAGAATAAGAGGAGAGAACAGGCCTCTCCACTCCCTAAGAATAAGAGGAGAGAACAGGCCTCTCCACTCCCTAAGAACAAGAGAGAAGAGAACAGGCCTCTCCACTCCCTAAGAATAAGAGAAGAGAACAGGCCTCTCCACTCCCTAAGAATAAGAGAAGAGAACAGGCCTCTCCACTCCCTAAGAATAAGAGGAGAGAACAGGCCTCTCCACTCCTAAGAATAAGAGGAGAGAACAGGCCTCTCCACTCCCTAAGAATAAAGAGAAGAGAACAGGCCTCTCCACTCCCTAAGAATAAGAGGAGAGAACAGGCCTCTCCACTCCCTAAGAATAAGAGGAGAGAACAGGCCTCTCCACTCCCTAAGAATAAGAGGAGAGAACAGGCCTCTCCACTCCTAAGAATAAGAGGAGAGAACAGGCCTCTCCACTCCCTAAGAATAAGAGGAGAGAACAGGCCTCCACTCACTCCCTAAGAATAAGAGGAGAGAACAGGCCTCTCCACTCCCTAAGAATAAGAGGAGAGAACAGGCATCTCCACTCCCTAAGAATAAGAGGAGAGAACAGGCCTCTCCACTCCCTAAGAACAAGAGAAGAGAACAGGCCTCTCCACTCCCTAAGAATAAGAGGAGAGAACAGGCCTCTCCACTCCCTAAGAACAAGAGGAGAGAACAGGCCTCTCCACTCCCTAAGAAACAGAGAAGAGAACAGGCCTCTCCACTCCCTAAGAATAAGAGGAGAGAACAGGCCTCTCCACTCCCTAAGAATAAGAGAAGAGAACAGGCCTCTCCACTCCCTAAGAATAAGAGGAGAGAACAGGCCTCTCCACTCCCTAAGAATAAGAGAAGAGAACAGGCCTCTCCACTCCCTAAGAATAAGAGGAGAGAACAGGCCTCTCCACTCCCTAAGAATAAGAGAAGAGAACAGGCCTCTCCACTCCCTAAGAATAAGAGGAGAGAACAGGCCTCTCCACTTCCTAAGAATAAGAAGAGGCCTCTCAACTCCCTAAGAGAGAAGAACAGGCCTCTCCACTTCCTAAGAATAAGAGAGAGAACAGGCCTCTCCACTCCCTAAGAATAAACAGAGAACAGGCCTCTCCACTCCCTAAGAGGAGAAGGCCTCTCCACTCCCTAAGAATAAGAGAAGAGAACAGGCCTCTCCACTCCCTAAGAATAAGAGGAGAGAACAGGCCTCTCCACTCCCTAAGAATAAGAGAAGAGAACAGGCCTCTCCACTCCCTAAGAATAAGAGGAAGAACAGGCCTCTCCACTCCCTAAGAATAAGAGGAGAGAACAGGCCTCTCCACTCCCTAAGAACAAGAGGAGAGAACTCCCAGGAACAGGCCTCTCCACTCCTAAGAATAAGAGAAGAGAACACTCTCCACCCTAAGAATAAGAGGAGAGAACAGGCCTCTCCACTTCCTAAGAATAAGAGGAGAGAACAGGCCTCTCCACTCCCTAAGAATAAGAGAAGAGAACAGGCCTCTCCACTTCCTAAGAATAAGAGGAGAGAACAGGCCTCTCCACTCCCTAAGAATAAGAGAAGAGAACAGGCCTCTCAACTCCCTAAGAACAAGAGGAGAGAACAGGCCTCTCCACTTCCTAAGAATAAGAGGAGAGAACAGGCCTCTCCACTCCCTAAGAACAAGAGGAGAGAACAGGCCACTCAACTCCCTAAAAATAAGAGGAGAGAACAGGCCTCTCCACTTCCAAAGGATAAGAGGAGAGAAGAGGCCTCTCAACTCCCTAAGAACAAGAGGAGAGAAAAGGCCTCTCCACTCCCTAAGAATAAGAGAGAGAACAGGCCTCTCCACTCCCTAAGAACGAGAGAAGAGAACAGGCCTCTCCACTCCTAAGAACAAGAAGAGAACAGGCCTCTTCACTCCCTAAGAACAAGAGAACAGGCCTCTCCACTCCCTAAGAACAAGAGGAGAGAACAGGCCTCTCCACTCCCTAAGAACAAGAGGAGAGAACAGGCCTCTCCACTCCCTAAGAATAAGAGGAGAGAACAGGCCTCTCCACTCCCTAAGAATAAGAGGAGAGAACAGGCCTCTCCACTCCCTAAGAATAAGAGGAGGGAACAGGTCTCTCCACTTCCTAAGAATAAGAGGAGAGAACACGCCTCTCCACTCCCTAAGAATAAGAGAAGAGAACAGGCCTCTCCACTCCCTAAGAATAAGAGAAGAGAGAACAGGCCTCTCCACTCCCTAAGAATAAGAGGAGAGAACAGGCCTCTCCACTCCCTAAGAACGAGAGAAGAGAACAGGCCTCTCCACTCCCTAAGAATAAGAGGAGAGAACAGGCCTCTCCACTCCCTAAGAATAAGAGGAGAGAACAGGCCTCTCCACTCCCTAAGAACGAGAGAAGAGAACAGGCCTCTCCACTCCCTAAGAATAAGAGGAGAGAACAGGCCTCTCCACTCCCTAAGAATAAGAGAAGAGAACAGGCCTCTCCACTCCCTAAGAATAAGAGGAGAGAACAGGCCTCTCCACTCCCTAAGCCTCTCCACTTCCTAAGAATAAGAGAAGAGAACAGGCCTCTCCACTTCCTAGGAATAAGAGGAGAGAACAGGCCTCTCAACTCCCTAAGAATAAGAGAAGAGAACAGGCCTCTCCACTCCCTAAGAACGAGAGAAGACAACAGGCCTCTCCACTTCCTAAGAATAAGAGGAGAGAACAGGCCTCTCCACTCCCTAAGAACAAGAGGAGAGAACAGGCCTCTCCACTTCCTAAGAATAAGAGGAGAGAACAGGCCTCTCAACTCCCTAAGAATAAGAGAAGACAACAGGCCTCTCCACTTCCTAAGAATAAGAGGAGAGAACAGGCCTCTCCACTCCCTAAGAATAAGAGAAGAGAACAGGCCTCTCCACTCCCTAAGAATAAGAGGAGAGAACAGGCCTCTCCACTCCCTAAGAATAAGAGAAGAGAACAGGCCTCTCCACTCCCTAAGAATAAGAGGAGAGAACAGGCCTCTCCACTCCCTAAGAGAAGAGAACAGGCCTCTCCACTCCCTAAGAATAAGAGGAGAGAACAGGCCTCTCCACTCCCTAAGAATAAGAGAGAGAACAGGCCTCTCCACTCCCTAAGAATAAGAGAAGAGAACAGGCCTCTCCACTTCCTAAGAATAAGAGGAGAGAACAGGCCTCTCCACTCCCTAAGAAACGAGAGAAGAGAACAGGCCTCTCCACTTCCTAAGAATAAGAGGAGAGAACAGGCCTCTCCACTCCCTAAGAATAGAGAACAGGCCTCTCCACTCCCTAAGAATAAGAGGAGAGAACAGGCCTCTCCACTCCCTAAGAATAAGAGAAGAGAACAGGCCTCTCCACTCCCTAAGAATAAGAGGAGAGAACAGGCCTCTCCACTCCCTAAGAATAAGAGAAGAGAACAGGCCTCTCCACTCCCTAAGAATAAGAGAAGAGAACAGGCCTCTCCACTCCCTAAGAATAAGAGGAGAGAACAGGCCTCTCCACTCCCTAAGAACAAGAGGAGAGAACAGGCCACTCAACTCCCTAAGAATAAGAGGAGAGAACAGGCCTCTCCACTTCCTAAGAATAAGAGGAGAGAACAGGCCTCTCCACTCCCTAAGAACGAGAGAAGACAACAGGCCTCTCCACTTCCTAAGAATAAGAGGAGAGAACAGGCCTCTCCACTCCCTAAGAACAAGAGGAGAGAACAGGCCTCTCCACTCCCTAAGAACAAGAGGAGAGAACAGGCCTCTCCACTTCCTAAGAATAAGAGGAGAGAACAGGCCTCTCCACTCCCTAAGAGAAGAGAACAGGCCTCTCAACTCCCTAAGAACAAGAGGAGAGAACAGGCCTCTCCACTTCCTAAGAATAAGAGGAGAGAACAGGCCTCTCCACTCCCTAAGAACAAGAGGAGAGAACAGGCCACTCAACTCCCTAAGAATAAGAGGAGAGAACAGGCCTCTCCACTTCCAAAGAATAAGAGGAGAGAACAGGCCTCTCAACTCCCTAAGAACAAGAGGAGAGAAAAGGCCACTCAACTCCCTAAGAATAAGAGGAGAGAACAGGCCTCTCCACTCCCTAAGAACGAGAGAAGAGAACAGGCCTCTCCACTCCCTAAGAACAAGAGGAGAGAACAGGCCTCTTCACTCCCTAAGAACAAGAGAACAGGCCTCTTCACTCCCTAAGAACAAGAGGAGAGAACAGGCCTCTCCACTCCCTAAGAACAAGAGGAGAGAACAGGCCTCTCACTCCCTAAGAATAAGAGGAGAGAACAGGCCTCTTCACTCCCTAAGAATAAGAGGAGAGAACAGGCCTCTCCACTTCCTAAGAATAAGAGGAGGGAACAGGCCTCTCCTAAGAATAAGAGGAGAGAACACTCCACTCCCTAAGAATAAGAGAAGAGAACAGGCCTCTCCACTCCCTAAGAATAAGAGGAGAGAACAGGCCTCTCCACTCCCTAAGAATAAGAGGAGAGAACAGGCCTCTCCACTCCCTAAGAACGAGAGAAGAGAACAGGCCTCTCCACTCCCTAAGAACAAGAGAAGAGAGAACAGGCCTCTCCACTCCCTAAGAATAAGAGGAGAGAACAGGCCTCTCCACTCCCTAAGAACGAGAGAAGAGAACAGGTCTCTCCACTTCCTAAGAATAAGAGGAGAACAGGCCTCTCCACTCCCTAAGAATAAGAAAGGCCTCTCCACTCCCTAAGAACTAGAGAAGAGAACAGGCCTCTCCACTCCCTAAGAATGAGAGAAGAGAACAGGCCTCTCCACTCCCTAAGAACGAGAGAAGAGAACAGGCCTCTCCACTCCCTAAGAATAAGAGAAGAGAACAGGCCTCTCCACTCCCTAAGAATAAGAGGAGAACAGGCCTCTCCACTCCCTAAGAATAAGAGGAGAGAACAGGCCTCTCCACTCCTAAGAAAAGAGGAAGAGAACAGGCCTCTCCACTTCCTAAGAATAAGAGAGAGAACAGGCCTCTCCACTCCCTAAGAATAAGAGAAGAGAACAGGCCTCTCCACTTCCTAAGAATAAGAGGAGAGAACAGGCCTCTCCACTCCCTAAGAATAAGAGAAGAGAACAGGCCTCTCCACTCCCTAAGAATAAGAGGAGAGAACAGGCCTCTCCACTCCCTAAGAATAAGAGAAGAGAACAGGCCTCTCCACTTCCCTAAGAACAAGAGAAGAGAACAGGCCTCTCCACTCCTAAGAATAAGAGAGAAGAGAACAGGCCTCTCCACTCCCTAAGAATAAGAGGAGAGAACAGGCCTCTCCACTCCCTAAGAACAGGCCTCTCCACTCCCTAAGAATAAGAGAGAGAACAGGCCTCTCCACTCCCTAAGAATAAGAGGAGAGAACAGGCCTCTCCACTCCCTAAGAATAAGAGAAGAGAACAGGCCTCTCCACTCCCTAAGAATAAGAGAAGAGAACAGGCCTCTCCACTTCCTAAGAGAGAGAGAACAGGCCTCTCCACTCCTAAGAACAAGAGAAGAGAACAGGCCTCTCCACTCCCTAAGAACAAGAGGAGAGAACAGGCCTCTCCACTCCCTAAGAACAAAGAGAGAACAGGCCTCCACTCCCTAAGAATAAGAGAAGAGAACAGGCCTCTCCACTCCCTAAGAATAAGAGAAGAGAACAGGCCTCTCCACTTCCTAAGAATAAGAGGAGAGAACAGGCCTCTCCACTCCCTAAGAACAAGAGAAGACAACAGGCCTCTCCACTTCCTAAGAATAAGAGGAGAGAACAGGCCTCCACTCTAAGAATAAGAGAAGAGAACACTCCCTAAGAATAAGAGGAGAGAACAGGCCTCTCCACTCCCTAAGAACAAGAGGAGAGAACAGGCCACTCAACTCCCTAAAAATAAGAGGAGAGAACAGGCCTCTCCACTTCCAAAGGATAAGAGGAGAGAAGAGGCCTCTCAACTCCCTAAGAACAAGAGGAGAGAAAAGGCCACTCAACTCCCTAAGAATAAGAGGAGAGAACAGGCCTCTCCACTCCCTAAGAACGAGAGAAGAGAACAGGCCTCTCCACTCCCTAAGAACAAGAGGAGAGAACAGGCCTCTTCACTCCCTAAGAACAAGAGAACAGGCCTCTTCACTCCCTAAGAACAAGAGGAGAGAACAGGCCTCTCCACTCCCTAAGAACAAGAGGAGAGAACAGGCCTCTCCACTCCCTAAGAACAAGAGGAGAGAACAGGCCACTTCACTCCCTAAGAACAAGAGGAGAGAACAGGAGAACAAGACAACAGGCCTCTCCACTCCCTAAGAATAAGAGGAGAGAACAGGCCTCTCAACTCCCTAAGAATAAGAGGAGAGAACAGGCCTCTCCACTCCCTAAGAATAAGAGGAGAGAACAGGCCTCTCCACTCCCTAAGAATAAGAGGAGAGAACAGGCCTCTCCACTCCCTAAGAATAAGAGAGAACAGAGAATAAAGGAGAGCCTCTCCACTCCCTAAGAACGAGAGAAGAGAACAGGCCTCTCCACTCCCTAAGAACAAGAGAAGAGAACAGCCTCTCCACTCCCTAAGAATAAGAGGAGAGAACACGCCTCTCCACTCCCTAAGAATGAGAGAAGAGAACAGGCCTCTGCACTCCCTAAGAACAAGAGAAGAGAGAACAGGCCTCTCCACTCCCTAAGAATAAGAGGAGAGAACAGGCCTCTCCACTCCCTAAGAAGAATAAGAGAAAGAGAACAGGCCTCTCCACTCCCTAAGAATGAGAGAAGAGAACAGGCCTCTCCACTTCCTAAGAAAGAGAGAAGAGAACAGGCCTCTCCACTCCCTAAGAATAAGAGAAGAGAACAGGCCTCTCCACTCCCTAAGAATAAGAGGAGAGAACAGGCCTCTCCACTCCCTAAGAAACAGAGAAGAGAACAGGCCTCTCCACTCCCTAAGAATAAGAGAGAGAGAACAGGCCTCTCCACTCCCTAAGAATAAGAGAAGAGAACAGGCCTCTCCACTCCCTAAGAACAAGAGAAGAGAACAGGCCTCTCCACTTCCTAAGAGAGAGAGAACAGGCCTCTCCACTCCCTAAGAATAAGAGAAGAGAACAGGCCTCTCCACTCCCTAAGAATAAGAGAAGAGAACAGGCCTCTCCACTCCCTAAGAATAAGAGAAGAGAACAGGCCTCTCCACTCCCTAAGAACAAGAGAGAGAACAGGCCTCTCCACTCCCTAAGAATAAGAGGAGGGAACAGGCCTCTCCACTCCCTAAGAACAAGAGGAGAGAACAGGCCTCTCCACTCCCTAAGAACAAGACAAGAGAACAGGCCTCTCCACTCCCTAAGAATAAGAGGAGAGAACAGGCCTCTCCACTCCCTAAGAATAAGAGAAGAGAACAGGCCTCTCCACTCCCTAAGAATAAGAGGAGAGAACCTAAGAACGAGAGAAGAGAACAGGCCTCTCCACTCCCTAAGAACAAGAGAAGAGAGAACAGGCCTCTCCACTCCCTAAGAATAAGAGGAGAGAACAGGCCTCTCCACTCCCTAAGAACGAGAGAAGAGAACAGGCCTCTCCACTCCCTAAGAATAAGAGAAGAGAGAACAGGCCTCTCCACTCCCTAAGAATAAGAGGAGAGAACAGGCCTCTCCACTCCCTAAGAACGAGAGAAGAGAACAACTCTCCACTCCCTAAGAATGAGAGAAGAGAACAGGCCTCTCCACTCCCTAAGAAATAAGAGAGAAGAGAACAGGCCTCTCCACTCCCTAAGAATAAGAGAAGAGAACAGGCCTCTCCACTCCCTAAGAATAAGAGAGAAGAGAACAGGCCTCTCCACTTCCTAAGAACGAGAGAAGAGAACAGGCCTCTCCACTCCCTAAGAAATACTTCCTAAGAATAAGATGAGAGAACAGGCCTCTCAACTCCCTAAGAACGAGAGAAGACAACAGGCCTCTCCACTTCCTAAGAATAAGAGGAGAGAACAGGAGAACAGGCCTCTCCACTCCCTAAGAATAAGAGGAGAGAACAGGCCTCTCCACTCCCTAAGAAGGCCTCTCCACTTCCTAAAGAGGAGAGAACAGGCCTCCACTCCCTAAGAATAAGAGAAGAGAACAGGCCTCTCCACTTCCTAAGAATAAGAGAAGAGAACAGGCCTCTCCACTTCCTAAGAATAAGAGAAGAGAACAGGCCTCTCCACTTCCTAAGAATAAGAGAAGAGAACAGGCCTCTCCACTTCCTAAGAATAAGAGAGAGAACAGGCCTCTCCACTCCCTAAGAATAAGAGAAGAGAACAGGCCTCTCCACTCCCTAAGAATAAGAGGAGAGAACAGGCCTCTCAACTCCCTAAGAATAAGAGAAGAGAACAGGCCTCTCCACTTCCTAAGAATAAGAGGAGAGAACAGGCCTCTCCACTCCCTAAGAATAAGAGAAGAGAACAGGCTCCACTCCTAAGAATAAGAGGAGAACAGGCCTCTCCACTCCCTAAGAATAAGAGGAGAGAACAGGCCTCTCCACTCCCTAAGAACGAGAGAAGAGAACAGGCCTCTCCACTCCCTAAGAATGAGAGAAGAGAACAGGCCACTCAACTCCCTAAGAATAAGAGGAGAGAACAGGCCTCTCCACTCCCTAAGAATAAGAAAAGAGAACAGGCCTCTCCACTCCCTAAGAACGAGAGAAGAGAACAGGCCTCTCCACTTCCTAAGAATAAGAGGAGAGAACAGGCCTCTCCACTCTCTAAGAACAAGAGGAGAGAACAGGCCACTCAACTCCCTAAGAACAAGAGGAGAGAACAGGCCTCTCCACTTCCTAAGAACAAGAGGAGAGAACAGGCCTCTCCACTTCCTAAGAATAAGAGGAGAGAACAGGCCTCTCCACTCCCTAAGAATAAGAGAAGAGAACAGGCCTCTCCACTCCCTAAGAATAAGAGGAGAGAACAGGCCTCTCCACTTCCCTAAGAATAAGAGGAGAGAACAGGCCTCCCTCCACTCCCTAAGAATAAGAGAAGAGAACAGGCCTCTCCACTCCCTAAGAATAAGAGAAGACAACAGGCCTCTCCACTTCCTAAGAATAAGAGGAGAGAACAGGCCTCTCAACTCCCTAAGAACAAGAGGAGAGAACAGGCCTCTCCACTCCCTAAGAATAAGAGGAGAGAACAGGCCTCTTCACTCCCTAAGAATAAGAGGAGAGAACAGGCCTCTCCACTCCCTAAGAATAAGAGGAGGGAACAGGCCTCTCCACTCCCTAAGAATAAGAGAGAGAGAACAGGCCTCTCCACTCCCTAAGAATAAGAGAAGAGAACAGGCCTCTCCACTCCCTAAGAATAAGAGGAGAGAACAGGCCTCTCCACTCCCTAAGAATAAGAGAAGAGAACAGGCCTCTCCACTTCCTAAGAAGAGAGAAGAGAACAGGCCTCTCCACTCCCTAAGAATAAGAGGAGAGAACAGGCCTCTCCACTCCCTAAGAGAAGAGAACAGGCCTCTCCACTCCCTAAGAACGAGAGAAGAGAACAGGCCTCTCCACTTCCTAAGAACGAGAGAAGAGAACAGGCCTCTCCACTCCCTAAGAACAAGAGGAGAGAACAGGCCACTCCACTTCCTAAGAATAAGAGGAGAGAACAGGCCTCTCCACTCCCTAAGAACGAGAGAAGACAACAGGCCTCTCCACTTCCTAAGAATAAGAGGAGAGAACAGGCCTCTCCACTCCCTAAGAATAAGAGAAGAGAACAGGCCTCTCCACTCCCTAAGAATAAGAGGAGAGAACAGGCCTCTCAACTCCCTAAGAATAAGAGAAGAGAACAGGCCTCTCCACTTCCTAAGAATAAGAGGAGAGAACAGGCCTCTCAACTCCCTAAGAATAAGAGAGAGAGAACAGGCCCTCTCCACTCCCTAAAAATAAGAGGAGAGAACAGGCCTCTCCACTCCCTAAGAATAAGAGGAGAGAACAGGCCTCTCCACTCCCTAAGAACAAGAGGAGAGAACAGGCCTCTCCACTCCCTAAGAATAAGACAAGAGAACAGGCCTCTCCACTCCCTAAGAATAAGAGGAGAGAACAGGCCTCTCCACTCCCTAAGAATAAGAGGAGAGAACAGGCCTCTCCACTTCCCTAAGAATAAGAGGAGAGAACAGGCCTCTCCACTCCCTAAGAATAAGAGAAGAGAACAGGCCTCTCCACTCCCTAAGAAGAAGAGGAGAGAGAGAACAGGCCTCTCCACTCCCTAAGAATAAGAGGAGAGAACAGGCCTCTTCACTCCCTAAGAATAAGAGGAGAGAACAGGCCTCTCCACTCCCTAAGAATAAGAGGAGAGAACAGGCCTCTCCACTCCCTAAGAATAAGAGGAGAGAACAGGCCTCTCCACTCCCTAAGAATAAGAGAAGAGAACAGGCCTCTCCACTCCCTAAGAATAAGAGGAGAGAACAGGCCTCTCCACTCCCTAAGAACGAGAGAAGAGAACAGGCCTCTCCACTCCCTAAGAACAAGAGAAGAGAGAACAGGCCTCTCCACTCCCTAAGAATAAGAGGAGAGAACAGGCCTCTCCACTCCCTAAGAAAGAGAGAAGAGAACAGGCCTCTCCACTCCCTAAGAACAAGAGGAGAGAACAGGCCTCTCCACTCCCTAAGAATAAGAGAATAAGAGAGAGAACAGGCCTCTCCACTCCCTAAGAATAAGAGGAGAGAACAGGCCTCTCCACTCCCTAAGAATAAGAGGAGAGAACAGGCCTCTCCACTCCCTAAGAATAAGAAGAGAACAGGCCTCTCCACTCCCTAAGAAAGAGAGAGAGAACAGGCCTCTCCACTCCCTAAGAATAAGAGGAGAACAGGCCTCTCCACTCCCTAAGAATAAGAGGAGAGAACAGGCCTCTCCACTCCCTAAGAACGAGAGAAGAGAACAGGCCACTCAACTCCCTAAGAATAAGAGGAGAGAACAGGCCTCTCCACTCCCTAAGAATAAGAGAAGAGAACAGGCCTCCCCACTCCCTAAGAACGAGAGAAGAGAACAGGCCTCTCCACTTCCTAAGAACGAGAGAAGAGAACAGGCCTCTCCACTCCCTAAGAACAAGAGGAGAGAACAGGCCTCTCCACTCCCTAAGAACAAGAGGAGAGAACAGGCCTCTCCACTCCCTAAGAACAAGAGGAGAGAACAGGCCACTCAACTCCCTAAGAACAAGAGGAGAGAACAGGCCTCTCCACTTCCTAAGAATAAGAGGAGAGAACAGGCCTCTCCACTCCCTAAGAACGAGAGAAGACAACAGGCCTCTCCACTTCCTAAGAATAAGAGGAGAGAACAGGCCTCTCCACTTCCTAAGAATAAGAGGAGAGAACAGGCCTCTCCACTCCCTAAGAACAAGAGGAGAGAACAGGCCACTCAACTCCCTAAAAATAAGAGGAGAGAACAGGCCTCTCCACTTCCAAAGGATAAGAGGAGAGAAGAGGCCTCTCAACTCCCTAAGAACAAGAGGAGAGAACAGGCCACTCCACTCCCTAAGAATAAGAGGAGAGAACAGGCCTCTCCACTCCCTAAGAACGAGAGAAGAGAACAGGCCTCTCCACTCCCTAAGAACAAGAGGAAGAGGCCTCTTCACTCCCTAAGAACAAGAGAACAGGCCTCTTCACTCCCTAAGAACAAGAGGAGAGAACAGGCCTCTCCACTCCCTAAGAACAAGAGGAGAGAACAGGCCTCTCCACTCCCTAAGAATAAGAGGAGAGAACAGGCCTCTTAAGAACAAGAGAAGAGAACACTCCCTAAGAATAAGAGAAGAGAACAGGCCTCTCCACTCCCTAAGAATAAGAGGAGAGAACAGGCCTCTCCACTCCCTAAGAATAAGAGAGAGAACAGGCCTCTCCACTCCCTAAGAATAAGAGGAGAGAACAGGCCTCTCCACTCCCTAAGAATAAGAGGAGAGAACAGGTCTCTCCACTTCCTAAGAATAAGAGGAGAGAACAGGCCTCTCCACTCCCTAAGAATAAGAGGAGAGAACACGCCTCTCCACTCCCTAAGAACGAGAGAAGAGAACAGGCCTCTCCACTCCCTAAGAACAAGAGAAGAGAGAACAGGCCTCTCCACTCCCTAAGAATAAGAGGAGAGAACAGGCCTCTCCACTCCCTAAGAACGAGAGAAGAGAACAGGCCTCTCCACTCACTAAGAACAAGAGAAGAGAGAACAGGCCTCTCCACACCCTAAGAATAAGAGGAGAGAACAGGCCTCTCCACTCCCTAAGAATAAGAGAAGAGAACAGGCCTCTCCACTCCCTAAGAATAAGAGGAGAGAACAAGAATGAGAGAAGAGAACAGGCCTCTCCACTCCCTAAGAATAAGAGAAGAGAACAGGCCTCTCCACTCCCTAAGAATAAGAGAAGAGAACAGGCCTCTCCACTCCCTAAGAATAAGAGAAGAGAACAGGCCTCTCCACTCCCTAAGAATAGAGAGGAGAGAACAGGCCTCTCCACTCCCTAAGAACAAGAGAAGAGAACAGGCCCTCAACTCCCTAAGAATAAGAGAAGAGAACAGGCCTCTCCACTTCCTAAGAACGAGAGAAGAGAACAGGCCTCTCCACTTCCTAAGAACGAGAGAAGAGAACAGGCCACTCAACTCCCTAAGAATAAGAGAAGAGAACAGGCCTCTCCACTCCCTAAGAACGAGAGAAGAGAACAGGCCTCTCCACTTCCTAAGAACGAGAGAAGAGGCCTCTTCACTCCCTAAGAACAAGAGGAGAGAACAGGCCTCTCCACTCCCTAAGAACAAGAGGAGAGAACAGGCCACTTCACTCCCTAAGAACAAGAGGAGAGAACAGGCCTCTTCACTCCCTAAGAACAAGACAACAGGCCTCTCCACTCCCTAAGAATAAGAGGAGAGAACAGGCCTCTCCACTCCCTAAGAACGAGAGAAGAGAACAGGCCTCTCCACTCCATAAGAACAAGAGAAGAGAGAACAGGCCTCTCCACTCCCTAAGAATAAGAGGAGAGAACAGGCCTCTCCACTCCCTAAGAACAAGAGAAGAGAACAGGCCTCTCCACTCCCTAAGAATAAGAGGAGAGAACAGGCCTCTCCACTCCCTAAGAACGAGAGAAGAGAACAGGTCTCTCCACTTCCTAAGAATAAGAGGAGAACAGGCCTCTCCACTCCCTAAGAATAAGAGGAGAGAACAGGCCTCTCCACTCCCTAAGAACGAGAGAAGAGAACAGGCCTCTCCACTCCCTAAGAATGAGAGAAGAGAACAGGCCTCTCCACTTCCTAAGAACGAGAGAAGAGAACAGGCCTCTCCACTTCCTAAGAACGAGAGAAGAGAACAGGCCTCTCCACTCCCTAAGAACGAGAGAAGAGAACAGGCCTCTCCACTTCCTAAGAACGAGAGAAGAGAACAGGCCTCTCCACTCCATAAGAACAAGAGGAGAGAACAGGCCACTCCACTTCCTAAGAATAAGATGAGAGAACAGGCCTCTCAACTCCCTAAGAACGAGAGAAGACAACAGGCCTCTCCACTTCCTAAGAATAAGAGGAGAGAACAGGCCTCTCCACTCCCTAAGAATAAGAGAAGAGAACAGGCCTCTCCACTCCCTAAGAATAAGAGGAGAGAACAGGCCTCTCAACTCCCTAAAGAGGAGAGAACAGGCCTCTCCACTCCCTAAGAATAAGAGGAGAGAACAGGCCTCTCCACTCCCTAAGAATAAGAGAAGAGAACAGGCCTCTCCACTCCCTAAGAATAAGAGAAGAGAACAGGCCTCTCCACTCCTAAGAACAAGAGGAGAGAACAGGCCTCTCCACTCCCTAAGAACGAGAGAAGAGAACAGGCCTCTCCACTACCTAAGAATAAGAGGAGAGAACAGGCCTCTCCACTCCCTAAGAATAAGAGGAGAGAACAGGCCTCTCCACTCCCTAAGAACGAGAGAAGAGAACAGGCCTCTCCACTCCCTAAGAATGAGAGAAGAGAACAGGCCTCTCCAATTCCTAAGAACGAGAGAAGAGAACAGGCCACTCAACTCCCTAAGAATAAGAGGAGAGAACAGGCCTCTCCACTCCCTAAGAATAAGAGAAGAGAACAGGCCTCTCCACTCCCTAAGAATAAGAGAAGAGAACAGGCCTCTCCACTCCCTAAGAATAAGAGAAGAGAACAGGCCACTCAACTCCCTAAGAATAAGAGGAGAGAACAGGCCTCTCCACTTCCAAAGGATAAGAGGAGAGAACAGGCCACTCAACTCCCTAAGAACGAGAGAAGACAACAGGCCTCTCCACTTCCTAAGAATAAGAGGAGAGAACAGGCCTCTCCACTCCCTAAGAACAAGAGGAGAGAACAGGCCACTCAACTCCCTAAGAACAAGAGGAGAGAACAGGCCTCTCCACTTCCTAAGAACAAGAGGAGAGAACAGGCCTCTCCACTCCCTAAGAACGAGAGAAGACAACAGGCCTCTCCACTTCCTAAGAATAAGAGGAGAGAACAGGCCTCTCCACTCCCTAAGAATAAGAGAAGAGAACAGGCCTCTCCACTTCCTAAGAACAAGAGAAGAGAACAGGCCACTCAACTCCCTAAGAATAAGAGAAGACAACAGGCCTCTCCACTCCCTAAGAACAAGAGGAGAGAACAGGCCTCTTCACTCCCTAAGAACAAGAGGAGAGAACAGGCCACTCAACTCCCTAAGAATAAGAGGAGAGAACAGGCCTCTCCACTCCCTAAGAATAAGAGAAGAGAGAACAGGCCTCTCCACTCCCTAAGAATAAGAGGAGAGAACAGGCCTCTCCACTCCCTAAGAACGAGAGAAGAGAACAGGTCTCTCCACTTCCTAAGAATAAGAGGAGAACAGGCCTCTCCACTCCCTAAGAATAAGAGGAGAGAACAGGCCTCTCCACTCCCTAAGAAAGAGAGAAGAGAACAGGCCTCTCCACTCCCTAAGAATGAGAGAAGAGAACAGGCCTCTCCACTTCCTAAGATAAGAGAGAAGAGAACAGGCCTCTCCACTTCCTAAGAACAGGCCTCTCCACTCCCTAAGAATGAGAGAAGAGAACAGGCCACTCAACTCCCTAAGAATAAGAGGAGAGAACAGGCCTCTCCACTCCCTAAGAATAAGAGAAGAGAACAGGCCTCTCCACTCCCTAAGAATAAGAGAAGAGAACAGGCCACTCAACTCCCTAAGAATAAGAGGAGAGAACAGGCCTCTCCACTTCCAAAGGATAAGAGGAGAGAACAGGCCACTCAACTACCTAAGAACGAGAGAAGACAACAGGCCTCTCCACTTCCTAAGAATAAGAGGAGAGAACAGGCCTCTCCACTCCCTAAGAACGGGAGAAGAGAACAGGCCTCTCCACTCCCTAAGAACAAGAGAAGAGAACAGGCCTCTCCACTCCCTAAGAATGAGAGAAGAGAACAGGCCTCTCCACTCCCTAAGAATAAGAGGAGAGAACAGGCCTCTCTACTCCCTAAGAATAAGAGAAGAGAACAGGCATCTCCACTCCCTAAGAATAAGAGAAGAGAACAGGCCTCTCCACTCCCTAAGAACAAGAGAAGAGAGAACAGGCCTTTCCAATTCCTAAGAACGAGAGAAGAGAACAGGCCTCTCCAATTCCTAAGAACAAGAGAAGAGAACAGGCCTCTCCACTCCCTAAGAACAAGAGAAGAGAGAACAGGCCTCTCCAATTCCTAAGAACGAGACAAGAGAACAGGCCTCTCCACTTCCTAAGAACGAGAGAAGAGAACAGGCCTCTCCACTCCCTAAGAACGAGAGAAGAGAACAGGCCTCTCCACTCCTAAGAACAAGAGAATAGAACAGGCCTCTCCACTTCCGAAGAACGAAAGAAGAGAACAGGCCTCTCCACTCCCTAAGAACAAGAGAAGAGAGAACAGGCCTCTCCACTCCCTAAGAATAAGAGAAGAGAGAACAGGCCTCTCCACTACCTAAGAATAAGAGAAGAGCGAACAGGCCTCTCCAATTCCTAAGAACGAGACAAGAGAACAGGCCTCTCCACTCCCTAAGAACGAGAGAAGAGAACAGGCCTCTCCACTCCCTAAGAACAAGAGAAGAGAGAACAGGCCTCTCCACTCCCTAAGAATAAGAGAAGAGAGAACAGGCCCCTCCACTTCCTAAGAATAAGAGAAGAGCGAACAGGCCTCTCCACTCCCTAAGAACGAGAGAAGAGAACAGGCCTCTCCACTTCCAAAGAATGAGAGAAGAGAACAGGCCTCTCCACTCCCTAAGAACAAGAGAAGAGAGAACAGGCCTCTCCAGTCCCTAAGAATAAGAGAAGAGAGAACAGGCCTCTCCACTTCCTAAGAATAAGAGAAGAGAACAGGCCTCTCCACTCCCTAAGAACGAGAGAAGAGAACAGGCCTCTCAACTCCCGAAGAACAAGAGAAGAGAACAGTCCTCTCCACTCCCTAAGAACGAGAGAAGAGAACAGGCCTCTCCACTCCCGAAGAATAAGAGAAGAGAACAGGCCTCTCCACTCCCTAAGAATAAGAGAAGAGAACAGGCCTCTCCACTCCCTAAGAACAAGAGAAGAGAGAACAGGCCTCTCCACTCCCTAAGAATAAGAGAAGAGAGAACAGGCCTCTCCACTTCCTAAGAACGAGAGAAGAGAACAGGCCTCTCCACTCCCTAAGAATGAGAGAAGAGAGTGCAGGCCTCTTCACTTCCTAAGAACGAGAGAAGAGAACGGGCCTCTCCACTCACTAAGAATAAGAGAAGAGAGAACAGGCCTCTCCACTCCCTAAGAACGAGAGAAGAGAACAGGCCTCTCCACTCCCTAAGAACAAGAGAAGAGAACAGGCCTCTCCACTCCCTAAGAACGAGAGAAGAGAACAGGCCTCTCCACTTCCTAAGAACAAGAGAAGAGAACAGGCCTCTCCACTCCCTAAGAACGAGAGAAGAGAACAGGCCTCTCCACTCCCTAAGAACGAGAGAAGGGAACAGGCCTCTCCACTCCCTAAGAATAAGAGTAGAGAACAGGCCTCTCCACTCCCTAAGAAGGAGAGAAGAGAACAGGCCTCTCCACTCCCTAAGAACGAGAGAAGAGAACAGGCCACTTCACTCTCTAAGAACGAGAGAAGAGAACAGGCCACTCCACTCCCTAAGAACGAGAGAAGAGAACAGGCCTCTCCACTCCCTAAGAACGAGAGAAGAGAACAGGCCTCTCCACTCCCTAAGAATAAGAGGAGAGAACAGGCCTCTCCACTCCCTAAGAACAAGAGGAGAGAACAGGCCTCTCCACTCCCTAAGAACGAGAGAAGAGAACAGGCCTCTCCACTCCCTAAGAACGAGAGAAGAGAACAGGCCTCTCCACTCCCTAAGAACGAGAGAAGAGAACAGGCCTCTCCACTCCCTAAGAACGAGAGAAGAGAACAGGCCTCTTCACTCCCCAAGAATAAGTAACACTAAAGTTCCGCCCCTTATATGAGAATATGTACGAGCCCCATTTTCAAGAAGCAAAGCAGAAATGTATCAAAACTGATGGTTGTTAAAGGTGGATAGCCTTCCCTCGCTCATTTCATGTCTTCTTTATTGTCTCCCTCTTCCTTACCGCGGTGCCGTTAGAGAGATGAAAAATACATGGGCTTTTACTTCCTCTCCTTTCCTCTCCTCCGTCCGTGTTAAATCATTAAACGGGAGCGCTGCTCATTATATTTCTTAACAAAACTTCTCTTATACCAAATAAATCACGAGCAGCTAACAGCCGTGTAGGGATAAATTACGGTGGGCCTCACCGGCAGTATTGGTATTTTAAAAAGCTTGCTGTACCATCTCTATGATGAACCGTAGTTTGTGATGCTGGTCGGTGAACGTTAAGAGGACCTCTCAACAGTATAGGGGGTGAAGGAAAAACGACAGCGCTATTTGCATTGTTTGATTTGTTTTTTCAGCCTATGAATGTTATTTAAAGCCACGTATATTTTTGTATTTTTAATGATCCAAGGGTGTGCATCACCTACACATAGGGCTGCTATATCAACATGTGTGTAGATGTGTAGGCTACTGTGGCTGGATTTCACATACAGTGGCAAGAAATAGTTTGCGAACCCTTTGGAATGACCTGGATTTCTGCATAAATTGGTCATCAAATCAATGCTCAATGAGGTTAAGAAGAATCCTAGAGTGTCAGCTAAAGACTTACAGAAATCTCTGGAACATGCTAACATCTCTGTTGACGAGTCTACGATATGTAAAACACTAAACAACAATGGTGTTCATGGGAGGACACCACGGACGAAGCCACTGCTGTTTGCAAAAGAGCACCGGGATGTTCCATTGCACTACTGGCAAAATATTCTGTGGACAGATGAAACTACAGTTGAGTTGTTTGGCAAGAAGGAACACACAACACTATGTGTGGAGAAAAAAAGGCACAGCACACCAACATCAAAACCTCATCCCAACTGTAAAGTATGGTGGAGGGAGAATCATGGTTTGGGGCTGCTTTGCTGCCTCAGGGCCTGGACAGCCTGCTATCATCAACGGAAAAATGAATTCCCAAGTTTATCAAGACATTTTGCAGGAGAATGTTAGAATGTTTTGCATGAGATCTGTCCGCCAATTGATGCTCAACAGAAGTTGATTGATGGAACAGGACAACAACCCAAAACCCAGAAGTAAATCAACAGCAGAATGGCTTCAACAGAAGAAAATACACCTTCTGGAAGGGCCCAGGGTCTTGAACACAACCCGATTGAGAAGGTGTGGCATGACCTCAAGAGAGTAATTCACACCAGACAGCCCAAGTATATTGCTGAACTGAAACAGTTTTGTAAAGAGAAATGGTCCAAAAATTCCCCCTGACCGTTCTGCAGGTCTGATCCGCAACTACAGGAAACGTTTGGTTGAGGTTATTGCTGCCAAAGGAGGGTCAACCAGTTATTAAATCCAAGGGTTCACATACTTTCTCAGTCTCAGGCAGGCAGTTCTAATTCTGTCCCACAAGGAGCAGTAAGCGGCGGTGATCATGGGTAAGGTGAGAGAGAGAGAGAGAGAGAGAGAGAGAGAGAGAGAGAGAGAGAGAGAGAGAGAGAGAGAGAGAGAGAGAGAGAGAGACAGAGAGAACCACCTCCCTGGCCCCAGAGGGCATTACAAAACCAGGGCTAACAGGGCTGCGGGGGAATGACAGGGTCATGTTCATTAGTGAAACAATTTACAATAGAAAACCATTTATTACGCTTTACAAAACAAAACAAAAAAATGTGTGTTTCTTATTGGACCATTCCAGGTAGTACTTCCATTTTTCTTTCCATTTGGTGCCTAATGAACATGACCCAGGGCTGCCTGGGTCTGGTGCTCAGGTCCGTTTACCCAGACCTCCCCTCTCCCCCTCCTGGGAATTAAAACAAACACAACTCTTGATGAGACCAAGAAAAACAGCCCAAACATGACTTATTTAGTCTGTTTGCTGCTGTTCGCTGTATCTGCAGGTCCTCAAGAGAACAAATGAAATGTATAAAACAGAGAGAGGGGTAAATAAATAATTAAATCCCCATGGTATAGAAGAATTCCGGAAGCCCGGAGAGTTGGGGGGAAAAAGTATATTTTTCCCAGAAGGCTTTGTTCTTACCACACCTTAAGAACAGAACAGAGGCGTGTGGGTTTCACTGAGAGCAGATCAATTTACTACAATATATCAAATCAAGTAAAGGTCTGAAACAACGCTCTACAACGGAATAATCCATGAGAGTTCTCGATGAATCAAAGGATATGAACACGCCACGCTCAATTTGGAAAAGTCAAGAGATCTTGAAAGAGAGATAGAAAAAGGAAGAGAGAGAAAAGACCCTCTAACGTCAGCCTTGTTGTTTCTGAGTGATCTCACACATTAAAACGAATGGAAAGAACATGACAGAGAGAGTTGTGTTTCTCTCACAATAGCTTTCCTAAAGCAGATAATCCATAAAACATAAGGCCTCCATATTGACGTTTACCCCGGCCTGAGTGAAGGGTAATGCACTGATGGCTGGGCTGCCTGCCTGTCTCTGTGTGTGTGTCTCTGTGTGTGTGTGTGTGTGTGTGTGTGTGTGTGTGTGTGTGTGTGTGTGTGTGTGTGTGTGTGTGTGTGTGTGTGTGTGTGTGTGTGTGTGTGTGTGTGTGTGTGTGTGTGTGTGTGTGTGTGTGTGTGTGCATACGCGTGGGTACGTGTGTGTGTGTGTGTGAAATGCTCGCTACCACTCTCATTACTGCCGCGCTGAAGGGCAGCTAAGGTCACTCCCTGGAAGAGGAAAATAAACTATTTCTCTCATCAAATATGCACTTATTCCGTGAGAGAAAGTCTTATCGCATATTGAAAGTCAAGTCTGTATAGCAAAGCCAATGGAGGTCATGCAGTATGTATAGATTTGTAAGGTGAAAGTTCTGTGTTCCTATTGTTTTGACTCTCCAATCTTTTACCTGCAAGTTCAAGAAGTATAAAGATGTCTCCTCTCTTTCACAGAAGAGTGGGATTCTTTAGGCTGATAGTACTGCTTATGATTCTACACAATGTGCTGATGCATCAACATTATGGTGTGGACGATGCCTCCCACTCTACGGTCGCAGTCACATTCACACGTTGCACTACTCACGCCGCCGATGCGGTGTGGATACAAGCTAGCTAGCTAGCAGTCTAGAGCTAGGCTTTGACGCAGCACACAATAAACAACACTATTCTCTTGGGGTAGTGTAAATGTTACCTCATTTATGCCCAACATGGAGAGAAAGAAGTCTGTTCTACCGCCAAACAACGACAGTAGTCTGTTTACATTACTGAGTGGAGAGATGAAGAAAACCTTGAGAGGAACAGCGAGCTCTGCCACCACGGCCATTTAAAAGCCAGTCCCAGCATCGGGGGCCTTAAGGAGAAGTAGGCCCCATTTAAATTGCAAAGGTCCTCCTCAGTCACCGGCTTCACAGAATACAATATGTATCACCGGGTCCTCAAGAGTAAATGAATAAATAAATAAATAAGTAAATAAAGGATGACATGCAAATGAGGGTGACGGAGGCGCGGTCTCCGCCCGTTCGGTGGTGCGCCCGCCATTAATCAACCGGCACATGCAAAGCGTCCGCTCCCGTCCTTTAGCATCTTCGCATATTCTAATGAAGCCGCTGACATGCAAATGAGGACGACCTTTTCATTTGCTTTCCTGCAACTTTTACATGAATACCAGCGAGCGGAGAGGGTTGGCTGTAATGGCTGTTAAAGCCGAGGCTAGCGTGACGTCACGCGGCGGTCACCTGAAACTCTAAGACACTGTAATTAGGCCAATCTAATACCGCACGCCGCGTGTCACACCGCCTCTTTATGGCGTTGTACTTGTCGGACACCGTATTTATTTATTTGGGCTCGTTCTGAGGAATGGCGAGATGGTCGGATTAGTCGGTCGGTGGGATTTAGACCCAGACTAGACGTCCGTCCCCCCATTCGGCCCCCACCTCCCTGGCCCGCGAATGAATCCCACTGCTGGGGTTGGTCTGATGCGGAGACACAGTGGCGGCCGGGTGGGGTTCCTGCCACTGCCGCCGCACCCTGGCGTGACTCTCCCACTCAGGCCCCCTCTCTGTCGCCCCCACGATCTCCCCCTCTCTGAGAGGCCCTAGCCGGGGCAGAGAGAGAGAGACCATCCCTATCACCAAGGAAGCAGGCAGGCAGGGCAGCAGGGTCCAACACTGTCGACGGGGAGGCAGGAGGAGCAAACTGGCAGGGAAGGGGGAAAAAAGTTTAAGCCTCCTTACCATGACTTTGAACTTTCTCGGATGATGCATAAATATTGAAATGAAAGATGCGCTCGGCGCAGAGGGGAGGATGGGGGAGGGAAGGAGGGAGGATAGACGGATGGGAGGAAGAGGAGACAGGAGGCCCACTGAGAGAGGAGACAGGCCCCTCGCCCCTCTGCAAGGAAGCATTCTACTGGGCCGACAGTTATGGATAGGAAACATTACTGGGGCTGGTAATTAAAGCAAAAACTGATACTGTCTCTCGGATGGGGGATTTCAGACGCCGCATCCATTTGTCACTGCTGCGCACTCGCCAAGGCCAGATTGAATTACACATATTTAGTCCCACAGAGTACGCCAGCTTTTATCTCCCGATCTATCTAGATATCTACCGATCTATCTATCTATCTAGACATCTCCCGATCTATCTAGACATCTCCCGATCTATCTAGACATCTCCCGATCTATCTAGACATCTCCCGATCTATCTATCTATCTAGACATCTCCCGATCTATCTAGACATCTCCCGATCTATCTAGACATCTCCCGATCTATCTAGATATCTACCGATCTATCTATCTATCTAGACGTCTACCGATCTATCTAGATATCTACCGATCTATCTAGACATCTCCCGATCTATCTAGATATCTACCGATCTATCTATCTATCTAGACATCTACCGATCTAGACGTCTACCAATCTATCTAGACATCTACCGATCTATCTAGACATCTACCGATCTATCTAGACATCTACCGATCTATCTAGACATCTACCGATCTATCTAGACATCTACCGATCTAGACATCTACCGATCTAGACATCTACCGATCTATCTAGATATCTACCGATCTATCTAGACATCTCCCAATCTATCTAGATATCTACCGATCTATCTATCTATCTAGACATCTCCCGATCTATCTAGACATCTCCCGATCTATCTAGATCTATCTAGATATCTACCGATCTATCTATCTATCTAGACATCTCCCGATCTATCTAGACATCTCCCGATCTATCTAGACATCTCCCGATCTATCTAGATATCTACCGATCTATCTATCTATCTAGACGTCTACCGATCTATCTAGATATCTACCGATCTATCTATCTATCTAGACATCTCCCGATCTATCTAGATATCTACCGATCTATCTATCTATCTATCTAGACATCTACCGATCTAGACGCCTACCAATCTATCTAGACATCTACCGATCTATCTATCTACGATCTAGATCTAGACATCTACTGATCGATCTATCTATCTAGATCTATCTACCGATCTATCTAGACATCTACCGATCTATCTAGACATCTACGATCTATCTAGACATCTACCGATCTATCTAGACATCTACCGATCTATCTAGATATCTACCGATCTATCTAGACATCTATCTAGATATCCGATCTATCTAGACATCTAGATCTATCTAGACATCTACCGATCTATCTAGACATCATCTATCTAGATATCTACCGATCTATCTAGATCTATCTATCTATCTAGATCTACCGATCTATCTAGATATCTACCGATCTATCTATCTATCTAGACGATCTATCTAGATATCTACCGATCTATCTAGACATCTACCGATCTAGATCTATCTAGACATCTACCGATCTATCTAGACATCTACCGATCTAGACATCTACGATCTAGACATCTACCCATCTATCTAGACATCTACCCATCTATCTAGACATCTAGATCTATCTAGACATCTACCGATCTATCTAGACATCTATCTATCTAGACGTCTACCGATCTATCTAGATATCTACCGATCTATCTATCTATCTAGACATCTCCCGATCTATCTAGATATCTACCGATCTATCTAGACATCTACCGATCTATCTAGACATCTACCAATCTAGACATCTACCGATCTAGACATCTACCCATCTATCTAGATATCTACCGATCTATCTAGACATCTCCAAATCTATCTAGATATCTACCGATCTATCTATCTATCTAGACGTCTACCGATCTATCTAGATATCTACCGATCTATCTATCTATCTAGACATCTCCCGATCTATCTAGATATCTACCGATCTATCTATCTATCTATCTATCTAGACGTCTACCGATCTATCTATCTATCTAGACATCTACCCATCTATCTAGACATCTACCGATCTATCTAGACATCTACCGATCTATCTAGACATCTACCGATCTATCTAGACATCTACCGATCTATCTAGACATCTACCGATCTAGACATCTACCGATCTAGACATCTATCGATCTATCTATCTAGACATCTACCGATCTAGACATCTACCCATCTATCTAGATATCTACCGATCTATCTAGATATCTACCGATCTATCTAGAAATCTACCAATCTATCTAGATATCTACCGATCTATCTAGATATCTACCGATCTATCTAGATATCTACCGATCTATCCCATCAGTCAGGTCGTTCAGTTTGACATCAGAGCCACAAGAAGATGTTTCTGGTTTCCTGTCTGTAAACCTTTGTCTCCTGTCCGTTAATAGCTAACTCAATAGCCATTCTGATTACATCACACGACAATGGCTCTGAACATGCAAAAAACATATTGTTCTCTCTGTCCACATTCACTCAAAAGTGAGTGAGTGACTTAGTGAGTGATTCAGCGACGGACTTAGTGAGTGAACTAGTGAATGACTTAGAGACTGAGTTAGTGACTGTGTAAGCTAGTGGATGACTGAATGGCTGCATGGGCGAATGACTGACTACCAGGAGACGGGGAAAGGGCCAGCAGAGGACTAGGAGGATGCCATGTCACCAGGATGGGGGATCAGTGACACTGAGCGTGTCACGGGGTGATGGCTGCACTCTGCTAGGACTAGTTGCCCCTCCGGCGCTGTCACAGGAACCAGCCACTCCCGTTACTGACACTACCCCCTCTGACAGGCCAAACACGACAAACCTCATCTCTGGCTAGCGACAAGCCCTGACGGCACCACAGACAGATGGAGAGAGGGAGAGAGGAGAGGGAAAGGAGTGAGAGAGGATGAGAGATAGAGAAGGATGGAGAGAGAGGGAAGGATGGAGAGAGAGCCGAGAGAGAGAAGGATGGAGAGAGAGCGAGAGAGAGAAGGATGGAGAGAGAGAGAGAGAAGGCTGGAGAGAGTGTGATGTGAGAAAAATATGGGAAAAAATAAGAAAAAGGGAGAGGGTGAGGAGGAGGAGGGGGGGAGACAGAGGAGGTGAAGGGAGAGAGACAGCACGAGAGAAAGTGAAAGGAGATAGAGAGGGTTCAGCGAGCAAAAGAGGGGCGGCGAGGGAGTGGGGAGGAGAGAGGAGCAGAGCGAGCAGCAAGACTGATCGCTGTTGATCTTCACGATAAGCGCTCCCGACAACTTGTGACCAAAGTGGCGCTCCAACACTAATCGGCCGTGAAGGCTGACCCGCAGCTAGGCAGCAGAGTTCAGATCGGATAGGGCCGGCACTCGGGCCCAGACGAGATTGCCCCAGACAGGAGACATCTAGGCATCAAAACTCCATGAGAAATTGTGACATGGCTTCAGTGCACTGTGAGAAGAACATGAAGAAAAAAACTAGCGAGCAGTGATACTCGGCGCTCTTGGCAGTCAGGGCGGACTTATCAGGCTAAGATGAAAAGAGAAGGACAGAGGGAGAGCGGAGAGAGGAAGAGGGGGAGAGGGGAGGAGGGAAGGAGGAATGGAAAATATGAGAGGGAGGAAAAAAATATATACATTTTACTAACAATTATGTTTGAGCAATTTCAAAAGGAGTTGGACCTGTATCTGTCTGAAAGAACAACCTTGAAATGTGTTTGTGTTCACCCTCTAGCCTACTTTGAGCGTAAATGTGTGTGTATGTGTGTGTATATATATATATATACACACACACACACACACACATATACAGGGGAGTGTTATTATTATTAACAAATAAATAACAAAATGAATACAAATTGAGCAAAACATGTCTGAGGACTCTAAATCGTCAAAGTATGACTGAAAAACTTAAAATGGCCTGAAAATATCATCAAATCAAAAGTGTGGGCCACATGTACATAGCCCTAACTCATACCTATCAGTCAATAGATATGAAGTGCTTCACAACCACAATCCAAGCAACAAACAAATCAACTTCCCTCCATAGAAGACACTGGGACAAATTGTCAAACCCGAATCTCCATGTTTCCTTAACAGTGAAAACCAATGGCCTCAAAACTGAACCTTGGGGAGCGCCAAGTAATTAGATACTACCATACTTGACCGAGAAAATACACCGAAAAAACATAATAACTCTACTATAATGAACCAGTAACGACATGTGCAATGAATGACAGCTTCAATCAACTTCACTTTCAATCCCCTCGCAGGGAGAAGACCGGTCACTCGTAACTAGGTTTACTGAAATAATGCCTGAAATCCTTCACTGTCTTTTGACATACAGCCCTTTAAATGAAACAGAAGAACAGACATTTTATAAATTCTTATATAAATATTTTGCTGAGTGGGCGCCTTTATTGCCAAGGCGCTCCGTTGGTAGTCATGAGGAAACATGAAGCCCTATTCTAATACTGCCATGTTTTTACAGTCACTAATGACTACTGGCTCCCACTTAGAGCTCCGCCTGCAAAATGTGTCCATTGTATAAAAATACATATAAAATAATCATATCTGGCACCATAAATCATCATGGGCTAGATCCCTTACGGACAATTTACTGCACAGCGGAACACGAGGCAGAAGGGAGGGAGTTGAGGAAGGGACTGTGTGTGTGCGTCTATAGTGGAGGATGTAACCACTACGGTCCTCATACTGGAATAAGAATTTCACAACGTGTAGTGAGGGTGTCGGTGGATGGTGGTCACCTGGGTCCCTGGGGGGGGGGTATGCAACAAGGGCCAAAGCCAAACACAAAGGCTGTACTCTTTATTACACTCAATCAATTCTGGGGGCACTGAGCAGCACAGAGACTGTTTCAAACACTAAATGCGGTCTATGGTTCCACTGAGTCTGACAATATGCCAATAACTACGGGCTGCTAACCTCAAACCCCCCACCACCACCACACACACACACACACGCACTAACCTCAACCCCCTCGGCACACACAGTTACAGACACACACACCAGTAATGTGAAGCAGAAAGAGAGAGAGACAGTCACCGAACCCCCCCCCCCTCCCCCGACCAAAGCCCCCCGGGCTACAGGGGTCTCAGAGGGTGTGGTGTCAGAGCTGGTGAGGCCTGCCGGTCATCACCCACAAACCCTCACTGTGGAGAGGAGGGGTGGGAGCAATAATACTCTCCCTTATTGATCTGTTGTGGAGAGATGCTCTCTCTTTACACAGGGAGCAGACCACTGGAGCCAGGGCACAGAAACCACACACACACACACACACACACACACACACACACAAAAATATGCTAAGCTACATCAAAAAACACAAACACAAGTGCATACAGAAATATGTGTGCATGTCACGGCTGAGGTTGATTCCAATTAAAGGAGTATGATCCCTATTCAAAGTAAAGAAAGTGTAATACTGATCAATCTCAGAATCACACCCCGGGAGATCTCGAGGCTACAGTGTACATGCAGAATCTACAGAAACATTTGTACGGAACCATACAAACACAAAATAATAAACACCTAAAAACCCAAATATACGGCTTACTTATTTATTGATGAAGTTACTTGCTCATAAAAAAAAAAGTTTTTTTTTTTAAATGTATGCCCATTCTTCCACAAAAACTCCCATCAACATTTCATGTCTGGTCTAAGAGAACACTTTGGGAGGAATAGAACGCTTCTAAAAGCATGCAGAGAACAAGTCACAGACCTCCATTCACATTATCTCATAACAACAGAACAAAATAGTCTCCGGCCAACACTGAAAAATGTGGTATTTGCACCCGGAATCCAGAGGCATCTTTAACACGCCAAAGAAGTGTCTCCGCCACGCAGCACAGCTCTCTTGCCATTAGTTGTGACTGGTTCGGCTAACAATCTCCTCACTTCTCTATCACTTTTCATTACCGGCTGCTGCGGTGAAACCTCACTTCACTCTATCATTGACACAGTAAGGCTAATGGGATCTACCGTCATGTAAATTCAATTGTTTGTTTCGTTTGCTTCCTTCACTCCTGATTGTCAGCGCGACTCGCCAGGGAGCAGCAGCAGGTGTGTTTGTTTGTGTAGGAGGAGTGCACTGGAGGACTGCTTTTGTGTGTGTGTGTGTGTGTGTGTGTGTGTGTGTGTGTGTGTGTGTGTGTGTGTGTGTGTGTGTGTGTGTGTGTGTGTGTACAGGTATATGCAGAGGACGGCGTTGGAGGCAAACCAGATGTTGCACCTGACCCTTGGCTCAGCTGCGAAAATGCAAAATCCTGGTGCCTACTCCATGCTCCCGCCAGCACAGGTACAACCAACTGTCACAAACACTGGAGAATATGCATAACCGTGGGCTCGGGTTACTACAACATGGTCAGAATGTAAATTTGACAACCTTCCGGAGGCGAGTCAACCAGCCAGGTAGGCAGCGCTACAGCAGTGGCTGTTGGGTAATTGACAGCACCTGAAAACAAAACAACGTGCCCCTGTTTATGTGCCACAATATGGAAAGCTGCTATCGAGTCTCATGTGTCAACAGAGAGATATCAAATGACGACGGTGAGGAAATAAACACATCTCTGTGATGACTGATTAAGACGGACAATAATGACACAACACATGTAATTAGACGAGTGAACAACTTAGGCAGCGAGAATAAATATACTTTACATCCATGTAATGCCTGACAGGAGAAAAAAGTACTGTACATAAAATACTGTATGTGAAGAAAACAGATAACTCTTTATTTGAACGGTGGCCTACCTACATTAGGACTTAGCCTACCTACATCAGGACTGATCCTACCTACATCAGGACTTATCCTACCTACATTAGGACTTATCCTACCTACATTAGGACTTATCCTACCTACATTAGGACTTAGCCTACCTACATTAGGACTTATCCTACCTACATCAGGACTTAGTCTACCTACATCAGGACTTAGCCTACCTACATCAGGACTTATCCTACCTACATCAGGACTTAGCCTACCTACATCAGGACTTAGCCTACCTACATCAGGACTTAGCCTACCTACATCAGGACTTATCCTACCTACATCAGGACTTATCCTACCTACATCAGGACTTATCCTACCTACATCAGGACTTAGTCTACCTACATCAGGACTTAGCCTACCTACATCAGGACTTAGCCTACCTACATCAGGACTTAGCCTACCTACATCAGGACTTAGCCTACCTACATTAGGACATTCATAATCCATTCGTAATGCATTCATGTTAAGCCATATTACAACCTGTGTTGTGATAATTGCGTTGTTTGCTCTTTATTAACCTGTTAATGCATATGCCTTGCGACCGTGAGGCCTAAAGGCCCGAGGCAATGAGAAGACAGAGTAGTAGAATAAATTCAACCATTTCAACATCAACATAATCAAATCAACTCTGCTTAGTCTAATACAGTGACAACTAAAAGATACCAAAAACAATTTTGTCCAATCAACGCAAGCTAAATTTGATGTGGCTGTCCATGGTTCTGATTTGTGTGCATGTGTGTTTTGTTGACCTAGGCTACCTGGCTAAAATGTTTGCTCGCTAGGCTAACTTCCATTCTAGGGTTATGTTAAGCTAGTTAACATTAGCCTTCTACATCTGGTTACATATTGAATTTCCATCCTTTCAGGCCAGGGGCACGACAATGTATGAATTAATGGATGGATCAGAATCGGAAAGATGCATTATTATGAATTATTTCAATTAGTTTCTTTTTTTTGTCGATATTTTTGGGAAGCCTGGCTTCCCTTGGCATCCATGAATACACGCCACAGGACCTAACCTAGGTTTTTACCCTGCTGTAAGCGGTACACTGATGTAGATCTCTGGTAGATTTACATTGGAACATCCAGCCAGACTTACTAACAAAATATTCCAAGTTAAAGCCAGAGTACACTAGCCTGATCACAGATCTGTTAAGTGTTGTCTTGCCAAATTGCCAACTATGGTCATTGTCATGACGAACACCATGTTTGTGCCATGCAGCATTAACAGATCGTAAGAACACGCCACCCTTCACTGGAGCTCAGCCTCGTCTTGGGATTAATGAGTCGTTGAAAGCCAGCAGCAGCAGCAGAGACAGTACAGAGAAGAGACAATATTTAGAGGGGAACTCAAAATTGAAAAAAAAAAAAAACCCGACTTCCTCTTTATATCGTGACAACGTACGGTCCAAAAGTCCAACACACGCACCGCGCTCCTTTCCCTCTGCCAAACCTGTCTGTCACAAAACCATTCGCCCTCCGCAACCGGTCCAAACCCATCTTATTTTTGCTTTCTTATTTCCAAACAAAACAACTGAATACATAGCAACGTCAATTTGATCCCGGAGACAGATCTAAAGGAACGCAAACGCGGCTGAAACTTTTACGCAAATGAGGCCTGATAAGTAGACCGCGTCAGTCTCCCGGAATCACTCGGTGCCTGTCTAAAGCAAAGCAGATGCCATCAGAGGGTAGCGTGGAGAGGGGGGGAAACGTCGCACGATTGATGACAAAAACAATAGAGGGGTTTTCACATGGGCAAGCGTCTAGCATTCCGTGGCTGAACCCAGGATATTGTTTGAACAGATTGCGCTCTGTCAGAAACGATGCGATTGAGACGATCCTTTCGATGATCATTCGTTGTGTGTGCGTATTTCGGGTTACCATGGTTCACATGCTGATTATAGACAGGCGCCCTCGGGTTTCATCTGTCCCCGGCCAGGAGAATGGGACATTAATTCTGACACCACTACTAAGTACTGCTAATTTCACTGCTTCTGCTAATAAGACTGGGATTATTACTTCAATTAGTTGATAACAAACCCCATTCCTGCTCCTGATCATCATCATTTCGTGGATCATTTTTCCCATCCACTTTGGTGAGGGTTTACAGACCAGCACGTCTTTCAACCACCTTCACAGAGGCCCTCACAGACGAGCCTGGCCAAAACACACACACACACAGAACAAGAAATCAATGCTAAAAGCAGCGGGAAAGGAAGTGGTTTTGTTTGAGCGAACTGCTGACGCGTAATGCGTGGTGACAATCATGTTCGCCGGAATCCGTTTTCAAAATCGCCATCCTTCGAAAAGGGAGACGCCCGTCTCAGCCTGGGCTTCCAAAGCACTTTTATTTTCTTTCGGGGACGTCGGTTAGAGTTGCACAACGTATCTCAGTCCTGGCCAACAAAAAAAAAACAGTCTGAAGACTGGGGCTAATAACCATGTCACGTCTGCACCAGAGAGAATGGTCAAATAATGAGAGCGGCTTCGAGTTGCTAACTAAATAAGAAAACGGAGAGGGAGGAGGAGGTTGAGAAAGAGAGAGAGTAGGGAGAGGGAAATAGAAAGAATTAAGAGTTGGAAGAGAGACTTCCAAAGTAGAGGGAAAATGTCTTAAAAACAGCATTTAGAGGCTTTCATTAAAAAAAATGGCCTTTCAGTGATGGTGATGGCCGTGTTAGTTTAGCCAGTTAACACATTCCCTGAGCTACTGGTGATAAACAGTGTGGAGGCCCAGTGGTAACTAGAGACTGTTTCATCTATACTTTCCACTGACCCACCAGTTCTCCCAGGACCTGTTCATGCTAATGCCTGGAAAGAGCTCTTTCCGTCTCGCTCTCTTTCGGTCTTTCTGTCTTACTTTCTCGCTCTCTCCCTTGCTCCCCGTCTCTCTCTCTCTCTCTTCCCCCCCTCCTCAGAACTGACATTTACAGGTTTAATGGCGACGTGTAATGCAAAGAGAGAAGGAGAAAAAAAAAAACTCTTAAAATGATAAAGAATACTTTGTTTCAACATTGTTTGGAGAACAAATCCTAAAAACAACACATGTCCACTCAAGCATCCACTCAGAGAATCTTTTCGGTCCTGACTAATAAATAAAAAAAATCATATTCCGTTTTTTTGTTGTTTTTTTAAAGAAAAAAAGATTTATGTAGCGATCGCACTTCTCCATATGTTTGTGTAAGTGTGTAGGCTGTGGCGGGTCGATCCAAATCAAAGGTTTGAGTGGGCAGGTGTAAGTGTAGCTGTGTGGGTTGGTCAAAGCTGCCACCATGCACGCTGGCACAGGAGGAGAGATAGGGGGGAGAGAGAGAACAGCAGGACGGGAGAGTGTGCAATTACACTTTCGCACGCCGGAGAGAAGCAGAACAAACTCTTTTCCCAAACAACATTCACATCATGCCAAGACACCGTTGGACTCTATACAATCTCTCTCTAATCTAATCTTAAACTCATCTTTTCCCAAACCAACTCCTATTTCACCGCCCATACCTTTATATTTTCTATTATCCTGTTGTGGAAAATGGGACCAATGGAGGCGTTATTTGGATATAAAATACGAATCATCTTAAATAAAGATTATCGAGCGGCTCTTTTAATTCTCCTATCGCTGGAGACTTGCACAAGTTAGCCACCGCCTCTCAGGCTTCCCTTCCTTCACCTCTCCCTTTTAAGACCACAAACAGCGTCTTCTCTCCTCCGTCCCTGACACTCCTGTAACCAGAAAAGTCATTTGGTCCATGAACAACACGGGGTTACCCAAAATAAAATCATGGGTTGTTGACCCACCGGGCTGCGTCATATCCGATTTGTGACACCCGGACTCATTCTATATGTAATAATGTACAGCCTTTTGTCTGACTCCAACGTTGCAGCCGTGTAGAACAGGAAGAAAAGCAGGAAACAGGACGCTGTCGGCTCGTACCCACAACATTACATATGAGAGGAGATCCCATCGCACCGGCTCCGTATTTGGTCTGGTGAGTAATCTTTTGTCATTTTTATCACAGGAAATGAAATCATTTGGATGACGGCCTAATGAAAAATGAGGTTTGGAGCCGCGGCCTGGGAGAGTCAGTTCAGTTGGCAAGACAAAAGGAAAAAAAGCTAAGGAGGACAGTAAAGTCGTTAAATCCTAAATGTACAATATAGTTGTGCGTGTAGTGTGCATTTTAAGCATTAATAGTAAGCTTAAAAGACGAGTACCAGATGGATGAGTAGTAGAGGTTAGAACATAATATGTTGTTGTATCATGGAAAGGGCAAGGATATCAAGTAGACTGATAAATTAGATGGATGCATTTTCGGGACATTGGGAAACATCAAGTGAGTCTTGAAATAGTCAATCTACATGAAATTAGGCAATGCGATCTGTTTTCTTGCCATCTTAACGTAATTGCCAAGATGATCTCAAACAACAATAGTCATATATTCTCCTCTTCTGCCACAGGGAAGGTAAGCTAGTGTCATGGTCCTTTCTAGCAGCCAGATATGTTGGCTATTCCATCTTAAAAGTCAACATTTTCTCTAAATTTTGATTCTGTTATTTATTCCTATCCAAACACACACACACACACACACAGACCCCTCCTCCAACAAGAAAAAAGCAATTTTCTATCCACAAACACACTGAGTGTGTTAAGGGTCTTTCATCTCCTTCAATGGGATGTGTGGGGAGAATGTGGTTGTTGAAGTGTGTGTGACAGTCTCTCCTTCCATGCAGCCTGTGTTTAATTAGAGCAAGAGTTGCTCAAACCCAGCCACTGCCACGAAACACAGCACACACACACACACACACACACACACACACACACACACACACACACACACACACACACACACACACACACCTAAATATGCATAATTAACTTAACCCCCATCACTTGACTTTAAAGGGCTTTGGAGGACTGAGCTTTGCAAATGGAGTCTCATGGAGGCTCCGAGAGTGGCCCCTTTTTATGTCTAAAATATTCATTAATGCATTTCAGACATTTTCAGAAATGAGCGTCCTCTGATTTTTGTTTTCTTTTCAAGGGGATAGATTGTTGCTAGGCACCTACGAGGCGGGCGGAAGAACGTGCGAGCGAGAAAAGAAGACGAGCCGGTCACTCTGTGAAACGTAGCCCTGTAGAAACACACGCAGTCTGGGAAGATGTCATGTGATCACTCTGCCTCCGTCTCTGTAATAGGAGACCCAGGGAGAAACAGACAGAGAAAGAAGGAGACAGAGCTAGAGAGAGAGACAGGGAGAGAACGAGAGAGAGAGAGAGAGAGCGAGCGAGAGGGAGAGAGAGCTGTCATGACTCTCCAGCTCGTGAGGGGTAGTGGTTGGTTGGGGAGGTGCAGGGTAGGAGTGACCGGAGGAGAGAAGGGGGTGGGGGGGGGGCGTGACTGGTGACTGGATGAGAAATCTACCCCCCCCAGCCCTGGTCAACAGAGCCCCCCTCACCCCTTTCCCCACCCTGTGCCAGTCCTGACTGCTACCAGCCACGCACTTCACCTCCCATCAGGGTCAGCATGCCGGAGAAAGGTCAGCGCGCCGACAGCTGATTGGCTGAGGTGGGGTCCGGTCCTCCTCCGCTCGCTCGCTAACAGGCCGGTTGACACACCTGATGTGACACGCTCCGCTCCCAGCAGCCGGTACACAACAGGGCGGCTGCCCGCCGGCAACACCAACACCGAGGAGAGGGGGAAACAGAACAAACACACAGCAGCAAGGAAAACAAAGGGGATGGAGAGATGGATGAAGGGGGGATGAAGGAAGGAAGGATGCAGCCAAGGCTCTCTGAACTTGGGCCCACTGTAAAACCAACACAGAATATCATGCTGAATGTTCAAGGCCACACTGCACATCCTCTCTCACATATACCTCGACATCATCAGGAGGAGACTTCCTGAAGGATACAAGACGGCGATAAAGGATGAATTCACATTTCAGCATTTCAAAGTGGAATCTTTAAAAATTGCATATTCATGATTAGCTGATTACTAATTAGCAGCTAATAGCTGTGTGTGTGATGATTTAATGGGTAATTAGCGACAGATAAGGAACTAATAAGTGCCAGTTCCCCCATTATCGAATGATTCTAAATATTTTGGACACAGAAAAACAAAGATTAAAAAAGCTGCCACAGAAAAAGGCACACAGACACACACACACACACACATACACACGTCAGCACAACGCATCAACGCTTACACAGAGACATGGTCACACAGACACACACAAACCGGGCTATAAGAAGTGAATTCCGCTGAATTGCGGGACTGCTGCACGCGCCACCCGGCGGGAACTGTTCATGTGGCTTAGAGTGGAGATGATCAAGGCAGACGCATCATTTTGCGCGTGGGTCACCAGTCGCCCCCTGCCCGGGCCCCAATAACGGAGCACAATAAGAACCAGCTGATCCATCAGGGTCTGATGTGGACAGACAAGAGGAGGAAATGGATTTGGAAACCTCCTCCAGCGCTATGTCACATTCCTTTCTCTCGTAGAGTGTGTGCACTGTGACAAACACACACGCTCACGCACTCTGACAAACACACACGCTCACGCACTCTGACAAACACACACGCCCACGCACGACTCACGCACTCTGACAAACACACACGCTCACGCACTCTGACAAACACACACGCCCACGCACTCTGACAAACACACACGCCCACGCACTCTGACAAGCACACACGCCCACGCACTCTGACAAACACACACGCCCATGCACTCTGACAAACACACACGCTCACGCACTCTGACAAACACACACACACACACACACTCTGACAAACACACACACACTCTGACAAACACACACAGTCAGACACTCTGACAAACACACACAGTGACAAACACACACGCTCACACACTCTGACAAACACTGACAAACAGCCTGGCACACACAGTCAGACACTCTGACAAACACACACGGTCCTCTGACAAACACACACACACCCGCCTGTGAGAGAACACACACAGTCAGACACTCTGACAAACACACACGCTCATGACACTCTGACAAACAGCCTGGCAGCCGGTCGGTCCTCCTTTTCCCCCCCGCCTGAGAGATCTCTCTCACCCTCTCTAGCTCACCCTCTCTAGCTCACCCTCTCTAGCTCACCCTCTCTAGCTCACCCTCTCTCCCTCTTTCGTCTGTGATGTTGCCAGGAGACCGTACACTCAGTAAACAACCACAGGTTTTCTCATGCCAAGCTAGTTTAGTTTATTAGGATCCCCATTAGCTACTGCACACGCAGCAGCTAGTCTTCCTGGGGTCCACATAAAACTAACAAATACAGTACATGACAAAGTACAGAACAGTAATAGACCAAAACAACATAAGACAATACATACACTTCTGTATCCATTTTTTTTAATAAAAAAGAGTTATATATAGGAAAGAAACCAAGCGAAGAAATTATAATACTAGTTACACATTATTCATATATACAGTATATATTCATATTCTTATATACAGCAGAGTTGAATTAGATATTTTGAAAGAGGAGGTGCTGTGGTACAAGCGTAGCTAGGACGACTGAGGAAGTGTGTGTGGGTGGGACTGCATTGGGCAGTGTTGCTTTGCCCTTGAATAAGGCAATCGACCTGAACAGCACATAACCCAGCTGAATAAATGCACCCATGTGTTGACGGTGTGTTAGTAAGCTGCTTTGTTAGTTGTGGGCCTCTGTGTTTGCCAAGTTGGCGGTATAGCAGAGGGTTGCCAGTCTGGAATGTGAACAGTAAACATGCCAGTCTTACATTAAAAGGGGAGCAACCTCTGCCCCCCCCCCTTTCTTTCTCACACATTGTGGCAATCGACGATGGAAATTCATGTTTAAGCATTTACTATATCATGGTAGGGTTCATACAGTATGTCTTGGGCAAGAAGCACCGAGTGCCAGTCTCGTATGGCATCGCAGCATGTCAACCCCCCCCACCCCCGCCACTCCAGCACTGTAAGGCACCGCTAATATTTGCCCGCCTCACTTCTAATACACATCAGCACCACCAGTGTGTTTTCCCTGCTCTGTCGCCGGGCCAGAGAAAATATTTGCTTTTTTGTCTCTCCTCCCCCTCCACCCCTTCCATCCTCCTGCCACCCTGCCATCCCCCTCCTCTCTCCCCACACACACACAGTCTTCCCTTGATAGAGAAATGGCGAGTGGATTTGTTTAGCAAATTGTTACGCCGCCTAAAACGACAAGACTTGTGTGGTAAAGATACATGTAAATAGTTGACAGGGAGTAAATGATTTTTCCGTGATAGTGGGCCATTAGGAGGGGCTCTCCGACACAGAGGCGTGTTATTGGGGGAGTAATCCTACACGGCCCGTATCCCCAAAGACAAGGCTATACAACACGCTGTGGTTCCTTGTCATTAAAATGAGTGGCTAGGTTTAGGCCTCACACACGTGTGATGTGGAGACATCCACACGCCCACGCACACTTAGGCTACACACACACACACACACACACACGCTCAAACAAATGGTATGTTGTATGTCTTATTTTTCCAATGCAATGTGAAATCTCCTGACATACTGGTTCCAGACCCAGTTAGGTAGAGAACTTGTTAGAAAACATTCCAGTATCATCACACCACTTCGAATATCTCCTCCTCTGAAAATATCAAAGCCCAAATTATTCCATTTCAAATTGAACAGAAGATTGTCTCCTACTTTCCAAAAAAGTACAGATTCGGAGGCAATCTCTGAAACCTCTGGAAAAGAATTCTCCCCCCAGTTCGGGAATAAAAAAAGAGAGAAAGAGAGAAAGGGAGAAGGAGAGAAAACTGGGGTCTAATTAGAAGTAATTACGCCTTCTCATTTCCAACATGATGAAATCATTTGATTCTTTTTAAGACGGGGGTCTGGTTTGGCTCAACACAGACAAAGTGCTCCTGCGTTGAGTTAGAGGGTTGCTAGCGGGACAATGGCGCTCGTTCTCAGACTAGGAGCCCAGACGAGAGCCGCGGCCCATAAATCATTGCCAAAGGTACGCCTCAGACAGAGTTATTTGAGTGTTGCCTTGGCTGATGGCCGCCGTACAGGGTGACCCACATTAGCGAGAGAAAATAAATAAATACTGGCGATGACGCGTCGTCGGGCGAGGACTCAAACGGAGAGGCCGTGACATCTGAGATGCGCGTGTGTGTGTGTGTGTGGTCATCGTGACAAACACTATACAACAAAATAGACCTATGGATCTAATATCCATAGGCCCAGGTCTTGTGGTATGTGTGCAGTCTAATATGGTCTGTAGTTGGTGTAAAAAATATATGTTTTTGGTTTCATTTCAAGTTGTTGGATAAGGATGAAAGAGCCAATTTAATTTGATATCCAAACAAATACTTGCACATGTTTTACTCTAAAATGACAATGTATAACAGAGAAGCTAATGAGCAAACTGTCTGCAATGGATGAGAGAGGAAAAGAGAAAGAAGAAGATGGAAGCGGGTCAGAGAGGGAGAAAGGGGGAAGCAAGAGAAAGAGGAAGCAAGAACGAGAGCGAGAGAGAGCGAGAGAGAGAGAGAGAGAGAGAGAGAGAGCAAGAGAGACAGACAGAGACATAGATGATACTGGGGAACAATTACAAGCAAAGAGCTGAGACATTCACATAGAAAATGAGGGCTTCAGTGAGCCTCTCTCCCAGAGGCCACACCATTAAGAGGAGCCAAGGTAGGAGCGTTTATTTAAACTCCTCTTCATCTTCCGAAGGACAAAACCTATTTTAGGTCCCTCCCAGCTTTAAAACAGGGCAATTTAATCAACACAAACTCTTTTATGTTTCAGTCAGAAGAAAGACATCCCTTGCTGCTGTGACAAAAAAACATTTTTTTTTACGGGTTTGGGGCCTCTCTCTTCAACATTTCACACAACATTGGGATGAAAAAGTGATTTTAAAGAATAATAACCTAACACGAACGAACATCTAACACACAACCAGCGTAAGTAAATAATTCCCTCCATCCATCTAGGCTTACATCATTATCCCATGAATGAAAAGTTCCAACGGGAGGAGAGAGTAACCAGGACAGGAGAGGTAACATGGGGCAACCTCTGGCTGAATGAGCCCAGAGAGAGAGGGGCAACCCTGCTCAGTATCAGCAGCCCAGCTTGGAGCAATCTCCAGCACCTCTACCTGTCACTCATCCCCCTGCTCTCTCCTCCGGGGCCAGTAAGGGGCCCAGAGAGGGCCCCCTGTGTCCATGGAGGCCCGCCCCCAACGGAGGTTAAACAGGGATATGAAAAGGCAGCAAAACTAGGATAATGATACCACTCTCTGTCTGCCTGCCTGTCTGTGGTTCTGAGAAGGTGAGAGGGGTGAAGTTGACCAAGTAAACTCAGTCAGGTAAGGTATAAGCCGGAATCCTCTTGTCTTCCGAAATGGCGAGCCGTGTCAACATTGAAAGCAACGGCAATCCTAGAGATCTGGAATTCATGTGACATGATGTTTTGTCTTTCATTTTTTCCCGCCAATACCAGTTCAAATTGTGCATGTGCGTCCGGCGTGCGTACCTACACATGCACATGTACTACTGTATTTATCCAATTCCAAAAGGACCGTCAAATAAAAGCAACAGAGATGATAGGGGTCAGTGCCCTCTTTCATGCTTACAATCACAGCAGAGGCCCCACTGGGAGTGTAAAACTGAGCAGGGCATCCACCTGTCTCTGTCTCTGTCACACACACACACACACACACACACGGTTGTAGTGGCGGAGTGATATAGACGTAACTACCCGAGCGGGGCCTCGCTGCTTCCTGCCTGTCTATCCACCTGGCCGTTTGATGATGCCTCACTCGCTCATGACAACGCATCGATTTTACTTCTGCCCGCCGCGTAAGCCCTTCCGCCTGAAGGGATCCATTAAGGCAAACAGTTCTCGTCCACAGTGAGTGACAGCTGTGACAGGCCCGCACCGCTTCTCTCCACCCCTGCCCACCGCATCCTCCTCTCGCCTCCCAGTCTCTGACTGACAGCTCCACGCTCAAAACAGGCCTTTTTCACAGCTCCTCTAATGGTTTCAAACGCTTACCATTACTGGTGTCAGATGGTCAGGAGGGCTGGTTATGGAGGTGGGCTGGTGATGTGGGGCCTTCAGTCATCCATAATGTAGCCATCTTCCTGGCTAGTACAACCATATCTGTTGTCTCCATAGGACCTAGCCTTTCTATAGCAGCAGCCATCCCCTATCATTTCTATAGCAGCAGCAGATCCCTATCATTTCTATAGCGGCGTGATCCCTATCATTTCTATAGCAGCAGATCCCTATCATTTCTGTATCAGCAGCAGATCCCTATCATTTCTATAGCAGCAGTAGATCCCTATCATTTCTATAGCAGCAGCAGATCCCTATCATTTCTATAGCGACATGATCCCTATCATTTCTATAGCGACGTGATCCCTATCATTTCTATAGCGGCGTGATCCCTATCATTTCTATAGCAGCAGCAGCTCCCTAGCATTTCTATAGCGGCGTGATCCCTATCATTTCTATAGCAGCAGATCCCTATCATTTCTATAGCAGCTGCAGTTTCTAACCATGACCATAGCATCCGGTTCCACCGTATCAAATTGCCTCTCCCATGGCTGCATGGGGTGATATGAATACTTTCCTTTACTATGTCTGTGCATATCAGCCTGTTTGTTATTGAATCCTTAGAGATGTTTGTAGGTGTGTGTGTGTGTGTCTGTGTGCGTGGGTGGGTGTGTGATAAGCTATGTTTTCAACACAGCCAGGGCCACTACGGTAAGCCCACGTCATTTACCCGGTCTAATGCCACGCTGGGGGGGTATAGGTTACATGTTTTTTTTCTCACCCTCTCGCCTCCATGGTGTGTGTGTGTGTGTGTGTGTGGGGGGGGGGGACCTCTCTCAGGGTGTTTGTACAGTGTTTAGACACGGTCCCAGCTGAAGAACAGGAGAGGCTGGCCCCAATGCAGAAACCAAATCCTGCAAGTCCCCCCACCCACACACACACACCAACCACCCTGCCTGTTAAAGAGTGTAATGACTTGACCTGACAGAGAGTGGAGATTTTATAGGACCTTTACTGCTGCGATAATTTACACCAGCAGCTAATATCTAATATCCCTCCAAATCCAAACTCGAGATACCCAGTATATACTGCACTGAAACCTACTGCTCTGTCTGCAATTAAATCATTGTGCCAATTTTGATACATTTTCAGTTCCAAATGATGCCAAGTAAAAAATAAAAGTTTTCATGCAATCAGACTTGTCTTTGTCTTTTCCATCTGAGATGCTTGCTGCTGGCATCACAGTCCTACTTTACCAGAGGCCCTATACGGGCTCCCTTCATCTCAACAGCAGGGTTCAAATACTATTGGGAATCGTTCAAACTATTTTGGCATTTGCTTTAGCCTACCTGGAGCGCCAGATGGGTAACATTTGTACATTTGCAACTATTTTTCTGATTTCCTTTGCGCCAGGCAAGATAAATCAAGTTCAGCTAGAGTATTTGAAATGATTTCCAATACCACTTGAACCCAGATCTGAAAAAAGCATGACCTCACACTGGAATAACCGCGGGAGGAGATCCAAGTGAGGGTGTCAGACAACCAGGAATGTGCCTCCAAAGAAAACACTGAAACAAAGTGCCCTGCGATGAATTAGTTATTAATTAAGTCGCACGCGGGGTAATATGCATTCTTCAATTAATTAAAGTTGGGCCCGCACCGTAAATCAAGCGAAACTGTCAATGTTTCTACAAATTAAATATATGCTGTACTTTTCGGGTATTCGGTGAATAGTAATAAGTGTTGATTGCGTAACTAGAGGGCTCATCAGGAGAGAGTGTGACATGGGCTGTGACAGGCTGTGACTCAGTCCAGTGCCCAAAATACTCAGACAGGGGTCCTCCCCTCCCCCCACTCTTAATGCTGCAGGTCTCCCATATTAACACAGCAGCACACATCATACATCCCTATACGTCATAGGACTGATATAATTAAGGTGCCCCGATATTCATCGAAGCCTTGAAGTAAAGACTATTCATATATTGTATGTAAATACATACGTTGAGCGAGACGCTGTCCGTATTTTATGTGTTAAATGTGCCACTGTCACGTGAGACAAATTTCATATGCAGGTATTCAAAGTTATTGCTGTACCGATCACTGTTTCTAGTGGTTCGTTGCGTGGGAATCCGTACCCCATGTTCATGAATAAAGGAACAATACGTGGAATTGTAATCATTATCCAAAATGTATCGTTTGTCACGGTTACCAAATGAGAGGGTGTGATTTTTCCCCCCCCCCGGATGGTTCAGACATTAATTTGCAGAAACACATTTGTAAAATGACAAACAAACACAAGGGCGCGCACACACACACACACACACACACACTTATTCAAGCTGCTCTCTGACAACAGCCTGATATATAATGAAGCAATGACTGCCATCATTATTCTACACAATGTATTTCTTATCTCGGCGCCGATTATGAAGTGTCTATTTGATGGTTGGTACAGTCTTTTTACCGAAGTGCCTTTATGAAATGCACAGGAACAGGATATGCACACACACACACACACACACACACACACACACACACACACACACACACACACACACACACACACACACACACACACACACACACACACACACACACACACACACACACACACAGTAATCTAGTTGCAATTCATCTTAATTATTAATGAGTGTGTGCGTGTTTGTGAATGTGCATACTGTACGTACATACACACATATGTATCTGTGTGTGTGCATGTGTATGTGTGAGTATACGTGCAAGCGTGTGTGTGTGTGTGTGTGTGTATCTGTGCAAAACAAAATAGTGTTAAATACTTCTCACTAAATACTAACTGCATTGTTTCTCATTCTTTCTTTAGAGTAGTGTCTGAGTTGAGGGAACTTGGTCTTGCCGTAATCACTTTGCCCCCGGCGAGCATACTAATATGGCCCTGGGTGGGAATAAATTATAGCTCAGATTAGCAGGAAGGATGAAGTGGAGGTTTTATTTTTAGAAATTTGAATATTTGTTACATTATTAACGGGGGGGGGGGGGGACATCCTTTGATTCTTCTTATGTCTTGTTTTCCGTTCAGAGTACAGAGCCTAGTCCCCAAACTGCCTACCTGTGTAAAAAAAAAAGAGTACTCTTTAGTGGAACGTGAACATGCCTTCGGACATAAAAGTAGCATGTCTCCCTCCTCTCTCGCTCTCTCTCTCCCTCTCTCTGCTGTAGCTCCGTTCCGTTCTGCACGCTACAGAATCCTTTGGAGTAGCACATTTCTCCCTCACATCCTCCCAAAGCCTTTTCTCTCACTGTATCAAACCTTTTGTTGTATAGGATTATTGTGTTTGTTAATAAGGCAGCCACACGTACTGTACAATACAGGACATACAAACAATACACACATGCACGGCACTCAAACCAATCCAAGCACAAGGCCTCCCTTCAACCTTTTATGTCACTTTGTGAAATTATATTAACGACTAGGCCAGGTACTTAGGAATATTTGTTGTACTCAAACTGCTTCAATTCAGCCTTTCCATTTCCATCTGTATTTAATGTGTTTCCCTTCACAATGGGTTACAAAGTGAGATCTCACCAATATGTCTCTTTAGCCTCCGTTAATGATCATGTTGAAGGCTATTAGCCCAATAATCAGAATAGGGCACTCCGATGGATCACATTGGCAGTATGTTGAGACTGACCACACCACAACACACTAAGTGAGCCTATATGGTCAAACTACAAACTGCACCACCACCACCAAAAAGAAAATTTGCTAATGTTGTTTTTTTAACTGATTTTATGACAAGGGAGCAATAAGGCCTATACAGGATTAGTCCACTGTGTCCAAACCCATTTGGGAAAATTGACCACGCACTGATTTTTTTTCAATCGCAAAAGACAGTTTTAATTATTGGAGTAATTAGTCAAATATATGTGCCTTTACCTCTATTGATCTTTATTGTCTGTCCAGTTAGTAAGCTGGAGTCTGAGTATTGACCCCCCCACACCACCACCTCCCTTCACCCCCCTCCGCCCCTCGGGGCTTGGGTCAGACAAGAAGCTGCACTACTGGTTGATGGGGCCCGGAGAAGACAGATGACCAGCCGAGCAGAAGGAACTGCAGAGCAAAATAGCTCACACGTCTCGGGTGGCGTCAGGGGGAATTGGGCGCTGCGCGAGACTCTGGACCTAAATGTTCTGACGCCTAATTACCAGCCCACCACCCACCACCAAACATCACCCAGTGGCGAAAGCACAGCTCTCTCTCTCTTGTCCTCCTGCTCTCTCTCTCCTCTGGGTCTCTCTCACTTTCTCTCTCCCACTCTCTCTTTCTCCCCATCTCAATCTCTCTCTCTCTCTCTCTCTCTCTCTCCTCAATTCAATTCAAAGGACTTTATTGGCATGGGAAACATATGTTTACATTGCCAAAGCAAATGGAATAGACAATAAACAAAAGGGAAATGAACAAGGGAAACATTAGTAAACATAACACTGACAAAAGTTTTAAAATAATATATACATTTCAAATGTTATATTATTGGCTGTGTACAGTGTTGTAACAATGTGCAAGTAGTTGAAGTATGAAAGGGAAAATAAATAAACAGATATATAAATATTGGTGGTATTTACAATGTTGCCTGCCTGTGCTCCACTGTTTGCCCATTTCTCAGGGCAATGGGCCACAAATCTTGCTGCTATGACTCTGCATACGGAGGTATTTCGCCTCACAGATATGGGATTTTATTCATGTCTGATTTGTTTTCCACTTCTTTGTGGGCCTGTATGATCTGAGGGAAATATGTGCTGATACATTTGGCAGGAGGTTAGGAAGTGTCACTCTCTCTCTCTCGGTCTTGGTCTCTTATCCCTTTCATACACAGACCAAAATCCCACAAATGTACCATGCTTGCTTCTTTTTGCCTGCTTTGTTGTAAATCTGAAAGGGGTAGGTGGTAAAAAAAAAATTAAAAAACACCCAAAGACATTTTCATTTTCACAGATCCCGTAACTAAAATACAGGTATCAGGTCTGTGTGAATGGTTTTCTGCTACGATTGTTAAACACCTCCCTCATTTGAAATGCAAACAGCCCCAATGGTTGAACAGCACCTCCATGCCCCCACACACTGGCATGTATAAAAGAGGTATACCTGCCACAAAGTGGTAAATAAGCAGCTGTCTGAAAGGGACTCATATAAACATTGAAGTATATATATATATATATTTCTTTACAGGTAATATACCATGTATCCTGAAATGGGTCTCTCTCTCCTTTGTACTTCATACACTGTGTGGAAACGTGTGCTGGAGTGGGTGAGAAGAATGCGAGGTCTGTTCTAAGTTACCTCATTTTCACTCCCAAATTGCTTTTCCTGACTCATCAAAAATGTATTAGACATTTTTATCCCAAAGAAAATATTTCCTTTTTCATGTGACATCGTCAAAGTTTCCCTAGACAAAGCACCCCTATATCCCACACTGATACGCTCGGTGATTGAACGTACAGTGCTCAACGAGTCCGTGTGTGGCCACTCCGGCCAATGTGTGTGTGTGCCTCTGTCCTTCATAGGACATCACATACAGTATGCATATGTGCTGTGTAAGCGGTCAGACTAACTGGTCAGTCTGAATCAAACCCGAATGAAGCCTTCTTCGCTCTAAGGAGGGTTCTCTCCCAGTGCAGCCCTATGCCATTAGCTGAACAGCAAATGGGATTACACGGCAGCCATTGAGTCCTTCACCGTGGATTTGCGCTGAAGCGTCCAAGCAGGCTTTAACATAGAGAACAGAGAGGCCCATCAACAACTGGTACGTCTAATTGAGTGCTGGTATGTTTAACACAATCACACATACATGCCCACAACGAGCCTCTGTCCATTGCGGAGGGGTAGGGCCAAGCCTGGTCTTCCACTACGAGCTAATCGGCCTGACAGAAATAAAATAGAGGAGTTGGACTCCGTCAAAACATGTAAAGGGAAAACTCATGCAAAGAGCTAAAGCCGTGTCTTTTCAACTGAGCCTAGATCAGATCAGTGAACAGTCACATTATCTTATAAAACATGGGATTTCTCGGAGTAAGCGTCCTCTTGAGCAACGCGTGAAGTTAAACTGGGAATAGAAGATAAATCGGGTTTGCATATTCGAGGCAGGGCGAGTGTCTGCACAACAACAAGCACTGTCCGTTTCAATCAGGGATATATGGTGCAGTACGCAACGCAACTCAACGCAACTGCAAGCTGTCAGTGTATCTCTGTTACAGAAATTCTAAAAATACAAAAGCAGAGTAAGCCACTTCATCCTCTCTGCTGGTCAATACCTGGCGGCGCCACGAGAAGGGCACTGACACCAACAAACACACAGTGACAGACCCCCCCACCCACCACTCCACACACACACACAGAGCACAGACACAGATCAGACTCTATAGATTTTTAAAAAATGAAATCCTTTAACCACGGAGGTGGTCCTCGGCAGGTTTTTAACATAACACTGAGCCGTGTGTTAATGCACAGAGAGACATCGTGTCCATTGATCCACTGGTGCCTGTGTGTCTTTAAATGGCCTAGGGAAAACAGCACTGGGGTTTTTATGTTTCTGGACCAGTCGCTGCCTCTGTGGATAGAAACACATGTATATGATACGGAAACTTCTATTAGCCCGCTTGCATATTAAATACGGTTCAATTAGATTTATATCTGATCAATTGATCTACAATTACTACTATTATCATCCTCATCTTACAATAACTTTATGATAAAGGATGTACCATCTTTATCTGCCTTGAGACTCTCATACAATGTTGAAGCATTCGATGTAAACTTGGGTGGAAAGCGCTGATGTTCTTCCTACATACAGCAGATACCACAACAACAAACCATATTTGAGATTCAGCACAAAGTTTGGCCAAATGTACCTGCCTGCAACAGAGGGATAGGACAAAGAAACCACTTCACCCTCTGGTGTTGCATATCCTGTGTGCTAATTATTGTAAAAAAAGAAAAGAAAAATAATAATGAATAATACATTAAAGACATGGGAGAAAAATCCCAGCCATAAAACATATGTATTTTTAATATGAATCTCGCTGAATCAATACCCTCAATTAGCAACTGCAACCAAATTGCTAGGCGAAGCGTAATTACTGTAAGGTCACTAGGTATTATTCACAGTCACTTTAGTTTACCACATTAGAACAAGACAGGACGCCAGGCTAAAAATTATAAATTCTGTCCCCATAATCTGTCCTTTTCGGATTTAGATGGATGAAGAATAATTAACTGCTAATTATTCAGATCACTTAAGGCACTTTCTGGATCCACAAAAGCGGATGCAGCCGTGTCTGTCAACCCACTTCGTCTAGCGATCATATATAACAATCCTACTTGACCAGGGATGAGTCTTTAAAATTAAAATAACTGCCTGATTTCCCACCAACCCCGTTCTACCTCAGAGGGTCTTGGGAAGCACACTTCCTTTAAATTCGCCCATATGCAAATTTTGAGACGTGATTTGCATTTTAAAGTATTTAACTCCCCATATTTATTGGGCTCTGAGGCCTTGCTGATCATTGATTTATGTGCTTCCGGCAATCATATTTCCATATTTTGTGTGGTTTTAATGACAGTAATAATTCAAATATGCAAAAAGTTGTTCTTTGAACGATATCTTTAATTATATCCTCAAAGCATCATTCTCTTTTATTTTTTCAAACCAGGATTATCCTGAAAAAGGCAACATTTTTTTTTTTTTTTTTAATTGCAGTGAGGTCTCAGACATTGATGAGCCAAACATATAGGCCTAGTCGGTTACCGTATGTGCATGAAGACAACTTACAACTTCTCATATTTGTCAGTCTAGAAACCCACAAACAGACCGGTTGGGTGACGAGGGATAGTCTGTTGCAGAAAGGACCCACGTGACCTTGTCCCCAAAAACCCTTGATTAATGCTGACATTCTTTCACGACAAATCCAATCTCCGATTCCTGAAATTCATCTCCCTGCTCAAAAAAACAAGGACTCCTTCCCCCTCTGTTTTGCCGGTAAAATAAAACTTTATCCGTCTCGTCTGATTATTAGAGTTGTCATGGTCGCTGTGTGCTCTTATAAAAACCATCATGGTCTAGATGATTAAAAATGGCGGATTCCCGCCAACGTTTGGCCTATCAGCGCCTCGAAGCAGCCGTCAAACGTGTCCACGGTCCTCGCGCTGCCTGAGAGGGTCCTCGCGCGTATTCCCTTTGTCACACTTGCACGCGGCGGAAACTTTTTAGAATAATTGCTCACTCATGTACAAACGCGGGTGACTAATATATTAGATTAGTCGCGTATGGTTGCAAAGGGGGGTATATTTGATTATATTTTCAGTTGGTAGGCTGCATACTGTGACAGTCGACGTAAAAATAAATGAAGAGATAATTTATCTAAAGACTGCAATTGCCTACTATACATAGCAGATTTATGATGTGTCAGATAGTTCAGCAAACAGGCTATCAATAGAATTAACAACATATCATATTGCTCCTCTCCTCTGCATTAATTAAAGGATATTGAATAAATATACATCTCCAAATGATACAGTATATAGATGATACAATTTGAATATATCAGTATTAATTGGCATTTTCAATATGCATATATAGCGATTCCTTTAAAATAAAAATATATGGTATCGTTCTGGATGTCTATATCACATCCTTATCATAGTCAAGATGTCTTGTGTATAACCACATATTTACATTCATTATGTACATCTAGTTATGTATTTATACCCCTAAGACAAAACAGCCTTATTTGTTAAGAAGTTAACTTGTTAAACCAAATACAATAATTTGACATTTAATACTGCCAGCATAAATATTACCATGTTATTAAAATGCATGGGTAAACAAATTAACATAAACTGCACCAACACTATTTTGTATTATTATTATTAATAATTATTATCATCATCATCATTAGTATTATTATAATAATCGATCCACAATATGTGTGCCATTCAGCACCATTTGACCCTGTGTTATACATAGGGCATTCGTGTTTTAACTGGTGAGGACCGCAGTGGCTGAGTTTAAAACAAGCCCAACACATTAACACACAGCCCCTTAGAGGGTACACTTCACCCTAATGTTTAACTATCACTGCTGAGCCTTGCAACTGAGTGCACGCAACATATGTTTCAACCCCCTCTGCCCCTGAGAATGCTGGCCTACCACTCTCTCCAGCTCTCCATGCTCACACTTCCAAATATTTCGAAAAAATCATGCATATTTTTATCACGGAAAAATTCATTAACAAAACTAAATGGCAAAACAATTACGGATAAAATACCCTAGCTACTGCATTAAGGTGTAATTTCAGTTGTGATACTGACGAAGGCCAACATGCATGCCCACATGCAAACTCACACACACATAAGGCATGCGCACACACACTCTTTCGCTCCCTCTCTCTCTCTCACACACACACACACACACACTCTCTTTCGCTCTCTCTCACACACACACACACACACACACCAAGAGAGAAAGGAGTGGCCAGCCAACCCCGGTTAACATGGATGGTAAGGAATCGTCAATTTAACAAAGCAAAGACGGTGACGCCATACAGGTAAACAAACAATATCAACCATCTAAAACATGACATCACCCCCGTGGGTGATGGTCAATGTGGTAATTCTCAGCAAAACGGGGTTTATTTTTCTTTAGAAATCTGAATCTGTTAGAGGCAGTTAAATCTGTTCATGTACTGCACAATGCATCCACTGTGAATCCCACTGAATCAGATTGTAAACTATTCTCCTCTCCTCTCCCAGAAAGGTTATCGCATCGTATCTTATTGCCTTTACCTGGTCCTATTCACTCTGAACATGCAATGATTTGAATAAGCACTGCACCAGCAGCTCGCTTATCTGATCACAGACGTGTGTGTGTGTGTGCAAACACAGCAGTATCAAGTGCATCTCTCTCTACTGCATCTGGGATCTGTTGCCCTGATAACGGACTCTGAACATAATCAGAAACAGGCTGGAAATGCAAAGTGACCAAGAAATGGAGAAGAGCAATGCCTCTCTCTGAAAACGATTCGTTCACGACATTCAAAAACATGATTTTTTTTTATGAGCCAGTATGTGCAATATGTTACACTTATAATTTAGATCAGAAACATGCAGATGGGACTTGTTAGATTTTAAGTGAGAGATCAATATAAAATCCTTGTTAATTAAGTGTGTTCACACATAAAATGCATGTATTTTAAGGTGCAACAATGAGACACATATATTGGCAAATGTAATTCATTGTATCTATTTTTTTTTTTAATGTATTTTCTTTGATTAAGATTTTCTTCTGGCTCCGGTCATGGTGAAATGAGTCCCTAATGATGAGCAGGGTTTGAGTTTAACCCCGGCAATGTTTGGCTTTCCTGTATTATAGGGCATAGATCAGGTTAAGGAGGCAACAGTCAGTGAGGTAGGCCTGAGTGGTAGCAACACCACCTCAGAAAAATTATCCCCAGGATGGTTACACATACACACACGCACACACACACACACACGCACACACAAAATAGACCAATGCTCATTTCCCCACTCCTTGTAGTTGGCTAACCTGCTCTCTGCATTAGGGTGCCGCTGTGGGGACTTATCACTATGTAGTCTTTGTCCTTGCTGTAATTGCCCTCTCGGTACGTCGCCTCCCACCACACCCCTCAACCACCATGCACCCCCGCCACCCACCCAACGTCAGCCCCCTCATGACAGCCCGGCGCGGTGCTCTAGTGGGGGGGGGGCTCTCCTGAGACCTGCTGATCGGCCCCTGAGGTCCGCCAGCGTATAGGAGCTTGTCCTAGTTAAAGCAGTACCAGGAGGGACACCCAGACTGAGACAGATACCACTGCCTGCCTGTGCCCAGCCTCTCTGCCGCTCTCTCTACACTCACTTCTGTATCAGAGTATCAGACAAAGTCCAGGGATTGAGTCCATGAAAAATGTACCATATTGAAAGTAGGCCCCTTGTTAAGTATTAATGTGTGTTTTTTATGCATTTCTTTATGTTTTTGCATTTCATTATCTTGGTTGATGATGTTTTTTTTGCTGAATTCAATTGTGTATGAAAGCATTTTGACATTTTCATGTGGGTGTGATATAAAACAGTATCATAATTATGGTGAAAATATATACAGAAATAAAATTGCACGTAAACCATTCAACTGTACACTTATACTAATTATACTGTTACATTGTACATCTATTTTACTTCAATTGAATGCAAAAACGGAACAAATACAGATATTTTAGTATTCATAAAATTAAGCAAAATAAAGCCGATACGCACAGGCTACCTCTTTAACTTATAGAGGATGCATTACATGTTTACCTTAAGACCTACATGTATCACAGATTATGCATTTAGCACAACTCAGACAATAACATTAGAGGCTCTCTTGACGTTCTAAGAAGTAAAATGGCGCCATCTACTGTCCATTACAGACTGAAAACAACTCATCTACAGCTTCTCTATCCTACTGACTCCCAAGAAAAGGATACTTGAGAACATAAAACTCTCAAAGATCTTTTTTTTGCATTTGTACATGCTGTCTATATCAGGGGCTGGTGAAAGGAGGGAGTTTGGCCACGTGAAACTTGACTTGGAATGCAACCGTATGAGACAAATAATTATTAGTGCTTCACTGTAACACCGACCTCTGTTAGTTGACTGGATAAACTGAATTAATAAATAAATGGTTCTTCACAGAGAGCGTGACCCCCCCCCCCCTGGTCGCCAACCCCGTGCTGCTGTGTTCCTGCTCTGGTAATCGATGTGTCAGCGTTTTCACGGACGGCTGCAGGGTTCAGCACGCAACCCGCTTGGTAAGGGTTAACGTGGCAGGGAAAGAGGAAGACATTATGGCAGACTCTCGCTGTGGCGGGAACTCTGGTAGAATGCGCCACCTCCCTCTGACCCGTGTCTGCCTCTCCCCTACGAGAAGCCAACCAGGTCCGACACTTGTGGATGTCCGAGGGGGAACGTGCGTCTCGGCCACTGTCGCTGACCAGCACCCTCACAGCCTTGACACTTCCCCATGTCCCAAATTTAGCCCTCTCGCCCCTTGTGAGGAGCCGAGGGGCAATCTGATGGCAGTTGTGATGATGGGGAGATTTTAGAGGGAGCCGTAGACATAGCCTGTTGTAACCTCTCAGTGACCAGGGTCCTCCAACCCGCTAAACTCCCACATCAGCCCTCAGGCTAGAGGGGATAAAGCCGGACAACAGGCAGGCAAGTGCACGTATAGGACTAGATTATGCCTTTATCGCAAAACATACAAAAACACACATAGACACGTAGGAAAACAATGTGTGTGAGATATTAGCGATGCGCATACGAGTGTGCACAGAGTACACACATCGCACACGCAGGAATACAAGCACAGACACATAGACTATACAAATACACCCACACACACGCACATGCACACACACACGCGCAGTACAAAAACAGACATCGCACTACTGCATCCACATCTACAAGCCTTGGAGGAGTTTTTCTGGGGGTATTTTAGGTCTCCTGTGGGACCTGGAGCGAGTGAGCTGTAGCTATAGCTCACAGAGGATCCCAGTCAAGGACACGAGCAACATCACTCACCCGCCATTACTTCCTCGTATTTAAAAGATGGAGGCTGTGGGGCTACCTGGGGGGGCCGTATATACCCATCCAGGGAGCCGAGGCTGGCAGGGAGGCCCGGTGATTTCAGGGTCCGAGGGTGTGTTGAGAGAGCTAAAGGAGAGCTGGGCGGTGGGAGAGACGGAGGGCTTTATATGTCAGGCAGTGTTGCCAGGCTTTATGGCGGAATATTTTTGCTGTCAGAGTTGGATAAGGAATCGCCATAAGGAGAGGAGCAGGAATACGAGCCTCGAGGGCCACGCTGTCTGCTGATTGTGTTTACGGTTGACTTTCAATCATTTGCTGTAGGTACAGTAGAAATACAATAAATCTACAACTTTAATGAATCAATTAAGTGGGCAATGGAAAGCACTGGGCTAAGATGCTTGTGTCGTCTACCAGCTCTCACAGTCTCAGGTCAGAATGAGACGTTAATCTGTTTTTCTCAAACGTCAAATATCAAAGTTGTTCCAAACGTTGAATTTCAAAGTGTTTAAGGTTAAGTTTAGCCATTTACTTTGAATTTTTAAGGTTAGGCATTAACTCTGAATGGTTAAGGTTGGGTTAAGGGTTGGGATAGGCTTAAAACAAAAATATTTTAAAAAGGCAAAAAAACTTTCTATTAATGGATTTGAACTTGCAACCGTCGGAATCAGTGGCAAATGCTTATCCCCATCCACCATCCTCATCCACAACCACCTCCGCCATCCTCATCCACAACCACCTCCGCCATCCTCATCCACAGCCACCTCCGCCATCCTCATCCACAACCACCTCCGCCATCCTCATTCACAACCACATCCGCCATCCTCATCCACAACCACCTCCGCCATCCTCATCCACAAGCACCTCCGCCATCCTCATCCACAAGCACCTCCGCCATCCTCATCCACAAGCACCTCCGCCATCCTCATCCACAAGCACCTCCGCCATCCTCATCCACAAGCACCTCCGCCATCCTCATCCACAACCACCTCCACCATCCTCATCCACAACCACCTCCACCATCCTCATCCACCTCCACCATCCTCATCCACAACCACCTCCACCATCCTCATCCACAACCACCTCCGCCATCCTCATCCACAACCACCTCCGCCTTCCTCATCCACAACCAAAACCTACTTGAAGGCAACAGCGTTCACTGTTGCCCCTATTGGCCCTGTTTCCATGTCATCTCCCGACGTCCTCAGATCCAAGTCCAATCCTGACTTGCATCGCGGCTGGCCTGGCTGATTGGTTGTTTGAGCTGGCGTGTAATATCATTTCCAATATGAATCCCATGAATCATTATTGAATATTAACACCTTTTACAAAGAAAATGGTGGATATCGCCAAACAAAACTGAGGATCGGCTGGATTTCTTGAAGGTAAAATATGACCTAAAGCACATGTGTCAAACTCATTCCGCGGAGGGCCAAGTGTCTGCGGGTTTTCGCTCCTCCCTTGTACTTGACTGATGAATTACGGTCACTGATCAGTAAGGAACTCCCCTCACACACTCACCTAAGCAATACCAGCCTAATCCTAACTTGAGAATAGCATGCATAACTCTGACTTTGGAGTGAAATTCATGCAAGGTTCTCAAGTTAGGACACGTAACCCACTGGGCAAGGATGTCAGTTCAACATCTAGTTTTGATTTATATTTGATGAAGTTGTCAATAACATGAATTCAATGTGAAATCAACATACATTTGATCCAAGTCATTGGATTTAGGTTAAAAAATATAAAAAATTCCTTTACACTGATGACTTGTTGCAAATCCAATCAGTTTTCCACGTTGATTCAACGTCATCACAATACATTTTTTGGTTGAAATGACGTAAAAACAACGATTCAACAAGTTTGTACCCAGGGGGATCGGACTCTATCCCATCCTAACCTGGACTACTCACTCTCTCACACACACACACACACACACACACACACACACACACACACACACACACACACACACACACACACACACACACACACACACACACACACACACACACACACACACACACACACACACACACACACGTCCCACTCCTCCACTCCTCTCTCCTGTCAGGGTAGGGCCACCACAGAGCAGGTATATCAGCTCAATTATGATGATGGCAAAGAGTGATTGCATTTTGCCTCTCACCCATTTTAATAAGTCTGGCCCGTCACAGAGGGAGGGAGAGACAGAGGGAGAGGGAGAGAGAGAGAAAGTGAGAGATAAAGACAGGGAGAAAGTGAGAAGGAGAGAGAGATAGGGAGGGGAGTAAGAGACAGGCGACGGATGGGTGGCTCATCTCTAGCCAGCTAACAGCATCCCAGATGCCAGTCAACCGGATGGTATCAAACATCTCCACAGTGAACACACCATGAAATAATCTATACCTACAGGAAGTCAATTAAAAAGAGCCAGGGGAGATTAAGAGCAGCATGACAAGCGTTCCACTGGGCCACGGGTTCGCCTGGTGGCACCACGTTGTGTGTGTGTATACATGTGTGTGTGCGCATGGTGGGGGGACCAACCTCTCTCCAGCATCGCTGAACCCCCTTTTAAAAGCCCCCTCATGCATATTTAAAAGGCCCTCAGCAGCCGGCAGCTCCGACACAAGTTTGCAAACCATGTGCCTGTTTGTACTGAGAGGGGGGCTCACTCCGGATATCAATTAACTCAAACGCTGTCACTCTGATTGCCCGCTCAATGGAGGGACATCCCATTCCCCTCTACACTTCAACTCAGCTTTGTGTCAACCCACACAGTGCCAACCATCTCTCACACTTCCGCTCATCCTCCCCTCCTCTCTCTCTCCTTCTGCCCTCCCTCCTACCGACTCTCACTCCCTCTATCTTTATCAACCCATATCCTTCTTGCCCTCTTTCCCTTCACTCCTACCTCCCTCTCTCTCTCTCGATCTCTCTCTCTCTTTCACTCCCACTCCCACTCCCACTCTCTCCGTCTCTCCGTCTCTCAAGCAGCGATAACTGAATGCATAAATGACTCTCCCCTCCACCTTTAACTCCCACTAAATCTTTCCCCTTTTCCACTTTGCTGAGCCGGGATATTTTATTCCTCCATCAAATATGCATCCCATTAATTAAGTTAAATTACTCCTGACTGCCAAATATCCGCTGCCCCAATGGGTGTCAACACAGAAATGCATGAACGTGAACCTGCAATGACACGGCCGCACACTTAAACATGAGTTACAGCCTTCCTCAGCTTCCATCCGCGGGCATATTACCAGACACTTCAGGAGTGCTGGAATTAAGCACTGTTCTCTCCTTCCTCTCCCGGCTTTTAATAAGTGCACAGTGGATGGCACACACACTTTTGACAAAGAGAGGGACGGATATTTTAATTATACACTTTTTTCTCTCTGTTCTCTACTCTCTCTCTCTCCCTCCTCTTCATCTTTTAATTGCTGTGGTTAATCACTCATTAACTCCCCCCACCCCCATTGGTGCACAACTCCTAAATCTACCTATGACAGGATTAGCTCGATGGAATCAATCGCTTGGATTTTCTCTCTCGAACAAGGGATTTCTTCTTTTTAAACTAGGAGATTTGTTTCTGAGCCACAGCAGAGACTGTTGTTCTTCCTATGCATTAACTGCATGTAAATCTTTGATGGTCGCAATTCAACACGGGTTTCGTTCAACTTACAGACATCCCCATAATACCTAAGGGCGTGTGTTATTGTGTGCCATTTGCTATCCCCTTATACCAACACACAAAGAGAGCAATGCAATACTTTCTCTCCCTCTCCTCATCTTCCTCCATCTCTCTCGCTCTCCACCCTCTTCATCTTCCTTCCTCTCGCTCTCTTTTCTCACCATTCTCACCCCAGACATCCCTATAGGAGACGTTTCGTTGTGTATTAAACTACCTCGAGACATCAGGTCCACTCATTTCGTCTGGTGAGGACGGAGGTCCCTGTGTGTCGTGATTGGGAGTGACGTGTGCCAGACAGGCACCAAGCGGGGGGGACAAACTTACTCACAAGGACATTGAGCCTTTGGAAACTAGCCAAGCTCTCCCTTTCACTCAGAGCGAAGGCCAGAAGAGAATGCCAATCATGGATTGTCCGAATATTTAAGGACTATCTTGAACTGACTTTTCCAAAATGTCTAAGTGAACCAATAAAGCATGCCATTTCAGGGTGGAGAATTTTGCTCTTAACCACACAACAAGGCTGCAATCAGACAACCCCCTTCCATAAATCTCTATCATAATCATAACCCATTACAGCTTTCTACGCAAGTTTTCGTTGCACAACAGGGTACGGTGTAGCAAAGCCAATTGACTCCAACAGACCCATCCATACTCAGCCAGTGACAATGCAGCCTCTTTTGCTGATGTGATGAGCAAACCAGCCCTCCAGAGTGTATGTGCTGAGTTAGCTGCTTTAGCTAAAACACTGATCCTGCCGTTTATGGCGTCCGGCTTTGTTTGATTGTTTTCGTTTGATTAAAAGGGGAATGTTTTGATTATAAAGCCCCTCAGCCCCCATTTCGAAGCCACTAAAGAGCCTGACCGTTAACTGTCTGAGGATCTTATTAAGAGGTAGGCCTTAAAGGGTGGATGAGTTCAGAAAGAGAGCGTACGTATGCTAGATACAAAAGAGATGCTCAGTTGGGCCCATTCAGCCAATACAAAAACATACTCACAAATATGAGACCGACACAACACTTTCCCCCTAAAGTTGTCACAAAGTGTCATTTGTAATCTGGTAGTGGAAAAGAGGTTTGGGGTCGCATTACTAAGAGTAACATTGCTTCGTTTTGATTAACAGGTCTAGGACGGTCCCAGCTCATTAAATTATGATGGCTCTGATTGAATATCTCCTCAATAGCTGCATGCCTTATACCTGCATATAGGTCAGTGGAATATACTGTCAAATCTAACGCAAACTGACTGTGAAATATGTGCAAACTGTGTTACATATCGCATACGACTATTATAGATACTGTGTGTGTGTGTGTGTGTGTGTGTGTGTGTGTGTGTGTGTGTGTGTGTGTGTGTGTGTGTGTGTGTGTGTTTCTTCTGCGAAAACATTAATTTTACCAACATGAGCCCAAGGCTACTAAACACATCCAATCTATTATGGGGGTGCTTTATCGTGTTATGGCGGGCTAACGGGCTGTAAACCTGTCCCGGTCATAAAGAGCGATCGCGGCGCACACAAGAAGTCAGAAACATAACCCTGAGCTCTCCAAGCAGACGCACCCCTCCTCGTTATCATCCAAACAGCTCTGTCACATACTTAACCTTTCCAGACCAGCCTTTCTGCATTCTTTTCCAAATGACCTTTCGCGTTATTTCATTTTCCGATAATGCCGCACTAAATAAAGTGAAGCGAATCAAAGCCAAATGTGTTTCTTTTGGTCGATAAGGATCGCACACGCTAACTGACGTGATAGTGAAGATGGGTAACAAAACAGTAAACATTGATACTTCTTTTAATGTGGATAAACGCCATGTGTGTTTCTGATGGGGGGGGGGGCAATTAGTTGTTTTTCATATACACAGGACAACATGACCTAAAAAGCACACAAAAATATCCAGAGTTGAGTATAGGCGAGGAAAAATGTCTATTCAATCACGATACAAGCTCATTTAGAACTTTTTCTAACGGTTGCAAATGAATTATGCAAACATAACGCGGCTTGTGGTGTCTGGCTTGTTGGGAGTAAATATTCAATGTTTACATCTGTTATGTGATAATGAATTCAGTATTTTTGCATACCATTTCGCTCCGCTTGCACATGGATGGGTGATCCTTTTCGTTCACACGAACCTATATCATTTACTAAGGCAATGAGCTTTCAAATGTCATCTCCTCACATAAGAACAGAGCTATAGCCTGGGTGTTGTACTTTCAGACACAATCCAAAGCCTTAACAGTGAGAGAGAGAGAGCGCTTCACACCAGAGTGGAAATCCGACGAAGTCGCTAATGCACATGATGATTAAGTGTAACTCAAATACCGACTGTGTTGTTCACCGACCTGACAGGCCGTAATTTCCTGTATTATATTCGCCGGTTTTAATTGCACGCCACCAACACCCCTCTGACACGTTATGAAGCGATGATGTACAATTATTTCGGGGGCGGCGGAGAGATCGGGGGAGTGACGTTGTAATCGCTCTCAGAGGGATCCCTTTCTTCATCTGCAACGACCATTAACGTTAAAATGGGGGGAGAGAAAAAGAAACAGAAAAATAGTCAGAGTTAAAAAAACAGATTCTGTTTGAGGATTAAAGAGTATCACGTCAGGGAGGAAGAGGGGTGGGAGTGGTGGTGGAGAACACACAATGGAGGGGCTGAGTTAAGTGACGGCTTTCTCTGGATAAGCATAGCGCTAAGATGCTCCTCTCCTGTCAAAGCCCGGGCACACACACACACACACACACACACACACACACACACACACACACACACACACACACACACACTGGTACAGACCTGGGCATTAAGGCATACTACAGAGGATGAGCCGGGGGAAGGGAGGGGAGGGCGGAACTGAACTGATGGGGCTATTCTGGGACCAGCAGAGACACACTCACAGACGGGGAGACAAAAGCCTGACACGAGCCAACCCTATCCTGTTCCATTCAAATCACATGACACCAACATGAAATTATGACTAAATATACTCACTCCGGACTCGGCTACTAAGTCAACAGAGGGAGAGGGGGGGGGAAACTCTCAGATACCGGAAAGACGGACAACTTTTCTGGGAGATGGAGAGAGAAACCGTTAAAGTTTAAACTAGAGCTAGTAGACGGGTAGTTCCAACTATAGTGGCCGTCTGGCCGATATGATATGATAGAACCAGGTCCAATGGGAGGACCATCCAGGATGTTGTTAATACTTCCAACGCCTTGGCCCCCAGATATTAAACCAATGCTTCACAGCGTTTAGAGTCCTGATGCATAATTTAACACCTACAAACAGCACTGGCCGTCCACGGCATCTTTGGGGAGGTTGAGGCGAGAGCAGTGGGGACATGGGGGGGGGGGGGGGGGTAAAGGATGCTGAAATGCTGAATCCAGGGCCTTTTGGGAGGAGAGAACATGATGGAGGAGAGGAAGGGAGTGCTCATTAAATGGCCCAGGCCCACTGTGGACCGACACACACCACACACCACACACAGAGAAAAGACAAGAAACAGCCTTGTGTGTAAAATTCTTCTTTTTCCAATTAAATACAGTATGAAGAATCTTGCCGTACTGTATGTGCTAGGGGGGGCAATTTGTGTTTTTCTGCTGTTTTTGCAGGTTGTTTTTATGGCCAGTTTAGGACTACATCAATCAGTTAGGAGATGTCATTGCTGCAAGATTCAGTATTTTAATTCTTAAAAGTCTAAGCCGTTTGGAGGGGGGGGGGGGGTTCTGAGCTGAGATATGGAATTGTTATAAGATGGCCATACCATGGATCAATTAGCTATTTGATTTTGTATTTTAGGACCCCTTTATAGTTATCAAAAAATAGATGTAATTTATTTTGTTGAAAATATTTTATTTGGTCTTTACCACTTATAGCCCATAGAAATAAATGCATTATAGGCCATATAAATACATAACATATTCATAAATGGCAAAAAAGACAGTTAAAAAATACATCAGGGGCCTCCTGAGTGGCGCAGCGGTCTAAGGCACTGCGTCGGAGTGCTTGAGGCATTACTACAGACCCGGGTTCGATCCCGGCTGTGTCGCAACCTGCCGTGACCGGGAGACCCATAAAGCGGTGCACAATTGGCTCAGGATCGTCCGCATTAGGGCAGGGTTTGTCCCATTAGGGCAGGATGCCCTTGTCCCATCGCGCTCTAGCGACTCCTTGTGGCGGGCCGGGCGCATGCACGCTGACTTTGGTCGCCAGTTGTACGGTGTTTCCTCCGACACTTTGGTGCGGCTGGCTCCCGGGTTAAGCGAGCGCTGTGTCAAGAAACAGTGTGGCTTGGCAGGTTCATGTTGTGGAGGACGCACGGCTCTCGACCTTTGCCTCTCCCGAGTCCGTACGAGAGTTGCAGCGATGGGACAAGACTAACTACCAATTGGATATCACAAAATTTGGGAGAAAAGTAAAAAAATATATATACAATTAAGAAAAATATACCTCCAAAATGTACTTGCTGTAAAAGGCAGAGGATATCAGCTAAGAGACGTGTCTCTGAAGGACAAGAAAGACACAACAAAAGAAAAAGGAACAGAAACGGAGAAGCGAGTAACTGTTAGCTAAAAAAAGGGAGAGAGAGAGAGGGTGTAAAGGCATGGTGTACACACAACACAGCCTACCTATACGGAACAGCCTTCTCACGTTTGATTGGCAGCTGGGTCAGAGGTGCCTATCTGTCCTGGCCTTGATTTGCATTTGTTAATTAAATGCCACAACAATATGATCTTTAACTATCAACAACTTCCCAGAGTCCTCAGCGGAGACGAGCAGCCCTCCGAGGCTCTCGGCTCAGCTAAAGTGAGGTGGACAGCAGAGGTGCACCGCATCCATTTGGGGGCGTCTCAATCGTTAGCGCACCGTGTCAAAAGCAGGTAATATTCGCAGCCACGGAGCTCACCGGTGGGAGCGCCAATCGATTGGTGCAGGGAGAAAGACCACGCGCGTGTTTGGATCGAGTTAAACAACGCTGCTGCTCCTCAACATTCTAACGAGAGCAGGATGAGCTCACTCTGTGATAGCAATGGGAAGTGAATGAACAGACTACTGGTTAACGTTACATTGGCTTGTCTCACAAAGCAGGGAAGTCATGTAGAACCATAGAAATAGAACTACTGATGAATGTTCCAGTCAAATTGCCATGGTCTGAGGGGCTTGGTACATTCCAGTAATTGTATCTCTGTGTGTAAAAACCACCACATTTTGCTAAACATATGAATTTCAATTTTGTAGTTCCAGAAACTTCAGAAACTTAAATTAACACTTCAGCTATTGTAATCAAGATGATAAATCGTAATAATGAGAAACGATTTCATTAGATAAAGAGGGTTTTGTTTCGCAAAATATCACCTCACCCAGTGTGTGCAACAGAATGCCTAATGGCCAGCCTACATTGTAATCTCACTTTCTAGGTCAGCCCAAACCGAAAAAGGGAAATTGCATTAACTGAGACACGAACAACCATTAGCAACAGCTCTGCATTCAGATTAGCCACATATATGTGGGCCTATATTATCTAATCTGGATACTTTAGGAAGAGAGAGTATGTCTACTTTGGCCTTAATGAGGGTGTTTTTGGTCTGTTCTTTGTTTGCTGCTCTTTAGTCAAGAGGAAAGTTGCCCCGGTGATCAGTCAGTAGTGAGCGCACACACACACACACACACACACACACATGGCCGATTTGTCACCAGTGTCTGGCTCAGGCGGGAGATAGCTCCTCCATCCGCATGATTTGTGAATCCAGAAGCTGTATTTAGTAGACTCATTTAAAGGAAGTCAGGCACATTGGAGAACTGTGTTCGTTCTCTCTGTCTGTCTGTCTGTCTGTCTGTCTGTCTGTCTGTCTGTCTGTCTGTCTGTCTCACACACAGCTAAAGCCTTTTCCCCAAGTGCTATAAATGTGTTAAGGTTTTGACCAAGTGAATGTGCACACACACATACACACATTTGGGCACTTGTGTGTGTATGTGTGTGTGCAGTCTTTTTCCTCATTAGAGGTAGCTGTGCTTAACAACAATCTGTTTTCCCTTCTGTAAAACGTTTGTGAACGGCGGCGACTAAAAAACGCGTTCATTCCACTCGACTGTGGCAGAAGGAAAACGGAGCAGCCGAACTAAACGCGTTCATTCCACTCGACTGTGGCAGAAGGAAAACGGAGCAGCCGAACGAAACGCGTTCATTCCACTCGACTGTGGCAGAAGGAAAACGGAGCAGCCGAACGAAACGCGTTCATTCCACTAGACTGTGGCAGAAGGAAAACGGAGCAGCCAAACTAAACGCGTTCATTCCACTTGACTATGGCAGAAGGAAAACGGAGCAGCCGAACGAAACGCGTTCATTCCACTCGACTGTGGCAGAAGGAAAACGGAGCAGCCGAACTACACGGAAGACATTTAAACAGTTTACACGGAAGCATTGAGGGAGACTAAATAACTACACGCCCTCATCTATGTATCACAGAGGCGCAGAGAGCGTGGTACAAGCTGAAGATCCTGCACATCTAGCACATTCCCAAATGACACAGAAACAGTCCGACATGTCCATGTGAACACAGTAGGATGGTAGGAAGATCAAGGCCTAAATGCAGTACGAAAGAGACGCAGAAGCATTTTACTTTGAGTTTATAGGCCCTGCGCTGTCGCGCTATACATGTTGACTATGGTGAGACGTGACAGATTGTACTGAAACATATCACAATAAGAGAAACAATAATGGTTTGCAGAGCAAGAGGATCTTTTTCTTGTGATCCAACCTAAATGGCAAAAATGACTTAAAAACCCAATAAGACAGTAGCAACGTAAAAGGAAAACAAATGTTTCGTCTTAAGTTCAGATAGTACCTTGCGGTTTCTGACCTTTTTTCTTCAGTTTGGAACTTAATGAACCCAACCCAGGCATCCCCAGTTAAAAAGGTAGAGACGAGTCACGGACTGTGCTACTCACCCACAGATGTGGCACTTGTACTCTCTCATGCCCAGATGTCTCTTCACGTGGTTCCTGGCGTCACCCAGCTGGGCGGTGGCAAAGTTGCAGATTTTGCACTTGAATGGCTTCGATCCTGCAGAACAATAAGTGAAGTCAATTTATCCTACTTTATCAATTGCGGGAAAACACACACAAATTACTATAAACAGTATAATAAAAAGAAAGTAGTGGTTGTAGATGTAGGGGTGAAGGTAGAGTAGAGCCTTGAGGCCAGGGGGGGGGGGGCGACATGGAGGCACATTCTTTAATGGCATTCAAACTGAAAGATCTTTGCACAATTGCAGAGATGGTGAGACTGAACGATGACGTGTTGAATTCTTGTTGTTAGTCAGGTTGTTGAAATTTGGAATATTCTTCACTGCTACTGTGCTATTTTACTGCCCAAGATTGACTGTAAAACAACCAGACACCCTGAGCCCAGGACATACATCAAAACGATGAAATTAGCTAGTTGAGAGAATGCCAAGAGGGTGCAAAGCTGTCATGAAGGCAACGGGTGGCCACTTTGAAGAATGTAAAATATAAAATATTTTTGGAGTTACGACATGTATGATTCCATGTGTGTTATTTCATAGTTTTGTACATTATTCTACATTGTAGAAAATATTCAAAATAAATAAAAACCCTTGAATGAGTAGGTGTGTCCAAACTTTTGACTGGTACTGTATAAAAAACACAAGCTCCTACAGTGAGTACATGGCTTTTCTCTCCTTCAATCTCCTCCTCCATCTTTCCCCATCGCTCTCTCCATCTCTCTCTTCCCTACTCTTCCTTCTTTTGCTTCTGGATGCGTAAATTGGATACCAAAGGTCAGGCAGAACACGTAAATCAATTTTGTGTGCACTCACTACCACGTTCCATCACTAAAAGCACTAATCACTCTGCCTGGCTTTGCAGGGAGGTATCCTTCTAATTATTCTCGTTAATAAAATGGGGAGGGTGGGGTGGCAGTGGCGTTTGAGAGAGTGGCACAGTCTCTGCCCGCCATTTGTCATTTAAGAGCAGCAGAGCGAGTGAGGGGGCTGCTATGGATCGTCAGCGCCCATGATGGCCACACCACCCCCTAGGCTAATAGAACACACTGACTGGGGAAGGCCTGTTCAATCAAACAAGCGCTGCAGCATGCCGCAGAATAGTACTGTAGCATTGTAAATATGCCCCAAAATAATAGTCCAATGCTGTTTCAGTTAGCCTAGTTATAACATTTAAGCATAAGTCAACTCATGATTGCAACAACAGTGCTATTTTTCCTAAATGAATTGAGGTCCCATAAAGACAGACTAGGGCCAGGTCCCATGCAGACAGACTCGGGCCAGGTCCCATGCAGACAGACTAGGGCCAGGTCCCATGCAGACAGACTAGGGCCAGGTCCCATGCAGACAGACTAGGGCCAGGTCCCATGCAGACAGAGTCCTATAGACTAGGGCCAGGTCCCAGGTCCTATGCAGACAGACTGCAGAGGGGCCAGGTCCCATGCAGACAGACTAGGGGCCAGGTCCCATGCAGACAGACTAGGGCCAGGTCCCATGCAGACAGACTAGGACCAGGTCCCATGCAGACAGACTAGGACCAGGTCCCATGCAGACAGACTAGGGCCAGGTCCCATGCAGACAGACTAGGGCCAGGTCCCATGCAGACAGACTAGGGCCAGGTCCCATGCAGACAGACTAGGGCCAGGTCCCATGCAGACAGACTAGGGCCAGGTCCCATGCAGACAGACTAGGGCCAGGTCCCATGCAGACAGACTAGGGGCCAGGTCCCATGCAGAGAGACTAGGGGCCAGGTCCCATGCAGACAGACTAGGACCAGGTCCCATGCAGACAGACTAGGGCCAGGTCCTATGCAGATAGACTATGGGCCATGTCCCATGCAGACAGACTAGGGGGTCCCATGCCACTAGGGGCCAGGTCCTATGCAGATAGACTAGGGCCAGGTCCATGCAGACAGACAGCCAGGTCCCATGCAGACAGACAAGGGCCAGGTATGCAGACAGACTAGGGGCCAGGGCCAGGTCCTATGCAGACCAGGTCCCATGCAGACAGACTAGGGCCAGGTCCCATGCAGACAGACTAGGGCCAGGTCCCATGCAGACATGCAGACAGACTAGGACCAGGTCCCATGCAGACAGACTAGGGCCAGGTCCCATGCAGACAGACTAGGGCCAGGTCCCATGCAGACAGACTAGGGGCCAGGTCCCATGCAGACAGACTAGGGCCAGGTCCCATGCAGACAGACTAGGGCCAGGTCCCATGCAGACAGACTAGGGCCAGGTCCCATGCAGACAGACTAGGGCCAGGTCCCATGCAGACAGACATGCAGACAGACTAGGGCCAGGTCCCATGCAGACAGACAGACATAGGGCCAGGTCCCATGCAGACAGACTAGGGCCAGGTCCCATGCAGACAGACTAGGGCCAGGTCCCATGCAGACAGACTAGGGCCAGGTCCCATGCAGACAGACTAGGGCCAGGTCCCATGCAGACAGTCTCAAGCAGCAGTTCTCCAGTATGACACACTAATCTAACTGGAAACCTTCTATAATATACCCGCTATGCAATCCGCTCTCCCAGTGAATATCCCAAGACTCATTGCAATATTTATTTCAGGGGCAGCCGCTGATTTGATTAAGCACTTTGTGTAGATTACTAATTTGTTCATACACGGTTCACTTGCCGCGAGCTGGAAGTACGACACGTTGAATTCTAAGCTGGTAACGAAGATGGAAAGGCACACGCGTGCTAACAAGGCCTGCAAACAGGCGAGGGAGGGGCGTTAACACATGAGCGCCGGTGAATCGGGCCTCTTCCCTTAGCATCGATACACACCCCTATGATGCGCTCCCCAAAACAAACACACGCCCAAGCCGAGGTGAAGCGAGTGACAGGCGCAGAGGGAGAGGATCTGGCCAGTATGAGACATGGCAGGAGGAGATGGATGCAGCATCCCTCCCTTCTCACGTCTCACCATGTTAATACTCCACCACTCCACTTAAACAGCCTCCATGAAACTTAAATTGACCATCAATGCAGTGTCATGTTAAATTAACATTGCCAACCACATAGGGGCAATGTGGCTCCCTCACATTCCAGATGAGATGGGTAATGACCCGCAATGCTCTCTCTCTCTCTCTCTCTCTTCTCTTTTCCTCCCTCAAAGCCTTACTTGTTAGCCTCATTTTCAGAATGTTCAAGGGATACTTCAGGATTTTGGCAATGCTAGCAGATACCCATAGACTATCAGTCATTGCGTTAACGCTAGTTAGCATTAGCTTTCAAAAACTACCTCTAACTTCCTTCACACTGGACACAGAGACATAAACATGGTGTCCACGAGTTCACCTGACTCTGGGGGAGTAGATAAAGGGCATCATTGTCAAAATCCCGGCAAAATGGCAAACCCGTTTTAAAACATATTTAAAGGGTCCGATTTGTTTTCCAGTGTTGAATTTTCAAATCAAATATTGTGGGAACATAATATCCATGTCTGTCTACCACCCCAGGATAACGTTTTTTATCAAGACAGGCCCGATCAGACCAACACATACAAACCAAGCTCCTGTAACTAGTTTTGTTTATACCTTCAGAAACTCATTTTGTGTGTGTGTGTGTGTGTGTGTGTGTGTGTGTGTGTGTGTGTGTGTGTGTGTGTGTGTGTGTGTGTGTGTGTGTGTGTGTGTGTGTGTGTGTGTGTGTGTGTGTTAGAGAGAAAGAGTGTGTGTGTGCATATTTGGCAAGTGTGTGTGGTGATTATGTGTGTGTGTGCCCATTACTTCAACCCACCCCAGGCCTCAGAAGGTCAGACAGCTCTATCAATTGAAAAAGTGACCAATTTACCTCAAAATGCAAATCCAGTTGCATCCTCATTGGCAAAATGTAAGTGTTTTTTTTTTCAGGGGACAAATTAACAAAAGTGTGTGCAGCCTCCCACCATCTCCTGATTTCACTGATTAATCAAGTAAATAAAAATCTTGGTTTAATTAAAACCATCTGGACGTGCTCCCAGTCCAAACACTGGCGGACCCCACAGTCCTGTTCCACAGCACTGGAGAAGTGTACACGATAAATGACCACATACAAAGAGAGAATAACTCAATGTAATGAGGGAACTTAGCAATAATAATAACTAGCACACGGTGTCAAAATGCTAAGAAATTGGTGCATTCTACAAATAGGCAAAGAAAATTAGCAAAATAAAAGGAGATAATTCAATCGAAAAAGCCACCTTCAAAAGAAATAACGACAATACTCAAATCTAGACCTCCATGTGTGCCCTTGACTTTCATAAACACATCTTCTTAAAGTGTCACTGTTTTCATTTCCTTAAGTAACGCTTTTCCCTCAGCTGGAACCAGAGTAATGGTGTTGTTTACACAGCAATATGAAACACTGTAGTAGGCTCATAAACGGATATTACAAATTCAACAAAACATCACACAAAGGATCAATCAAAATGTTGATCATTTGGCCTCATAATCCCTCTCTCATCGATGTCCCATGTCCTTTCAGACTACTTGACTGTACAACAAACAGAATTTCAATTTCAGTCTTACTGTACCGTATGTGTGAGTCTCCCCGTGCCACGTAACCACAAAGTGTGGTTTTGTTGAGCCACAGAGGCATGAGGGGTAATGCCAAAGCAAAGACAGTTAGTTGCTCTGTTTGTGTTCTTTTATCTTTCTGAATTAAATCAATCGTAGGACGTACCCCAGCAAAACAGACCATATGCCAACCTGAACCGGTTTGCAATGGTGAAACGATGGCGACTCTCCCCCCCATATTAGACGTTGAGAGGTCATCACAAAGAGAAGTAGGCCTAATCATGTCGTCTCAGTGATGGGTAAGGGCACACACTTAGAGAAAGCAGCAGCAGCAGCCTGAGTATCTGAGCATTCTGACCCACATGACCAGACTACCATAGTGCATCGTGGCAGCACTCTCATTGACTCCCCCGTCAACTCTCCGAGACGGTCCAGACATCTAAACCCTCCTCGGCCATTAGTCAGTCACTCCACACACACAGAGAGAGACACAGACACACACACACAACCTCAGACACATAATACACCCAGAACGAGCATAGAGCTCTGCCTGCACTCCAATTAAAGTCCCATTAAAGTTTGGGCTGAAAGGGGGACGGACCGGAGGAAGCAGAGAAGGGCATTTATTGATGGCGCCCTCACTTCTCATTCCTACATTAAGCTGATTTTAAAAGCAATTAATACACATGGTCAAGGAAGAGTAATGGAGCGCCCTCTATTCTTAACCCGCCAGACATACCCCAGTCATAGACCTGACCAGCCGAACCCTGATTTGCATTATAAATGACAAGATAAATCTTAATGGATTGAGGATAATCAGCTCACCATGTAGGCTGACACATACACACACAAGTTACACACACACACACACACACACAAGGGAAATGAAGGGCTTTGAATACGCCTGCATTGATTATTTTACATTATTAGCCCACCTCTCTTTGGGTCTCCAATGCTTTTAGCCAAAGCTTTAACACATTTACAGAGACTTATTGACTATAATTACAAACGAGTCTTGGTAATGGACACATCAATTATGAGTCGCACATGTCTTTGACCAGGCGGTGCACAGGGAATCCCAATCCGCGGTCCATTAGCATCTCCGGCAGCTCAGTCTTTGCCTTCTCCTTTCCTCCAATGCATGGCTTAAGCTCACACCACTGCATGAACCATGCCTCCCCTCTGATACCCGGCCTGGCCTTGATACCGCTATATAGGCTCGACTACAGTATCTCAAAACCTCATGTCCAACACATGTAATGATTGACAACGCCGGCCAATTCTAAGTGGTGTATACACTGTATTATAACACCTATAAATATTAGTGATGCAGCTATCAATGACTTTAAAATAACCCTTTTTTTTTTTTATTGAAAAAGTATGTATCACAAAAAAAAAACAACAGCAGTGAAGGTTTTCAAATAAATGTTTTGTGAGACAACGTACCTGTGTGTGTGCGGATGTGAGCCAGGAAGGCCATGGAGTTGCTGCTCTTGCACACCTTGCCGCAGTGCTTACACACGCTGCCCTGGTTCTCCTCGCGCTCGCGGTTGATCTGCTCCGTGTCCTCCAGGACGTACTTGTTGACCTCGCGCAACAGCTCCTCGTGCTTCTCCTTGATGTGCACGAACAGCTCCTGCTCCGTCTCGAACGGGTCCGTGCACTTCACACACTTGAAGGTGGCGCCGCCCTCCGGAAGCTCCTCGATGCTGGCCTGCTCGTTGCGCAGGTGGGCGGCGCTGGTCAGGTGCTGGTGCAGGTTGCTCTCCGTGTAGAAGGACTTGCCGCACAGCATGCAGTGGAAGTGCTTCTCCTTGGACGGGTGCTTCATGGAGATGTGCACATTGAGGCCGCTCATGCCGTCCGCCACGAAGCCACAGTCCTCGCAGCGGATGCGGGGGTTGGGAGTTAACCCCTTGGACAGACCTGAAGACCCTACAGGTTTGGTTCTTTTGATCTTCTGAAAACTGCCCGCCCCGGCCAGGCCACTTACAGCCATGCCAGAGTGGCCCTCAACAGTGTGAGCCATGCGTTCTTCATGCAGAGCCAGCTCGGCTTCAGTCAAGGACTTGAGAGGTATGATGCAAGCGTCGAACGGCAGTGCCCTGGTGAGCTGTTTCTCTGGGGAAGAGATGTCAGGTTTCTCATCAGCCATCTCAACATCGTCGTCTGAACAGAATAGCTCTGGTTCCGCCTCGGGTTCGGCCCCTTCCTTCTGGCCTTCCTCAGGCGGTGTTATGATGATTTCTGCTGGAGCTTCGTTGCTGGTTTGCTCCGAGTCACCACCGGACGCCTCACCAGCCACCTGGATCTCTGTGTTTTCCTCAACAACAGTGCCACTAACTTCCACTATTGTAGCTGCATGCTCATTGCTCCAAACATCAGAAGTCTGTGTGGGGTTAGTGGTAATATGCTCTGTGTCTGTGGGCTGGTCTGTTGCTGTGTCTGTGGGCGGGTCTGTAGCTGTGGGCTGGTCTGTAGCTGTATCTGTAGGATGGTCTGTAGCTGTGTCTGTGGGCTGATCTGTGGGCTGGTCTGTAGCTGTGTCTGTGGGCTGGTCTGTAGCTGTGTCTGTAGCTGTGTCTGTGGGTTGCTCTGTAGCTGTGTCTGTGGGTTGCTCTGTATCGGTGATAGGGGGCTGGTCTGTGTCTGTGTTGTTGGGCTGCTCTGTATCTGTGGGTTGGTCTGTATCTGTGTATGTGGGTTGTTCTGTAGCGATGATAGGGGGCTGGTCTATGTCTATAATGTTAGGCTGGTCTGTAGTTGTGCCTGTGGGCTGGTCTATGTCTGTGTCAGGGGGCACTAAGGGGGAGGGATCCTCAGAGTGAGCATTGTTGTCAGCATCAGGGTCAGCTCTGTTCCCCAGCTCCATGGTCTCCTCCTCCGGCTGTGCCAGGTCTTCCACCACAAAGCTCTCCAGGTTCTCTAGGTAGACCTCACTCTTCTGCTTATGCTTGTCCGTGGCGGCGTGGCGAGACATCTCTCGACGCGTGACCGCGTAGTAGCTGCACGCCAGGCACACAAACTCAAAGTCCCGGGTGTGTCTCCTCTTCACGTGGAGGTCGAGGGAGGGGATCGAATGAGCTACGAAGCTGCAATGGCTGCAGGAGTTGACCAAGTCGTACTTGCTCTTTTTCGGGCTGCTCACTTGTGCTTTGACGCCGTCTTGTGACAGCTCCCCTGTTTTGTCCGTGGCCCGCTCCTCTCCTTTGGACCCTGCTCTGACTGGACTATTATGATGTATAGCCTCACCTTCGCTGGCCTGAGAGCCTGACTCCTTACTCACGACCTGCACTGATGTATCCAGGTCCACTTGGCCATCACTGCTAGCATCCTCCACGCGTTTAAGGTGCTTCTTTGTGACACAATGTCGGTCCATGTCGCCTTTCGTCACACAGTTGTAAGAACAAAGCCTGCAGGTGAAGCTGTACTGCCGGCTGTGCTTACGACGAATATGCACATTTAGATTGGTACTATTGGAGGCGAGAAGGCCACAGTATTCACATGTAGTTGCAGCGGGCCCCTTTGGCCTGCCTCTTCTCCTCTTGGGGGGGCTTTTCTCGTCCATGTGCTCTTCCATGTTCTCCAACACAACTTTCGCAGCCTCAACAGCTTCCTCGTTAACATCAGGTTGCAGCTCTCCATCGTGTCCGGTGAACCCTACTGCCACGTCATCTGTCAGCATGTCGTCACCGATCGAATCTCTGCTCACCTTCTCAACGCACTCCTCAAAGGAGGACCCTGTGTTTTTCTCCTCAGCCACATGCTGGTGGCTCTCCGAGGACACGTGCGTGTCCATCCACTCGGAGGTAGCGGTGTAGTAGTGGCATACGTTACAGAGGAAGCGATGCTCGCCATGGTGCTTTAGCCGAGCGTGGCTCTCCAGCAAAGCAGAGTTGCTGACCCTGAATTCGCAACTCCCGCACTGCAGCTGGAACCTGGCACCGAGCGCACGCTTGGACGCCCGGGTCTGAGTCGTCGTGGAGGCAAAGATTTGAGCCTGTTCGGCTGTCTTCTTGTCCGTGGGTGACGCGAGGCCAGAGGATTCCCTGCTTTCCGCGACTCGTTTGTTGTGCTTGTTACTAAGGCAGTGCTTTTCGTAGTCGCACTTTGCCACACAGGCGTACAAGCAGAATTCACAGAAGTAATTCATCTCTTTGGTGTGGCGTCTCTTGATGTGTGTATCTAGGCTTGGCTTGTCCCTAAACTCGTGACCACAGTAGCTGCAAGCATGTATAGTCTTGGGCTTGGGGCCCCGTTTACCTACTATCTTCTTACCGGGGGTCTTTTCTTGCTCCTCTTCTGCAGCTATTGTAGTCACCTTCATATCAAAAGTATCTCTCCCTGTCCCTTGTTTCTCAGCAATTTCCTCTTGGGCTATTATTGTAGTCACCTCCCCCTCAGAAACCCCTGGCTCTGTGCCCTGGCTCTGACTCTCTGTGGCATCCTGCTGTCTCTCACTGCTGCTCACTTTCTCCTCAGTGTCTCCACCTGTCGGTGCTGTTGCTCCGGTTGTGGAGCCATCTATTTCAACAAGTACCTCAGCTGAGCTCACACCCTTGGTCTTTCCTCTACCGGTGTGCTTCCTCTTGGAGTGAATCTTCAAGGCGGTTGGAGTTTTGGCTACAAAGCCACAGATGGGACAGGCACAGCCGTAACCTGTCTCCGGGGTAATGTTCACCTCAACCCGAGGGGGCTGGTCTGACTCCTTCCCATCAGCCACCTTACCGCCGGTGTCCTCCTCAATCTCTCCTGTGCTGTCAGCTGTGACATCATCAGGCCTGGGCCTATTTGCTAGGGGAGGAATTCCTCCACTTTCCATTTCCTCTGTGGAGACACGTCCTGTGTCACCATGATGAGGCACCGTGTCCTCATTAATCTCCTTCCCTGACCTTAATTCTCTGTCCATGTTAGACAACTCCTGATGCCTTTACATGAGAAGAGGAAATTGGACTCTGTTCCAGCAATCAATTAAGTTATGATCCTGTTCCTGTAAAGTAAAATTTAAGATGGGCAATCCTCATATAATTGACTGTGAAATTAGCTGAACAAAATAGATATAACTTAACAATACTGTGTTTCATATAACAAAACTGTGTTTCAAATTGTATAGCTAGAGTAGGCTACTCAGAGATCATTCTGCGTGTTCAAAAATGAAGTCGGCCAAATGTAGGTATCGGTCGCCATCTAGTGATTTTAGAATGAAACTGTTCAATGATAAGGTGGTTGACGTTGCATGCATATGATGTTACATTTGATTAAAAAATATATATTTTTAAAACAGGGAAAGGCAGTGAGTGATCAGTAGCATAAATTGAAGTAGGTTACAATTAATTAGGTGTAGATTCTATTTACCTCTCCCCTTTAAATCTATTTAACTTCAAAGACACCTAATTTATAAACATTATACAATAGACTTAGTACAGCTGATGGTTGACACAGATGAGTCTCCTAAGAAGAACTTAGCCGGCTTAGATATTTCACTCTCCCTTCTTGTGACCTGTCTACTGTAGTCTACATTTAGGCACCATCTGTCTGGATGGGGTGCCAATCGCTTGTGAGAATTTTGGTCAAAATCTCATTGCTATGCAATATCTTTTTCAACCTGAAGCCAAAAATATAATCCCCACCGTGACATTAAATGAACTCATTTTGTTCCCCATCGAATTTTATGACTACTCTCCTCAAACATTTCGATAATATGTCAAATGAATTATATGCGTAGTCAAATTTGCTTTAAAAGCTGGCAATGATTTATTTATTTTTAAATCTAAATGAACTAAACTTCACCTGAACCTCTTCCCACCTGCTCCAGTAGCCAATCTAGCCACCCTCTCACATGCCTTGCCAGGACATGTCTTCAAAGTATTGATTTATTTCAAGACAGTGTCCAAATTTTTTTTTTTTTACCTTTATTTTACTAGGCAAGTCAGTTAAGAACAAATTCTTATTTTCAATGACGGCCTAGGAACAGTGGGTTAACTGCCTGTTCAGGGGCAGAACGACAGATTTGTACCTTGTCAGCTCAGAGATTTGAACTTGCAACCTTTCGGTTAATAGTCCAACGCTCTAACCACTAGGCTACCCTGCCGCCCCAAATTGATGAGAGATTACACGGTAATAACAAAAATATAAACGCAAAATGGAACAATTTCAAAGATTTTGCTGAGTTACAGTTCATATAAGGAAATTAGGCCCTAATCTATGGATATTACATGACTGGGCAGGGGGCCTGCCATTGTTGGGCATAGGCCCACCCACTTGGGAGCCAGGCCCAGCAAATCAGAATTTGTTTTTCCCCACAAAAGAGCTATATTACAGACATAAAAACTCCTCTGCACCCGCCCCTCCCACAGGTGAAGAAGCCGGATGTGGAGGTCCTGGGCTGGCGTGGTTACACGTGGTCTGCGATTGTGAAGCCGGTTGGACACGCTACCATATTCTCTAAAACTACATTGGAGGTGGCTTATGGTAGAGACATTAACATGTAATTATCTGGCAACAGCTATGGTGGACATTCCTGCAGTCAGCATGCCAATTGCGCACTCCCTTAAAACTTAAGACATCCGTGGCATTGTTGTGACAAAACTGCTCATTTTAGTGGCCTTTTATTGTCCCGCACAAGGTGCACCTGTGTAATGAGCATGCTGTTTATTCAGCTTGTGATGTGCCACACCTGTCAAATGGATGGATTATCTTGACTAAGGATGAAATGCTCACTAACAGGGATGTAAACAAATGTGTGCACATTTTTTGAGAAATAAGCTTTTTGTGTGTATGGAACATTTCTGGGATCTCTTATGTCAGCTCATGAAACCAGCACTTAACATGTTGCGTTTATGTTTTTGTTCAGTGTAATTCAAAAGATTTGGAAGAAAGTCAGGCGGTTACTGGAGTGAGAAAATACAGTGTGTGACTAAAGTAAAATAATTAGGGAGTACAATTATTTAACGAAGTGTGATAATCACTTGACAGACAATCGGGTACATTTCCAATATAATTGCACGAATTCCAACTTTATTTTCCTGCTTAAAGACTCGTTTTTCAGTCCGTCTCCACGTTGCCCTGGACTGAGCGGAGTGTTTAGCAGAGCTAGGCTCTTGCAACTGGGAGTGGAGGCTTTCTTACCTAGTAACTAGCTTAGCTTTAGCTAGCGTTAGCCAGTTACAGCCACGAGGGTCTAACTAGCTTGCTAGCATGGTTGGTCCGGTGGTTATGCATGTACGAGACAGTTAAGGTCGATGTTCTACATATAAATTGGCAGCAAAATTACTAACGTCAGCTAATTTGAAGACACTGTTGGTCGGCTATCACACTGCCACTGGCTAGTTGCTACCAATGCCAGAGTGCTGCCAAAAGTAGCTAAAGTAACCTTAGGTACGGCGCGCTGCAAAACTTCTCAATGTATGGGTCATCCTTCCAAACTTATTTCTTATAATTTGAGAACAAGGGTGTCAAGTAATATTCGACTGTTGGGAAATTAGCGTCAAGGTCGGTTTGGATGTAGCTATTTCATTCCAACTGGTTCATATTTGTGTCAACCATCATTCCGTTACCAATATGTTCAAAATATTCATGAAAATACACAAGAGACAGACATTTGAGTTACGTGAAGCCAGTCCTATCAGATAAGAGTATTTTCACTGTCGTCCAATGAGTGCGGCATAGAGGTGGGACTTGTTTGCTCTTATGCCCTAAAAACGACGGCAGCACAGAGGCCCAAAAAGGAAGCTAATGTCGACCTTTGAAATACATGTGTTTATAAGCTAAACAGTTGCTGTACATAAATTGTAAATGTCCATAATACTTTAGGAATTACAGACCCGTATTTAAGTAATCAATATGATGGTAGTTTTAACAGCTTACCTACAATTTCCCCAGTATTCTCAATGTCCGCGCTTTTCCCCCTTGGTCACAAGTGGCGTACCGTAGCACGTACCATACGTCACTCTAGCAAGCTAATGCGGTGTTCAGGACAACTCGGAAAGTTCCGATTTAGATGGATGATGGACAGTTCAATTTGAAATTTCATTCGTCGTTATATCTTCTCCCGTTTTGGTGGCTTCAATTGTATGTAAATTCGTAACAATAACTCTGTAGGACTCTCATAAATGTTATCTGTTGTTCATAGAGAAGAATTCTTAGCGTGGTCGTTAATATATAAACAATTTCCCCCCCACATAGGTATTTCATTTGGAACAATATGGATATTTTGTATAGAAACACGTCTTTATTTTTTAAGAACTGGTTTACTAATCATATCCTGCTGTTTTTTGTTATTGACACAATTCCTTTAAAAACAGCTCATACATTTCTTACATCATTTATACACATAAAAACGTTGACAAAGCATAAAACACAGCTTTTGAAGGTTACATTTAAATTTGCTAAAAATTCCATGTTGTTAAAACCAATGAAAACAACCATGAATAAAAGTACTTTCCTTGTAAAAACATCAAATCTGTAAAAGCCATTTAAAATGTGTACTAATGAACTAACAAAGGTGAAACATTTTTAAGACATGAAAAACATGTTAAAAAGCCACTTTGTTAAAAGGCTGTCTTCGGTCCCTTGTACAGGAGCGGGGTGAGTCTTTATCAAGCTCACCTCATCCTGCTCTTCTGAATAGATCATCGTCCCGTCCTTCGGGGCCCAGAGGAGATCCCTCCCCTAGGCGCATCGCCCTAGGCGCCGCAGCGCTGTCAGGCCGTGGCCGCCGGGACCTAGGGTGTTGACCCTTCACCTGGGGTCGAGGCCCCCTTCCTTCCGTACCACCCCAGGGCTTCCGTGGCTACCATGGCCACTGCCTGGGGGGTGGTCTCTACGTTTTTCGCTACCAGCAGGTTACGGGAAGACCACAGTGCTTCCTTCAGGCATGTGAGGGTGGGCCAGAGCTTGGTGAAGGCCTTCGATGGAATGGGCCTTCAGCCCACCCCATACAGCACGAGCTGAGGTGTTAGGTCCTACCCTGCTGGCAGACACGAGGTGATCAGGGTGCCCGCTTCCTTCCACAGGTCCCTGGCGGCTCTGCACTCCCAGAGCATGTGCCTCACCGACTCTTCTTGGCCGCAGCCTGGTCGTGGGCACGCGGATGTCCTCACCATGCCCGTGAGTGCATAACGGCCTTGACCGGGAGGATCTCGTGGGCGACCATCCAGGACAGGTCCCGATGCCGATTCAGGAGAGCAGGATGGGCCACGTTGCGCCAAACCGTTGTGGGCTCACCTACAGCGAGCCCGCGCATTGGAAACACTGGTTCCCGATCCTGCACAAGAGAGAGAAGAGAGCGGTGTTTTGTTAAGACAGTGACTGTTTCTTTTTCCAGTTTAAAATGTCTTAAAAATTTCTGGAGCTGGGCGTAGTGCGGGGGTAGCAGGAAAGAGACCGGGGCTTGCAGGTCGACTGGGATCAGCCTCAGAGTCCTGAGGTAAGATCCCAGCCAGAACCGTGAGAGGGCCTGAGTCTTGTTGTTGGCCGGGGAGGTGGCAAGAGTCAGATGTAACGCTGTGTAGCGGCTGCCCAGGAACAAGTAGAGGTCAGGCAAGCCTTTCCCCCCCTTGGACCTGGGCCTCTTGACCACCTCCCTCCTCAGCCTCTCCCACTTGCCTCCCCACAGGAAGTAAAAAAGCATCCGCTCCAGTTCTAAAATACTCCTTCGAGGGGGATAAAAACAGAACTGATTAATAAAAGCACAGGTAAAATCACAGCTTTAATGATTAAAACCCTGCCCTCAAAAGTCAGCTGTCATAGTCCCCAAAAACCCAGTCTCTGTCTTACTGTCCCCAGGATTCCACTCCAGTTACCGCTCCCTCCTCCCCCCCGGTCAAACTTTACCCCCAGTACCCTTATGTCCGTCAGTTTAACTGTCAGAGGTAGTCTGGTCAAGTCTGGGTCTGCCCACGGTCCGAAGAATTGGGCCTCTGTCTTGTCTCTGTTCAGTCTCGCCCCAGAGGCTTGTCCGTACCAGTCAGTCCTGTCCAGAGTCCTGTCGACGGATAAAAGGTCGGTACATAAAATGTTGACGTTGTCCATGTAAAAGACGCACTTGGCGGTCATCCCCCCACTTCCCGGGATACCCACCCCACTGATCCCTTGGTCCCTTCGCAAGACCTGTGCCAGTGGTTCAATACAGGCCACAAACAGAAGAGGAGATAATGGACAGTCCTGACGGACGCCGCAGTGTTTTCCCACTGCTTTATGACAGATGCCCATTTACAAGGATTTTGCTGGTGATGTCCCCGTACAGCAGTCCCACCCAAGCTAAAAACCTGTCCGGGAAACCCATTTTTTGCAGTACCTTAAAGAGGTAGTGGTGCGAGACCCGATCAAAGGCTTTTTCAAAATCTAAATTTAGGGCTACATGCCGAATGTTTCTGTCTCTCGCATAACAGATGGCATCTCGGATCAGTATCAGGCTGTCCGTGATCTTCCTTCCGGGCAAGGCACAGGTTTGGTCCGGGTGGATCACCTCCCCTAAAACAGAAGACATTCTGAGTGTTAAAACCTTGGTAAAAAGTTTACAATCAAAGTTTAAAAGGGTTATCGGTCTCCAGTTCTTCAGGTCCGTCCTGTCGTTTTTCTTATATAAAAGAGTCACAATCCCCACTCTAAAACTGTTAGGTAGTCTGTCAAGATGTTCAAAGTCGGTAAAAACAGTCAGAAGTTCGTCGGCTAAAACATCCCAAAAGGTCAAATAAAACTCCAAAGGGAGGCCGTCCTCCCCCGGTGATTTACCCCTTTTAAAATGTTTCGGTCCTTGTTCGATTTCTGTCCTCGTCAGGTCTTTTGTCAGGTCGTCTGTATTGGGTAGGGTCTTGTCGATGTATGTTAAAAGGTCCACCATTGTTTCTTCACATAATTATTTTACCCCAAACAGTTCCCCATACAAATCCTTGACTACTTCTTTTATTCCTTTCCTTTAAATGAATCATTAATCTGCCCTTACTAACTATTTTCTTAAAAAAGTACCTTGTGCAATTCTCCCCCTCTTCTAATTCCCTTTCCTTGCTTCTTAAAATAACCCACTTGCTTCTCTGTTCTGCTAAAAATGCCATTTCCTTTTTTACTTCTTTAATGTCTTGGTTAAAATCAAGGCCCTGTTGGCATAGGTTAAAATACCTTTCCAGTCGCTTTTGCAGTCCCACCATGCGTCTATCTTTTTCTCTTCTTTTTTCCTTTCCTATCTCTCTAAAGAAGGTCCTCGTCCTTCCCTTCACCATTTCCCACCACTGTGCTCGTGTGTCAAAGAAGTCCTGTAGCGTCTGCCACTGGCTGAACTGATCTCTGTACTGACTAACTACTCTATCATCTTCTAGTAGGGAGCAGTTCAGTTTCCAGGGCCCTCTTCCCACAGTCACACCCGAAGATAGTGAAAGGGTGCACGTCAGCATTACGTAATCTGAGAAGAAAGCAGGGGTTATTCTAGCATCAGTTGGGGGACAGTCCCGGGTAAACAGATAATCAATGCAAGAGGCTCTGGTGCCGTCACCACTGGTCCAGGTGAAGCCCTCCTCTCCTCTACACATTTAGCACGTTAAAATCCCTCCCCATAAAAGTACAATTGGCTAAAAGAGCACGCCCACCTACCACCACCGTGCTCCCCTTCACCACCACCTGTGGGGTCTTAATTAAAATGGCAACACCGTCGTTCTTGTTAAAATTGGAACCACTCCAAATGGAGGGCCCGTGCTGCCACCTATCCTCCCATTTCCTGTAAGAGGATAAAAAGGGTAGACCAGACTCCTGCAATAAAAACACATCCGAGTTAAACCTTTCTAAAAAGGATAAAACCGACTGTGCTCTTGTTGCTGTTTTTACGCTCCTCACATTTATAGTGGTGATTTTAAAAGCCATAAAAGGGGTGAGTAAAAACAGTGCTAAAAGAAAAGGCATTGAACAGTTAAAAGGGAGTTAGTTTTCAGGGACATTTTCTCTCTCCCTCCGGGGTAAAGGGGTTTGGAAGGGAGAGGAGGTTAAAACAGGACTTAAAAAGGAGACTTGCCAAATGACTTAAATGTAATGTAATGTAAATGATTGGGGGAGTTGGAGGGGAAGGTTCTGGGTTCTTCCTCCCCCTGCGAGCTCTCCCACTCCACCTTTCCCTTTTTCTCCTCACCCTGTTAGGGGTCAGAGAGCTCCTCAGCATTTTTTTTTACGTGGGGGGAGGTGTTCCTCCAGAATCTCCCCCTCCTCCCCCATACCTTCTGACACCGTCTCCATGGTGCTTTCCGACACCGACCCTATAATATCTGACCCACTTGGGGAGCTTTCACTGAAAATCTCTCTGGGGCCGTCTTTCTCGGCACTTTCTCCTTCAGGGGTCACATTAGTCTGGGGCAGGGGGATTGGGGTGGGGAGGGTTTTGTCCTCTCCTCCCACTTCTTCCACCACTGCACCTTCCGCGCCTTCCACTACAGCCACCACCACTGGCTCTACAACTGTCTCCTCCACCACCACTACCGGCTCCACTACTACCTCCTCCTCCACCACCACCGGCTCCTCCACTACTACCTCGGCAACTGCCGTTCCAGCCCTCTGCCGCTCGAAAGCCCGGTCCGCGGCCGCCCACTCCCTCCTTCCAGCCTTGACCCTGTTGGCCCAGGAGGAGGGGCAGTCGCGGATGAGGTGGGACCGCTCGCAACAGAGGTTGCATGACCTTCCGTTCGTGCACTCCTAGTAGCGGTGGCCCACCTCCCGGCACTTCATGCAGACGACCTTCTGACAGGCATCTGCAAGGTGGCCCTGTTCTCTCCGAGGACTATGGTGGATGGGATGGCTTTCAACCCACCATAGCCCCCAGGTGACCCTCCAGGCCCCTGTCGAGATCCCATCGAGGTCTTTTACCTGGATCAGGGGACCTTTCACGTTGCAGTACCTGCCCAGCCATACTGCAACGTCCTCCGGCTGTACGGTTTCATTGTACATACGGATAATAACGGTTTTAATGCTATTATCCGTCAGCTTGGTCACCTCAAACATTGCTGTGAGGGACCCCTGGGTGTTCAGGGCATTCTGGAGTTTCCCCCAGAACCCCCCCAGGAAGCTGGCGTTGGCAAAACTGACATTGAAGCCCTTCCTATAGGGGAGGGCTAAGATGCAGTTTACCTGCGCGGGATGAAAACCGAGGTCTTTCTGGAGGAATTTTCTGGAGAAATCCAATCGGGATAACTCCATTATTTTTCCTCCCTTCTCCTTTAAAAGGAGGCGCACTGCATGGTGCCTCCTCATGCCAGCCTGTGCTGCTGACATGATGGAGGCCCACACCCTTTACAGCCCAACACCAGTGAGAGGGGAGGGGAGGGGGAGGGGAAGGGGAAAGGGAGAGGGAGAGGGGGGGGGTGTAAAACAGCCGAGGAACTAGCAGGCTCAGCTAGGCCGTGCTAAACAGGGCCTACCAGTACCACGGGACATTTTTTTTTTGAAAAGACAAAGACAAAAAAGACAAAAATAAACAAAACACGAACCAAACAAAAACGGGGGGGGGGGGGGCAAACTAGCAAACAAATTAACTTAGGTAAAAGGAAATAAGGGGATAACAAAAAGGGACACTGACCAACAAAAAACCTGCCAAACTTGAGGGCCGAGAGAGCTAGCAAGCCTCACCAGCAGGCCAGGCTACGCTAGCCAGCCAGCAAGCCGACCAGCAAAGGTTCCAGTTGACAACACGAAACAACAAGGAACAGAGAAAAAATACAATTTAGGGGGTAAACTAACAGGCACAAGGTGGATGGGAACAAGGAAAGTATAGTCAGGCAAAACACAACAATGCAATGCCTCTCACGCCTAAAGGGCCAGGAGGCTAGCAGTCCAAACAGCCAGAAAGCCCCTCCGGCGAGCAGGCAACACAAAACTCAAAAACAGTAGGAATAATTGAAGGGGGGAGGGTAGGATACAAGGGGGAGGAGAGGTACAAAACTGGACAAACAAGGGGAAAACTGAGAGTTAAATAAAATAAGAAAGAAAAAGGACCAGAGGGCCTTTAACTCACCCTACAGGTGCTGGTGCACCTGTAGTCCACCACCAGAACCACCACCTAACCCAGGACAAAAAAAACAATAGTGAAACAATATAACAATAATGATTTTAACAAAATAAATAGCACAATTTCCCGGCCGCCCTCCGGCCTGCAATCGCTTCTCTGATCAAGCGCAGCACTGTCAAAGACACTACACTTGATCTTAGCCATATCCTGCTGGTGAGTCAACTTTGTAATGCAGGAGGATTGTTACTCAATTATGATGAATTTTTATCTCGTTACAATATCCCGTTACACCTAGAGAGTTTGCCATGGTTTTTGATGCTATTCCATCAGGAACTCTCATGTTGTTTAGAGGTGTAACCAGACCTCACTTTCTTGAACTACCCTTGCTTAATTCAGTTGACTCTCCAATAGGAATAATGTGTTTCTCCTTGCTCCCTCAGAACAACAGATCTATACGTGCTTTATTTCAAATGGATATTGTATCCATTCCTTATGTCACAACTTACTGGAATACATTTGTCAATAATATCTGTTGGGGAAAAGTCTGGTTATTACCAAACAAATACCTGCTTATTAACAAGGTCAAAGAGGTCTCTTTCAGAATGATCAATAAGTATTATCCTGAAAATCATTACCTGAAGAAACTCAAAAAAGACATTAATATTAACTGTACATTTTGTGTTGAGCATCCAGAAAGAGTTTTGCATTTATTTTGGCATTGTCTACATGTAAAGAAATTATGGCAAGATATTCACAGTTTTATAATTGTTAATATTCTTGATGACTTTTGTTTTTTTTATGGGATAATGTGCTGCTCGGTTTCCTTAACTATAATAAGGATTATTTTTAAACAATTTTACCTCATAAATCTAATTGTGCTAAATAATTTTTTAAAAACACTTCATTTTTTCCTATAAGGAATTCGAGCAGTACATTGAGACCATTCTACGTTCTTCTAATAAGAAAGCTGTTAAAACAATCAATACGTGTGTATATTTTAATCTTTGTATAATCTGTAATTTGTTGTACCCCCTAGCCTAGCATATGTTATCATTGTCTGTTTGTATATGTCTTGTATGTACACTGGTTTTTCTGAGATTAAAAAAAAAACTTTAAAGAGAAGGATGATGGATTTGTGTTTAATGCCGCGTTCAATGCTAGTCGGAACTAGGAAATTCAGAATGTCTGATTTTCTGATTTGTTGAACGCAGCACGAGTATAACTACAACCAGTTAGCAAGTCGGACATTTCAGAGTTTCCTAGTTCCGACTAGCACATGAACGCGCCATTATGGTGGGGACATCCGAAGTATCACAGATAGCACTGACCAAGACTCAAAACAACTGGGAACCCGAAAATCTGTCCCCCAAGACATGATAGCCTGGGTAAAATATGGTTGTTGATTACCAGGCTTTCACTTGTAGACCTACATTCTTTACACATCATTAGAGATGGAAGAAATGAGATTGCAGAAAGGAAACTTGCCTACTTTTTAGACAATTGAGATGTTCAACAACAGGCATCAAATGAGTACACCTGTGAGCAGAGGCTCAATTCCAGCAAGGCGAGGGAGACAGAATCATAATCTAATAGTGTGTAGATTTGGGATGCAAGATGATTTGCAGATCAGTGTTCTGCACAGTCTGACTGCGATGTAGTTGATCTTAAACATACACTATTTACTTATATGCACTGACATTTGTTTTTGCACTGTCCCTGTATTCCATGCTCTATTTCAATGGAAATTGTATACAGCCCACAAGTGGGAGCATCACTCTAGACAGACACACAATGTGTCAGTTAACATTGGTCAGTGATTAATCACCGTAGCCATGTCACATCCCTGTTCGTTGGTGAAGTTTGAAAATGGATTAATGCATGTGCCTTAATTGATACGGTAGTCTATCAGGTCAGGAGATGATAAATGATACCCATGCATTGAGTACACTGTTTACTTTCCCAGTAACTTTGCTTAATTCATCACAGTCAAAATTATATGACATGGATGGTTAGAAACGCAGCCCCCGTCTCCAATTTTTCATTAGGTTCATTAGTCATTTGTACCTAGCTGTCTCTACTGAGAGAGGAAGGGCTGACTATGTTGGACACTTGCTGAAACTCTGCCCGATTTCCTTGCAGGATGCCTCGTCATCATCAATAAATAGATTTCACGCAACAAACCAACATTTGCTCTTTGGTCCTTTGATTAGTTATGTCAAAGAAGCATGATATAATTGCAAGTAGAAATGCAAATGGTTATTGATTTTTAACTGCGACGGCTTGATGTACATTTTGATGTAAACCTATTGCAAGTAATCATTTTAAAAAACACTGCATGAAAGGCTGACCAAGCTTCTCCTAGAAGAACACTAGAGGGTGCTAAAATGTTGTTCCCATAGTTTTTTCATTTTACCTTTATTTAACTAGGCAAGTCAGTTAAGAATAAATTCTTATTTTCAATGACAGCCAAGGAACAGTGGGTTAACTGCCTGTTCAGGGGAAGAATGACAGATTTGTACCTTGTCAGCTCAGGGATTTGAACTTGCAACCTTCCGGTTACTAGTCCAAAGCTCTAACCACTAGGCTACCCTGCCTTCCCAAGTAATACTTGTAATAATACATAACCCATAATACCTGCATTTACAGTGCCTTGCAAAAGTATTCATCCCCCTTTGCATTTTTCACATTTTGTTGTATTACAACCTGCAATTTAAATTGATTTTTATTTGGATTTCATGTAGTGGATATACACAAAATAGTCCAAACTGGTGAAGTGAAATCAGGGTTGGGTTATAAAAAAATATAAAAAACTTTCAACATCCCACAGAGCCCCATTAAATCCATTATTAAAAAAATGAAAAGAATATGGCACCACAACAAACCTGCCAAGAGAGGGCCACCCACCAAAACTCACAGACCAGGCAAGGAGGAGATTAATCAGAGAGGCAACAAAGAGATCAAATATAACCCTGAAGGAGCTGCAAAGCTCCATAGTGGAGGTTGGAGTATCAGTCCATAGGACCACTTTAAGCCGTACACTCCACAGCGCTGGGCTTTCAAATCAAGTCAAAGTTTATTTGTCACGTCCGCCGAATACAACAGGTGTAGACCTTACAGTGAAATGCTTACTTACAGGCTCTAATAGTGAGGAGAAGAAGAAAAGAATGTGTGTGTGTAGGTAAGTAAAGAAATAAAACAACAGTAAAAAGACATTTGAAAATAAGAGTAGCAAGGCTATATACAGACAACGGTTAGTCAGGCCTATTGAGGTAGTGTGTATATGTGGGTATGGTTAAAGTGACTATGCATATATGATGAACAGAGAGTAGCAGTAGCGTAAAAAGAGGGCTTTATGGAAGAGTGGATAGAAAAAAGCCATTGAGTAAAGAACAAAATAAGCAAACACGTTTGGTGTTCGCCAAAAGTGTCACAACTTCCTCCGAAGTTGGTCCCTCTCCTTGTTCGGGCGGCGTTCGGAGGTCGACATCACTGGTTTTCTAGTCGCCACCGATCCATTTTTCATTCTCCATTTGTTTTGTCTTTTTTCTACACACCTGGTTTCCATTCACATAATTATATGTTCCTTATTTAACCCACTGGTTCCCCCATGGACTTGTGTGTGTTTGTTCGTTGTAAATTGGTCTGTATTTGCGAGCTTGATTATTTTCCTTCTTGGAATATTTGTTGTTTTGAGTAAAGTTATGTGAATTACTCATCTCTGTGTCCTGCGCCTGACACCGCCTTACCTGCTACACCTAGACGCCTTACAGAAACACACATCACGAAATGGAGTCAGCAGGTGCACATAGCCCTCCTTTTGCTAGTAGAGGAGCGCGCCCAGCAGCACGCGACCATGTTGCAAAGTCTCGGCACAGCCATGGATCACGTGCTGCAAACAATGGAGCGATGGGAGAGAGGAGGTTGTCCAGCGTCCCCATCATCATCACAACAACACACACCACTGTCCACCCCTTCTTCACCTGGTCCCAGTGGGATTCGGCTCACGCTCCCGAGGGAATATGATGGGACGGCTGCCTTCGGGACGCGAGAGCGTGTCCGCCCTCGTCTCCTGTCTATCCGGGAAAGCCCTTGAGTGGGCCAACGCTGTATGGGGAGACCACTATTTTTATTTTATTTTATTATTATTTCTTTTTTTACCTTTATTTAACTAGGCAAGTCAGTTAAGAACACATTCTTATTTTCAATGACGGCCTAGGAACAGTGGGTTAACTACCTGTTCAGGGGCAGAACGACTATGAGGATTTCACCTGCCGCTTCAGGGCGGTTTTTGACCATCCACCTGAGGGTAGAGCGGTGGGGGAATGCTTGTTTCACCTAAGACAGGGGACGAGGAGCGCACTGGACTGGATGGAATGACAGGGCCCTGATCGACCATTACCAATGCAGTCTGCGTGAGGATGTCCATCGGGAGATGCCCTGCAGGGACATCATCCTTACATTCGGCCAGCTGGTGGACCTGTCCATCCGCCTGGATAACCTGCTGGCCACCCGCGGACGTCCGGATCAGGGTCCGTCAGTTCCATCCCCCAGCAACTCCGCTCCGACACCTATGGAGCTAGGAGGTGCTGCTCTTAGGGTGACCGGAGGGGGGGCCATTCCCTGCACCATCTGTGGCCGCAGAGGGCACACTGCTGGTCGGTGCTGGGGAGGTTCCTCAGGGAGTCGAGGCAGCAGGCAGGGCACTGTCGTGTCACTCCAGGTGAGTAGACACCAGACTCACCCAGAGCCTCCTGTTGCTCACAGGTTTGTGTTTATAGAATGTCCTGAGTTTTCCCAGCATTCCCAGCATAAGGCGCTAGTAGATTCAGGCGCAGCTGGGAACTTCATTGACCGTTCATTTGCCCATAGTTTAGGGATCCCCATTGTTCCTGTTGATATGCCCTTCCCTGTGTATGCCTTAGATAGTCGACCATTAGGGTCAGGGCTGATTAGGGAGGCCACAGCTCCAATATGCATGGTTACGCAGGAGGGTCATGAGGAGAGAATCAGTATCTTCCTTATTGATTCTCCTGCGTTTCCCGTGGTGCTGGGCCTACCCTGCTTGGCCTATCATGACCCCACTATTTTGTGGCAACAGAGGGCTCTCAAGGGATGGTCACGAAAGTGCTCGGGGAGGTGTGTAGGTGTTTCCATCTGTGTGACTACGGTGGAGAGTCCAGACCAGGTCTCCACAGTGCACATCTCCTTAGAATATGCCGATTTGGCTACCACCCCGATTCAACTACCACCCCATCGACGGGGGGATTGTGCGATAACTCTCCTGGTAGACGCAGCACTTCCCAGGAGTCACGTGTGGCAGCTATGGAAACATATGTGTCCGAATCTCTGGGGCAGGGATACATTCGGCCTTCCACTTCACCTGCCTCCTTGAGTTTATTTTTTGTGAAGAAGATGGATGGAGGTCTACGCCTGTGTATTGACTATCGAGGTATCAATCAGATCACTGTGAGGTACAGCTACCACTGCCTCTCATAGCCAGTGCGATCGAGTCAATGCACGGGGCTCGCTTCTTCACAAAATTGCATCTCAGGAGCGCTTACAACCTGGTGCGTATCCGGGAGGGGACGAGTGGAAGACAACATTTAGTACCACCTCTGGGCACTATGAGTACCTTGTCATGCTGTACGGGTTGATGAATGAACCATCAGTCTTCCAGGCATTTTAGACAAGATTTTCCGGGACCTGCACGGGCAGGGTGTAGTGGTGTATATCAAAGACATTCTGATATACTCCGCTACACGCGCCGAGCATGTGTCCCTGGTGCGCACGGTGTTTCGTCGATTGTTGGAGCATGACCTGTACGTTAAGGCTGAGAAATGTGGTTAAGGCTGAGAAATGTCTGTTCTTCCAATAGTCGGTCTCCTTCCTAGGGTACCGCATCTCCACGTCAGGGGTGGAGATGGAGAGTGACCGCTTTTCAGCCGAGGGTAATTGACCGACTCCAACCACGGTAAAGGAAGTGCAGCGGTTCTTATGGTTTGCCAACTACTACCGGAGGTTTATCCAGGGCTTTGGACAGGTAGCGGCTCCCATTACCTCACTGCTGAAGGGGGGACCGGTGCGACTGCAGTGGTCAGCTGAGACGGACAGGGCTTTTGGTCACTGTTACGAGAATTATGTTCTCAAGGTTCATAACCCAATTCAATTATACTACTCAGTCTGCAACCCAGAATTTGTAAGATACTGGTCGAATGAAACAGACGGAGGCCCAGCTAAAATAGTCAAAAAGGTTTATTCACGAGAGTGCTGGTTAGTTGTACAAAACCATTCATTTTATACTGGCTTTTTACGCACACACTTTCACACACAAACAGACTCCTTATGCACATACTTTCACAAACAAACATTAGGTATCCTACACACACACTGTCCTACTACCCAGCTGAAAAAGATTAGGGGAGGCCGTGAGAATCACTCCCCGTTCTCCCTCAAGATAGGGAGACCGTGGGAAGTACTTCCCGTTCTTTGCCCAATCTCTCACAGGCCCTAGCCAGGTCGGCACCGAATTCTGCTAAGACAGTCTGTGTTTAAAATACTATAAAGACATTCTCACGCCCTGAACTTAGAGATCTTTTTTTATGTCTCTGTTTTGGTTAGGTCAGGGCGTGAATTCTATGTTTTTTGTTTCTATGATTTTCTATTTCTATGTTTTGGCCGGGTATGGTTCTCAATCAGGGACAGCGGTCTATCGTTGTCTCTGATTGGGAACCATACTTAGATACCCTTTTTCCCACCTGTGTTTGTGGGAGGTTAACTTTGTTTGATGGCACATAGCCTTAAATGTCACGGTTTGTGTCTGTATTGTTTATTGTTTATATATATATTGTTTATATCATATATATATATATTGTTTATATCATCTATTATGGCTGCTGTCCCTGTACAGGGATCAACATCAGGGAAAATTTCAGAGTGACAACTAATAGTACTCGATAAAACTCAAACTTTCATTAAAACACACATGCAGGGTACTCAATTAAAGCTACATTCGTTGTGAATCTAGCCAACATGTCAGATTTTTAAAATGCTTTTCGGCGAAAGCATGAGAAGCTATTATCTGATAGCATGCAACCCCCCCGAAATACCTGAAGGGGACGAAAACAAAATAATTAGCGTAGCCGGCGCTACACAAAACGCAGAAATAAAATATAAAACATTCATTACCTTTGACGAGCTTCTTTGTTGGCACTCCAATATGTCATATAAACATCACAATTGGGTCTTTTTTTTCGATTAAATCCATCCATGTATACCCAAAATGTCCATTTATGAAGCCCGTCTGATCCAGGAAAAAACAGCTTTCCAAAACGCAACGTATTTTTTTTAAATTAAAAAAGTTGCCTTATAAACTTTGAAAAAACACTTCAAACTACTTTTGTAATCCAACTTTAGGTATTAGTAAACGTTAATAATCGATCAAATTGATCACGGGGCGATCTGTATTCAATAGCAGCAAGTCTTGAAATCATGGTCGATATTCTCTCTTTCATAACTTCCCCTGGTGTACCCGATGACAGGAAGTGCCTATTCCTCATTTCACCAAGGATTAACTTCAACTCAATTCCCAACACTTGCGACATCGTGTGGAAGCTGTAGGAACTGTAAACTGGGCGCTATCTATTTTCCCTTGCCATAGACAATACAGAAAACTGGCGGAGGGATATTTTGTTTTGTTTTTTGTGAACCATTTTCCTTGGGGTTTTGCCTGCTACACACGTTCTGTTATAGTCACAGACATGATTTAACCAGTTTTAGAAACTTCAGAGTGTTTTCTATCCACACAAACTAATAATATGCATATACTATATTCCTGGCATGAGTAGCAGGACGTTGAAATTTTGCGTGATTTTTAATAAAAAGCTGAAAAAATTCACACACTCTTTAAGAAGAAGTATGTATGCTCACCACACTGCACCTTGGTCCTCTTTTTCCAACGGCCGTGACAGAACCTCCCACCAACAAAGGACCAAGCAGCGTGGTAAAGAGGACTCCTGGACATGCAAGGAGATTCTGGATGGTAAGGGAATCTGGAGGTAGGCTGGGGAGTATCGCCATCCACAGGAGGAACTGGAGGCAGCTAAGGCGGAGCAGCAACATTATGAGGGAACACGGCTGGCAAGGAAGCCCGAGAGGCATGGCGAGCATGTGACTGGTCAGACCCCATACGCACTGTGTCGAGGCTGAGCATTCACAGGCCGGTGTGCTCAGTGCCAGCGTTCCGCATTTGCCTGGTGGAAGCGGGCATCCAGCCAGAACGGGTGGTGCCAGCTCTGCGCTTGAGACCACCAGTGCGCCTCCACAGCCCAGTGTATCCGGTGCCTCTGCCAAGGAAGAGGCCTCCTGTATGTCCCCCCAGCCTGGTGAGTCCTGTGCCTGCTCCCAGCCCGGAGCCTCCAGAGACAGCCTCCAGTCCGGAGCCCCAGAGACGACGGCCTCCAGTCTGGAGCCTCCAGAGACGACGGCCTCCAGTCCGGAGCCCCCAGAGACGACGGCCTCCAGTCCGGAGCCCCCAGACACGACGGCCTCCAGTCCGGAGCCCCCAGAGACGACGGCCTCCAGTCCGGAGCCTCCAGAGATGACGGCCTCCAGTCAGGAGCCCCCAGAGACGACGGCCTCCAGACCGGAGCCCCCAGACACGACGGCCTCCAGACCGGAGCCCCCAGACACGACGGCCTCCAGTCCGGAGCCCCCAGCGACGATGGCCTCTAGTCTGGAGTCCCCAGCGACGACGGCCTCCAGTCCGAGTGATGACGGTCGCCAGTCCGGAGCCCCCAGCGACGACGGTTTTGTCTTCACTGTACACACCTGGTTTCCATTCACATAATTATATGTTCCTTATTTAACCCTCTGGTTCCCCCATGGTTTTGTGCGTGTTTGTTGTAAGTTGGTCTTTATTTGTGAGCTTGATTATTTTCCTTCTTGGAATATTTGTTGTTTTGTGTAAAGTTACGTGAATTACTCATCTCTGTGTCCTGCGCCTGACTCCACCTTACCTGCTACACCTACACGCCTTACAAAAAGGCATGTGGGAGTCTCCCCGAACATATGGAAGAATGTACTCTGGTCAGATGAGACTAAAATTGAGCTTTTTGGCCATCAAGGGTAATGCTATGTCTGGCGCAAACCCAACACCTCCCCACAGTGAGGCATGGTGGTGGCAGGGTCATGCTGTGGGGATATTTTTATCTGCAGGGACTGGGAAACTGGTCGGAATTGAAGGAATGATGGACAACGCTAAATACAGGGAAATTATTGAGGGAAACCTCAGTCTTCCAGAGATTTGAGACTGGGACGGAGGTTCACCTTCCAGCAGGACAATGCCCCAAGCATACTGCTAAAGCAACACTCGAGTGGTTTAAGGGGAAACATTTCAATGTCTTGGAATGGCCTAGTCAAAGCCCAGACCTCAATCCAATTGAGAATCTGTGGTATGACTTAAAGATTGTTGTACACCAGCAGAACCCATCCAACTTGAAGGAGCTGGAGCAGTTTTGCCTTGAAGAATGGGCAACAATCCCAGTGGCTAGATGTGCCAAGCTTATAGAGACATACCCCAAGAGACTTGCAGCTGTAATTGCTGCCAAAGGTGGCTCTACAAAGTATTGACTTTGGGGGGGTGAATAGTTATGCATGCTCAATATTTCAATATATTTTTTTGTCTTATTTCTTGTTTGTTTCACAATAAAACATATATTTGCATCTTCAAAGTGGTTAGGCATGTTGTGTAAATCAAATGGTACAAACCCTCCAAGAATCCATTTTAATTCTTGAATGAGATGGTTATATTTTACAGGATTTGTCCCTCCAACGTAGACTTTGAAACAATAGGTTGCTTACTGTATAATAAAACATCTATTACAGATTGGCATATTTCTAATAATCCATAAAGTTATTTGAATCCATGAATTCTAACCTTATTTTCCATAAGGACGCTCTGTGTAAAACATAACAACACATGTCATGCAATGCGGTGAAAACCCATTTTAATTGTGACTAAGTCATAAACTATCAAATGCTTTCTGAGTTCCTTGTTACTACTGTCTTGCCCTAGACACAACTATTGTAGAATACCTGTAGGTTATCACAGTTCAGCAACCTGGAGACAACAAAGAGGAAGGCCTCTCCTTGGCCTTGAACTCTGCTTTTATGGTAGTATTTTTGAATTGGAGACAATAAAACGGGAAATATAGGTGGTTTCTGGGTGCTGACACCAAGTGACACAAAATCCACTTCAGTCTGAAAAGTACAGATAATTGGGCTGATGAAATGTGCTTTTCACAAGGGTCACTCAACTTTGAATTCAACTTCAGAAAGAGTTTAGAATGCAGATCATATTCAAATAGAGTTGGAGAAATAAAATGGTGGCAACAAATGTCTCCAAAACTGCAGCAAACTCGTGAGGAATTGAAACAAATACGTGTATTTTCCCATAAAACTGAATTTATAGGGAAATAAGAAAAAGCAAAAAAGAGTAGTCATCCAATCAGTAAAGCAATGAACATCACATCATTTAGGCAAGTGTCATGATATATGAATAAACATACTGACATTTTTAATTTATTTTTTACTTTAGTTTATTTTGTAAATATTTTCTTAACTATATTTTCTCAAAACTGTATTGTTCGTTAAGGGCTTGTAAGTAAGCATTTCACAGTAAGGTCTACACCTGTTGTATTCTGCGCAAATGACAAATAAAATGTGATTTGATTTGATATGGGCTTACTGTAAGTGATACTGTACACGTTTGAGGGAGCTCCAAGTCCATGGACAAGATCCTTCAGATAACTAGAGAACGTGCCGTTTTGGGAGTTCGACATGCTGTCACGAGGCGGCGATGTCACCGACCGGTTCTGGTGCCCATATGAATGTTGACTCATGTGAACCTTTGTGACATGCACAGTAGATCAAGGCCAATAAGAGTTGTGCCCGTCACACACAGAGTCAGAGAGGATGGTATATCCCACTCTAGAGTTCAATGACCCTGGTAGCAGAGAGGAGAGATGTGGCTGGTTAATATCTATCATTGTGCTTAATAAGTGATATTGTTCAGGGGGAAATGAATATGACAAAGAAATATACCAAGATAATTACAGTTGTATAGTAAGTTCATGACAATAATTTGATTCTTGGTTGAACTATGCAATTAACATCCTCACTAGAAAATGTTCCAGTAGTGATTGCTGTTACTATCAACTGTTTCTGTTTTTCCAACACAGTATAAACAGTGTAAGAAGCTGAAAGTAGAGGCATTAGACATTGGCTGGGGTGTATTAAAAGCAGTGTGAAAGCAATAAAGCATGTCAACAACTTGTTGCAAGGACATTCCTCAGGTGACAGCGATGTGTCACACGTCTCAGAGCAAATGAAGCACCTTCGGGATCTTGTTCTCCAAAAAGACCAAAGAATGCAGCCCTTACGACATTCTGCCGGTGTTTGATTTTTACTATCTCTGTGGTGATAAGCGTCTGTCCTCCGTGCCAGTCTCAGGCTGCTCCTCACCTCAATAAAAAAACAAGCCTTATCAAAGGCATTTACAACTGCCAGCATGCCTCAGGAGTTACAATGCCTGGATGCTTGGCCTGGGAAGTGGAGACCTGCATGTCTGACTATTTCCCTATAGAGAATGTATCTGGCAAAATATCCCCATGTTTTTGTTAAACTAGCTAGTTAGGCCCGTGAGCATACAGATACATTCCAAAAGCCCTAGAAGACACCACAATACCAATCTCACACCTCCCTGTGCAGACTGTAACAGGTTGTTGCCAGAGAAATGTTGTCTATCTTAAATTCAGTTTCCTTTTTAGCCAATTTGTCTCATCATTCCTTACTCAATAAGGACTATGTCTGAAATTATGGATTTCAAGTTAGATGCACACCAATTATGCACACCATTATGCACACCACTTCACCAATGTATTTCTGCAACCACATCTTGCATCAACCACATCTTGCATCAACCACATCTTGCATCAACCACATCTTGCATCAACCACATCTTGCATCAACCACATCTTGCATCAACCACATTTTGCATCAATCACATCTTGCATCAACCACATCTTGCATCAACCACATCTTGCATCAACCACATCTTGCGTGAGCACTGGCCTCCTGCGGAGAGGTTGAGGTGTTTGGCCTTAGTGCGAGTGGTGGAACCAGGGTGGATCCTCTTTGGTAAGGTGGATCCTCTTTCCACACCCTCCTCTAAAATCCTCCCAGCCACGTCCATGGGCCAAATCCCCTCCCCTTCTGAAATTCAGGTCTAGGTGTACCCCGACAAAATCGTGATTCGTCCAGATATTCATTGATGCAAAAACCTAGCACACCGGTAGAATAGTTCTTCATAACCCTCATATCCCACAAACGTAACATGTTGATGTTTTTTCGTCTGTTTGGGTAGACTACTCAAAATACACCAATGGGCACCGTCTCAGGTCAGAATTCTGTGAGTAAAAGTGGAAGTCATGCAAGCATTCAGGTGACTGGCGATACCATCGGCGGCCTGCACCTGCAATCTCTTTATTGCAGTCGCTCAGCTCATGACCTTGACCTTGACTACTTTCAGCAGGAAATCTATGATTTAGACATTTTGATAGCTATGAAACACTATTTGATAGTTGAAACAGTGTATCAGAAATATTTTGATAAAATATTATAAAAAGTATAAAAGATATTGAAGCAATAGTGTTGTGGTAACCAGGGTCCCCCTACTACGCCTCCTTACCCAAACACTTGCAGTGCATTCGGAAAGTATTCAGACCCCTTGACCTTTTTATTTTTTTTACATTATAGCCTTATTCTAAAATGGATTCAATTGTTGACCTACACACAATACTCCATAATGACAAAGCGAAAAAACAGGCTTTTAAAAATGTTTGCTTATTTATTAAAAATTAAAAACAGAAATACCTTATTTACATAAGTATTCAGACCCTTTGCTATGAGACTTGAAATTGAGCTCTTGTGCATCCTGTTTTCGTTGATCATACTTGTTTCTAAAACTTGATTGGAGTCTACCTGTGGTAAATTCAATTGATTGGACATGATTTAGAAAGGAACACACCTGTCTATATAAGGTCCCACGGTTGACAGTGCATGTCTGATCAAAAACCAAGCCTGGTTGTCAAAGGAATTGTCCATAGAGCTCTGAGACAGGATTGTGTCAAGGCACAGATCTGGGGAAGGGTACCAAGAAACGTCTGCCGCATTGAAGGTTCACAACAACACAATGTCCTCCATCATTCTTAAATGGAAGAAGTTTGGAACCACCAAGACTCTTCCTAGAGTTGGCCGCCCAGCAAAACTGAGCAATCGGGGGAGAAAGGCCTTGGTCAGGGAGGTGACCAAGAACCCAGCCGTCTAAGGCAGTCTAAAGAGCTGCGTCATGTCAGGAGGAAACCTGGCACCATCCTTACAGTGAATCATGGTGGTGGCAGCATCATGCCGTGGGGATGTTTTTCAGTGGCAGGGACTGGGAGACTAGTCAGGAACGAGGGAAAGATGAACGGAGCAAAGTACAGAGAGATCCTTGATAAAAACCTGCTCCAAAGCGCTCAAGACCTGAGACTGGGACGAAGGTTCACCTTCCAACTGGACAACAACCCTAAGCAAACAGCCAAGACAACGCAGGAGGGCTTCGGGACAAGTCTCTGAATGTACTTGAGTGGCCCAGCCAAAGCCCGGACGTGAACCCGATCGAACATCTCTGGAGAGACCTGAAAATAGCTGTGCAGCGATGCTCTCCATCCAACCTGACAGAGCTTGAGAGGATCTGTAGAGAAGAATGGGAAAAACTCCCCAAATACAGGTGTGCCAAGCTTGTAGCGTCATACCCAGAAAAACTTGTGGCTGTAATCACTACGAAAGATGCTTCAACAAAGTGCTGAGTAAAGTGTCTGAATACTTATGTAAATGTGATATTTCAGTTAGACTTTTTTAGTACATATGCGAACATTTAAAAAAATCTGTTTTTGCTTTGTCATTGTGGGGTATTGTGTGTAGATTGAGGAGGAAAAAAACATTTAATCACTTTTAGAACGAGGCTGTATCGTAACAAAATGTAGAAAAATTCAAGGGGTCTGAATACTTTCCGAACACACCGTATGACACATGCTCACATCCTGTTAATTTATCAGACTTATAAAGTAATCAGCTTATCTGGTTCAAACCTCTGTACTAGGCACTGCAAAGATAACAAACCACATCCATCAATTTTTCACGTTTGTGTTTTTTCACTATCTAATCAATGGCATGGGGTTGTTCAATGACAGACATGTTTAAAATCTATCAATTGATTATTTAAGTTCAAAGAGGCAAATAATCATGTTTTTTTAGCTTCAAATATAAACTTCAAATATATTTACATACTTTAAATGGTTGAGTTGGTTGAAACCAGAAATGGAATCTTGATCTTGTGGTTTTGGGATCACACAATGCCACATACGATAAATGTGGTCTTGGTCTTGGTCACTGGGTCTGGGTCCCAGCATCAATGTTCAGGTCTAGGTCGGGACCTCAGCTCATGGTCCCAGATCATAGTTAGTCTCTCAACTCGTGTGGTCAAGATATCGCTTGTCAGAGTTATGTGACTAAAAGTAGTGACACAACACAAAAGTGTCAGGGCACCTTGCTTTTTGTGGAAACCGGATGGGACTCCTTCAGATTGGTCTTACTCTTGGTCTCGTTCTGGATCTTGTTAATTCCACATTTTAACTGGTCTTGGGCTTGTCAGGCTCTCGATACACTTGGTCTGGATTTCAGTCTCAAGAGTTTGGTTCTTGGTGTGGGTCTCAAAAGGTTGTGTATTGGTTTGGTCGGGGTCTGCTATTAGTTTGGGTCTGGGTATCGAGAAGTCTGCTGGCCAGATTTTCCCAGAAAACACATCATTGGTGAGACAGGCTTCTGAGTCAGTGTGGAATATACGGTGGGGACACATGACTGGGATCAGAGTTTAGGGCAGAAGGGCTGTAGCTTCCAAATCCACACTAAATTCCATTATGTTTCACTATTATTCCGTCTGTCATTCCTGGCATTGTATAAAACAAATTCGTAAGCTTTTGTCCAATGGAAGATGTAATGTAACGTCCTTTTTAGTCAAGAAATCCATTCGGTTATGCAGGCCAACTGGTTTTGGTATATTTAGCCCTATGTAAGTCTGAACTAAACTAAAGGTTGGGTACATCTCTCAAGGACGTAGCTGACAGGTCAGTGCTCCCTTACCTGCTTATATTGGCCCGTGTTCAACTTAGGTGTGAGCTGGCAATGAGCATAAAGCCATATGCAGTGTGCTTGAGTACTCCCACAGTCCTTGGTAGCTTGGTACAGCCTTGGGTAATGACAGAGTCTCACAGATTAGGTTGACCCCGCCCACTATGGATATGCTCTATCCATTGGTTTTCAATAAGAATACCTTATCTGCTCTTTAGGGGACGCCGTCAGTCGAATTGTCTGCTCTTTAGGGGCTCTTTGTTTTTTCGCCGAGGGAGTATTGACAGGTCAAGGTGCACAAGTTTAGCTCAGTGGGTTGGCCTTATAAGTAGAAGCATGGTGTAAGGCATCCGCACCACCACACACACCACCTCAACAAGAGCCTGTCTTGGTAGGACAAGAGCATTTTAATGTATTTCAGCTTTTCATTTTGTTTTTGAGAGTTTGTTCTGTATCTCATCAAAATGGATAACGTATGTCAATGTACAGATTACAATGTCAGGCAGTCAAATGCTATCCTTTACAACATCCTCAATCAAGAAAATGTCAAGTCAAGCCACAACAACCTGAACTACAACTTGATACCTCATAGATGCAACTGCGAGATGCGACGGACAGTGTGCTTGAAAAGTCCAGCAGACATTTGCCAAGAGGCATCGGGAGTGCTGGTGAAAACAATTCACTTTATGAGGAACTTACCTGCTTTCAACCAACTCCCACCAAATGATCAACTATCGCTCCTCCAAAGTTGCTGGGTGCCACTCTTTATTTTGGGTCTGGCCCAGGAAGGCATGAACTTTGACGTCGTCGACACCCCTGCCGATAGCATGCTGAAAAGAATCCTCTTGAATTCTCAAGAGAGCTCAGAGACGGAAAGAGAGCAGCCCACATTGGCTGGTGTGAACAAACTCAAGTCATGCCTTAAAAAGTTCTGGAGTCTGGATTTAAGTCCAAAGGAGTACGCATACCTCAAGGGCACCATGATATTTAACCCAGGTGAGGTTTGCCTTAAAGCTTCAATATTTCAACCAGTCAATGGAAGTGTTTGTTCGGTAGGGATTTTACCTCCCCACAGTTGCTTGATGATCTAATAAACCTCCCTACATACAGAATTCAAACATTAAATAAGACTTTTTAAGGCTTAACACTCGCAGCAAAACATAAAATACTTTCAATGACTCCAGCTGACCACTAGGTTTACAAAAATCAATTGCAATGTCATATATAGTGGAACAGTACTGTACTGTACCACTGTGTATAAAACATAGCTTGTCCACTCATGATACATTTCTGTCCTCCTCAACAGATGTGAAAGACCTGACGGCAGCTCTATTCGTGGAGGGCTTACAGCAGGAGGCTCAGCATGCTCTGAGGGAGGTGGTCCAACCACTCCACCCTGGGGACCGAAGCCGCTTCGCTCGTATCCTGCTCGCGGCCTCCATGCTCAAGACCATCACACCCAACCTCATCACCGAGCTCTTCTTCCGTCCTGTCATTGGCCAAGCAGATCTACTGGACTTCCTGGTCGATATGCTCTTTTGCAGGTAGCTACTGTAAGGCTGATATACAGAGACCTGATATAATTTCCCGCTGGGACAATAAAGTTGAAGCTTAAGCTTGAGGGGTTTGGGCTCCCACTGTGAGGGATATTGAGCCCCCGGGACTGAGTTGGGGGTGTCTGGTCATGTGGTGAAGAGATTGACAAGTAAGAGCTCGTTATAAGGGGAAACAAAATAAATGTGTATTCTTTATTCGCAGTAATAAATGTCTGACCAAATAGGAAAATATTTTTTTTCTCTGGAAAATATGAGAACAGTTTGCTATTGTTTACATCCAACTATGAATTAGCAACATTTACTGTATATTAGCAACATTTTTGGTAGAAAATTGAGGTCACAATGGCTGGTAGTTATAACAGACATTTTACTGGTTATATCAGACTACACTACGGTCTACAATACACATTCCTTACAATCATGCATATTTTGCAGAATACCGTTTAGATACATTGTTTGTTTTGTGTATGTTTGCATGAATAATGTAAATCATTTCTGGGACACCCTCCAGAATATTTTTTATAAATATATTTTTATACAATTATTGGGTTATGTCTTTATAATTTAGAATATGGTTAGTGAGACAAGAATACAAACACCATTAGCCAAGCCACAGTAGATTAAACGTCTCCTGTTCAAGAGGTCTATATTACAGTTGGCATTGCCATTCAAGGAGCTCTTCAAGCTCAATTTAAACATATCTCTTCTAAAGTAACTACTAATAAGCAGGGCACTGGAATAATATGTGCAGACTTCGAAGCCCAGATTCTCCCTCCTAATCATTGGGTTAGAGGGAATCTGTGTTGGGAATTGGGAATGAGTGGTGTGGAGCATCAGTGATGTTTTCATGCCTAGACAAGGCTATCACAGTAGTGTGAGAGTGCTCCGCAAGTCTCCATCTTCCTGCTCCACTTCCTGTTGATGCATATTGTGTTTGACCCCAAGCTACAGCAAGCTTTTTCTGTATTACCTCACTGGTACAGAGGGCACTTTGGAAGGGGGTTTACCAGCTGGGTGCCCTGTTCCGTCATCTTGCTGCCTCTCTCCTCTCACGAGTGGCTCAACGCAGCAACGACAGACAGCCTCAACGGAACCGCATAGTGACTGTCTCAGCATTCTATAACAGTCACTCTCCTTATCGTACCAATAAGATATGAGGAGGAATAATATTTTCAGTCTAACGAAGCCAAGGTCGGGATTGAACGAAAAATGTCACGGTGTTCTGTATATCTTAAATAAAGAATACAATCTCAACATGTGTCGAGCGTCACACCGTCTAACATTAGGTTGTAATTTAGTTTCCCTAGGTTGGACATTTGAACAAATTTTCACACAAAAAAAATATATATAAGTGAAAATATTGCAAGTACGGTGTTACCGAAAAATAAGTCTCTTACTGCTCTTTGAATACACAGTACAGAGTGTTTATTTACGCTGCGATAAAGACAGATCTATCAGGTCTCAAAGATATATTACACATCATTTTATTCCTTCGTATTCACAAATGAGTATGAACATTTTTACAGAGCAATTCACAGATAGCAAAACCCTATGTCAAAACCAAGAAAAAGGCTTTGGAGCCGAGGGAAGTGTCTCCAGAAAACATCTAAAATATATGTATAATAAATGCATGTTCAAATCTTCCAAACATCATTTAATGTAGCTAACAGTAAAAGTAATAACATCAGTAAAGGACTTAATACAATCAATACATTGACAGTAGAGAATACGGCATCTTTAAGAGAGAACTGAGAGTGAGGAGGAGGAGCAGGACAACAGCCCAAGACTTGGTGCTCTGTCGCCTCCATGCCTGAAAAAAAAACTCTGCTTTTTGGAGGTCCCTCATTTTGGTGTAAACACCAACTATGACAACCATTAAGGGCAGTGTCACACAGAACCCTATGCAACCAATTGACATCACAGAGAGAGGACTTTGGTCTGAGAATGTTGGGGTGAAGTCAAGGAAGGTCGGGAGAGGCTTTAGATCTGCGCTGGTGTCGATGAAGAGATCAAAAGGACAGAGAGATAAACCAGACCACCCCCATATTTTGGGCCATATTCCATAAGCATAATGTTGACCGGTGTAGCGTCCAGCATCCTCAGCTTTGATATTATGAACAACCAGAGCACATCCAAGCCCCACACTCAGCATCTCTACTCTTTCTGTATTTTCAACACTGATCTTCCAATATGAGTCCACTTCAATAACGCTCTGAGATCCAGCTCTGTGGAACAGTCACTTAGTTGAGAAACAATCACCTTTAGGATACAAAGTGGCACATTGCAGGCTGACCTTACCTCCCACACTGGAGAGGAAGGGAGCGATATTGGGTGCTCCACTATATCCAAAGCCCCTCAGTAGCTCCTTCGGAAATACAATATGTGACATTTATCTCTGGCCATGACCTTTCTGTGCACTTTGAGTGTAGTTGTACCACAAGTCTCTCTCTACAGCCCCCTGATGTCTTCTAATTAAAGGTTGGTACGTGAACTTACTCTTTTGCTTTGACCAATGTGAACTAAACTGACTAAACACAAACCACATAAATGCATTGTGCTCTATGGACTTATCACAGCTGTAATTTCAACAGCTCTTGGATGGTGGGCAGTGATATATTTCAAACCTTACTTATTTGAGTCTGATGTTCATGCCATCCATTGTGTGGATCCTTCACAATGCGTTTTGAGGATTTAGGCTTGCAGATTTCTCCTAATGCAAGAGAGGGATCTATTAAACAAATGATATGGACTCAAAGCAACTTTTGACTATTAAAACCTGAGCACAACAAGGTTATGAGGTACTACAAGGTTTTCCACAATATACACTGAACAAACACATAAATGCAACATGCAACAATTTCAAAGAGTTACAGTTCTTTTTAGGAAATCAGTCAATTGAAATAAATTCATTAAGCCCTAATGTATGGATTTCACATGACTGGGAATACAGATATACATCTGTTGGTCACAGATACCTTAAAAAAAGTTCACAACATTGACATCAGCAAACCCCTTGCCCACACGATGCTATACACACTGTCTGCCATCTGCCAGGTACAGTTCAAACCGGGATTCATCCATGAAGAGCACAACTCTCCAGCGTGCCATTGGCCATTGAAGGTGAGCATTTTCCCACTGAAGTCGGTTACGACGCCAAACTGCAGTCAGGTCAAAACCCTGGTGAGGACGACGAGCATGGAGATGAGCTTCCCTGAGAAGGTTTTTGACCGTTTGTGCAGAAATTCTTCAGCTGTGCAAACCCACAGTTTCATCAGGTGTCTGGGTGGCTGGTCTCAGACCATCCAGCAGGTGAAGAAGCGGGATGTGGAGGTCCTGGACTGGCGTGGTTACATGTGGTCTGCGGTTGTGAAGCCTGTTGGACTTACTGCCAGATTCTATAAAACGACGTATGGTAGATAAATTAGCATTAGTTTCTCTGGCAACAGCTCTGGTGGATATTCCTGCAGTCAGCATGCCAATTGCACGCTCCCTCAAAACTTGAGACATCTGTGACATCATGTTGTCTGACAAAACAGCACATTTTAGGGTGGCCTTTTATTGTCCCCAGCACAAGGTGCACCTGTGTAATGATCATGCTGTTTAATCAGCTTCTTGATATGCCACACCTGTCAGGTAGATGGATTATCTTGGCAAAGGAGAAATGCTCCCTAACAGGGATGTAAGCAATTTTCTGCACACAATTTGAGATAAGCTTCTTGTCCGTATGGAAAATTTCTAGGATCTTTTATTTCAGCTCATGAAACATGGGCCCAACACTTTACATGTTGCGTTTATATTTTTGTTCAGTGTAATTTTACACACTGAGGTCCAAATCCTATGATACAAAAGCAAATATTTCATTGACATCAATGTATGATTTTATACAAAGTTACGTTCATGTAGCTTCCTGAGCCATAGACGTAAAATCACTCCAGGCTCAGAAAATACTGTAGCGTCACTGGGTCAGTGGTGTTTCCATGCAATCACACTTGTGGATTTCAAATTCAGATTTCACCCTGAAAAACAGAGCTTGAAATAGCCCATTCCTCCATACATAATCTTTCCAGATCCTTGATATCCTCATCTGCTCTTATGGACTGCCCTCTTCATTTTAAAACTACAGGTTTTCAATGGGGTTCAAGTCTGGGGGCTGAGATGGCTATTGTCAAATGTTGATTTTGTGGTCAATTAATCTTTGTGGATTTTTATATGTGCTTGGGGTTATTTTCTTGCTGGGAGATCCACTTGTTCCAGCCTCCTGCAGAGGCAGAGGCAACCAGATTTCAGCAGAAATGTCCTGGTACTGAGTAAAGTTCATGATGCCGTTGACCATAAAAGGGCCCCAGGAGCAGTGGAAGCAAAATAGCAAAAAAGAACATTGAAGCTCCACCACCATATTTTACAGTAGAGGTATGGGGTCATTTTCTGCATATGCATCTTTCCTTCAATGCCAAATCCACTACTGATGTGCGTGGCCACGGAGCTCTATTTTCATGTCATCTGAGCATAGCACAGGTTCCAATCCAAGTGCCAATGTTGTTTAGCAAACTCCAGGCATTTACATTTATTGTTTAACCTGAAAATAGAGCTCTTTGGCCACGCACACCAGCAATGGGTTTGGCGTCGAAAGAAAGGACGTTATGCAGCCTGCTTAGTGAGTACCACTTCCTCCTGACTCGGCTCATACCCAAGCTCGAACCCAGGACCTCTAACAAAGACCTCACCTCCAGCCTCACTTCTTTTATTTATTTGTTTAGAAGCATTTTTTTGTCACATGTAATTGCAACAGTGCAGGTCAAAAAGAAGTGAACGAAAAAATAATAATAATAATATAGACACTAAGTATACAGTACCAAACATTAGGAACCTTCCTAATATTGAGTTGTCAGATATTAACTAACTGCCATTTGTACTTATTATGGATCTCCATTAGTTCCTGCCAAAGCAGCAGCTACTCTTTCTGGGGTCCATCAAAATTAAGGCAGTTAGATACAACTACAAACATGACATTACATTTCACAGCACATTGGTAATAGAAGTGACTGTGTGTGTATGCGTTCACGGAAACATGTATGGAGCCAGCACATGGAGACTTCCAAGATGATTGGACTGACATACATGTACAGGCGAGACCTGGCATACACATACCCTGTGTATTCTGCACCAGGATCGGGGAACTCCTGTTGTATATGGGATACCACACAGGAAGATATAACTACTCCGACATGTCTGCCAAGACAGCTCCAATTACCACCAGACAAAATTGTCAATAGGCATAATACCTGTATCGGCTGGGAATATCAACGAATGATGCACACTTACATCAGCAGAACACTGCTTCTGTGGAACTATGTCATTTATTCAACATGAACCTGTTAATACATATGAAAGTTATCAAAACACTTAGTTTAGAATTGGTCGACATATTCAGCAATTGCATTCTTCTCATATTACTCTGTATGCTTACTGACCTATCCAAAGCTTCCTCCGGTGTCTCACCATACATCTGCCTGTATTTATTAAACTCAACCTGCTGGAGGTTTTGTTGGTGATTGCGTGAGGAGAAACAGCTGCGGGCAAGGTTCTGACAGATAGGTGTGTCTTGGTGTAGCAAGGGCAGAACCAAGAAACACCCATATCAAACCACACACCCGAGAAACACCCATATCCAACCACACACCCATATCCAACCACACAACCAAGAAACACCCATATCCAACCACACACCCATATCCATCCACACAACCAAGAAACACCCATATCCAACCACACACCCATATCCAACCACACAACCAAGAAACACCCATATCCAACCACACACCCGAGAAACACCCATATCCAACCACACACCCGAGAAACACCCATATCCAACCACACACCCATATCCAACCACACAACCAAGAAACACCCATATCCAACCACACACCCATATCCAACCACACAACCAAGAAACACCCATATCCAACCACACACCCATATCCAACCACACATCATAACCAACTCGCGTTTGGCTTCAGTCACGTCCGCCACCATTTCTTGAGGAGCAAGCCAAAAAACAAGGCCGAAATCAGCAGGTGCATTAGCCCTTTAAACTGGAGCAGGGCAACAATTTTCAGTTATTGTGGTATGCTGCTCCCTCCTGTGGTGGTCATTTAAACTGACACCAGGACAAGCAGGATTCGGATGTAACCTTCATTAGGTTAATGTTTCTAACACAATTCAATTCTTCCAAACATAATCAGGCATACATGAGTCAAGATGATAAACTCAATGACACAAATCCGTTATCCAAGGACAACTTGGGAGTTTTGTATGCTTATTGAAATGTGTCAACGTCCAAGAAAAGATACATTCTCTGTGCCAATCAGTTTAGAGAAGGTATGTATACGGTCATGTGACCTGGCAAGAGGTGTTAGTTGTGAAATAACTATAATTTCATGACACCTCACACAGGTAGAACTGGAATGCAGAGGGGGCAGAGCCAGGAAAAACAGGAACAAACCCCAACAGAGCTTTGCGACTGATTCATTCTCAAAAGCAGGTTCATTTTCTTGATAATGCTCCCCTCTGCGATGAACTACTCAGGACAGACGGTAGGATTTTATATCCTTTTGTCAAAACCAGTCAAACGAGTTTCTCCTTTTTCTCCGAGGGCAGCAATAGGCTGACAACACACTGACGGGGGGGTGGGGGAAATATAGGCCGACAACACACTTACCGTGGGGGGATATAGGCCGACAACACACTGACCGTGGGGGGGATATAGGCCGACAACACACTGACCGTGGGGGGGATATAGGCCGACAACACACTGACCGGGGGGAATATAGGCCGACAACACACTGACCGTGGGGGGGGGGGGATCTAGGCCGACAACACACTGACCGTGGGGGGGGAGGGCCGCCAACACACTGACCGTGGGGGGAATAGGCCGACAACAGACTGAGCGTGGGGGGGGGGGGGGGGGGAATAGGCCGACAACACACTGAGCGTGGGAGGGGAAATAGGCCGACAACACACTGAGCGTGGGAGGGGGGGGGGAAATAGGCCGACAACACACTGAGCGTGGGGGGGGGGGGGGAATAGGCCGACAACACACTGACTGGGGGGTAGGGGGATATAGGCTGACAACACACTGACCGGGTGGGGGGGATAGGATGACAACAATAATTTGAGAGAAAGGGAGAAATAGAGGTGCTGGTAAGGTAGCCCGACAACGTTGCACAGGTATGTTGCTGTGACAGGGTGAGCAGGCAAAACAAGTGTGCAGGAGTAGTTAGTGCTGAAATAATATAAGTTAACACATTACATGGGAAGGAAAAATTGAAAGCTTGACAATAAACAACCAGTACAGGCCTCTTCAAAACGTAAAGCCTAGCTCTTTTTGCCACCTTCTGCTGCATAGGTGACCATTAACATAAATCTGATCAAATGACAGAGAGACTAGCCCAACATCAAAAACACAAAATCCCAAGTCTTCCTCAATAGACATCTGTGCATAACCATAAGCAGCACAGAGCAATTTTCAAGACTCAATGGCCCAAATCCAATATTTGACTTGAGTTAAACACAGGTGTCAATGGAGCTCGATCTCAAGTTAGGATGCAATCCAATGTACATACCGAAACAATAAGCATACTGTATTAGATTTAAGTTAATATAGTTATCATGTGTTAGATATAGGATATAGGCCGACAACACACTGACCGTGGGGGGGGGATATAGGCCGACAACACACTGACCGTGGGGGGGGGGATATAGGCCGACAACACACTGACCGTGGGGGGGGGGAATTAGGCCGACACACTGACCGTGGGGGGGGGGAGTAGGCCGACAACACATTGACCATGGGGGGGGAATAGGCCGACAACACACTGACCGGGGGGAAATAGGCCAACAACACACTGACTGGGAATAGGCTGACAACACACTGACCGGGTGGGGGGGATAGGATGACAACAATAATTTGAGAGACAGGGAGAGATACAGAGGTGCTGGTAGCCCGACAACGTTGCACAGGCATGTTGCTGTGACAGGGTGAGCAGGCAAAACAAGTGTGCAGGAGTAGTTAGTGCTGAAATAATATAAGTTAACACATTACATGGGAAGGAAAAATTGAAAGCTTGACAATAAACAACCAGTACCGGCCTCTTCAAAACATAAAGCCTAGCTCTTTTTGTCCCTTCTGCTGCATAGGTGACCATTAACATAAATCTGATCAAATGACAGAGAGACTAGCCCAACATCAAAAACACAAAATCCCAAGTCTTCCTCAATAGACATCTGTGCATAAACATAAGCAGCACAGAGCAATTTTCAAGACTCAATGGCCTGAATCCAATATTTGACTTGAGTTAAATACAGGTATCAATGGAGCTCGATCTCAAGTTAGGATGCAATCCAATGTACATACCGAAACAATAAGCATACTGTATTAGATTTAAGTTAATATAGTTATCATATGTTAGATAAAAAGTTGAATTAAACAGTAGCAAGTTGGCATAAACAGGCAAGCGGATTAATTCCTTTTATTATTTTTATAAAAATGTACCGACAGATTGACTTTTTTTCTTCTTCTTTTTTTTAAAGTGACCAAATGCCCCATTTACATTTTCAAAGGAGATGTTTACACAAACCACGAAGCAACATTAACTTAAAAAAATGAAGTTTTGTACAAAGTAACTCTGACACTGAAAGTAAAGTATGAAGCGAAACCTGCTACTGGGTCCAAATTTGCCCTAACGCACTGTCACATGCACACTTAAACAGGGATGGTTATGCATTAGGATCAGTCACTTTACTGAGAACGGAGTTAAAATGGCATGGAGTGATTTTAGTGTCTCTGCTTGGAGTGGCAAGGCAACAACATAACTGGTATAAAAACAACTTACAACATAGCATGCAAATACAAAAAAGTCCATAGTTTTCCCATTAAAAAATATATTTTTTTTAAATCCCCTTGTTTTTCAGATGTTCAGATATGTGCCAATTGTGCACCCGTAGAGTGGTGCCACCATCTCTCCCTTCCCCATTGCAAGCAGGCCTCACTCACGGTTCCATGGTTTGGAAGGACATGCTAATTCCACACCAGAGTGAAGAGATGGCTTCAATAGTCGCACACTTAAGATCCTCTCTGTCTCTATAGGTGGCCTTCTACTACAATTCCAGGAAAGCATGACAGTGTTGGAGGAACAATAGGCTGATCAACAAACATTTCCCACCATCACACAACAGCCGGCCCCACTTCGGTTGAGGCCCGTGAGAATGTTGTGCCCTGGACGTTGTGTTGACCTTGTCATGACGTTCAGAGGACGTGCAGCAATGGGGCCCCTGACGAGTCAGTCTCTGTGTCATGCTGGTAGTGAGAGTAGGCTGCAGCTGAGCTGGAGGAGTCATCTAGGAGGGCCAGAATAGAGAGAAACATTTACCAGCCAGCATTGGAATGGACAGAGACTACAAGGTATAGCAATAGTTGAAGTTACCACGTTAAAATGGTTACTGAACCACACGATACCGGTTTCCTGGACACTGATTAAGCCTAGTCCTGGATCTAAAAGCTACATATTCTCCATTGAGCATTTTTATTTCCAGGACTAGCCTTAAAATCTGTGTTCAGCAAACTGGCCCTTCATCAAATAGAAATAGAAAATGACATTCTGACACATGATATCCTGGCACACTCCCACAGATGCATATGGTGTGAAACACCACAATGTCCCTCCATTCAAAAGGCGCTGTAACAAGACTCCCGCCCCTCACCTTCTATTCTCACCACCGTATAACAAAAAAAGCTGTAATCAGGGTTACTCCCCAAATTCCATAATAAACCGTTGACCATTATGTGGCAGGCATTTAATGTCACCTGATACGCTGCCTGAGGGGACGACATACACTACCTACCCTGTGCAAATGGGGGAACTGAGATTGGATGCAAGGGGTGTATAAGGTGGCAGAGGGGGGGAGGTGGTATAAAAGCCAGGAGAAAACAGCACATGGAAAAAGGAGGAATGCGAAGGCTTTTATTCTCCAGGAGTCACGTCAAAGCACGGTATGTCACTGGTGATCAGAGGTGTTAGAAAACGCCTGCAGCTGCACTGGGCACTACATTGTCCATAGACTTACCGGAACAGTCAACCCAGAGGTTAGGTCTACTTCCTCTGCTGCCTGCCGCATAGAACCCAGGGTTGCGTTCATTAGGGCACGCAGCTAGAAACATTTTAAAACCTTTTACAAGGGAAAATGAGCGTTTGTAACAAGTCGAGCTAGTCCTTCCCTGTTCCAGTCCGTTTTCTTCCGTTTGGTACCTAAATGAACACTGCCCAGGACAAGTAAAGATAACCATTCCATGAACCACAACAAGGAAACAATGTGTTATTGTTCTGAAAACATGTATTGGATCAGATATGGGAGATTGTTCTAAACTGGAAATAATTACATTGAAATGCTACAGAACCCACCACACTGTAAATAGATGCTGGCTCAGATTCGAGATATACAGTGCATTCGGAAAGTACTCAGACCCCTTGAATTTTTCCACTTTGTTACATTACAGCCTTATTCAAAAACGGATCAAATAGTTTTTTTTCCTCCCCTCAAATCTACACACAATACTCCATAATGACAACAGGTTTTTAGAAATGTTTGCTAATTCATAAAGAGAAATATCACATTTACAATAAGTATTCAGACCCTTTACTCAGTACTGTGTTGAAGCATATTTGGTAGCAATTACAGCCTCAAGTCTTCTAGGGTATGACACTGCAAGATTGGGAGAAAATCTCAAAATACAGATGTGCCATTCTTCTCTGCAGATCCTCTCAAGCTCTGTCAGGTTGGATGGGGCGCGTAGCTGCACAGCTATTTTCAGGTCACTCCAGAGATGTTCGATCGAGTTCAAGTCTGGACTCTGGCTGAACCACTCAAGGACATTGAGACTTGTCCCGAAGCCACTCCTGCGTTGTCTTGGCTGTGTGCTTCGGGTTGTTGTCCTGTTGGAAGGTGAACCGTTGCCCCAGTCGGAGTTCCTGAGTCCTCTGGAGCAGGTTTTCAACAAGGATCTCTCTGTACCTTGCTCCCTTTATCTTTCCCTCGATCCTGACTAGTCTCTCAGTCCCTGCGCTGAAAAACATAGCATGATGCTGCCACCACCATGCTTCACCGTAGGGATGGTGCCAGGTTTCCTCCAGATGGGAGTCTTGGCATTCAGGCCAAAGAGTTCATTCTTGGTTTCATCAGACCAGAGAATCTTGTTTCTCATGGTCAGTCCTTTAGGTGCCTTTTGGCAAACGCCAAGAAGGGCTGTCATGTGCCTTTTACTCAGGAGTGGCTTCCTACCGACCACTCCACCATAAAAGGCCTGAAAGGTGGAGTATTGCAGAGATGGTTGTCCCTCTGGAGCTCTGTCAGAGTGACCATCGTCTTTTTGGTCACCTTCCTGACCAAGGCCCTTCTCCCGATTACTCCGTTTGGCCGGGCGGCAAGCTCTAGGGAGAGTCCTTACAACTCATGCAGTGGTTTTTGCTCTGACATGCACATTTCAACTGTGGGACCTTATATAGAGGTGTGTGCCTTTCCAAATCATATCCACATGTGGACTACAATCAAGGTGTAGAAACATCTCAGGAATGATCAATGGAAACAGGATGCAACAGAGCTCAAATTAGAGTCAAATAGCAAACGGTCGGAATACTTGTGTCAATAAGGTATCTGTTTTAATACATTTCTAAAAACATGTTTCTGCTTTGTCATTATGGGGTATTGTGTGTAGATTGATGGGGAAAAACATTGTATTTATTCCATAATTGATTAAGGCTGTAATGTAACAAAATGTGGAAAAAGGGAAGGGGTCTGAATAATTTCCAAATGCACTGTATCTTATACAGTACACCATCTATGGTATAGGGAAGTACAGGGTCTTGATATAGTAGTAATCTAAGTACTGTAAAATAAGTGGCAAACAATGTTACCGTACGAGCAGGTTTGGCCTAGACTAGCTAGACTAGGGCACGTTTTCTAAAAGCATCTCAGAGGAGTGCTGATCTAGAGCCAGGTACCCCATGTCCTAGAAATCTCATTCATTATGATGTAAAAAATACTAAACTGACCCTATATCAGCCTACTTACTGTGAGACTTTGAAGAATTCATATCCAGAAGTACTTACTTATTCCACTGTAGTGCCTCATCTTCCTGGCTAGTTCGTCCGACCGTGTCAGCTCCGACACTTTCACCTCAGGCTCCACTGTGGTAAAAATACAATGTAGAGTTACTCAAACATAGATGTATATGAAAGAAAATGGAGACTCAATGATACCGAAGAGATGAGACAACAAACACTAGCGCACCAAAAGCATTTCAGCAGAGTCATCTATGGAGACTATGATTATTAGTTTTGGTTTGCAACAAACATGTGAAGTAAGAATAGGGGAAAAGTGGGTGGTTAAATGGGAAAGTAATTCAAAGAATTCATTATTGGATTTTCTGACTTAAATTGAAAGACAAAACTTTATCACCCTTATTCTCTCAAGACTCTCAATACCTGAAATGCACTAGTTATTTTGAATGTATAGATGAATGTGGTAACCCTCTTACTCTCACTGCTGTTAAAGGTGTACGTCATTGTTTCATTGCCACTGTCAGGAAGGAGGGTCCCTCGGTCGTTCCTCCAGTTTGCTCGCGGCTGCTGGTGCACTGGCTCCTGGGCCTGGGAGTTGGAGTTTTTGTTCTTCTTGCCTTTGCGCGTGCTGATGCGGATGACGCCATGCACCAGCCTGCACTCTGCCTCCTGCTGCTCCAGGTTGTAGTCCTGAGCAATGCTGCAGATCAGCTCGCTGATCTCATTGGTCTTCCTTGAGAACGACGAGTCCGACGTGCACTTGGCCAGTTGGTCGATCTGGTGCAGCGCGTAGAGCTCTAGAAGTTTCTTAGTGATGAGCGAGTCAATGTCTGTGCCGCTGTCGCTCAGGTCGTCCAGATCCAGGTCCTCCCGGGAGTAGATGGTGCTGGTGTTGCTGACGGGACGCTGGCTGTCGCCCTTGCCGCCAGGACGCGTCCGCTTGGGGCCCGACGACGTGGGATAGACCACCGTCTGGCCCCCGATGCGGACATCCTTGTAGCGGAAGCTGTCACTGGGAGGCAGCTTGGAGGGCTGCTTGGCAGGCTTGATGCTGGGCTCCAGGGGGATGCCGCAGGTGGGGTTGGACACGGCCACGCCGTTGGGGGGGTGGGGCTGCTCAGGGTCAGCCTTGCCGGGGTGGTCTGTGGAGCTCTCGTTGTTGACAGGCAGACAGAGATCCCGGCTGCCACAGAAGCCACAGGTGAGGACACAGCAGAGGAGAGCCTTGCAGCCACTCCAGCCCATAGAGGCACAGGAGCCACATGCATTTGTGCTCTGGGGTGAGTCCGCTGAGCCAGGGATGAACCCCAGTGTCTCTGACCCCCGCCCGCTGACGCGTCGTGTTGGGGGGGTTCCCCTGCGGCCTTGCTGGCCCTCAGAGTGACGGGTGTGGTCACCATTATACTGTTCCCGTGTATTGTGGTCGACATGGGGGTCCTTGTAGGGCTCTTGGCTGGCAGTACTGTCTCTAGAGATGGTGCGGCCCTGCTTGTAGCCGTCAGCCCTGGTGCTGTGTCCCCTGTGCTGTTTGTCGTGGCCGGACTTCTGAGGAGCCCCTGTGCTGTGGCCAGGCATGGCTCAAAGCACCCGGGACCTTTCAATATGATGGGAACAATGGAATATAAACACTTTATAGTCATATCTGGGGCAGCAGGGTAGCCTAGTGGTTAGTGTTGGACTAGTAACCTGAAGGTTGCAAGTTCAAATCCCCGAGCTGACAAGGTACAAATCTGTCATTCTGCCCCTGAACAAGGCAGTTAACCCACTGTTCCTAGGCTGTCATTGAAAATAAGAATTTGTTCTTAACTGACCTGCAGAGTTAAATAAATATCTAAACACAGTAATTATTGTGCTTACTAATCATCTCTTTTGCCAGTCACAGTCACATGAATTATTTCCTGTTGCAACAAGTAGACTATTGACGCCAAACATCGAACTAATACTGTATTTTGAGATACAGCCCATGGTTAGTTGTTGTATGCTACTTTGCTGATACATGCTTTAATCATGCAATTGGAGAGCATGCCATAGGAAAAAGTCAAAATTCTGATATATTTCAAGTCAATCTACATCGCGTATCAATTCGGCTTGTGGAATTGTCACAACGACTTTGTTTTGGATACATTTTCCGTGCGTGCACTCGGTCTGTTTTGATCGCGTAGGCTACCTAGGTATGCTACCTTTGTAGGTCAATAAAGAAATTGGAAAGTTTGTTAAATATGACTTTTCAAAAAACAAACACATCATCTATAAGGTCACTTTATGTCGGGCTAGAGTTAAGCTTGTTCGAAATTAGGATAAACTTCTTCATACGGTAAACATTTGAAAAGTCAACTTACCGCATAAATCGCTTGGGTTACTTTTGGCAACTCTTGACGCCAATAAAATGACGGAAGTCCGTAAGGAAAACGTTCTTGCTTTGAGTCGAGTTTGTGTGTATCGGTTTCTCAACTCTCCACCTGCGTTTTCTTCACAACAAAGTCAGCCGATTCCAATACATATAACTCCCTACCAACCATATCCACTGAAGACTAAGCTTCTTTTGGTAAATTCCACAGTGTTCTGTTCCTTCGTCTGCCCGTGTAGGTTATTACCTGCGGCTACAGGTAAATCCAAATTCTACAACACCCACCCAGAGGGAAGACGTGACGATCTGAAATGTTCAAAATAAAAGTCCCCCGCGTAATAGTAGAACATGTCAATAAACTAATAATTGCCTTCACATGAACAATATAAATATTTAAGTGACATTTGCAACACGTGTGTTTTAAAACATGTTCCAAGGCCAAATAACCCCAATGCAAATCACTGTATATGGAATATTATTGGCGTGTAAAACAAACTATTCTAGCTGCCACAGTAAAACAATATTGTAGGGAATACTATGTAGGGTCTGTGGAATGTAGGCTATATATGGTGTCTTTTCATGGGGCTCTGAATAATACAGAGTGTTGCTGGCCTTTTACTCCACCCATTCCATTGGCCACAATAAGAATCACTCCGCCCTCAAACTCAACTCTGGACCTGGAAGCTAGCGCCACTGTTTGTTTTCATTGTCAGGGACCGATTTAGACCTGGCACATCGGGTGGGTGCAATTAGTTATCAAGTAGAACAGAAAACCAGAGCAAAATCTATTTCTAGGTGTCGCAATAAATATATTGTAGGGAATACTCAGTAGGGTCTGTAGAATCCATATATGGTGTCATTTCACGGGGCTCTGAATAATACGGGGTGTTGCTGGACTTTTACTACGGACAATACATTGGCCACAATGCAAATCACTGTATATGCATTACATAAGGGCTCATAGAGAAAAAAGTATAATTTGTGCTGATGTAAAAGTGGAGTGAGGAGTACTCAGTAGGGTCTGTGCAATCTATATGTTGTATCATTTCATGGTGTACTGAATAATATGCCGTTTTGATCTACTTTTACTGTGGGCAAACATTTTAAAATGGGTTGTCTGAACACTATATGGCACAAATGTAGCACTGTACTGGAAAAACGATTATTTGTGCCGATGTTTCATTTTATTTGTGTGTATGTTCCTCAACACTGGTGTATCTACCACTTCTGTTCTGAGCAGCCAAACAGCGGAGGTTGGCATTGGCTATTAATTCCCTGTACACCTTATAGTATTATGAAATTACAATGCAAGTTTCTCCCTCTATGGAGCTATACATTTAAAAAATATAAATATATATATGTCTGAAAATGTATGATGTTGAAAATGTACTACACGGCAAGGATTCTACTCTTGAATCTTTCCTGGAAATAGGCCTACCCATGAGAACGTTTTGAAATACCTACCACTTCTCTCCGAAAGGACCCTCTCCCATTCTTCACGAGTCAATGTAACACGCCATTATTTGGAGTGCCTGAATTTGGAGTGGTATGCCTGAATTTGGAGTGGTATGCCTGAATTTGGAGTGGTATGCCTGCATTTGGAGTGGTATGCCTGAATTTGGAGTGGTATGCCTGCATTTGGAGTGCTATGCCTGAATCCAAAATGTGCCTCATCTGAAAGAACACATTTCAGTGTATCCTCTTATTTCGACATCAACCTCTCCAGTTACATGCTGCTCATGTCATTACATTTTGTCATAGAGCTTCATATTTCCTCATCTGATAAACCTTTACCACAACTTTCTGGTGTGGGTTGCACCAATATGGATTAACTCTTAAACTGGGTTAAATCAAGGTTGATCTATTCATCTTGTTGCACCAAATGTTAAAGCTAGTTTTAAATTAATCCTAGTTAAATTAAATCCTTCCTCTAATCTAAGTTTAGTTTTCACTTTAAACCTAGATATATTCTAAGCCTGTTGCTCAATGAATTAAAAATAATATATCAACTTAGATTGGAGATTAATTCTAAACAGCCACTTGAGGTGTTTAACCTGCTAAAATGGCAGCATATCTACTGTGGAAAGTTCCTCAGAGAATAATTAAAGACAGGTTTAATCCTGTTGAGTTTTATGATAATTAACTCATTATTAGTAGGCTATTTACATGCCCATTTGTACAACAATTGAATTGGAGTTCATGATATGCCCAGACTTGGTACGAATGATGATTTTATGCAACATGCTGTAACGGGCCTGATAACGGTAAGATTGTAGTGAAGTAGCACTAACATTAGTTTTGACATGCATTATACACAGTAAATTTGAAAGTGTTAAATCAACACTTTAAGTGTTAAATTTAACACTGTCGGCGAGTACATATGGTCCCACTCTACACAGAGTACAAAGTACACTGATCAAAGTGTTACATTTCTAGTGTTGATTTAACACTGAGGAGTGCAAAAAGTTAACACTCTACTATACTGGCCGGTGTTGATAAACATTTAACATTAAGAGGTAATCAACACTTTGAGTGTTATAGTGACACTCGCTAGTGTTGATCTACGATGACTCCTATTAGAGTAAAAATGTGTTAATGTATTTACTCTTCCCCTAAGTAAATGGAAATTATATTTTGTAAAAGCACTTGAAATTTCACAATAAATTCAAGCAAAGCTGTTTCAACATTCAAATATGTTTATGACCAAACCATAAGTCTCAGCCCTGGGTTAAACTGTCATAAAGTGACAGTAGAATGTAGTCAAAAGAATCCCATGCTCCATTTGACATGAGAAAATCAATAGGTTTGTTGGAAAATGCTGACGTTTACATTAAAAACAAATATGTTTCTCACAACCTAACCATAAGTATCAACTCTGGTTTAAACTGTTATCAAGTGACAGTAGGGGGCAATGTAGTCCAAAACAAATCCCTTGCTCCATATGACATGAGCAAATTCGTGGTACATGATGTCATTTACATGAAATACCACGCATGGTGGACTTTGCTTCAAAACAACTTTAAATGCATGCAAATGATCATCAAAACATAAAGTTTCAAGAGTTGACCCAACCAAAAAAAACATTTTCCTCTTTCTGAACAATAGCCTTCATTTTGTAAAATACTGGCATTTCGATGACTACTTCACCATATATGACCATTGATTTCTATCTGGAAACAAACACTTAAAAAGCCTATGATGTCCAGCAATTAAGTGCTTCAGATAGATTGTCATGCCCTCTTAGTATAGGAGAAAACACAATATTTACCATTTGTAGTAGTAACAGAAGCAGCTGCCAGTATTTATCATCTTTCTGTACCAGATAACCAAATATCAATGGCAAATTACAGAGCAGACACCAAGACTGAATAGCATTTAGACCCAAGTCATTGCTCCCATCATCCAATTTGAGTGCAGGTGGATGATTCCTCCTCTCTGTGTAGCCATAGTTAAATGAACGAACTCTACCTTACACATCTTCAGCAGTCACGAAGTTGGCTTGTATATACTGTAACACAAGTTTTGACCTTAAATGGTGTACCTCCTAAAATATAATGCATTATATCAACATAAAAATGGTCTGTAATATTGAAGTACTGCAGAGATGTCAGGACCCGGTTACGAACCTGAGTCTCCGGAGTGAGAAACAGTCACTTAACCAACTGAGCCACGAATAGCCAGCAGAACCCAGAAGATGAGGCAGACACAGCAGTACTTAAGACGGTGTATTTAATAAAGTAAAAAGGAGAAGTCCTTAAATACAAAAATGGCAAATCCAAAAGGTGGTAGGAACAGCACAAAAAAGCCTCAAGAGATACTCAAAAACAAAAACAGAATTCCACAAGAGCATCCACCGGAATCGACAAGAATACACAGAACACTAGGGCTGGGTGCTAACATACAAACACAGAGCACAGAACTGAGGGAAACTAAGGGTTTAAATACAATCAGGGGAAACGAGGCACAGGTGCAAATAATAATGGGGAACAAGGGAAAAACATAAGGTCAAAAAGCACAATGGGGGCATCTAGTGACCAAAACCCGGAACAACCCTGGCCAAATCCTGACAGAATCCCCCTAGGAACGGCTCCTGACATTCCTACCAGCTCTCTCAGGGTGGAGGGCCCTGAACTGACGAATGAGGTCAGGGTCCAGGATGTCTTTGGCAGGAACCCAGGAGCGCTCCTCGGGACCGTAGCCTTCCCAGTCCACCAGATACTGCCAGGACCGCTGCACCCGGCGGGAATCCAGTATCCGATGGACGGTATAAGCCGGCTGGCCTCCAATGACACGAGGCGGAGGGGGAGGTCTGTCTGCCGGGACAAGGGGAGAAAAAACAACAGGTTTTAACAATGAAATGTGAAATGTGGGATTAATCTTAAGGGATCTGGGTAAGTGTAGGCGATAAGAAACTGGGTTAACTCTCCTGGCAACCTTGAAGGGACCGATGTATTTTTGGGAGAGCTTGCGAGACTCCACCCGTAGAGGTAAGTCTCTTGTGGAGAGCCAGACTCTCTGGCCGGGGCGCAGGGTAGGCCCGGGACGGCGACGTCTGTTGGCTTGTTGTTGGTACCTCTGTGAGGAACGCATAAGATTAAGACGGGTCTTCCTCCACATAAGCCGACAGCGTCTGACGAACTTCAAGGCTGAAGGCACTCTGACTTCTGCCTCCTGGTCCGGGAACAATGGAGGAGCATAGCCAAACTGACACTCGTGCGGGGACATACCAGTGGAGGAGGAGCGCAAGGTGTTGTGCGCGTATTCGGCCCAAACAATAAAGGATGACCATGTGGACGGGTTGTCACGAGTCATACATCGGAGGGTGGTTTCCAGCTCTTGATTCATCCTCTCTGTTTGGCCGTTGGACTCCGGATGGTACCCTGAAGATAGACTGGCAGAAGCCCCATGAGTTGGCAGAAGGCCTTCCAAAACCTTGAGGCGAACTGGGGACCTCTGTCAGAAACCATATCTTGAGGAATGCCGAAGACTCGGAACACATGATTAATTACCAACTCAGCCGTTTCCTTGGCAGAAGGTAACTTAGTCAGAGGGACGAACCTGGCCGCCTTTGAAAACCTGTCGATTATGACTAGGATAGTAGTATTGCCATGGGATGGAGGAAGTCCAGTAATAAAGTCCAATGAGATATGGGACCAGGGTCTGTGGGGAACAGGTAAAGGGTGAAGGAGTCCTTGAGGGCAGAGGTGAGAAGATTTGCCCTGGCAGCACACGGGACAGGCATTGACGAAAGTGGCAATGTCTTCTCTTATGGTAGGCCACCAGAACTTACGCTGGATGAACTCCAAGGTGCGACCTACGCCCGGATGACAGGTGAGGCGAGAGGAGTGCCCCACAGAAGGACCTGAGTCCTCACTGCCTTGGGGACAAACAACCGATTGGCAGGACCTCCTTTCGGGTCCGGTTCGCTAGCTTGAGCACGTCTCACGGTATCCTCAACTTGCCACGAGATCGGAGCCACAATCTTAGCAGCAGGAAGGACAGGCATGTCCGTGTCATCTCGAATGGCAGGAGCGTAGACTCGGGACAGGGCATCCGGTTTGAGATTCTTCGACCCGGGCCGATAGGTGAGGATAAACTGGAATCGATTGAAGAAAAGAGACCATCTAGCTTGTCTAGAGTTCAACCGCTTCGCCTGCTGGATATACTCCAGATTTTTGTGGTCCGTAAGCACTTGAAACGGGTGAGAAGCCCCCTCGAGCCAGTGTCTCCATTCCTTCAATGCCATCTTAACCGCTAGGAGTTCACGATCCCCCACATCGTAGTTCCTCTCAGTCGGGGTAAGCCGGTGTGAGAAGAAAGCGCACGGATGAAGCTTCTTGTCTTCACCCCTCTGAGACAGGACAGCTCCAACACCAACCTCTGATGCATCTACCTCCACCACAAATGGTTCATCTGTAGTCGGTAGTATCGGGATGGGAGCAGAGAGAACGCGCTGCTTGAGTCCTTGGAAGGCCGTCTCAGCTTCTCTTCCCCACAAAAACCTTGCATTGCCACCCTTGGTTAAAGCTGAGAGAGGGGCTGCCACCAAGCTGAAGTTCTTGATGAACTTGCGGTAAAAGTTTGTGAAGCCCAGGAAACGCTGAACTTCCTTAACGGAGTTGGGGGTGGGCCAATCCGCTACCGCCCCTACCTTCCTGGGGTCCATTTGGACTCGACCGGGTTCCACTACAAATCCCAGGAATTGTACTCGGGATGAATGGAATTCACATTTTTCCGGCTTAACGTACAGATGGCTGTCCAGGAGGCGTTTGAGTACTTGTCTGACATGCTTAGTGTGTTCTTGAAGGGAGCTCGAAAAGATGAGGATGTCATCCAAGTAAACGAACACAAATATGTTAAGCATATCCCTAAGCACATCGTTTATGAGCGCTTGGAACACCGCTGGGGCGTTGGTCAGGCCGAAGGGCATCACCAAGTATTCATAGTGACCAGTAGGCGTGTTGAAAGCGGTCTTCCACTCGTCACCAGGTCTGATCCGCACAAGATGGTATGCGTTCCGCAGGTCAAGCTTAGTGAAAACAACTGCTTCCTGGAGCAGCTCGAAGGCTGTGGCCATAAGGGGTAGCGGGTAACGGTTACGGACGGTTATGGCATTGAGTCCCCGGTAGTCGATGCAAGGACGTAATCCACCGTCTTTCTTGGCCACAAAGAAAAACCCTGCTCCCGCCGGGGAGGTGGATGGACGCATGAGGCCTGCTTCCAGAGCGTCCTTGATGTAGGTATCCATAGCAGCTCGTTCGGGTGGAGATAGGGAAAAGATCCGACCCCTGGGGGGCAAGTGCCCGGAAACAGGTCGATGGGGCAATCGTAAGGTCTATGGGGTGGTAGCATGGTGGCCCTCTGTTTGCTAAACACCAGTTTGAGGTCATGGTAACACTCGGGAACTCGGGTCAGGTCGATGGATTCTAAAGACTCGGGAGTAGAACTCGGGAATTCTGGAAAATACAAGTAGCTTGGCACGTAGGACCCCACTGCTTGATAGTGCCCACAGACCAGTCGATGTGAGGGTTATGGCTGTGAAGCCAGGGGTATCCAAGGACGAGAGGGAACTTGGAACAGGAGATCAAATGAAAGTTCATCAATTCCTGGTGTTGTGAAACTGAAAGTCACAAGGAGGTAGTGACATGAGTGACAAGTCCAGATCCCAAAGGGCTTCCATCCAATGTAGTGACCCTCATGGGTTCACTTAGAGGTTCAGAGGGAACGCCATTCTCCTTCGCCCAGACACCATTCATGAAGTTACCTGCGGCTCCAGAGTCTACCAAGGCTTGAAGGTGAAGCTTGTGGTTGTCCCAGGAGAGGGTGACTGGAATGAGCAGACGGGAGTTGGACGGATGGGAGGAGGTTATGTTTCCCGTTACAGTTCCCCCTGGTCTGTACGGGACAGAGCGTTTCCCTGGAGCCCGGGACACGTGGAACGGAAATGGCCCGGTTTGCCGCAATATAGACAGCGTCGCTCCTCATCCAGCGGTCTCTCTCAGCCTGGGAGATGCGTCCAATCTGCATGGGTTCCGATGGAGCCAGCGAGGATAAAGGTGGGGACTCGGAGCTGGGACTGATAGGGGCTAGAGGTCTACGGTTGAGTTCTCTCTCTCTCAGACGCTGGTCAATGCGTGAGGCCAACTTGATCAGGGACTCGAGATTGTCCGGTGGTTCCCGAGTGGCCAGATCATCTTGGATAGTGTCGGAAAGGCCTTTCAGAAAGCACACCGTGAGCGCCTCGTTGTTCCAGCCACTTGCTGCTGCCACCGTGCGGAACTGGATGGCATAGTCCGTCACGCTGCGCCAACCTTGGTGGAGAGTCAGGAGCTGTTTGGCTGAGTCAGAACCACTGCTTGGGCCTTGAAACACTCGTTTGAATTCCTCAGCAAAGGCAGAGTAGCTGGCACAGCAGGAACTATGGGCATCCCACACAGCAGTAGCCCAGGCCAGGGCTTTTTCCGACAGCAGGGTGATGATATAAGCGATCTTAGACCGGTCGGTGGGAAACGACGAGGGTTGTAGCTCAAAGGAGAGAGAACATTGGGTGAGAAACCCTTTACAAGCACTTGGATCACCTGAGAACCGTTGGGGAGGTGGAAGACGAGGTTCAGCCAGGGGGTTAACTGCCATGGGTACGTGAATCTGAGGTACTGGGACGGGAACTGTTGCCGGGGTAAGACGATCAGATATTTGCTTAATGGAAGTCAGCATCTCCGACAGAAGATGAGAATGTCTAGCCATTAAGGCCTCTTGCTGAACCAGGGCGGCTTCGTGGCGTTGGACAGTCTCCTGGTGGTGGGACAGCATGGCAAAAGGTCCTGGGAACTGGCTGCCTCTGGGTTCATTTTTGGCTCTGTGTTTCTGTCAGGACCCGGTTACGAACCTGGGTCTCCGGAGTGAGAAACAGTCACTTAACCAACTGAGCCACGAATAGTCAGCAGAACCCAGAAGATGAGGCAGACACAGCAGTACTTAAGACGGTGTATTTAATAAAGTAAAAAGGAGAAGTCCTTAAATACAAAAATGGCAAATCCAAAAGGTGGTAGGAACAGCACAAAAAGCCTCAAGAGATACTCAAAAACAAAAACAGAATTCCACAAGAGCATCCACCGGAATCGACAAGAATACACAGAACACTAGGGCTGGGTGCTAACATACAAACACAGAGCACAGAACTGAGGGAATCTAAGGGTTTAAATACAATCAAGGAAAACGAGGCACAGGTGCAAATAATAATGGGGAACAAGGGAAAAAACATAAGGTCAAAAAGCACAATGGGGGCATCTAGTGACCAAAACCCGGAACAACCCTGGCCAAATCCTGACAAGAGAGTTCAATAATCCAGCATGCTTCACACCGTACACATGAGGTAGTGTTACGTTTGACTGAATAGTTTGACAATTTTCTTAATTTTAGATCAGTAAATCTATGATGAACGGTTTTAAACTATGATTAGTGACATGTTGCACCAATATAAGAGGTATTTTGTGAGTTGAAACGGAGTAGCTGGACAATTTGACAAATGAGGCCACACAGTTGCTGTTCCTTGATAAAATATTAACAATGTAAGGCTAGAACTTCTCCAACTCCATCGTGAAATGTTATCAAGGGTTGGCTGATTTGAAATAAAATCTGTTATTTGCCAGAACTAGACAGAAACCTCATTCGTTAGCTAACGTTAGCTACTGTAGCTAGCTAGTTTAAAAACCAAGCTAGACAGTGTAACGTTCGTTGTTGGGAGAAAGAGAGGAGGACCAATGCACAGCGTGGTAAGTGTTCATAGCTTTTAATGATGTACTAGAACACTGAACAAAACAATAAATAACAAACTAACAGTCCCGTAAGATGAAAGACAAAAAACACTAAACAGGAAATAACTATCCACAACTCAAAAGTGAAACCAGGCTACCTAAGTATGGTTCTCAATCAGGGACAACAAATGACAGCTGCCTCTAAATGAGAACCATACCAGGCCAAACACAGAAATCCCAAATCATAGAAAAAAGAACATAGACAACCCACCCAACTCACGCCCTGACCATACTAAAACAAAGACATAACAAAAGAACTAAGGTCAGAACGTGACAGATAGCATCAAATATTATTTATTATTGTCATTACTTAACGTTATTTCTACGTTAGCCACCTGATCATGGCCCTTAAAAAAACGTCACCGTTTCTCAAATCGGATGAAAGCGTGCTGGGAAAAAAATAAGCCAAAAAGGATGCAATAGACCGGAACCGAAGGGTGGTCTCCGTCCAAGTGAATTGATCCTATCACCCATAAGATATCCGAGACTCATCCCCAGCAGTTTGCCCCTCTTCATAACCCCTATGATAACGATGGACAACTCGACCCAACAATATTTATTTAGCAAGCATAAATAGCTGGTAAAGATCAATGGCTATAATAATGCACGTCAAAACTAACGTTAATGCAACTTTACTACAATGTTACCACCATCACGCGTAACAAATCAAAATCAAATCAAATCAAATCAAATTTATTTATATAGCCCTTCGTACATCAGCTGATATCTCAAAGTGCTGTATAGAAACCCAGCCTAAAACCCCAAACAGCAAGCAATGCAGGTGTAGAAGCACGGTGGCTAGGAAAAACTCCCTAGAAAGGCCAAAACCTAGGAAGAAACCTAGAGAGGAACCAGGCTATGTAGGGTGGCCAGTCCTCTTCTGGCTGTGCCGGGTGGAGATTATAACAGAACATGGCCAAGATGTTCAAATGTTCATAAATGACCAGCATGGTCAAATAATAATAAGGCAGAACAGTTGAAACTGGAGCAGCAGCCCAGCCAGGTGGACTGGGGACAAAAAGGAGTCATCATGTCAGGTAGTCCTGGGGCATGGTCCTAGGGCTCAGGTCCTCCGAGAGAGAGAAAGAAAGAGAGAAGGAGAGAGTTAGAGAACGCACACTTAGATTCACACAGGACACCGAATAGGACAGAAGAAGTACTCCAGATATAACAAACTGACCCTAGCCCCCCAACACATAAACTACTGCAACTTCAACCACCAACTTACCATCCTGAGACAAGGCTGAGTATAGCCCACAAAGATCTCCGCCACGGCACAACCCAAGGGGGGGCGCCAACCCAGACAGGATGACCACATCAGTGAATCAACCCACTCAGGTGACACACCCCTTCCAGGGACGGCATGAGAGAGCCCCAGTAAGCCAGTGACTCAGCCCCTGTAATAGGGTTAGAGGCAGAGAATCCCAGTGGAAAGAGGGGAACCGGCCAGGCAGAGACAGCAAGGGCGGTTCGTTGCTCCAGAGCCTTTCCGTTCACCTTCCCACTCCTGGGCCAGACTACACTCAATCATATGACCCACTGAAGAGACGAGTCTTCAGTAAAGACTTAAAGGTTGAGACCGAGTTTGCGTCTCTGACATGCTTAGAAATTCTAGGGACAATTAGGACGCCTGCGTCTTGTGACCGTAGCGTACGTGTAGGTATGTACGGCAGGACCAAATCAGAGAGATAGGTAGGAGCAAGCCCATGTAATGCTTTGTAGGTTAGCAGTAAAACCTTGAAATCAGCCCTTGCTTTGACAGGAAGCCAGTGTAGAGAGGCTTGCACTGGAGGAATGTCATCAAATATTTTGGTTCTAGTCAGGATTCTAGCAGCCGTATTTAGCACTAACTGAAGTTTATTTAGTGCTTTATCCGGGTAGCCGGAAAGTAGAGCATTGCAGTAGTCTAACCTAGAAGTGACAAAAGCATGGATTAATTTTTCTGCATCATATTTGGACAGAAAGTTTCTATATCATACACCCCAATTTAGTTGTTGTACAAAATGGGCACGTAAATAGCCTACTAATATTGAGTTAATTATCATTAAACTCAACAGGATTCAACCTGTCTCTAATTATTCTCTGAGGAACTCTGTCGTTTTGGTCTCTCCACAGTAGATATGCTGCCATTTGGTGCAACAAGATTAATAGATAAACCTTGATTTAACCCAGTTTAAGAGTTGGTTGGTGCAACCCACCATTAATCATAGATTTACTGATCCAGATTTAAAATTAATTTGTGCAAACACATCTCTGATTAATTATAAACCTAGATTTACAAAACCTAGATTAGATCTAATCCTAGATTCGTTTAAATTGTGTTGGTGCAACCCACCCTCTGTCTCTAAGTGATACTATTCATTCCCAATATCTTGCGTGTCTGAGATTTGATTGAGCTGCACCACTGACACTTCCTCATAAGAACTCTTGGCTACATCCGGATGAAAATCAGAAGCAAGTTCTTTATCCTCAAAAGTCTGAACACTTTGCATATTTAGTTGGCAGTCTGAGCGTCTTCTATGAGCAGTTGACATTCCCTCATTTAAACGCTCCACAGGCAATATGTTTTGAACCTGAGCCTCGTTTACATTCTCTGATTGTACTATTTTGTTTAATCTCACCTTGTTGTCACTAGCAACAGAATGTATAAATGTGTCACAGTCATACAGGTATGACAGCCAATCATTGTTGCAGTCTTTGAAGCAGTTGGCTTCTTAACAAATCCCCTGCTAATAATCCATATTTGGCACTACCATTAGCGCAAGGCAAGAGGGCATGAAAGTTGTGTATGGAATGGCAATTCATTTCAACTTGGGTAAGCAACAACAAAAAAGTGTTACGGGTTTTGTTTTTCCAACGGATATTCACAACACAAAAAGAGTCAATTCATTTATTGTTTTGGAATTAATTTAACATGCAGGACTCAATGTAGGCATTACAAGAAAGACAGAGTAATAACCAGCAGGCTGTTTGACACAGCCCCCTGAAAACGGAACATATTTGGTTAGTAGAACCGCAACTGAGTATTTTCCACCCAAGTTTATTTGAGACAGGTAATAACGTGTTCTCTTTACCAGTATGTGGTCTAGCAATGACTAAAATATGAAATCACATTCATATGCTTTTGGGCCACATATTTGGCTGACGGCGACAACATAACATGCTAAAATGGTAGCTGTCCGTGGTGCTGATATGTGTCTCACTGTTCAAATTTCAACATAAAGCTTCCTATGACCTGGCTTTTTGTTCAAACTCACCTGTTTTGTATTTTAGGGACTGTAGTGAGTAGACTGGACCCTGGTTTTATGAACACACAATCAATCATTGTACAGTGCTATATTTGTACTGCACAGTGTCCAGGCAAACCACTTTAAACTGTTTGACCACAGTAAAAGTCCAGCAACACTCCATATTATTCAGAGCCCCATGAAATTACACCCTATAGATTCTATTGACCCTGCTGAGTATTCCCTATAGTACTTTTACTGTGGCACCTAGAATCGTTTTTACTCTATAAGCCAATATGTATTCCATACACAGTGATTCGCATTGTGGTCAATGGAATGGGTAGAGGTAAAATCCAGCCACACTTTCATATTATTCAGTGCCCCATGAAATTACTCCATATATATTTTCTACAGAGCCTACTGATTATTTCTTACAGTACTTTTACTGCGGCACCTAGAATAGTTTCTGCTCTAAAAGCCTATATGTATTCCATATACAGTGATTCACATTGTGGCCAATGGAATGGGTGGAGCAAAAGTCCAGCAACACTCTGTATTTTTCAGAGCCTCATGAAATAACACCATATATAGATTCTACTGAGTACTCCTGACCCCACTTTTACATAAAGACAAAAATAATTGTTTTTCATGTACAGTACTATATATGTACCATATAGTTTCCAGGCACCCCATTTTAAGCTGACCATAGTTCAAACTCATCTGATTTGTATTCTAGGGATTCTGGTTAGTAAGTAGACTGGACCAATCAATAGTTTGTTCTGTACAGTGCAATTTTCTTTTCAATACAAAAACAATACTGTTACTTTTCTTAAACAGAATTGCATTCTTCAACAATAGTACCAGTAAATAAACTCGAATCCTACTATCAAAATAATTATATATTTTTAAAAAATGTAATTGTTGATTTTTTTTTACAAATAGGCTATTAATTTGTTCTTGATATTAATTTACTTAAGCTCCAACCATTTCTCAATGTGCTCCACCTTATAGTTTTCTTTATCTTATATAAAGTAGTAATTCTCTTTAGTTTTCTCTTTAGTTTTCCCCCGTGTAATTATAATTTTAACATTATGCACTATGCAAAGCTGCAAAAAATATTGATTTCGTATCATACACATAGCGTTTTACCGTGGACTTGTATTTTGAAGGCAACATTTGAAAACCGAAAGTCTAAATGCTAAATGCCATGATGCCGATCACAGAGTTTCTAAACCCAGAGGTACTACATCGCGAGACTTCCGGGAACGCCCAAGAAACAGACCAAACAGACCAGGCCGGTGTTTGGGGTTTATAAAGTCAATGAGAGAAGTGGAACGTTCTTCTTAGTTGTTAATTTTCTTGAAATGTAATGGCAAAAACTAGATTCGAGCCAACGTCTGTAGTAGTTGGGCATGTTATTACTCCAACCTCGTGAAAGTGGAAAACTAACAAGTTGTCATTTTTGGCAAAAACTACTTTATAAAGGAGTGCCTTTGATTTGACGGTCTGCACATGCGCAGTTCGATGCCAGACGACCGTTAGACCTGATGATGTGTATCGACACTACCGGTCAAACGTTTTTGAACACCGAATCCCTCAACGGTTTTTCTTTATTTTGACTATTTTCTACATTGTAAAATAATAGTGAAGACATCAAAAATCAAGGCAACGGTAAGAATCTCTGGATTAACTATCTAAGTATAGTAATGAATAAATTGGCGAAATTTCTTAAAAAATTAACAATTCTGTGAACTGTCTTGTGCAAGTTATAAATTAACACAATACCTATTAGCAAAGGTGTCAGTTAGACTTGCAGGAGCTTGCAGGGATTTGTAGTTTTGCATGATGTGTACTTTGATGCTAATTAGCATTTTAGAGTCTGAGAGTAAAGAAAGCTGAAAATATTGATATGTCACCTTGTCCAAGAGAGATTTGCATGGTTATCAAAATATCACGCCAGGGTAAGCCTACACGAATCACACCCTCATTTGAAGCCTTTCAAAATTATTATGTTATTGTGGTCAAATTGCAGTCTCAATCAAATCTTATTTGTCACATGCATCGAACACAACAGTGAAATGCTTACTTACAGGCCCTTAACCATCAATGCAGTTTTAAGAAAAATAAGTGTTAAGTAAAAAAAAAATAGATAAGTAAAGTGACTATGCATAGATAATAAACAGAGAGTAGCAACAGCATAAAAGAGGGGGATGGGGGTAATGCAAATAGGCTGGGTAGCCATTTGATTAGCTGTTCAGGAGTCTTGTGGCTTGAGGATAGAAGCTGTTAAGAAGCCTCTTGGACCTAGACTTGGAGCTCCGGTACTGCTTGCCGTGTGGTAGTTATAAACGTATTTGTAATTATATTCTGCCTGGGAGGGCATAGGTCCATACACTGGGGAGCCAGGCCCAGCCAATCAGAATTAGAATTAGTTTTTCCCCACGAAAGGGCTTTAATACAACAACAAAAAATACTCATCAGCACCCCCCTCCCCACTAACAGGAATGTAAACAAATGTGTGCACAAAATTTTAGATAAATAAGCTTTTTGTGTGTATGGAAGATTTCTGGGATCTTTTATTTCAGCTCATGAAACATGGGACCAACACTTTACATGTTGCGTTTATATTTTTGATCAGTATAGTTTTGTAATTGACTAAAACAAGCAGACAACAAGAAAATGTAGTTTGAAAGAGGTCAAGTTTTTGCTGTGAACCAATAGGGAAACCTAGGTGACCACAGGTTGTTTCCCCCACAGGCGGGAAGGGTCACAATGTTCTATCTAATACCGACTGAGTCTATCCCAGCTGCACTTGGATAGGGAGAAACTCATTAAAAAAACACAAGAACAGACAAACTCTTCTCCTTCCTGCCATTTACCATGCAATGAATTGTAGGTGCATCGACCACTCCATGAATCTAATTCCATAGAGCAAAGTCAAATTTTTCCGCTACTCCATAAATGGCAGGTGCCCTGCTTCGAAAATCAAAGCACGACACATCATATTCATCAGTTCCAGTGAGATCCAACAGACGTTTCAACTGATCAACACATATACAAGAAATCAAAACAAGCCCACGTCTCATCATTTTACTTTACCCATTGCTTTCTTCACCAGTTTCGATATTTTTTATATTTGAGTCATTTAGCAGACACTCTTATCCAAAGCAACGTACAGTAGTGGATGGGTACATTTTTGTCATTTTTCCCCACACTCGTCCCCCATGGGAATCAAGCCTACAATCCTGGCGTTGTGCAAGGGCCATGCTCTACCAACTGAGCCGCACGGGATCACTAAGTTGGGGTCCACACGGATCCACTAAGTTGGCGATATTTCCCCAAAACACATTCCTACTAGATACGATGGGGTATCTGAAGCACTAGACACATTTATCACAACAACTTTCCTCCCCTTTCCATTCTTTTGGACAAAAGTCCGCTCATCCTTTTTTCCACCGCCCTCATATTCAAGCTCCACATCCAGTTCCGCCATTTCGCAGTGTGTCGGCCACCAGGTGGATATCTATTCATATGACATGTTTATCATCCAGTAGTCGGCGCAATTTGTGAAGTATCTGACCAGAGATCTACTGATATGTGTAGCATCAGAGATATGGAACGCCCAGTGTCACTTGAAATATATACATTTCAGTCAAGAAATAATTAAACGTGGAAATTAAATAGAGAAATTGAACATGCAACACAAAAATAAATAAATAAATAGCCTAGACCGAGCAATTGGAAAATAAATTCTGAACTGGAAAATAAATATACAAAAAATAAAATACACAAATAAATAAATACATAAATTGAGGATTATACATGGCGTATGAACAGAGGCCCAAAATACACATCTTTCCAACTTTCCTCATCCAGACAGGTCTGCTCGATCCTGCTCTCTTCCCGCTCCCAAGCTCAGTTAGTCGGGTAAGAGGTTCTCCAAACATGGGTCCAAACCTGGGTATATTAGCATCTCTGATGGTATGGTGAGATCTTTGTCCGGTGGTGGACTGTGTCATTGTCCAGTGTTTGTAGATATTTCTCAGAACTGGCTGCGTGTCTATGTTGATGGGAGGGGTGCTGGCCCATTGCTTCGGGATCAAGGGGGGCATCAGGGTTTTAAACTGCCTAAACATCTGTAAAGCAAAACCCACCCAGATAACAATACTGACAAACTTCATTTCGGAGTCAAACTTCAAAGTAATTTGTCTATAACGAAGTACAAATTGAAAAGCAACCTTCCCTCAGGCGATTTGTGATGTTCATTTCGTTTGATGGGACTCTTGGAATTGGGTTGTTGTGTCGCTGCAATACAGTGTCACAGAAGGGTACATGTCATCCCTTTGTTAGATATGACAATAGAATTAGTGGCCTAATTATATGGTGATTTTTAACAGAGACATAGTGTATAGACTCATGCCAGTAGAGGGCACCCTCATACATTTGACTGATTTGACCCAAACGGGTTAGATTCCTGAAGAGTCCATTTTTTTAACCCTGGCCTAAACTCACTATAGGAGCTAGTCACACAATAATAGCCATGCCTCAGCCTAAAAGTGGCAGAACTTCTGTATATTTTTCACTTGACTGCATTAAATAACTGATGTGAGTGGAGCTTGCTGGTGTAAAACAGCTGCCTGGAAAATGTAGCTGGTGTGGTGAGGTGATTTTATTCCTTGGTAAAAGGGTGAAAAGGAACTGTTTAAACACATTCAATGTCGATATCATAGATTTCTGTTTCCAATTCAAATAAGGGTGCAAGCACCTCCAGTAGCTGAAAAGGCATAGAGCAAAACATGGGCTCATCAGTCACGTAAAACCATTGAAACGCTTCCAGGTCATGTTTGCTTTGAGTTTACAAACCTTTTATCTCCTCTCCTTTATTGTGCAGACTTTCTGTAGGTTATGACCCTCTCTTCCAACAAATAATGAGTGAGCCGGGAGGAATGCGCTGCCTCTTCTGCTCCAAGTGCGTGTAATTAGAGGACTGGCTTTGACCTTACTCAGTGCATGGTGAATATCAGCCCATTTACTGTCTTCAGTAGAGTGCATGTAGACCTTGCTGGGATTATTGATGATAGCCAGCGTTTCCAGGTGTTTTCGAAATCCTGCCAGTGCGCACCACGTCCTCCTTACACCGCCATCATTTTGACAGCAACCGAGGCTGTCACTAGTGTATCAGTGCAATACGTCACTTGCCTTGGGATGACTGAGCATATGTCCTTTTAGCTGAAGATACCACTTTAATAAATGACAAATTTAAAAGATGGACATGACATCCTTGTAGCAAGCAATCAATCTGTAAAACGATTTGCACTTTACATTACTGCAACCACGCATCAGACATCATTGCATGCTATGTCATATAATACGATCACTAAAATATGCTTATTGAATAGATAAACTCACACACACCAGAGCCAGTAGCATTGAGGTGGAGATTAATATATACTGTCAGTGTTGCTTTGGTCAATAGCGATCATTAGTTATAAAAGTCCTGCAACTAAACTCACACGCAGGATAGAGAGATGCGCCGATACCTGCAGAGCCAGCAGGTGCAACTCTGACTAGCATCCTTCATCTTGTCCCACTTTCCCCCTACAGACACACTTAATCATCTCCCTTTCCCCATCTGCGCTAAGCAGGAGAGTCACACTAGCCCTGCACAGAGTAACAGAATGGGGCAATGGAGCAGTGGTCATTCCAACAGCTCCCTGTAGAGTTGTAACGTTACTTTAAGACTAAATGGAAACTTACTACAAATGTGATTTGGATAACATCTTGAAAACATGTTTTTATTCAGCACCACAAAGGGGTTTTACAATTGTTTCATTTCAATTATCTTTACATAACACTGGTAAGTTATGCACGTGAGTTTAAACACCACACTAGATCCTGCTTCATCACTTCAATACCACATCACTTCTGCACTCTGGAGATATGTGCCCATTCTTTCTGTCTTGCCCTGTCACATCTGGTTACAAAGTCAGTTAAGGACGAAGATATGACTTAGTGCAGTGTACAATCATTCAATCTTCCCAAAAGAGTAGACATTCAAGGTTAGTTTTGCAGTCAAGACCCTTCAGATAGGCTATATTGCTTTGGTTCCATCTAGATATGTCAATAAGACCCACAAAGTATAATATAATAATACATACAACACCAAAGACGGATAGCAACTTGGTTAAATCTATGCAAGTTAGTAAAAATGTGGCCACAGCAAGAGAGGCATCAAGGTTATGCAGGTACCACGAGCCCGGCTGTTCACACTTAAAATAGTCTCTCCATTAAATAGTGTAATTCCATCACTTATGTAAGGATAAACTGTGGAACTGTTATACATTTTTATGCTTACATAAGTTATGTAATTATATTCAACATATTGTACAGAAATGTATGATACAGGTAAGTCCCTCACACGTGTGTGCATGGTTGGGCAGAAACTGATGATATGTAATCTGATTACAAAAGAAAAAAATGTACTTTTAATCAGTTATGTTACCAGCCCAAAATATCAGATTACAGATGCTTTTGAAAAACTAGATGATTACTTTCAAATTCATAAAGGATGTCTGCTGTTTTCTCAATGACATTTAATTCAGCATTGATAAAAAAACAGGTTTAAATTAGTTCCACCAGAGCAAGTCTGACCACAAGTCAGAGACCACTATGATGACACACCAAATGTGTGTGTATGGATAATTTTGATCTACTTCTAATAAGGGGAAAGTAAACCGATTTACATTACTGAGTTTGGGTAATCCAAAAGTTACGTTACTGATTACCATTTTGGACAGGTAACTAGTAACTGTAACAGATTACATTTAGAAAGTAACCTACCCACACCTGAATGCAAGTCCACTCCAGTTCAGTTCCATTCCAGGGAATGAGGAATCACAAATCCACCGAGATGGAGCCTGGTTTGAGCTGTGTGTCTGAGGGGATCTGAACTAAACAGGTGTCAGTGGGTAGCTGTGATAAGCGGTTATCTGAGTGAGCCTGTCCAAAACTACCGTTTGTCGGTGGCTTCTCTTCAACTCTGACGTCTTTTGAGAGGTATTCCCGGCGTGGGTCAGTGTCGATTTCATAGCGGTGGTGATACCCCTCCAACACTTCATGGCAGGCATCTCGCGTCTCCACCACCCACTTTTTAATACCTTGCCGGTTGAGGTAGAGCACGAAGAGGAAGACCATGCCCACAAAGCCCAGCACCAGACCCAGGAGGACGTAGGAGGTCTGTAGGGAGAGGTCGCCCACCTCGTCTCTGATTCCGACCAGAGGTGGTGAAATGGCATGGCATCCGACAACTGGGACCCCGAGCGCCCGCAGGGGCCTGTCCTGAAACTCCCAGGGTGAGGCGCAGGTCAGGGCTTCTGCATCCCCCACCTGAGCCTGGGAATTCTTAAGCCACACAGCAAAGTCTTGGATCTCACATGTGCAGACATAGGGGTTGTGGCTCAGCAGGATGCGGGGGGCTTGCCCCAGCCTTTCCAGCTCCCCCAGAGCATCACCTTGGAACGCCCTGAAAGAGTTGCGGGTCAAGTCAAGCAGCTCCAGGCGGCGCAGGCCAAAGAAGGTGCCGTTGTAGACCGATGCTAGGGAGTTGTTACCAAGGAAGAGGTGCTGCAGGCTAGGGAGGTGGGAGAACATCCCTGGGGGTAGGAAGATCAGGCGGTTCCCGGAGAGGTCTAGGCTGAGCAACCCTCCTAGGCCTCCCCAGCGCAGTGCGGTGGTGAGATCTGTCAGTGAGGTGTAGTTATAGAGGGAGCGGCTAAGGTTGAGCTCCTTTAGAGGACTCCCTGGGATGTTGAGGGCTTCAGGGTGGATGAGAGTCAGATGGTTGCAGCTCATGTCCAGGTAGCGCAGGTAGGAAAGGGTAGAGAAGCTGTGGGACGCAACCTCTGTGATCCTGGGAAGAAAGATGGACCATGTTTACAGTCCCCAAACCGCATATTGGACTCAGAATTAATGTTTGCTGAATTATTGTGATGCTCAAATAGGGTATCTAAACATTTCATAAGTTGGTGTGATGGCATTCAGGAGAACATGAAATAATAATTTTATTGTTTTCCTGCTATTTCTCCCCAATTCTGTGATATCCAATTGGTAGTTGTAGTCTTGTCCCATTGCTGAAACTCCCGTATGGACTAGGGAGAGGCAAAGGTCAAGAGCCATGCATGCTCCAAAACACAACCCTGCCAAGCCGCACTGCTTCTTGACACACTGCTTGCTTAACCCGGAAGCCAGCCGCACCAATGTGTCGGAGGAAACATTGTACAACTAGCAACCAGGGTCAGCTTGCAGACGCCCGGACCCCCACAAGGAGTCACTAGAGTGCGTTGGGACAAGGACATCCCGGCCGGCCAAACCCTCCCCTAACCCGGAGAACGCTGGGCCAATTGTGTGCCGCCTCATGGGTCTCCCGGGCACGGCTGGCTGTGACACAGCCTGAGATTGAACCCTGGTCTGTAGTGAAACATCAGAACACAATTCTCTTTGATGAGAATATCTACTCACCTATTGTTGCTCAAAATGATGGTGGTGACATTTTTCAGTTCTTGAAATGTCTCTGATCCAATTCTGAATATATTGTGTCCTGTGATGATCACATTCCTTGTGTATCCTGGAATATCTTGTGGTATGGAGCGAAGGTCCTTGGAAACGCATTTCACTGTGCGCGTCCCAGCAAAGCATTGGCAGCCTGATGGGCACTCCAGGCACTGGTGGGGCGCACAGAGTAGCGCACCAAAAAGTACAAGGATTACCAAATGATGCATAACTCAACAGAAACGTTATAAACTGATAAATACCAGAATATGCAGAAGGAGCAGTTAACGGTGAGTCATATTACGCCGTGTCATGCACATCAAGGAGAAAAAAAAACTCAAGACTCCGGCATAACGGTATAATGAGGTGTTAGCCTTTCTTTAGACGGTGCCAAATGATAGCCCAATGGTTTGTGTCTGCACTGAGTGAGAAGGATGTTTCGTCTGCTGAACAACAGGACCGTCAAGTTGTTAGCTTGACTTGAAATACCGGCGCAGAATCAAGGAGAGGAACAGTGAACGTTTTTTAAAGGCACAGACACGAAAAATATTATACTACACAGAAGAGTAGACCTCTGTGGTGTCTTTGTGTGATATGATTTAACAGTTTATAAACAATGAACAAGTAGGCTATGCATATTAAGTACATTTATTTATTTTTGTTCCAATAAATAACAACACTAAACAGAGGGTAGTGCCCAGGAACCAGTACATATAATAATTTCGCTGGTGCTTATATTTGTCCTGTTACACACAAGTGTGTAATGGAAATGTTTTTTGCGTGGCCAACTGAGGCACCCGCAGGGTTCCGGTATTGTGGTTCCGGTATTCGAACCCAACGTTCGAAATTCGAGGCTACGTGCCGCCCTCACTCGGGCGGAGCTCCCTGTCACCCAAGACCTCAATAACAGGCAGTTAATGACTCCAGCCATCCAAGTCATAGACTGTTCTCTCTGCTACCATACGGCAAGCGGTGCCGATGTACCAAGTCTGGAATCAACAGGACCCTGAACAGTTTCTACCAGCAAGTGGTAAGACTGTTAAATACAGTGCCTTGCGAAAGTATTCGGCCCCCTTGAACTTTGCGACCTTTTGCCACATTTCAGGCTTCAAACATAAAGATATAAAACTGTATTGTTTTGTGAAGAATCAACAAGTGGGACACAATCATGAAGTGGAACGACATTTATTGGATATTTCAAACGTTTTTAACAAATCAAAAACTGAAAAATTGGGCGTGCAAAATTATTCAGCCCCCTTAAGTTAATACTTTGTAGCGCCACCTTTTGCTGCGATTACAGCTGTAAGTCGCTTGGGGTATGTCTCTATCAGTTTTGCACATCGAGAGACTGAAATTTTTTCCCATTCCTCCTTGCAAAACAGCTCGAGCTCAGTGAGGTTGGATGGAGAGCATTTGTGAACAGCAGTTTTCAGTTCTTTCCACAGATTCTCGATTGGATTCAGGTCTGGACTTTGACTTGGCCATTCTAACACCTGGATATGTTTATTTTTGAACCATTCCATTGTAGATTTTGCTTTATGTTTTGGATCATTGTCTTGTTGGAAGACAAATCTCCGTCCCAGTCTCAGGTCTTTTGCAGACTCCATCAGGTTTTCTTCCAGAATGGTCCTGTATTTGGCTCCATCCATCTTCCCATCAATTTTAACCATCTTCCCTGTCCCTGCTGAAGAAAAGCAGGCCCAAACCATGATGCTGCCACCACCATGTTTGACAGTGGGTATGTTGTGTTCAGGGTGATGAGCTGTGTTGCTTTTACGCCAAACATAACGTTTTGCATTGTTGCCAAAAAGTTCAATTTTGGTTTCATCTGACCAGAGCACCTTCTTCCACATGTTTGGTGTGTCTCCCAGGTGGCTTGTGGCAAACTTTAAACGACACATTTTATGGATATCTTTAAGAAATGGCTTTCTTCTTGCCACTCTTCCATAATGGCCAGATTTGTGCAATATACGACTGATTGTTGTCCTATGGACAGAGTCTCCCACCTCAGCTGTAGATCTCTGCAGTTCATCCAGAGTGATCATGGGCCTCTTGGCTGCATCTCTGATCAGTCTTCTCCTTGTATGAGCTGAAAGTTTAGAGGGACGGCCAGGTCTTGGTAGATTTGCAGTGGTCTGATACTCCTTCCATTTCAATATTATCGCTTGCACAGTGCTCCTTGGGATGTTTAAAGCTTGGGAAATCTTTTTGTATCCAAATCCGGCTTTAAACTTCTTCACAACAGTATCTCGGACCTGCCTGGTGTGTTCCTTGTTCTTCATGATGCTCTCTGCGCTTTTAACGGACCTCTGAGACTATCACAGTGCAGGTGCATTTATACGGAGACTTGATAACACACAGGTGGATTGTATTTATCATCATTAGTAATTTAGGTCAACATTGGATCATTCAGAGATCCTCACTGAACTTCTGGAGAGAGTTTGCTGCACTGAAAGTAAAGGGGCTGAATAATTTTGCATACCCATTTTTTCAGTTTTTGATTTGTTAAAAAAGTTTGAAATATCCAATAAATGTCGTTCTACTTCATGATTGTGTCCCACTTGTTGTTGATTCTTCACAAAAGAATACAGTTTTATATCTTATCTGTATTGACCCAATTTTTACACTAACATTTTTGACTCATCACATACGCTGTTGTAACTGTTTATTATCTATCCTATTGCCTAGTCACTTTATCCCTAGTTATATGTACATATCTACCTCAATTACCTCGTACCCCTGCAGATCGACTCTGTACTGCTACCCCACATCAAGGTTAGCGTTAAGCTGTATTTATTATTACTTTTCTATATTTTCTGTCTCTCTGCATTGATGGGAAGCATTTCACTGTTAGTCTACACCTGTTGTTTACGAAGCATGACAAATACAATTTGATTTGATTTTACTAGCCTATGGTATAGCTTATTGCCCATCATTTCTGTAATTCTATCGAATGAGTGGTCATGCATATGGACTACTGTAGAGTATATTAACATTCCCAAGCATGTTGCTTCAGAGAACTTACTGCATGAAAAACGAACACTGTCTGATAAAATATAGTAAACAATTACAAAGTAAAATTATGTTGAGTGGCTATTAGCTGGGGGCATTTAAGAGTGACGGTTAAATGGGGTTTAGGAGTCAGTAAGAGAGACCAATTTGAATTTATGACCATAGACAATATATTTACATTTAAATAATCATCATTTAGCAGATGCTATATCAGTTCTATATATATAGTTATGACTATCCCAAGCCAAACATTCATTTATATGACATTCCTTTCTGAATCTAGTAAAAGGTACTTCAAAACAAGCCAGAACAGCTGGACATAACTGCCCTCATGAGAGTGTGAATGTCAGCACTGCACAAAGAAGTGTCCCATCAAAATGTTTATTCTTCTTCTTTCACTTTTTATGATTACAACGGAGCAGGAAAATCCCTAGAATTATCTCTCCCCTCCGTTTCCCTCTTCGTGTCCCTTGTGTGGTCAGGGCAGGTTGAGCGTTAGGATGAAGGTGACGAGGGCTCCAGTCAACATAAGGAAGGGCAGCCAGGTCTTGAGGAAAGACACACAGCTGGGGAAGGACAGAGGGAGAGAGAGAGCACAGTGAGAGTAGTAATGACAGTCATTAAATCCTCACATTTTGGTTGTTGGTCAAAAACACAATACATTTGTCGTCTATACTGCCCTACAAGGGCAAAACTCAGTAACTACACTTTTTTTTTGTCAAAATTGCGTTAAGACTGAAATCAGGCGTTGTAGTATCTGTTTTGTCTTGTGACATAATCAACTGTTTCAATTATGTTCCAATTCAGAGAAAATTTGAGTTTGAAATTTGCAGTTACTACAAAAACCAAGGAAAACCGCAGTAACTGAAGTTACTGCACTTTGGCTTTGTTCCACCATACAAAGAGCAGTAACTACGCAACAGTGAAACTGAGAAAAAGTGCTTTAAAGTTTATTTGCTTTTCCAGACATATGTTGTAGGTAGATAAGTGATAATGCACTGATGTATTATCTTATTCTGAATTGTTTATGCATATCAACCATGACCACTGATTTGACCTAAGTCAAATATTTTTTTATAGATATAAACATTCTATGTGATGAAACAGTCCTTACCTTATGGCAAAAAAATGTTTGAGGACTGCCTTTGGCTTTTGTAGGGCAGTATATAGAGACCGGTAAGCAAGTGCAGTCGGTTAAATTTCCCAGAAGCCAGGGTAATTTACACAGGCCACTGAGGGCAGACCAACTCTCTAATCTCCCAGAGGTTTACCCCACTCCCTTCACTCTCCTTCCCCGTTCTCCACCCTTGTATCCCCCTCCTCCCGATCCAGCAGTGGGAGCCCCGGCAGAGAGTTGATGTGGTGATGAGGGGGCCACATCTGGCAATGATGAATTACACGGCGCCCCACTGTTTAAGGACGTGGTGCCCTCGGACGATAATGTGTAGGCTGCACAAAGCAGTGACACTAGCTCCCTATGTGGGTCAGGGGAGAATAATGAGGGGGTTTCTCAACAGCATATGTTTCCCCGTGTCTGGAGCTCCTCTGTCCCTCCTGCAGAGCGTTGCCTGCTGGCAGGTGCATGCTTGCTTGTTCAGACTCTGTGCTGTTGCTGTTTTGCATAGTTTGCTTCTGCCCATTTCATCAGCATGTCTGATTCTACTTCCACACCAGTTAGTCAAATGATCCAGAGGGAATGCACATACACATAGAGTGATTGGTCAGTCAGAATGATGCTTTGTGAGTGGCAAGTATTGTTGTACAGAAGGTTCAGTGTTCACGCCTAGGTTAGGACAGGAATGAGCATACTCTGTTACATACAGTAGAGTACCTCTTCATTGCATGATTGCATGGTATCTCACCTGACATGCTTGCCGTGGATAAGGGACCGCAGGCATAGGTTGACCATGTTCCAGGACGTTCTGTTGTCGTAGCGCATGAGGTTAAGGGCCAGGGCCACGTGGGAGTGGCAGTTATCACAGCAGAGGTTGTGCTACAAGAGACAGAGGAAGAAGGCTAGTCAGGTCTAACTCTAGGCGTTTTTTTGTCAATATCACTACAATGGGCCTTTACAATCATTGTACAAAACATGTGCATATAAATACTTTTGCCCCTTACAATAGGCCTTTATTGGAGATGTTCAATAGGCCTTTACTGGAGATGTTCAATAGGCCTTTACTGGAGATGTTCAATAGGCCTTTACTGGAGATGTTCAATAGGCCTTTACTGGAGATGTTCAATAGGCCTTTATTGGAGATGTTCAATAGGCCTTTACTGGAGATGTTCAATAGGCCTTTACTGGAGATGTTCAATAGGCCTTTACTGGAGATGTTCAATAGGCCTTTACTGGAGATGTTCAATAGGCCTTTACTGGAGATGTTCAATAGGCCTTTACTGGAGATGTTCAATAGGCCTTTACTGGAGATGTTCAACAGGCCTTTACTGGAGATGTTCAATAGGACCTTACTGGAGATGTTCAATAGGCCTTTACTGGAGATGATCAATAGGACCTTACTGAAGATGTTCAATAGGCCTTTACTGGAGATGTTCAATAGGCCTTTATTGGAGATGATCAATAGGACCTTACTGAAGATGTTCAATAGGCCTTTACTGGAGATGTTCAATAGGCCTTTACTGAAGATGTTCAATAGGCCTTTACTGGAGATGATCAATAGGACCTTACTGAAGATGTTCAATAGGCCTTTACTGGAGATGTTCAATAGAACCTAGGAAGGAAATATAATTCCACTACTAGACCTGTCTGTCTGTCTGTCTTATTATGACACTGTCAATGTTCATACCGGCCTGCATTTGTACTCCTCCGATGCGTCGTGCACTGCCTTGTCCCAGGCAGCAGAGCCAGTGCCACACACCTTATCAACATCAAGCTTCCAGTACCTGTTAAGAGACAAGCAATGCCGCAGATGCCTTACTACCTAACTGCAATGCCTGCATGTCAATTTTCAGCACAATTTTTATTTTTTATTTTACCTTTATTTTACTAGGCAAGTCAGTTAAGAACAAATTCTTATTTTCAATGACGGCCTAGGAACAGTGGGTTAACTGCCTGTTCAAGCTCCAAGCATTGAACGAACAAAGCCAACTTACTTTGTTGGTCTTCCAAAGGCCATATTATCTTCCTGAATGGAAAGATGGGACATTTTGAGGAACTATCGAAACAGATGGTCCGATAATAACATTAGGCTTATGCACATAAAGCTGTAGGCCTACTGTCATAATGCATGATCTGCATATACTCACAGACACTAAGTACGATCCAGCGAAGTCTCTTATCACACCTGCAGAAGTACAGATCCCCATGTGACCAATGAAGGGGAGCAACCACCTGAACAAAACAGAGGTACGGCACTGTATTGGGGAGTCCTGGGAATAAAGAGTGCGTGTATATTATAGGGCATCTAACGGTATGGGCATTTTAAATCCAGCCCACATAGTATTTGGAAATTCACTAGCTATATTGCAAGCTAGTGATATAAATATCAAAAAGATGTGAAAGCCTACATGACCATTGATGTTTATCAACATGACCACGTAAATAGTGTCTCCATTTCAGATGGTGAGAGCAAAAGAAAACAACCGGAAAAGTGGCTACTCACGACAGTATTGGAATAGGTGTCCAAACGACGCAATAAGGATAACGGCTGTTTTTCCGGTCTATTTTTTCGAAACCCCCGTGATAATTAATCATTATATCTATTTCGTCCGCCTCCTGCGCCATCAGTAATTTTAACACTGTGCCGTAGCCTGTCGCTGCTCAACTGACATCACGAAAATGCGTAGGCGCGTATGGCGGCCGCGTTTGACGGCCTGCAAAGCAGTCATGCAAAAAAATCTCACAAAGCCAGTCTGGATATTAATTAAATGCCCAATGCAGACGTTTTTATATCAATATCAAATAATTTCTTGGTAACAGTTAAGTATCTTAGATTTAAATTAAAATTGGAAAATAGCTTTTTTTAGCAAAAAACTACTTCTCAAAGGTCCAATGTGGTGGTCCTGAGCTGGCACGGTTACACGTGGTCTGCGGTTGTGAGACCGGTTCCAGAATCCAGACACATTTTATAAAATGACTTTGGAGGCTGTTTAATGTAGCGAAATGAAGATTCAATTCCATGGAAACAGCTCTGGTGGATATTCCTGAAGTCTGCATGGCAATTGCATGCTCCCTTGAAATTTTAGACATCTGTGGCATTGTGTTGTGTGACGGAACTGCACATTTTAGAGTGGCATTTTATTGTCCCCAGCACAAGGTGCATCTTGTCATACTTGAGTAAAAGGAAATATTCCTTAATAGAAAATTACAAAAGTCACTGTGTACAATACTACTTGAGTAAAAGTCTAAAAGTATTTGGTTTCAAATATACTTAGGTATTTAAAGTCAATGGAATTTCTAAAATGTTTTTATTAATCAAAAGTACAAGTATAAACCCTTTCAATTTCCTTATATTAAGCAAACCAAATGGAACAATGTTATTTTTTTATTGACACATAGCTACGGGCACACTCCAACACTCAAGACAATTTATATATGAAGCATTTGTGTTTAGTGAGGCCGCCAGATCGGAGGCAGTAGGGTTGACCAGGGATGTTCACTTGATAAGTGAATTGGACCATTTTCCTGTCAAAATTAAAAAAAAATTTTTTTGGGGGAGTCAGGGAAAATGTTTGGAGTAAAAAGTACATTATTTTCTTTAGGAATGTAGTGTAGTAAAAATTGGCTAAATAGTAAAGTACAGGTACCCCAAACTACTTAATTAGTACTTTAAAGCATTTTTACTTAAGTACTTTACACCACTGCTGAGTGGATAGTTGTGGACCTGTGTGTAGCCTATATTTCTGCACCTGGAACAGTGTGCAGGTGGAAAACATTAGTAATACTATCCAAATCGTCATTACCCTGGTTAAATACACGTCGGAGGTGAAACACAAACTCAAGACAAGTGGTTCAACAATATTACACCTCTTTTATTTTTCTCTTGCAGCAAACTTTGTCATTTGATTTTTCCCAAATAAAACAAACAGATAAAAAAATGTCTTAGATTATTTTTTTAACAAAGAAATTATACATGGAAGCCTAGTGTTAGAGGATTCCATCCTTAGGTTTTCTTTGAATAAACGTCATCAGTGAGCTGGAGTTTTGCTGGTCGGCCAGAGGACCGAGAGGCTCATTGTCCAAATTTGTCCTTTACAATGTTACCTTTAGACAAAATCTCATATAACCTCATAAGCAAAACTCCAACTGCAGCAGAGGACTCATGCTGGCTCCAAAGCTACAGGAAGGGAAACATCCCTATCCCATTCTTCCCCCAAAACTTTCTGGGGAAAGCTGAAAGTGCTCGTGTAGGGATCCTGAACCCCAAAAGACACCAAATGGATAGCGTCTATGAAATTGCCTCTATGCCATGCATGAATGATATTAGGACTGGTGGTATTGCCCTAGGATAGTGAAATACCATTCTCTCGTCTTCACTTTCCCTCTCTCTGTTCAGAGCGTCAGTCCAACATAGGTTAACTTTCCCATAATTCCCAGGTTTTCTAGAAATACTGGTTGAAAGATTCACGATTTTGTGCTTATTCCATCCGAATCCCGGTTATCTACCGACCGGGATATCTCGAAAAACTGGGAAACTTGTGGAAATTACCAGAATTTTGCAACCTATAGTACAACAATGTTCGACAGATTTCCTGACCAATCAACACCTGACTATCAATTAAATCAAACCCCTAAACGTAACCCCACAACCATCCTTTAGAATTATCCGTCTCTACATTGTTATCAACAAATGACAGAGGAGCAAATGTCTAAGTGTTGGAGAAAATGTGAGGAGCTACTGCTTCAGTCTGACAGCTTTTACTTAACCTACATAATAAAAGTAAAAGGGAAACATTTTGCATACCTATCAATAAAATAGGCATATAGAGCCACAAGAACTTCTCAACAACAGACAAAGCAAAATGCAACATGGATCATTGGCCATTTTTACTCTCAAAACTTAGAACAAATGCAGAGAAAAACAAAACAAAAATTTGTCAGACCGAGTCTAAAAGAAACAAGGAGCACAATCCTATCAACACATTTAATTTGAGTTGGAGAAACACTTCAAGACTGGGTAACACTTAAAGTCAAGACTTCTTGTGCTCTCTTCCTGTTGACCAATATTCCAACAACTTAAAAAAAGGATTGTAGATCAAAAACTTTATGTAGAGACTTTCAGAGCTGGAGAGGGGCTGAGTGTGATCTCTTATACTCCAATTGAAAAACCCACTAGAGATTAAACAAAGCAACTTCCTGTGGCCTCAAATCTCATCCTCCAATGAGGACACCGACTATCGGGGCCTCGCTTTGACCTCTAACCTCTGAGCCGTCTGTAGGCTACACTACCAGAGGCCGGGGGCTTCTGCTTGTAGTGTTTCCCTCCAACGCGCTCCTCCTTGAAGAGGGTTTAGAAGTGGTTGACTCCTAGCTCATAGTGAGAGATTGGGGAGTGATGGAGTGCTCTCCTCTTCTTTACCGTATAGGCCCAATACCCCCAGCCTCGGAGCAACGGAGGGAGAGACCGAGGTGATGTCATTGGTGTTCTTAAAAAAAGGTGAAAGGTCGTCGTCGTTACACCCGTGGAATTCCCTCGCCAAACTGGTTTCCTCCAATCCTGCCTCGGGTTGTGAAAGAGGAGGGCAGTGCATAGTGCAGAGCTGTGACATGACATTCACTCAATGTTGCTTTCGTTGTAGAGGGGTGAATGAAACATTGACAAACAGAATATCTATGGTGCTTTTTTCCCCTCCTCACAGACACACACACAGACGTACACACACACAGACAGACAGCCTCAGGGTTTGGGAGGGGGTAGGGTAGGAGTGCCTTGCGTCCTGCTGCCTCCATACTGTATGTGGTGTTGGGCCCGCTAGTCTAGCTGGGCCGGCACTGCACCTGGCCGTCTGAGCTGTCCTCATCGTCCGAGCCCTCTGGCCCGCGGCCGCTGAGGCCCGTGATGCGGTAACCCATGTTGAGCAGCATGACCTCCAGGGGGTCGGCATTCATACGCCGCTGGTTGGCTGCAGCGGCGCCCTCCATGTCCTCCACCACGCGCCCGTTCCCACTCTCACTCTCCGTCTGGATGACAGAGGGGAAAGGATGGAGAGAAAGAAAGGTAAGAAAAGGGTTCACTTCTGGTGTATTGTAAAGTCAGCCTTTTATTTTTTATTTTATTATTATTATAATTTTTTTTACATCAGACTACTACAAAAGGAGGCCATAGGAAAAGATAGATCATACTGCAGCCTCAATTGTGACAATCCAATAACCAGATGTACTATTGGTTTCATTTATTGCGTAAACCTTGATAGTTTTTAATGCATTGGCATTTTTGCAACAAATACATTCAACCAAAGAATCAATCATGTTGGTGATTGAATGGATTGCTTCTTAAATGCATCTATTCTATGTATAGTGTCCTTTGTCCTGTTTCTCACTGTATATAGCCTACCATTCCACACAAAAGAAGTTTGCTCATTGGGGAAATTAAGTTATTTGAATTTAATAGAATTGAATAATGTTGATAATGACCTCCGGCCTGGGGTTCCAGAGCCGCACCACAGGGTCGATGCCGCTGGTAGCCAGGAAGCAGTAACTGGGGTGAGGCTGCAGGCAGTTGACTATGGACTCGTCCCCCTGGAGGATCCGCACCAGGTTAGCAGTCTCCTTCTCCCAGATGAAAAAGGAGCCGTCGTCGGAGCCGCTCACAATGTACTGGCCTTTACTGTGGGTGGGGGGATTATATATACACACACTAAACAAAAATAGAAACGCAACAATCTCAAAGATTTTACTGAGTTACAGTTCATGTAAGGAAAATCAGTCAATTTAAATAAATTCATTTGGCCCTAAATCTATAGATTTCTCATGACTGTGAATACAGATATGCATCTGTTTGTCACAGATACCTTTAAAAAACAAAGTAGGGGTGTGGATCAGAAAACCAGTCAGTATCTGGTGTGACCACCATTTGCCTCATGCAACGCGACACATCTCCTTCATCTGGAGTTGATCAGGCTGTTGATTGTGGCCTGTGGAATATTGTCGCACTAGTCCTCAATGATTGTGCGAAGTTGCTGGATATACAGTGGGGCAAAAAAGTATTTAGTCAGCCACCAATTGTGCAAGTTCTCCCACTTAAAAAGATGAGAGGCCTGTAATTTTCATCATAGGTACACTTCAACTATGACAGACAAAATGAGAAATTGTAGGATTTTTTATGAATTTATTTGCAAATTATGGTGGAAAATAAGTATTACAGGCCTCTCTCATCTTTTTAAGTGGGAGAACTTGCACAATTGGAATTGCACAAATACTTTTTTGCCCCACTGTAGGCGGGAACTGGAACAATCTGTCATACACGTCGATCCAGAGCATCCCAAACGTGCTCAACGGGTGACATGTTTGGTGAGTATGCAGGCCACGAAGAACTGGGACATTTCCAGCTTCCAGGAATTGTGTACAGATCCTCGCAACATGTGGCCGTGCATTATCATGCTGAAACATGAGGTGATGCCAGCGAATGAATTGCACAATGGGCCTCAAGACCTGTGTATTCAAACTGCCATAGATAAAATGCAATTGTATTCGTCATCCATAGCTTAAGCCTGTCCATACCATAACCCCACTTCCACTATGGGTACTCTGTTCACAACGTTGACGTCAGCAAACCACTTGCCCACATGACTCCATACACATGGTCTGTGGCTGGGAGGTCAGTTGGACGTACTGCCAAATTCTCAAAAACGAGAGAGCCGTCTTATGGTAGAGAAATTAACATTTCATTATCTGGCAACAGCTTTGGTAGACATTCCTGCAGTCAGCATGCCAATTGCATGCTCCATGCACGTTTTAATGTCCCCAGCACAAGGTGCACTTGTGTAATGATCATGCAGTTTAATCAGCTTCTTGATATGCCACACCTGTCAGATGGATGGACTTTCTTTGCAAAGGAGAAATGCTCACTCAGGGATGTAAATACATTGTGCAATTTTTGGTTGTGGAGAAATACGTACGTATGAAACATTTCTGGAATCTTTATTTCAGCTCATGAAACAGGACCAAAACTTTACATGTTTCTTTTATATTTTTCAAAGGGACTGAGAGTCAATACTAAACCTTGTCATTGTTGGATACTGCACACAGGTGGCAGAGACATTTCCGTAACATTTCATTTGAAGGGTACTTAAATAAGGACTTCATAATGCATTCATAATCAAAAAGTTCATAAGCAGTACATGAGCATTATTTCATTCTTATGTCAACTACCACAATTTGATACCTTATGAACTGCTCATGAACGTGTTATGAAGTTCTTCAGGAGGCACCAACGTTTCTATAGAACAGCATCATGTTTTCTTTAAAAGGTTAAACAAAATGCTGTACATTTATATACAGAGCATGTGAAAAGTATTCAGACACCTTCCCCTTTTCCAGATTTTGTTACATTACAGCCTTATTCTAAAATTGATTTTTTTTTTTTTTAAATCCTCAATCTACACACAATACCCCATAAAGACAAAGCAAAATACCTTATTTACATATGTATTTTGACCCTTTGCTATGAGACTTGAAATTTAGCTCAGGTGCATCCTGTTTCCATTGATCATCCTTGAGATGCTTCTACAACTTGGAGTACACCTGTGATAAATTCTATTGGTTGGGCATGATTTGGAAAGGCACACACATTTTGGGCAATATGCAGAGGTGGAATCTTTCCATTTGGAATATATAGGATTTAACTGAAATATGTGCAAATTAATATTAATACCATTTTTAAATGTAGATGTTTTTTGCATTGGCTATATGATATTTACCATATCATAAGTAGACAATTGGAAATGATTAAACCCTTCCAATAGAAAAATAATAAATTTTAACTTTAATTAAATAAGTTGACTCCACATGGGATGATTTCATGGAACAAAAGTAAGGAAATATTGAACGATCCATCACATCTCTCAAAAACATTTTCAACATACAGTGGGGCAAAAAAAGTATTTAGTCAGCCACCAATTGTGCAAGTTCTCCCACTTAGAAAGATGAGAGGCCTATAATTTAATCATCATAGGTAGACTTCAACTATGACAGATAAAATGTGAAAAAAAATCCAGAAAATCACATTGTAGGATTTTTAATGAATTTATTTGCAAATTATGGTGGAAAATAAGTATTTGGTCAATAACAAAAGTTTCTCAATACTTTGTTATATACCCTTTTTTGGCAATGACAGAGGTCAAACGTTTTCTGTAAGTCTTCACAAGGTTTTCACACACTGTTGCTGGTATTTTGGCCCATTCCTCCATGCAGATCTCCCTGAGAGCAGTGATGTTTTGGGGCTGTTGCTGGGCAACACGGACTTTCAACTCCCTCCAAAGATTTTCTATGGGGTTGAGATCTGAAGACTGGCTCGGCCACTCCAGGACCTTGAAATGCTTCTTACGAAGCCACTCCTTCGTTGCCCGGGCGGTGTGTTTGGGATCATTGTCATGCTGAAAGACCCAGCAGCGTTTCATCTTCAATGCCCTTGCTGATGGAAGGAGGTTTTCACTCAAAATCTCACGATACATGGCCCCATTCATTCTTTCCTTTACATGGAGCAGTCGTCCTGGTCCCTTTGCAGAAAAACAGCCCCAAAGCATGATGTTTCCAACCCCATGCTTCACAGTAGGTATGGTGTTCTTTGGATGCAATTCAGCATTCTTTGTCCTCCAAACACAACGAGTTGAGTTTTTACCAAAAAGTTATATTTTGGTTTCATCTGACCATATGACATTCTCCCAATCTTCTTCTGGATCATCCAAATGCTCTCTAGCAAACTTCAGACGGGCCTGGACATATACTGGCTTAAGCAGGGGGACACGTCTGGCATTGCAGGATTTGAGTCCCTGGCGGCGTAGTGTGTTACTGATGGTAGGCTTTGTTACTCTGGTCCCAGCTCTCTGCAGGTCATTCACGAGGTCCCCCCGTGTGGTTCTGGGATTTTTGCTCACCGTTCTTGTGATCATTTTGACCCCACGGGGTGAGATCTTGCGTGGGGCCCAAGATCGAGGGAGATTATCAGTGGTCTTGTAATGTCTTCCATTTCCTAATAATTGCTCCCACAGTTGATTTCTTCAAACCAAGCTGCTTACCTATTGAAGATTCAGTCTTCCCAGCCTGGTGCAGGTCTACAATTTTGTTTCTGGTGTCCTTTGACAGCTCTTTGGTCTTGGCCATAGTGGAGTTTGGAGTGTGATTGTTTGAGGTTTGGACAGGTGTCTTTTATACTGATAACTTCAAACAGGTGCCATTAATACAGGTAACGAGTGGAGGACAGAGGAGCCTCTTGAAGAAGAAGTTACAGGTCTGTGAGAGCCAGAAATCGTGCTTGTTTGTAGGTGACCAAATACTTATTTTCCACCATAATTTGCAAATAAATTAATAAAAAAATCCTACAATGTGATTTTCTGGATTTTGTTTCTCATTTTGTCTGTCATAGTTGAAGTGTACCTATGATGAAAATTACAGGCCTATCATATTTTTAAGTGGGAGAACTTGCACAATTGGTGGCTGACTAAATACTTTTTTGCCCCACTGTACATCTGTAAAATGACAGTCTAGAAACTAAAGCTTTGGTTGTCTTCCTCTCAGGCTTCCATGTCTTCTCCCTGGACCTCCCCAATGTCCACCTCTTGAACATCAGACTGAGGCCTCATCTTCACTGTCACTTTCCAACCTTGTTGAGGATGGCTTGTTGTCAGGCTCAAAAAGCCTCAAATTTTCCCGGATTGCCACCAATTTTTCAACCCTTGTATTGGTCAGCCTATGGCGTACTTTGGTGTGTGTGTTCCCAAACAAGGACAAGTTGCACTCTGAGGCGACTGATGTTTGTGGGATTTGGAGGATGGTGGAGGCAACAGGGGAACGAGCCTCAGATCTACAAAGTCCCTTCCACGAGGTGGCTGATGAGATATTGGCATGACTGCCATATTACATCTTCATCCCAAAGCCCTTGCTTGGAAGTGTACTTCGCCAGACTGCCAAGAACTTTGCCCTCATGCAGGCCAAGGTGGCGAGACACGGTAGTGACGACACCACAGGCCTTGTAGATCTCTGCACCAGACAGGATGCTCTTGCCAGCATACTTGGTGTCCAACATGTACGCTGCGGCGCGTATGGGCTTTAGGCAGAGGTCTTTACGCTTTCTGATGCATTTCAGAACTGAAGTTTCAACTGCTTGGAGCAACAGTGAAGTGGACAGGGCAGTACGGAATTCTTCTCTTAAATCTGCAAGCAGAGTCTGAACATCAAACAGGATGGCATTGTCTCCCTCAATCTGTGCAATTGCTATCGCTATAGGTTTCAGGCTGCTTACCACTCTCTCCCAAAATACATCATCCAGGAGGATCCTCTTGATAGGGCTGTCCATATGGGAATACTGTGATAGGGACATTTCTTGGAGAGACTTCTTCCCCTCAAGGAGACTGTCAAACATGGCAACACCACCCACTCCACCACCCACTCCTCCACTTTAGACCAAGCAGCCTTCATGTTCGCAGCATTGTCTGTCACCAGTGCAAATACCTTCTGTGGTCCAAGGTCATTGATGACTGCCTTCAGCTCATCTGTAATGTAGAGACCGGTGTGTCTCTTGTCCCTTGTGTCTGTGCTCTTGTAGAATACTGGTTGAGAGGTTGAGATGATGTAGTTAATTATTCCCTGCCCACGAACATTCAACCACCAATCAGAGATGTTTGCAATAAAGTCTGCTTTCTCTATGATGTGCTTGACCTTCACTTGAACTCTGTTGAACTCTGCATCCAGCAAATTAGTAGATAAAGCATTGGAGGGGTGTATGCTGGACAAAGAACATTCAGAAATCTCTTCCAATACCCGTGAGCATCAGAGGTGAACAAGTTGTATACACAGCTCAAGCAAGACATTCATAAACATTTCTCTGACTACGTTCATCCATTGAGTAAAAAAAACTTCTGATTCCTGTTGCTATCGATAAGGTGTCTGATTCATCATTTTCACCTTGAATAGAAGTAGAGGGACTTTTGTCAGAGGTTGCTTGCTGTGAGCGCTGAGGGAACTTTATGCACTTGGCCAGATGATTCTGCATCTTTGTTGCATTTTTCACATATGATTTGGCACAGTATTGGCAAATGTACACAGCTTTTCCTTCTACATTAGCTGCAGTGTAATCTCCACACATCACATAGTGACCCGTGGCATTTTCCTGTAAAGATTAGAAAACAATGAGTAAAAAACAAACAAATACAATTCCATGTACAGAAAAATAGTTAAGCAGTTAGATTAAACAACTCCTTTGTAAGATAAATATTTTTAAATGAAACATATGGAAACAGGTGAATTAACACTCCTCCGTTAGCAGGATCAAGCAAGCTAAAACCCACATGGTAGCAAAAACGAACTAGCAGAAATTGTTAACAAGTTAGAAATTATTTAAAAAACACACTGTTGTAGGCTACTATTTACTAGTTAACAAAAAAACATAGGTCATAAAATATATTCACCCCACCCAGTATTGTAATCAAAACTTACCAGAAAGCATGTAGTCTTTGGCTCAGACAGTGTAGTAGTGTGGGCTCAATAGCATCTCATTAGTGTGCAAGATCTTGAGAATCAGCTGTACACGTGATGGAAGAATGCACTGTGCATGCAGAGGGTTGCAATTCCATTGAATTGTGGATAGTTCAACCAAAATATGCCACAAGACCTAGAATTGCCTTGTGTATCCCACAAAAAAAGGTTCACTGTTGTTATAAGCTAACGTTTTTGATTAATTTAAGCAGAATTCCCCAAATTCACGGGCTTAACTTATCATGGAAAAATTCTGTAAATTTACCAGAATGTTTCTGACCATTCACAACCGTAGACACACCTGTCTATAAGGCCCCGCCGTTGACAGTGCATGTCAGAGCAAAAACCAAGCCATGAGGTTAAAGGAATTGTCCGTAGAGATCAGATACAGGATTGTGTCCTGGCACAGATCTGGGGAAGGTTACCAAAAAATGTCTGCAGCATTGAATGTCTCCAAGAACACAGTGGCCTCCATCATTCTTAAATGGAAGAAGCTTAGAACCATCAAGCAATCGGGGGAGAAGGGCCTTGGTTAGGGAGGTGACCAAAAACCCGATGGTCACTCTGACAGAGCTCCAGAGTTCCTCTGTGGAGATGGGAGAACCTTCCAGAAGGACAACCATCTCCGCAGGACTCCACCAATCAGGCCTTTATGGTAGAGTGGCCAGACGGAAGCCACTCTTCAGTAAAAGGCACATGACAGCCTGCTTGCCAAAAGGCATCTAAACAAGATTCTCTGGTCAGATGAAAACAAGATTGAACTCTTTGGCCTGAATGTCAAGTCTGGTGGAAACCTGGCACCATCCGTACAGCGAAGCATGGTGGTGGAAGCATCAGGGACTGGGAGACTAGTCAGGATTGAGGGAAAGATGAACGGAGCAAACTACAGAGAGATCCTTGATGAAAACCAGCTCCTGAGCACTCATGACCTCAGACTGGGGTGAAGGTTCACTTTCCAACAGGACAACAACTCTTAAGCACACAGCCAAGACAACGCAGGAGTGGCTTCGGGACAAGTCTCTGAAAGTCCTTGAGTGGCCCAGCCAGAGCCCGGACTTGAACCAGATCGAACATCTCTGGAGACGTGAAAATAGCTGTGCAGCTACACTCACCATCCAACTTAACAGATCTTGAGGATCTGCAGAGAATGGGAGAAACTGCCCAAATATAGGGTTGCGAAGATTTTAGCATCATACCTAAGAAGACTTGAGGCTGTAATCGCTGCCAAAGTTGCTTCAACAAAGTACTGAGTGAAGGGTCTGAATACTTATGTAAATGCAATGTTATTTCTATTTATTTTTTACATTTGCAAAAATGTCTAAACCTGTTTTTGATTGGTCATTATGGGGTATTGTGTGTAGATTGATGATGCATTTATTTATGAAAAAAAAACAATTTTTTAGAGTAAAGCTGTAACGTAACAAAATGTCAGCCGCGTCCTCAGAGCATACACAGACCAGCTGGCTGGTGTGTTTACGGAAATATTCAATCATTCCTTATCCCAGTCTGCTGTTCCCACATGCTTCAAGAGGGCCACCATTGTTCCTGTTCCCAAGAAAGCTAAGGTAACTGAGCTCAACGACTACAGCCACGTAGCACTCACTTCTGTCATCATGAAGTGCTTTGAGAAACTAGTCAAGGACCATATCACCTCCACCCTACCTGACACCCTAGACCTACTCCAATTTGCTTACCGTCCCAATTGGTCCACAAACAACGCAATCTCAACCACACTGCCCTAACCCATCTGGACAAGAGGAATACCTATGTGAAAATGCTGTTCATCGACTACAGCTCGGCATTTAACACCACAGTACCCTCCAAACTCGTCATCAAGCTCGAGACCCTGGGTCTCGACCCTGCCCTGTGCAACTGGGTACTGGACTTCCTGACGGGCCACCCCCAGGTGGTGAGGGTAGGTAACAACATCTCCACCCCGCTGATCCTCAACACTGGGGCCCCACAAGGGTGCATTCTGAGCCCTCTCCTGTACTCCCTGTTCACCCATAACTGCGTGGCCATGCACGCCTCCAACTCAATCATCAAGTTTGCAGACGACACTACAGTGGTAGGCTTGATTACCAACAACGATGAGACGGCCTACAGGGGGGAGGTGAGGGCCCTCACACTCAACGTCAACAAAACAAAAAGGAGATGATTGTGGACTTCAGGAAACAGCAGAGGGAGTACCCCCCTATCCACATCGACGGGACAGTAGTGGAGAGGGTAGTAAGTGTTAAGTTCCTCGGCGTACACATCACGGACAAACTGGATAGGTCCACCCACACAGACAGCATTGTGAAGAAGGCACAGCAGCAAAGAAGAAATTCCGCTTCTCACCACAAGCACTCACAACCTTCTACAGACGCACAATCGAGAGCATCCTGTCGGGATGTATCACCGCCTGGTACGGCAACTGCTCTGCCCACAAATGTAAAGCACTCCAGAGGGTACCGAGGTCTGCACAACGCATCACAGGGGGCAAAACTACCTGCCCTCCAGGACACCTACACCACCCGATGTCACAGGAAGGCCATAAAGATCATCAAGGACAACAACCACCCGAGCCACTGCCTGTTCACCCCGCTATCATCCAGAAGGCGAGGTCAGTACAGGGGCATCAAAGTTAGGACCGAGGGACTGAAAAACAGCTTCTATCTCAAGGCCATCAGACTGTTAAACAGCCACCACTAACATCGAGTGGCTCCTGCCAACATACTGACTCAACTCCAGCCACTTTAATAATGGAAATTGGTGGAAAAAATGTATCACTAACCACTTTAAACAATGCCACTTAATATAATGTTTACATACCCTACATTACTCATCTCATATGTACAGTGGGGCAAAAAAGTATTTAGTCAGCCACCAATTGTGCAAGTTCTCCCACAGACAAAATTGGAGAAAAAAATCCTGAAAATCACGTAGGATTTTTTATGAATTTATTTGCAAATTATGGTGGAAAATAAGTATTTGGTCAATAACAAAAGTTTCTCAATACTTTGTTATATACCCTTTGTTGGCAATGACAGAGGTCAAATGTTTTCTGTAAGTCTTCACAAGGTTTTCACACACTGTTGCTGGTATTTTGGCCCATTCCTCCATGCAGATCTCCTCTAGAGCAATGATGTTTTGGCGCTGTTGCTGGGCAACATGGACTTTCAACTCCCTCCAAAGATTTTCTATGGGGTTGAGATCTGGAGACTGGCTAGGCCACTCCAGGACCTTGAAATGCTTCTTACGAAGCCACTCCTTCGTTGCCTGGGCGGTGTGTTTGGGATCATTGGCATGCTGAAAGACCCAGCCACGTTTCATCTTCAATGCCCTTGCTGATGGAAGGAGGTTTTCACTCAAAATCTCACGATACATGGCCCCATTCATTCTTTCCTTTACACGGATCAGTCGTCCTGGTCCCTTTGTAGAAAAACAGCCCCAAAGCATGATGTTTCCTCCCCCATGCTTCACAGTAGGTATGGTGTTCATTGGATGCAATTCAGCATTCTTTGTCCTCCAAACACGACGAGTTGAGTTTTTACCAAAAAGTTCTATTTTGGTTTTATCTGACCATATGACATTCTCCCAATCTTCTTCTGGATCATCCAAATGCTCTCTAGCAAACTTCAGACGGGCCTGGACATGCACTGGCTTAAGCAGGGGGACACGTCTGGCACTGCAGGATTTGAGTCCCTGGCAGCGTAGTGTGTTACTGATGGTAGGCTTTGTTACTCTGGTCCCAGCTCTCTGCAGGTCATTCACGAGGTCCCCCCGTGTGGTTCTGGGATTTTGTGATCATTTTGACCCCACGGGGTGAGATCTTGCGTGGAGCCCCAGATCGAGGGAGATTATCAGTGGTCTTGTATGTCTTCCATTTCCTAATAATTGCTCCCACAGTTGATTTCTTCAAACCAAGCTGCTTACCTATTGCAGATTCAGTCTTCCCAGCCTGGTGCAGGTCTACAATTTTGTTTCTGGTGTCCTTTGACAGCTCTTTGGTCTTGGCCATAGTGGAGTTTGGAGTGTGACTGTTTGAGGTTGTGGACAGGTGTCTTTTATACTGATAACTTCAAACAGGTGCCATTAATACAGGTAACGAGTGGAGGACAGAGGAGCCTCTTAAAGAAGAAGTTACAGGTCTGTGAGAGCCAGAAATCTTGCTTGTTTGTAGGTGACCAAATACTTATTTTCCACCATAATTTGCAAATAAATTAATAAAAAAATCCTACAATGTGATTTTCTGGATTTTTTTTCTCATTTTGTCTGTCATAGTTGAAGTGTACCTATGATGAAAATTACAGGCCTCTCATCTTTTTAAGTGGGAGAACATGCACAATTGGTGGCTGACTAAATACTTTTTTGCCCCACTGTATATACTGTACTCGATACCATCTACTGCATCTAGCCTATGCCGTTCTGTACCATCACTCATTCATATATCTTTATGTACATATTCTTTATCCCTTTACACTTTTGTGTATAAGGAAGTAGTTGTGGTATTGTTAGGTCAGATTACTTGTTGGTTATTACTGCATTGTCGGAACTAGAAGCACAAGCATTTTGCTACACTCGCATTAACATCTGCTAACCATGTGTATGTGACAAATACAATTTTATTTGATTTAAAGTAAAGGGGTCTGAATACTTCCCGAATGCACTGTATCCTCCCAAAAATGTAATGGGGGAACATAACCAATGTTTTAGAATGCAGTGTCTTCTTTAGGGTTGACTATACATTAACCAGCACCTCTACAAAAAAAATGTGCGCCGTCAGCTCATGCTTTTTATTAGGTCAACAACTAATATTAACATAGTGTTTTTAGAATGTATAATATATCAGTGTCTAAAATGCTCCACTGACCTGCCAAAGAAGTTGGCCTCCTTGATGTCTGTGGTGGTGTTACAATGACCACAGTAGCGGTGTTTGTAGTCGTAGCTGCGCTCTCTCAAGACGACCTCGTCTTCCGGGATGGACTCCTTCCTGCTGAACGCGTGGAAGCGGATTGAGCTGTTGGCCTTTTTGTCCTCAGCTACAGACACGACATGGAAATAAACAAAGAAAATATCCGTACTCTAAATAACACTGTATTAATTTGCACAATTGCCCTTGTGGAATACATAAGGTATTTTGAATTGAATCGACATCATATAAAAACACATATTGTAAGTCAATGTGGAAAGGTGATGGGAAAAGTCAGGTCAGCCAAAATCACACTTTATTTGTGGGGGGAAACAGACGATTACCCAACCCAGCATCACCATTAACCCCTTCTCACCAGAGTCCATCTTGGAGAAGAGGGCAGCCTTGATATCCTTATCTAGGGCGTCGCAGGCGCAGCTGTGGGCTTGCTCGGGGAACTTGCCCTTGAAGTCATCCAAGCACTCCAGAGCCTCGGCCACATACTTCAGCTCAAAGAGGCAGCGTGCCAGCCGGAAGTGGGCCTTCAGGTGCCCAGGGTTGAGGGACAGGGCTTTCAGACAATCCCTCAGCGCATCATAGTGGTCACCATCCCTGGGGGAGAGAGAGAACACATCACACACAACAGTAAATACCACACAGTCACACACACACATACCAGCATAGTGGTAAACCGCTTTAAACGTGACGAAACAAGGACGTTATACCTGAACTCAAACGTTGTTTTTTTTTGTTCTTCCGTTGCAAAACATTTTGCTACAGTATGCCCTACTGAACATGACCGTGTTCTGTAATAGGAGAAACACAGAAGGAGAGTAAACACGGCTAATGGGTTAGCTCGGGCTCTAGGTCGAAAAAGCCGCCTTACCACTTGCGCTTCATGTAGGCGGCGGCGCGGTTCCCGTACAGCATGGAGTTGTGGCTGGCCTCGTGGATGCCCAGACTGTAGAACTGGATGGCCTGCGTCCACTGCTGCCGCGCAAACGCGTCGTTGGCCTGCTGCTTTATCCGCTCCAAGTGAAGAGGCAGCTCGCCAGAACTAGGGAAGAAAGATGAGGACGAGATGAGAACGTGATAAGAGAGAAACTAGGGATGTCACCCCCCCCGCCCAATACCGTAGTGTTTCTATAAATACACTGGGGCTAGGCTGTTGCGAAATGTAACATGTGGGTGAAAATGAACGATTAAAATCAAACATGAGAAAAAAGGTTACCCAGAGAAAACTCTGCTTTCTGCGAATCGAAGTCGGCTGGCTGGCAAGTGAATTCCATTTGACACACCGTTGGTTGTCTTTCCATTCTGAACATCTGTTGGGATATCAAGATTTTAGAAATCCCCATACAGTTCTGGGCATTACAAAGTTGTACTGCGGCACAGTAAAGAACATTTGCCGCAAAGTGGATGTAACTGCACTGACAGGAACATTTGTCAAAAATGCATTTCATTACATGGGTTATTGTCAAGTGATTGATAATGACCTTGGTGGTTGATGTCACCCTGCGAGAGAGTAATCTGTCACATAGACAATGTACCTTGATGGAGATTGCTGCTGCAAGGCATTTTGAAGAATTCACTTTTTAATGCCCAAATCTGCATATAAACTATGGGCAGACTTTCAGCGAGCAACTACCCCCTCCATTGGTCATAAATAATACATTCTGTATATGTCATTTTAATGGCCAAATACTGTAGTAAGCTTTGGGCTATTTACATAGTCATACCTGTTAATTGGCACTTTTTGGGAAGCAGATAGGTGTACGGCTTCTGTTTGAACGTCAAGTCAAATAGATACACCTGCAGGCAAGAGAAAACACATTCCCGGCAAAGTTACCCTTTTGAACCAACCACTGGTAATCATCAACTTTAATGATTTGCATAAAGTAGTATGCTTGTTGCAATTCAAACCTGACAATCTGAGAAAGAGATGGTGAGCTGACCTGGAGGTTTAACTTCTAGGACGTTTCCTCTTCTAGGAAGCAGCCTTACCTGTTCTCCTCCCATGTTAACTAGCAGCTCCGTGCCGTCGGGGCTGAAGGTGACGTAGGTGGCCACTAGGACCCTCAGGCGGTTATTGTAGTCAGGAAGCTTCACTGGCAGGTGCCCTGAGGTAACAGATCAAGGAGAAGAAGTTGGGTGAGAGGCATACAGAATCACCTTACCTGTCCCACTAGTTTAGTTCCATATACTGAAAATGACTGCGTTATAACCCATACATTGTCCATGTGTGTTTTTACTGTTATAATACATTGTAGATACTGTATGGGCTTCATAGAACGTGTTCACAGCGTGGGGGGGGTTATTAATACATTTTGTGCAATAAGCCAAACCATACGATCACTACACACACCTGCGACATAATACTGCCCTGCTCCGTCTGGGATGGGCTTCTGCCTGTCGCAGAATGTGTGCACTCCTGCCGATGTGCTCTGACTCGCAGACTTCCTGTGAATGGAAGTGGAGGAGAGAAACATAAATGATTACCAAATCATGCTCCATCTGTGTATATAAGAAGTCTCAAAGCTGAGAAAATAACATTGGTATGACTGATGATAGCCCAGAGTAGTAGGGAAACATATTAGACGTTCTATCCAATAGTCGTGCATATTCCTTACGTGATATAAAATTAAAAACGATTCAATTAAACTCAAATTTGACAGAAAAAGGCAGTGAGAGCTAAATCCTAATTTCAGACTTGAGATGACTTGGACTTTCAGGTCAATGGAAACATGAGTCACATGCATCGATCTCAAGTTAGGATTCAAGCCTGACTACTACACACCTGTGGTTGTGGATCATGCGCATGTCGTAGAGGCGTACAAAGGGCCCGTTGGCCCCCACTGCTAGGTAGTTATTATTTTGCGGGTTGACAGCCAAACACTTGGCCTCCACCAGCTGACCACAGTATTCCGTCAGGTCGATGAGCACTTCTGAACGCTTACTGCTCTCCCTCAGGTCATATTGCCTAAAATAGCAGTAGAAGAAAGCACATCATGAGGACATCAATCATCTCCAGAGAGTCAGAACTAAGCTCTTTAAAATATTGTTTGTTTTGAATTCTAATCAAATACTAGACTTTTGCAAGGTTTAATTGCAAGGTTTAATTAAAACTGCAATTTGTGTCCAAAGCCAGCTTGCTCAAAAAGAAACGACTAACTACTATACTATCTGTACGTGGGAGCCATATTTTGAAGTTGTAGACTACTGGTTAGGTTCGTCAAAAAAAAAAAAAACAAGCCACGATTGCAACATTGGCCAGTTGAGTCATAAGCAGCGGGGGCAGTCAGGCAGTGACGTACTATAGAGAGAGTAAGATACTAAAGCCCCCCCCCGCCTGTGTCTGAGCTTACCCCCTTATGGGAACCATTGCCTGTAGCCAACCACGCATCTGCAGTAGTCCCCAATGCCCACTGCGCACCTGAGCTTTGAAGGGTAGTTAATAGGTATTCTCTGGAGATACATTAACCTCCAAGACAGTGTGTGATGGAAGTGTTGCTGGAGGCATGTGGCCACAGAGACCCAGAGAAAAGTGCCTGGGAGAGCCAAGGAACTGGTAGGGAACAGTTGAGGTAAGAAAGGGGCCCATGGCATAACACTTCCACTCCAACCTTACTGTTTCATGTCATCTTTTCACCTTCAATATTCTACTACAAGCCAGTAGATATAACATGATGCATCTGACAATGTATCTGACACAGTGTCACCTTGACCAATGAACATCTTTGGATGCGACAAGGATGCTCCAATGGTTAGCTTGATACTGGGGCTCTGACCTGATGATGCCGTCCTCCGCAGCACTCCAGAAGGTGTTCGGCCACATGGGGGCCGTAGCAATGCGCTTGACGCGGTTGGTGTGGTCGGAGAACATGTGGATGGTCTCCTTGACCGACACATCGTGCACGTGAACCTTGGTGTCCGCTGCACCCGTCACGAGGATACGGTCACCTGAGTGAGGGAGAAACTGCAAGAGGGCACGGGGGAAAAAGGAGAGGATAAAATAAGAAAGAAGCTTCATTTCTACACAAATAGATTTTCCCATCAAACAGTTTGTTTTTACCTTCACAGAGAAGATGTTTGCTGCATGCCCTGTGTGCATAGTGGTGAGCTTCTTGTGTTTGAAGGGGTCCCAGATGATGCAATGTTGGTCATCTGAGCCCGATGCCAGCAGACTGCATAGAACAAGAGTAAACATTACAGATAGGCCAACATAAATGTAGGAGTGTTAAATATGGTCATTTAAATAGAACCCTGGTTTCAGCTCAGGACTTACTCTCCCTGTTCGTTCCATTCCAGGCAGTTCACACACCCAGTGTGGCCCTGTTGACACAACAGTAACAGGCTGTCAGATTGGCAAAGGAATTCATGTTGTATGTGTGCAGTAACACACACACACACACACACACAAATCACCTGCAACTCTGCCTCCAATCCAAGTCTGCTGATGAAGGGGTCTGTGACATGATACTGCCTTTGGAAGCCCAATGCTCTCTTGTCCTGCAGACATTAAGGCAAAACATCACCTGTCTCTCCCCAAAATCTCCTGTCTCACCCTGTCCAACATAATTAAAGCATTTTGGTGAATACTAGTGTTGATTATTGAATAGTTTGCAATGCAGATTGCATTTCAGAGTTGTTGATTTTGCTCATGTATCCTGAAAAGAAAATATGAAAATGTTAAATTCTGTGGGAATTATTTAGGGCAGTTTGTTTATTTCATAAAAACGGGCTCAAAACATTAGACTCACCCTGATCTGCCTGTGCAGGATATCTCTGGTGATGTTCACAGCAGACATGGCCTCACAGCAAGTCATAGAGCACGGACCAGAGGTGCAGGGTCCGAGGGTCAAAGGTCAGATGGCATCTGGAGTCTCTAAGGAATGGGCTGCAATTTGAGAAATAGAATAGAACGGACATCACACAAAATAACAAGCTTACTTAAATAGGATAAATGTGCAAACATAGATGTTTGTTTCTCTACTAGGTACGTCAGTCAATGGACACTGGAGTAATTTACACCTAAATTGACGAGGGGTTCCCAAGTGTTTGAGGTTTAAATACTGAAACATAACTGTTAGCTAACTAGAACAACAACTGGTTATATCTCAACTAGCCAAGCGGTGGTCTTCAGACAGCTATGTACACAAAATTCCTTCCTAATACTAGCCATTGCGACTGGTGATGTTTACATTAGCCAATTAACGTTAACGGTAGCTAGCTGGATTAGCTGCTGGGAAGCTAGCTACCAATAGCCAATAACAACAAGCCGTATACGCACAGTGACAGCAGTCTAGGTTAGCCTCCCAAGAAATACAGACACAGCTCCGTCATCTTAACTATATATTTCTAGCATTCCCTAAAAAACGTTGTACCTGTGTCGTCTGGGCTTCAACTCGAAATCGTTTTAAAAAATTGCCCAAAATGTCCAGATTACGATAGATCCAGCTATCCAGCCAGTTACTGTCTGAGCTACAATAGCTAGCTAGCTGAGCTAACATGAGATTATTTAGTCAAGGAACAGGGAATTCTCTATGCTCTAGTTCTCTATCTAGCACTTTAGCTACTCCTTACCAATGAAAGACAAACTGTAACAAGAGCGCTTCATATGACATATTTTTGGAAATAATTTACATAGTGTTGACTGTCAATGCTTACTTACATGGGTTTATCAACTGACTGAACACTCCCACTACCCTTACGTAAAATAGCTGACGTGAACTAGCCTTTGGATATGATTTTTAGGGAAAAAATTACGAGTACACCGCTCTGTGAATTGTACCGCTGTTTTTCTTCGTCGCACGACTGTACTGTTGAGTGTCAGGTCAATTCCACAAATGAAAAAGTTTTAAAAATCCTTTGCATATTTTTTTTCTCAAGTGGTGGAAAGTATTTTTTGTAAATACTTTAAAGTACTACTTAAGAATTTTTTTTTTTTTTGGGGGGGGTATCTTTTATAGAAAATGATGTACTTTTTACTCCATACATTTTCCCTGTGAAGCAAAAGTACTTGTTACATTTTGAATGCTTAGCAGGACAGAAAAACCTCCCTGGTTATCCCTACTGCCTCTGATCTGATGGACTGGCTAAACACAAATGCTTAATTTGTAAATTATGTCTAAGTGTCTGTAAATTTAAAAAATCATGAACATTGTACATCTGGTTTGCTTAATATAAGGAATTTGACATTATTTATACTTTTACTTTTGATACTTTAGTATATTTAAAACCAAATACTTTGACTTTTACTCAAGTAGTATTTACTGTGTGACTTTTACTTTTTACTTTTCCTCAAGTATGAAAATTGGATACTTTATCCAGGTCTGGATTTTCTACTTATTAACCTAATGCAACATGAGATCAGCAATGACATTCAGCACTGTTTTCCTGGTGAGATGTATGAAGGAGTGTGGCCTGTGGGACAAAATAATGAATTAATAATAAATTAATCTGGAAATAATTCATAAAATAATAGATATATCCTGATACATATGTAAATCAGGATATATAAATGTATCAAGACAGTCGTGAAGAGGTCACGACAAAGCCTATCCCCCCTCAGGAAACTGAAAAGATTTGGCATGGGTCCTCAGATCCTCAAAAGATTCTACAGCTGCATCATCGAGAGCATCCTGACGGGTTGCATAACTGCTCGGCCTCCGACCGCAAGGCACTACAGAGGGTAGTGCGTACGGCCCAGTACATCACTGGGGCTAAGCTGCCATCCAGGACCTCTACAACAGGCGGTGTCAGAGGAAGGCCCTAAAAATTGTCAACGACCCCAGCCACCCCAGTTATAGAATGTTCTCTCTACTACCGCACGGCAAGTGGTACCAGAGCGCCAAGTCTAGTACCAAAAGACTTCTCAACAGTTTTTACCCCCAAGCCATAAGACTCCTGAACAAGTAATCAAATGGCTACCCAGACTATTTGCTTTGCCCCCCCCCCCACCACCAACCTCTCTTTTATGCTGCTGCTACTCTTTGTTAATCATATATGCATAGTCACTTTAATCATACCTACATGTACATACTACCTCAATTAGCCCGACAAACCGGTGCCTGTATATAGCATCGCTACAGTTATTTTTCACTGTCTTTTTATTGTTGCTTTCATTTCTTTACTTATCTATTGTTCACTTAATACCTTTTTCTTTTACTTACAAATCACACTGTTGATTAGGGTCTGTAAGTAAGCATTTCACTGTAAAGGTCTACACCTGTTGTATTCAGCACACGTGTCAAATAAACTTTGATTTGATTTGAAATGGCATTTCATTACTCTCAATCATGATATTACTGTATGTCTTTGAGACTGGTCCAGTGGCATGGACAATCGTCTCATAAAGTGGAAAGCCCCTGTAGACATTCACCAGTGCTCACCGTTGTATCAACATTATGATATCAGATCAGTGCAGATGAGGAGAGCAAGAGGTTTTCGAGTATTGACTTTTTGAAATAGAGAAGCAGAGAACTTAGCTTCGCGGAAGTCACAGGTGAACCTTGCTGCTGTGCAATTAAAATAACAACCAAAGAGGTAGTGCTGAATTTCCCCAAACTTCTTTGCAGCTTCTATTTATTACAGCTGGTGGTCTGTCTTGGTCAGGCAAAGTGTTCCGTTCACAAGCTGGAAACAGACATCCAAGGGTAAGCACCCATTCTATAGATGTTCAACTTCTTTCTTAAGAGAAATTCTGAATGTGTGATTTAACCCTTGGCAAAGCCTGGCACAGAGGCTTCTTCTACACACTCTGAAGAAGGCATAGCAGCCAAAACACGTACGTATGTGCTTTTAATTATCCTTGTGGACATGACAAGATCATAAAGGCATTAACTTACCTCAAAAATGGGGAGTGACAATGGTATTTCTTCAAATATGAACATTTTATCACGAGTCATCCAAAGACTACCTTCAAAATGTTTTGTACACCTGTTTTTACCCAGGCAGCACCTGCCGCCTCTAATTCTATGATCGATTTGTTGTGCCATAAACTGAAACTTGGAACTAAGTGTGCTTTTCTTCTTCTTCTGTGTATGTGAGGAAGTCAATGCCATGGTTCTGGAGATTGTGTGGAGACTATTGTCACCAGTGCAGTGGAGCCTGTGTCTTCTATCCCTTCTGCTTCCCATGGTATCAATGATATGTGTGATCCGTTCAAAAAGGTAATACTTCTTCCTGTATTATGGCCCTTTATGAGCATTTTTTTTAGGTATTGCTGACATCCTGTCTGCATTCTTCCATTAGTAGAAAGACTTCCAGGTTGTCATTGGCTGAAATGGGACCAATCTCTGGTGAAAGGGTCAGTGTACAAAATACCTGGGAATGTCCCATTCACCTTACCAATTCATTTACATTACCATTAACTGTTGTTTGTGGATGTCCTGCTCCAGAAAATAGTAAATAAATAAAAACTTAATGTAAAGCTGGAATTCAAATGTATGGAATAATCGAACTGACCTGAAACCAATGGCTCCCTCTGCTGATACTTATATGATTGCTCATTGCAGCCCCCAGATTCAACTGAGGCCAAGACCTCAGAACTAAGGAAGAACGTCATTGGACCAGCATCCTCAAAAAGAATTTCAACCCAGTCCCAAAGAGAGCACAGAGGTCAGAGTCAGTTGTTCATCACACTTGGGAGTTGGACATGTTTCCCCACATCACACTCAGCTCACTGTTTATTTTTCTCTCTATGCAGGGTCTTTCCCAGGGCAGGATACCCCATGGCCGGTGAAGAAGGCTTTGAGGCAGTTGCCTCCCTTACCTGAGCTGGAGAAGAGCAGTGTCCGAAGACACAGCAGCTACACTGGGTCCGTAGTGTATGACGTTGTCGCCACAGAGGTTTGTAATCCATGGCCCACTACAGACAACAAGGCTTCTCAACAACAGACAGCAGACGGCAGCAAGCACCTGGAGGAGGTAGATGAAAAGGGGGAAGTTCCGTTCCCTGTCTATGCCAAAGTCAACAAAACCAAAGTTTGCTCGAACTCATCAAGACGTTCACCACTGTATGCCAAAGTGAACAAGACTAGCTCCCGGGCTGTGAAATCTTAACTACTGTTCTGCAGTGACTGATAAGTCAACACTGTGACCGACATGTCCTCCATATGCTAAATAGTCTACTATGCTTTATGCCAAACGTTTATTTGAGATAATTGCTTAACTCGTTTTGTTCTTTCTGAAATGTTTATATGCGTATGTCTTTCTTATGTTGTTTCTCAGGCCCGCAATGCTACAAAGGCACAGAAATGACTTCTGTTGTAATTTACTTGGGTCTCAAGACAATAAATGAAGTTTGTTTGCTCTATGTTAATTAATTCTACTGCACCATATACCAATTCTATCATAATCAGATCGAGACAAATGGAACGTTCCCATTCTATTTTAAAATGGACAGGACTCTGCAGTTGCAAGCAGCTTGTAGTGTTTGAGTCAAAACAGAGACGGTTAGCTAGCTAAACTCTAGAAGAGCAGCTGGCAGAGGAGAACGTATTCTCGACCCGAAATTACACATGTGCTAATCTCGGCACACTCAAGGAGTTCATTTTCAGGTATGGCAGAAAAAGGGTCCATGCTATTCTTCCGCCCTATTGAAGTTAACATTTTAAAATGTTTAAGATAAGGGGTAGGGTTTAGTGTATGCACGTCCCAAGGATCCTGGGTATTACTGACCGTGTTCGTTATGTAACGTTAACGTTATTTAGCTAGCCAATAGACCAATATCTAACTGGCATGAACTATCTAGGTAGATAGAAAGCGAGATCTGTGTGGCGAACTTAATCAGAGCGAGAATCAGCTGTTTTCCAGTCATTTGGACTAACGTCAACTGGAATATGGGATCTTCAGCTGATGTTGACACTGTGTTTCTGATACAACAATTCAGTTTAGACTCTCACACCCCTCCATTAAACCACTCAAACCCCCGTTATGTAATTTCGAGGTGCGTGTTCTTGCCAGCACAGTTGATCTGTCTGCCCAGAAATACTCACTGAAATTCCTGATGTTGCTGTGGCCCTACTTTGTAGCCTCTTGAGCAATTGCTGTGATATATAACAAGGGGAGGGAAGGGCTTGTGTTTTGTTCCTTCCTATACTTTTCTCTCACTGTTCTGCACATCACATTGCTCTAGGGCTAGAACCATTGTCCACTCAAGGAGCAGGTTCAGCAGGACACAACGTTTTGAAACGACCAGATATAAATATGTTATGTAGAACAAACATGCATCTCCAACATGTAGAACAAGGAGTCATGTTGGTTCTATTTATGGCATTTCTATCTGAATGTGGCCCAGAACTTCACACAGATACCCTTTATCACACTCTTTTCTTGACAGGTGGAATGACCACCTCACAGACATACCTGGAATCTAAGCTGACAGGTAAAGCTTCCCAGTCTAAACAGTTTGCGCCTATATTATGACATTTTGGTCTTTGGCAGGTCTTTTTCCGGCTGTTCGTGCACAAGTTTGGTAGCAAAAGTCTGCGCCCCTTCGTTGGTGATTGGTCAACAGTACTTCTCCAAGTGGGAGTGTTTGTCATTCAACCAGAGTACTAGTTTTCATGCAAAAAAAATAACTTGAGAAATACTGCATAACTAAGATGTCCTCGGCAAAAACGTCAAAATTAATGACAGTTTTCTTGATTTATCTTTATCCAACACTCTTAAACGCTAGGGTACCTGACCCCTTCCTACCATATCAATTTCAGAGCAGTCGATGTGAACGAAAAGGAGAAATCCACAGCAGCTTGCTGTTTTCTCTCTGCGACGGTTACGTTTGGAACAAGGGGTCGGAGGTCAGCATCCTCTATGTTGTTGTGTATAGCCTATTTATAGGCAGGGTGATGTGCTCATGATCCTTGGATGCTCAGGGGATTTACAGGGGTAGATTACATGCCTTTACCAGGTTGCTCTGCCAACCTAATTGGGGGTTAGGGGGGTGGAATGCTAGGACTGGATGGCTAAATGGAAACTCTGAACCCTTGCCCCCTTCATATTTGCTGAGTGATACATTTAATGCTTACAGATTAGCTGCATCCAATGGGGTTTATATTAGAACATAATTTGGGAAGTACTAGGACTGGAGGTGTATGTACTGTCCGTATGCCCGAGTGAAGGTGAGACTGGAGTGCTTTATTGGTATGTCTGTGTGTTTGCCTGTGTTAAGCCTATTTGTGAGTCTATAGTTTTTTTTCTAATAATTGGGGTGAGTCCATTAAACTATTGTAATAACGCCATGCCATCTGCATTCACAATTGAACACTAAAAGGAGAATTGCATTTAACGAGACACTTCTATTTGGGCCCAACTGTCAAGCAAGCTAGTGCCGCTGATACACCCGTGCTGTAACTGATAGGTGCTTAGCAACATGAGTCTTGACTCCTTCAACGCCCTTACTCCAGTCTAAACCATCAAAGGAAAGGGTCAGTGTAGTGTCAGAGTTCCAAGGTCACTCTGACAGGTCATCCTTCATAGGCACTGATGTGTTGTTTTTGGGGCCCTGGATGAAGTTGTTTGGTCTTTGAATGCACCTCATTGTATCCTACTTTCCAATTGTGTATTTCAGTGTGTGATATATTTATGTTTTGGTCACAGTTATTCCGGTACTGCTGGGGTAGCATATATTTGCCGAATTAGATTTTGAGTTAGCTTATAAACCATTACCTGCTGGAGAGTTAACTCTCAACTTCAATTCCACATAGGCTTAGTTTGATCTCCCTCTGTTTGGACTTGTCCTTGCCAGACACTCGTGAATCAGTCAAGCCTCGAGGGCACCTGAACATTTTTAATTTGAAGAATGTTTTCCATGTAAGAGCCTCTGTCTTTGCCAGTTCCTTCCCGTTGTGTGCTCACTAATTTGTTATTTCCCCCTGCCTTTTCTAAGCACGGCTCTGTCCGAAATGAGACACGTCATTTTGGGGGGAGTTTTTTTAGCCTCCCTCTCATTGTTTTTAGTCTCGCTTTTGGGGTGTACGCATGTGACGTGCATGGGACGATGGGAGAGGGCTATGTGCTTAAATAAGCAGCCAGCACAGATCACTCTGTAACCTGAGAGTGGGGCTATAAATACCCCTAACCTTTCCTGCCTGTGTCTGTTTGTGTGTGGAGGTTGCTCCGAGCTCTGTACAGGGCAGCCTGGCTTGGTTATTCTCTAGGACAATACTCCCTGCTGAACAAGGCCTTCCTGCCCGCGACATTACACTGCTGTCAGCCTAGAACCTTCGAGCCTCCAGAAAAAAAATGCATTGGAAGGAATTCTGCAACCGTCTATAACATCTTGCTGCTGCAGCTCACCGCTTCCGCTGGGCTGTTAAAAAAATGTCACGTCTAATAACACGTTTCTCCCAGTGCCAGGTGAGCAGTGCTCTGTCGGTTTCTCTTTAAATAGCTGTAATGAAGTAGGGCTTGTGTATGGGGTCTGCTGTTAGCTGTCACACAGGCCTAGTTGTTGTTTTTACTCGTTTTCAGTGCTTTAAATGCGGAGGTTTCTTAATTTGAAAACGGATGTGCCTAACGGTTTCCATTTCAAAATATAGCCATTATGACACAATCAAAATGAGTATCTTTGGTGTGTAGTCTAATGATCTGAGGTTAGGCTATTTGCCTGTCTGTTCTCGCATGTGGTAAGGAGACCGCAATGGGTTTCTTGGTTCGTGAATGAATGGTCTTTTCTGTCTGCAATGAATTCAAGCAAACACAACTGTCTTAAGATTTCTTTGAATTACACTGCCCTTTAAAGAAAGAAAAAAATGCATTGGAAAGGACCAGGGACGAACTCTAAGATGCATGTTCTAGTAACGACCTGTTGCTTTTAAGTTGGGTTGCTTAAGGTCTACTTACCAGGTCAGTCAGTACTAGTGGTGTCAACTGGGCCACACATTGACCCTAGTCACAGTGTGTAGTATGATTCACATCACCATCTGAAAATAGTGTGACTGGTGTTGGGTACGTACACCATACCAACTCCCTGTAAAGGAATATTAAGCCAGAGATTGTTTGGAGAAAGGAAGAGTTGTACTGTTTTCAAGGCCATTCACTGAATTCAATGCCACCTGAGTGACAGTTTTTGTTCACCACTTCCCAGTGAAAGCAAAGTACCTTTTATTGTTACTAAATGAATGCTGCTTCAAATTCGGACCCAACTCTAACGGTTCCTTTCTCTTACCCCACCCAGATTTCTGCAGTTCCAGCAACAGCCCCTCATTCCAGCCCATCGGCAGTCAGATTCCCATCCCCACTGCCCATGTCATGCCTTCCACGGCTGGACCACCGGCCTCCAATACCCAGCCCCGTTCTCAAGAAGATTCCCAGGCTTCTGCCGAGGCACACCGGCCCTCCTCGGGCTCCCGAACCTCCGGTGGAACCTCCAACTCGAAGTCGTCCTCCCTCTCCAAATCAGCCTCTTCGCCCAACCTGGATATGGCACAAGGCGGCGCGGGGCGAGTCGACCCCACCGGGCCCAAGCCGGACTGCCTGAGCCGCTGCCGCAGCCTGGTAAACAGACTAGACCACTCTCTGTTCCCCTCGGGGGACCACTCTTGCATGGATGAGGGCCAGAGGTTCAACATGCCCACAATGAACCAATCTGCTCTGCTGGCGGGCTACTGCCCCGACGTCCGACTCAGGCTCCAGATGACCAGCCTGGGGGAGATTCCAGAGGGAAGCAGGGAGGCCTACAGGGGTGCCATGGAGCACTCTTACAAGGCTCTCCCCGAGACATGGCCGGGGGTCCCCAGAGCTCCAGACCCCTACAGCCAGAGGAGCAGCCAGCCAGGTGGAACTGGGGCTGTGTCAGCAGGTGTGTACCCAAGCTCTCTGTATCTGCTGAGGGAGGCCAAGGCCTATGAACCCATGCTGCAGGAGAGATGCAGCAAGCTGCCCAGCTGGCAACAGCAGCACAAGCAGCAGCTGGAGAGTCTCCGCATGCAAATAGAGCAGATGCAGGTGAGCTGAGCAGTTGGACCAGAAAGCAGAAAGACGGACCCCATTTCACTCTGGATTACACATGTAGTTCTCAACATTAGACCTGCTCAAAATGCCCATGTCGGGACAATGGAATCACTTTTTTATGTGAGGAAAATGGTTGAATGTTGCCAAATTTAAAGAAGATGGCCTCCTCCTTGGTGATAAGGCTGTTCGGTATTCGTTATAGTTGAGTTGGGCATGTCCAATGTGTTTGCGCAGATGATGACTGCTGGGGTGGGCCAGTACCCTACTCTCTACTCCACCCCCCCCATGCCACCAGAGACCAGGAAGTGGGACGAGGTGATCAAAGCCAACGAGAGCATTCTGAAGGAGAAGGCGCTCGCCATAGAGAGGTACACACCTATTACCTCAGATTGAAAAGGTACCCAAACTCACTCCGGCGCTGCTTGAACAAAAGAATCAGGTGCGCGACTGTGCGGTAATCCCAAGAAAGTATTCCTCACCCCATGACACTTCAAGTGGTGACTATCCAGGAATATAAGGGAAAAAGTGCCTGCATAGAGCTGGGTTTTTTGGGGGGACAAACTGACTTATGTTCTGGCGTAGCACGCCTTCATCGGAGCCTTGGGTGTTGGGTAGGCTGAAAATGAGCTCTGATCCATGAAGACGCTCCTTTCAAGTGTCCTGGGGTAAGGGATATCTAATGCCCTACCCAGAAAAGCAAAATATTTTCTATACACTTACAGTGGGCTGTATCAGGGGAAGTGTGTGTGTGTGGTATCTGACCATGTAAGTCGCTCTGGATAAGAGCGTCTGCTAAATGACTTAAATGTAAATGTAATGTCACTGGGGTTTACTCTGGGCTGTGTTGTTGTAGACAGAAGCAGCAGATGTCTCAGCTGGAGCTGCGGGAGAGTGAGCTGCAGGTCCACGGAGCCCTGCTCGGCCGCGGCGCTCCTACTGGCGCCACGTGTCTGCTCCAACTGCAGGTGAGCTGAACACACTCGCACATTCTTTGGCATTTTTCATCTCTCTTATCCAGTGCCACACACATACTTCATGAGCTGATACCACACGGCCACGGATGACCTCGAAGTCTTTCCTGTGTGTCTTCCAGGAGGCTCAGAGGGAGAATGCCTTCCTACGGGCCCAGTTTGCAGAGCGAGGTGACTGCGCCGCCCTGGAGGAGGCAGAGCGCAGCCTCGGTGCCGTGGAGGCGGAGACGCGGCGTCTGAACGATGCGCTGAGGGAGACCAGCGAGAGGCACGCAGAGGAGATGAAGAAGCAGGAGGAGAGGGTGAGAACCTGAGCGCCGGGCCACAACATCACACTGCTACATTGATAGTCCAGTTGCTAATTATATAAGCTGATTCCCTTTTCGAATTACACAACGTGACAGTTATTTCATGTGACTTAATAACTGGGTGTGTGTGGTGTTGCAGTCGGGAAATGTTCTATTTTTTTTTTAAGTGACCGCTATTCCATACTTGACGTTGTGTGTGTAGATTCGCAGCCGGGACAAGCACATCAACAGCCTGAAGAAGAAGTGCCAGAAGGAGGCAGAGCAGAACCGAGAGAAGCAGCAGCGCGTCGAGACTCTGGAGTGCTACCTCGCTGACCTGCCCACAATGGAGGACTACCAGGGCCAGAACAAACAGGTCAAAATTGGCACAGACCGCATTACACACACATACCTTAATCTCACTCAATACAACTGCGTCCTACCTCGTCAAAATGACTGGGTGCTTCTACGGTCACGTCCCAGGTCGTCTTTTTATTGCTAACTGGCGTTCACTGTTTCAGGAATCACATTAATAAGATGTATAAATCTTCTGATATTCGTTGTGTGTGTTTTTAGCTGTCGGAGGTGGAGCAGCGGGCGTTCCAGCTGCAGGGCCGGGTCAGAGAGCTGGAGGTGTGTCTGGAGGAGGCTCCCTCACACACCCGGGAGAGGGACACCCAGCTGGAGGAGAAGAGACGCAGGGAGAGGGAGCTGCTCACCACTGTCATCAGGTACACAGCTATACACTCATTCGGACATGATCACATACCAGGTGTTGCCAAAAGTTGAGAATGACACACACATTAATTTTCACAAAGTCTGCTGCCTCAGTTTGTATGATGGCAATTTGCATAAACTTTTCATAACATTTTGGAGTAATCTGATGAATTGCAATTAATTGCAAAGTTCCTTTTTGCCATGCAAATTAACTGAATCCCCAAACAACATTTCCACTGCATTTCAGCCCTGCCACAAAAGGACCAGCTGACATGTCAGTGATTCTCTCGTTAACATAGGTGTGAGTGTTGACGAGGACAAGGCTGGAGATCACTCTGTCATGCTGATTGAGTTTGAATAACAGACTGGAAGCTTCAAAAGGAGGGTGGTGCTTGGAATCATTGTTCTTCCTCTGTCAACCATGGTTACCTGCAAGGAAACAAGTGCTTTGCACAAAAAGGGCTTCACAGGCAAGGATATTGCTGCCAGTAAGATTGCACCTAAATCAACCATTTATTGGATCATCAAGAACTTCAAGGAGAACGGTTCAATTGTTGTGAAGAAGGCTTCAGGGTGCCCAAGAAAGTCCAGCAAGCGCCAGGACCGTCTCCTAAAGTTGATTCAGCTGCGGGATCGGGGCACCACCAGTGCAGAGCTTTCTCAGGAATGGCAGCAGGCAGGTGTGAGTGCATCTGCACGCCCAGTGAGGCGAAGACTTTTGGAGGATGGCCTGGTGTCAAGAAGGGCAGCAAAGAAGCCACTTCTCTCCAGGAAAAATATCAGGGACATACTGATATTCTGCAAAAGGTACAGGGATTGGACTGCTGAGGACTGGGGTAAATACCTTTTCTCTGATGAATCCCCTTTCTGACTGTTTGGGGCATCCAGAAAAAAGCTTGTTCAGAGAAGACAAGGTGAGCGCTACCATCAGTCCTGTGTCATGCCAACAGTAAAGCATCCTGAGACTATTCATGTGTGGGGTTGTTTCTCAGCCAAGGGAGTGGGTTCACTCACAATTTTGCCTAAGAACACAGCCATGAATAAAGAATGGTACCAACACATCCTCTGAGAGCAACTTCTCCCATCCAAGAACAGTTTGGTGACGAACAATGCCTTTTTCTTGCACAAACAAAACCTCAATAATCAGGGTCCATGGCCATGAAACTCCCCAGACCTTAATCCCATTGAGAACTTGTGGTCAATCCTCAAGAGGCGAGTGGACAAACAAAAACCCACAAATTCGGACTATCTCCAAGTGTTTATTATGCAAGAATGGGCTGCCATCAGTCAGGATGTGGCATAGAAGTTCATTGACAGCATGCCAGGGCGGATTGCACAGGTCTTGAAAAAGAAGGGTCAACACTGCAAATATTGACTTTGCATCAACTTCATGTAATTGTCAATAAAAGCCTTTGACACTTATGAAATGCTTGTAATTATACGTCAGTATTCCATAGTAACATCTGACAGAAATATCTGACACTGAAGCAGCACACTTTGGAAATTAATATTTGTTTCATTCTAAAAACATTTGGCCACGACTGTACACACATACTCATTTTAACATGCATGCATACTCGTATAACCTACATTGTTTGTATAATGACCTGTTTTGGTTATTAGTTTTGTGTGTGTCAGTTTACAAGAGCGGGTGCAGGAGGGCCTGGAGGATGGGGCAAGGTTACCCTCCCTGGATGTGGAGAAACACAGAGGGGAGAACAGGAGCCTACGAGAGGAACAGCAGAGACTTAAAAAGGCCAGTCTTTTCATCTTGTTCCTTCTTTCTTGCCAACTATAGCTTTTACATTTGACATTTCACCGGTACATTACATTCTGGAATGTTGTGCTGCTTTTTGTGGTTGTCGTCTAGTGCTGGTTCTAAAACGTTCCATTCTCTCTTTCTCCAGGTCATAGAGAAGCAGCTGAGGATGACGACGAAACTGGGCACACAGATCGTAGTACGTGATACGAATTGAATCTGTTTACACCTTGGATGATATCTCTATTAGTAACCTATATGGTCTTACAAGCCATGCCTAACCCATATCCAACCGTGTGTGTGTGTGTGTGTGTGGACCCTGGAGGAGCAGGGGTCTCAGGAGGAGAGCGGCTCCCATGCTCTGAGAGAGGAGGTTTGTTCTAAAGAGCAGGGTTTGCTCCAGCTCCGCACAGCCATGAAGGAGGTGAGATGGTAGGACAGGACTACACCACTACTGGAAATAATAATCTGTTCCATGTTCTGAGTGGAATTGTCTTGAGAACCTCCAGAGCTCATGTTCTGTCCTAATGCATAAAATGATGAACTGGAAAACAGGTTAAATTTCAATACTTGTTCATTAAGCATGCACATAAGTATTGACATTGAACTGTCCATTTTTTATTTTACAAGCTGTAAAATAAGCTGTATCTCCAGCACCCAACTATTTTAGGTGTAGGAATAACTTTGAGTTGAATATGTTGCCTATTTCTGTCATTCCTAACGGTGTGTTTTCTGCGTATTCCCAGCTGTCGGCCCAGAACCAGGAACTAACGGAGCAGAACCTGACCCTCCATGAGCGTCTGGAGGACTCGGAAAAGGTGAACCTGGACCGGACGTCGTCCTCGCTGCGGCCGGCCGGGGCCCGCCTCACCCAGCGTCTCCACGGGGAGATGGCCTCATGCCTCTGCGACCTGCGCTCCCTCTGCAACGTCCTGACCCAGCGGTCACAGGGCCGAGACCCCAACCTCTCGCTGCTGCTTGGCGTTTCCTGTGAGTGATGATCACCGCGCCGCGACAGGTTTAGTAGCATTTTAAAGAACGAAAAAGGCTGCCGCTATTTTTCACTTAAACCTGAAACGCTTCTAATCAGTTGTAGCTTGAGCGATGGTACAAGTCAAAGATGAATGTTTGATCAATTTAAGTGTTGCAGCCACAGAATACCTCCAGCTATATACATGTGTAACATGGTTTTTCAAGTGTTGTAATACGTTGTCGTCATACTTCCAGGTCCGGTCACCTAATCCTGAAAATGTTTGGTGATTTAAGGGGTGTGTGTGTGTGTGTGTTATATATTATACACACTTATATTTGTGTTTTTTAGGATGAATTTACACCTGCCACATGCCTTATGTTTTTGTGCTGAAAACCATTTGCGCTACATTTTTGCCAATTGAAGACCGTTCAAAAATGAACCGGCTACATTCTGAGTGAAAAAATAAGTCACTATCATAGTGTGTAGTAACTGTTTCTTCTTCTTCCCAGCTCTCCGGCCCATGGCAGAGCAGGTGGAGGACTGGCTGAGTCCTGAGGTCCTCCAGAGGAAGTTGACTGAAGCCCAGCAGCTGCGTCGTGATGTGGAGGAGCTCCGCACCACAGTCTCAGACCGCTACGCCCAGGACATGGGAGAGAACTGCATTACCCAGTAGCCCCAGCTGCTAGCTTCTCTAAAACAGACTGAACCATCAGCCTAATGGGGTAAGGCTTCCATATTGGCCTTGCTTCTTCTACTCTCTTCATTGAGTATGAACTGGAATCTCATGTTGGCCCTTTGGGGAAGGAATCCTTGATCGGGGTCATGCATTTCAGTCAAAGGGCTTACGGTGGAAGAACTGTTCTCAAACCAGTGTGTTTTTTTTGTTTTTATAAATGTTTTACTGATACGTGTGTCTTTGTTGTCAAAGATGCCCTTCGCTCTTTTTATGACACACATAGATGGGGTTGTTATCTTTTTTCAATAAATAACACTTATTATTTAAATCTTCCCTCTGGGGAAATAATGTTGGATGTGGTTGACAATCAACTGAAAATATTTAATTCTGTTTTTTGAGTGATTCAACAGGGAATGTTACTAACCCACCATGATTTAAAATGGTACATTTGTAGCATTGAAGTCTGGCGTGTGGGTGGCTGTTAACAGTGGTAGGGCTAATACTGAAAAGACATTCTGTCAGCAGTATAACTGAGATATTGTTCAGAGACATCTGTCCCGTCTGTACAATAGCACAGTTAAAAAAAACAAATGTTTGCAGATATCTCTCTCGGGTAGTGGGCTTGCTTTGATGATCAATCTGTAGATCAAAACTGTTAAGGTTCTGCACTTTTGCTGTCGTCACCAGTTTTTTTGCTAGTTTCTTTCTCAAAACTTTACTTATTTTAGTGTTTCAAGCCAACAGAGCAACTCAATACATTCCTGAAACATTTCTTTGTGGGTTGTCCTCTAAGAAGAAGATATCTCACTCACAGCTAGTTTTGGGGATAACGGTCCGTGGCAATGAGGACTGAAGCCATTTTACACACTCCTTAACACTATTTGTGGTACTGGTTTGTTGGTAAGGGTCTATCTTACAGAGCAACATACTGTAATTTAACAGGTGATTCCCTGTGCCTACTTTGTCCTGATACACTGTGTTCACTTTGGTGCCCATATCTGCACTAGCAAAATGTCTCTGCCATCCGTGTTGATAGTATTATTATTTCCATCTAATAGCAAGAAATGTTTTGGTTCCAAGTTAATAACTAACTAATGGATGCCAGTATTTTGCCATGAAAAAAAAAAAGTGTGACATCACTAAACACTAACTTTCATCCAGTTTGTTTGAGTGTTCAAAGATAAAAAAAACAACAGTGGTTTGATTTATTGATGGAACGTCACGTCAAATGCTTTCCTTCAGTTGACGAACATCATGGCACTAAGTTGGGACAGACATTTGGATGTCTAACATTGTCTAGGTGAGACTAATGTGAGTTTTCATTTGAGCTTTAACAAAGTTAGACAAACTTGCCTTATGTCAAATGTTTTTCAAAAATGTAAATGTTTATATTGAATATATTTTTTTTATCCTTAATTGTATTTACACATTTTAGAAATAAAGTTTGTTTTCAATAAGTTGGCTTTGATCTTGTAATTTTCTTTGATTTAAAATCCTTACATTTTAAAGGTAGAGTCAGCGATATGACGTAAATGCATAGTGGGCCAATTTTCCACAACAACTAAGATCATTGGCGCGCCAGGCTAAACGTCTCTGCTGTTTTGGTCCCTAAGAGTATGAAGCGAACCCATGCCCATGTACAAATACTGTGTGTGTGAGAGTCTTGCATCTTGCTCATGCAATGTTATTTCGCTAACTCTACCTTTTTTATTTTATTTTTAAGCAGTCATGGTCCAAGGTGAATTATCTACATCAATAATTATGCAAGTGTCCCTATGGAAATTAGGATTTTCCCATGTCATGATGATCCTGAAAAGGATTGTTCTGTAAGTGTTGGCACCCCCTAGTGTCACATCCCTATCAGATCTGAATATACATGTTTATGAAAGTAAATACAGCATTTTATAACCATGAGGAGAGTGACAGGGTGATTTGTTGCTCTGTCATTGCCGAGGGCCTGGCCTAGTCCTAAGCAGCAGAGCAGCATTGGGAGTGAGCCCACAGGAGAGGAGTGTCTGAGAGTCCTCACTGTACCAGCGCTGTGGGAACGCACTGATGATATCATACGCTGTGGCATCTGTCCATCTGAAATTGTGAGGGAGACAGAGTTGATAGTGATGGAATAGCACAGGACAGGGCTTTCATAACATGTCAAACAGACTGGGATGCAACTTTGTTCTGCCATGCAGATTCTTCGTCACTGATCATTTGGACAAATTGCGATTCCCATTTAGAGGAGTGGATACTTCGCTTGCCTCGTTAGTACATTTTTCAAGCACATCTCCCCCAAGAATTTAATCAAGCATCTGACGCAATTATGCCAGGTGTGTGTGTGTGTGTGTGTGTGTATATATATATATATATATATATATATATATACATACAGTGCCTTGCGAAAGTATTCGGCCCCCTTGAACTTTGCAACCTTTTGCCACATTTCAGGCTTCAAACATAAACATATAAAACTATTTTTTTTGTGAAGAATCAACAACAAGTGGGACACAATCATGAAGTGGAACGACATTTATTGGATATTTCAAATTTTTTTAACAAATCAAAAACTGAAAAATTGGGTGTGCGAAATTATTCAGCCCCTTTACTTTCAGTGCAGCCAGCTCTCTCCAGAAGTTCAGTGAGGATCTCTGAATGATCCAATGTTGACCTAAATGACTAATGATGATAAATACAATCCACCTGTGTGTAATCAAGTCTCCGTATAAATGCACCTGCACTGTGATAGTCTCAGAGGTCTGTTAAAAGCGCAGAGAGCATCATGAAGAACATGGAACACACCAGGCAGGTCCGAGATACTGTTGTGAAGAAGTTTAAAGCCGGATTTGGATACAAAAAGATTTCCCAAGCTTTAAACATCCCAAGGAGCACTGTGCAAGCAATAATATTGAAATGGAAGGAGTATCAGACCACTGCAAATCTACCAAGACCTGGCCGTCCCTCTAAACTTTCAGCTCATACAAGGAGAAGACTGATCAGAGATGCAGCCAAGAGGCCCATGATCACTCTGGATGAACTGCAGAGATCTACAGGTGAGGTTGGAGACTCTGTCCATAGGACAACAATCAGTCGAATTTTGCACAAATCTGTCCTTTATGGAAGAGTGGCAAGAAGAAAGCCATTTCTTAAAGATATCCATAAAAAGTGTAGTTTAAAGTTTGCCACAAACCACCTGGGAGACTCACCAAACATGTGGAAGAAGGTGCTCTGGTCAGATGAAACCAAAATTGAACTTTTTGGCAACAATGCAAAACGTTATGTTTGGCGTAAAAGCAACACAGCTCATCACCCTGACCACACCATACCCACTGTCAAACATGGTGGTGGCAGCATCATGGTTTTTGCCTGCTTTTCTTCAGCAGGGACAGGGAAGATGGTTAAAATTGATGGGAAGATGGATGGAGCCAAATACAGGACCATTCTGGAAGAAAACCTGATGGAGTCTGCAAAAGACCTGAGACTGGGACGGAGATTTGTCTTCCAACAAGACAATGATCCAAAACATAAAGCAAAATCTACAATGGAACGGTTCAAAAATAAACATATCCAGGTGTTAGAATGGCCAAGTCAAAGCCCAGACCTGAATCCAATCGAGAATCTGTGGAAAGAACTGAAAACTGCTGTTCACAAATGCTCTCCATCCAACCTCACTGAGCTCGAGCTGTTTTGCAAGGAGGCATGGGAAAAATGTCAGTCTCTCGATGTGCAAAACTGATAGAGACATACCCCGAGCGACTTACAGCTGTAATCGCAGCAAAAGGTGGCGCTACAAAGTATTAACTTAAGGGGGCTGAATAATTTTGCACGCCCAATTTTTCAGTTTTTGATTTGTTAAAGTTTGAAATATCCAATAAATGTCGTTCCACTTCATGATTGTGTCCCACTTGTTGTTGATTCTTCACAAAAAAAATACAGTTTTATATCTTTATGTTTGAAGCCTGAAATGTGGCAAAAGGTCGCAAAGTTCAAGGGGGCCGAATACTTTCGCAAGGCACTGTAAATGTAGGGGGTGGATCAGCTTTAATATGGCAAATAGATTGATAAAATCCACAATGTAATTTTCTGCATTTCCCCATATTGTTTTAAAGAAATACAGTACCAATCAAAAGTTGACACCTACTCATTCAAGGGTTTTTCTTTATTTTTTACATTGTAGAATAATAGTGAATTCATCTAAACCACGAAATAACACATGGAATCATGTAACCAAAAAAGTGTTAAACATCAAAATATATTTTAAATTCTTTAAAGTACCCTTTGTTTTGACAGCTTTGCGCATACACTTGGCATTCTCTCAACCAGCTTTACCTGGAATACTTTTCCAACAGTCTTCAAGGAGTTCCCACATGCTGAGCACTTGTTGGCTGCTTATCCTTCACTCTGCTGTCCAACTCATCCCAAACCATCTCAATTGGGTTGAGGTCGGGTGATGCATCACTCTCCTTGGTCAAATATCCCTTACACAGCCTGGAGGTGTGTTGGGCCATTGTCCTGTTGAAAAACAAGTCCACTAAGCGCAAACCAGATGGGATGGTGTATTCTTGCAGAATGCTGTGGTAGCCATGATGGTTATGTGTGCCTTGAATTTTAAATAAATCAGACTTATGTATACTCCCCCTACCTTGTCACAACACAATTGATTGGCTCAAATACATTATGAAGGAAAGAAATTCCACAAATTTAACTTTCAACAAGACACACCTGTTAATTTAAATGCATTCCAGGTGACAACCTCATGGTTTAGAGAATGACAAGAGTGCAAATCTGTCAAGGCAGTGTGGCTACTTTGAAGAACCTAAAATATATTTTGATTTGTTTAACACTTTTTTTTGGTTACTACATTTTTCCATGTGTGTTATTTCATAGTTTGATGTCTTCACTATTATTCTACAATGTAGAAAATAGTAAAAATAAAGAAAAACCCTTGAATGAGTAGGTGTCAACTTTTGACTGGTACTGTATATGTTATCCTTTTATTTATACACACATATATATATACTACTGTTAAAGTTTGGGGTCACTTAGACATGTCCTTGTTTTTGAAAGAAAATCATGTTTTTTTGTCCATTTAAAATAACATCAAATTGATCAGAAATACAGTGTAGACATGAATGTTGTAAATTATTTTTGTAGCTGGAAACGGCTGATTTGTTTTAATGGAATATCTATATAGGCATATGGAGGCCCATTATCAGCAACCATCACTCCTGTATCAGCATTTGTGGGTTCAATTACAGGCTCAAAATGGCCAGAAACAAATAACTTTCTTCTGAAACTCGTCAGTCTATTCTTGTTATGAATACTTACGGAAATAAGTATTCAGAAAAAAAATTGACTGACGAGTTTCACAAAGTTCTTTATGAGACTCGAAATTGAGCTCCGGTGCATCCTGTTTCCATTGATCATCCTTGATGTTTCTCCAACTATAATAATAATAAGAGACTTGCTTGACATTAGACCGGTGGAAATCTGTTCTTTGGTCTGGACCCCAAATTGGAGATTTTTGGTTCCAACCACCGTGTCTTTGTGAGATGCTGTGTGGGTGAATGGATGATCCCTGCATGTGTATTTCCCACCGTATCGCATGGAGGAGGAGGTGTTATGGTGTGGTGGTGCTTTACTGGTGACACTGTCTGTGATTTATTTATAATTCAAGGCACACTTAACCAGCATGGCTACCACAGCATTCTGCAGTGATATGCCATCCCATCTGGTTTGAGTCTATCATCTGTTTTTCAACAGGACGATGACCCAACACACCTCCAGGCTGTGAAAGGATTATTTTACCAAGAAGGAGAGTGATGGAGTGCTGCATCAAATGACCTGGCCTCCACAATCACCCGACCTCAACCAAATTGAGATGGTTTGGGATGAGTCGGACTGCAGATTGAAGGAAAAGCAGTCTACAAGTGCTCAGCATATGTGGGAACTCCTTCAAGATGGTTGGAAAATTATTCTAGGTGAAGCTGGTTGAGATTGCCAAGAGTGTGCAAAGCTGTCATCATTGCAAAGAGTGGCTACTTGGAAGAATCTCCAATATATAAAAACATTTTGATTTGTTTAACACTTTTTTTTGGTTACTACATGATTCCATGTGTGTTATTTCATAGTTTCAATGTATTCATTATTATTCTACAATGTAGAAATTAGTTTTTAAAAATTAAGGAAACACTGGAATGAGGAGGTGTTCTAAAACTTTTGACCGGTAGTGTAGACAGGTGTGTGCCTTTCCCAATCATGTCCAATCAAGTTCTAGAAACATCTCAAGGGTGATCAATGGAAACAGGATGCACCTCAGCTCAATTTCGATTCTTATAGCAAAGAGTCTGAATACTTACGTAAATAAGGTATGTTTTTTATTTTTAATACATTTTCAAAAACCTATTTTCGCTTTGTCATTATGGTGTGTAGATTGCAGAGGATTTTTTATTTATTATTCCATGTGGAAAAAGTCAAGGGGTCTGAATACTTTCCGAAGGCACTGTATATAACATTCTATTGTTGCAAGAATTTTGTATAATTTAAATTGAAAAACTTGTACGTTTTGAATCTGGTGTTATTTTGTGTATCAGTTCATAAACCATGTGCCATGGAATTAGTACATCGAAAATCTCTTCCCAATTATTTTGCAATCTGTATGGCACAGCTGTCAATTTTTGGGTCCTTAAATTAAACTGGTATACTTTTTTTTATTTATCACAATTTTCTTTCACCTATTTTTGTCTTTAATGCAGGGTCGACATACAAGTTCCTTACTTTCTCCCCCTTCCATTTGCGGAATGCAAGATTTTAGTTCTGGGGGTCCGAGATTAACATGACCCAAAAGTCACTGTGACTGAGATGAAGTACTGTGAACGTGATGGACTTCCTGGGCAAAATACTCTGCACAGCATTTTGTGGCTCCCAACCCACCTGTGCTTGTCCAGATACTGGCGCAGATGACCTATGGTCTCTGAGAAACGCATCTTCATGATGTAGGTGTGCTCGCCATCCTCTGACTTCACCCTCAGTGTGGTGACATCGCGGACCGAGTTATGGGGATCAGTCTCATGCAACTCCAACCTGAGTTAGAGTAGAGAGAACAGGTTCATAATCCACATTAGCAAATGTGTGTCCCTCTTCCAGGGTCTCCTCTGTCACAAGGTCCCGCAAGGCCCCCTAGTGGTGGAAGTGGAGGTATTGCGAATACTTCTAGACAACTGCATACCTCTCTTTCATAGCCTGTAGCTCTGGTGTGTCTATGAGGGTCACAGCATGGCTGTTTGAAGCATCAGAAGAGCCCTAAACACAAGACACAGGCATTTACTAGCATATAGTATACGCGTGTCCATCATCTACAGGTATATGCTGAAACATGCAACAGATCTCAGTCTCACCTGTAGACTAGCTTTCACGGAGTCCCTGATGTCAATCACTCTACCAGCCTTCACCACCACCTTGGGCAGCCTGTTCAGGAATTGGTCCATTGTCAGTTTTCTGCCTGTGGGAAAGTCAATGTTCAAGTCAGAGCAAAAGAGGCTTGGGGTGAATCTCAAGTGATACACATATAGTTAAACCAACTTCAAATATGAAATTCAATTATTTCATTGATTCCTCGTGTCCTCTCCTCGCCTCCCCAAAGAAGATCCAAGGTTTCTCCCCATCTCATGCATGTTCAGGAGGAGGCGGGGAGAGAGGACTCGAGGAATCCCAAAAAATACAATTGAGATTCTACCCCTGCAGTTGGTTCAACTAGAGTGTAGCAGTGTAGCATTCGTTTTTGGGAACAAATTGAAGCGATACAGAGGGGACCGACCAGGTATCTGGGAGACGGTACAGTAGGCGTGTTCTAAGCTGTCTGTTGATTTCTCCCCCTCTGTGCATCCAACCACAGCCTGCCCCTTCCCAGGGAACTCCGCCCACGGTCGCCTCTCTTGGAACTCCTCCTCTCGCCTGTCGTGAACCTGTGTACACCGAAAGAGGACGTCCCACTACTCACCACAAAACAAACAGGAAATACATTGTCCATGTAGTCCGTTTTCCTACCGTAAGCACATTTGAAATTCACGAATGCACACAAAGCACACACACACACACACACACACACACACACACACACACACACACACACACACACACACACACACACACACACACACACACCTGAAAGGGCACCCCGTCTGCAAACCTGTCCTGTAGCTCAGAAGGGAAGTATCCGTCCATCAGGTCTTGCATGCACTGCTGCAAAGTCATGAGCGGCAGGGTGTCAGACACATTGGACTGAGATACAAACTGAGCTTTCTGTACTTATTCTGTCTGCTACAATCTGAGAGAGTCAAAACATTGAAATCAAAGAATCTTAAGTGAAAATGTATCAAAAATCATGCCTGGTTCAAATATCTAATCTGTTTCATTACCTGGTGTGTGTTGTACTCTCTCGTAATAACCTTAACAGTAGCTGATTTGGTTCTGGGTGCTGAGATTATGTACTGACTAGCCAGTTGGAGGTATAGCGAGTATTCCCTATATAGTCTCTATCTGTACCTGTGTGCTGGCTTCCTGGTAAGAGCGGAAGGGCCCATTGAACATGAAGATGCCATTGCTGTAGAGCCGTAGTGGAATGAGGTGCTGCTGGGCCAGCTGTGCCCCTGTGGACGTGACCCTGACGTAGGACTCTCCCTCCCCAGCCAGGATGTTCAACTGCTGGATGTTCTGGAGCACCAGGTCAAAGTTTATCTGGAAGTTCCTCCTGGCCACAGAGGTCTCTGCAAAAGACAGGCCACCATAATAAGTGAATGCATAATTAAGATTTTCTGTTTGAAAATCATCCAGGCATCACATGAGCACAGCTTGTGAAACTTTAACTGGTGCATTGAAACAATGGCAGCTCCTTTGTACTGTTGGAAGTTACCGTTTGAAGATGTGATTCGATTAGGTTTTACTTGGCTGCCTGTTAAGGAGGGTGTACTGTTAAAGCATGTTCAGATAGAAATGTATCACGGAGAAAGAATATGACTACCTGTCAGATAGAATAGGGAATCTTAGCAGCTCTATTAATTATATTTCTATCTGCAGCATAAGGCTCAGCACTTAATAACTCCCTGGTTCCTTTACCTGGTTGCCACACCCCTCTCTCGGAGCTCTGGGTCTGCTCAGCTTCCTCTACTTCCTGTTGACTGGCTGTGTCACGCTCCTCTCCGCTCCCCACCCAGATCATTCCGTAGTCGTTCAGAAACCGCTGAGTGGGGAAAAACCCACTGTGAGTTTAAAGAAAAGTTTGCAGTGACATCAGTTAAAGAGGTGAACTAAACTATTTAGAACAGACTTAGAGATGACTCAACCACCACAACTCAACTTCTCTGTTATACTGTATGTAGAAAAGTTCAAGTCTAAATTGGACATGCACTGACTTATTAAGATATATTGTAAATCACACAGACACAGGTTAGTGCTTCTATGGCTTTCAATACTGTGTGGTCCATCTATGTCTGTGCAATGTACCAAACTGTTCGCTGAGGACCAAAAAAAAACATTGCTCCGTTGTATTACCATGGCGATGATGATCTTACCTCCATCTCCGATACCTGGCCCTGAAGCCTGTGGCATGTTTTTATGAGATCATCCTCTCTGCTCCTATCACTGTTTTTCTCTAAAAATCACAGAAACAGAATGGTTTTGGTTAACCAAACATAACTTGTTCCATACTCTTAATATCTTTTATTTTCACTTAACAGAGATGAGGGTGGTGACAGAAGTAGAGAACACTGTATAGGCCTACATGGGGCTGTATTTCTATAAATACATGAATACTAGGCCTACATGGGGCTGTATTCCTATAAATACATGAATACTAGGCCTACATGGGGCTGTATTCCTATAAATACATGAATACTAGGCCTACATGGCGCTGTATTCCTATAAATACATGAATACTAGGCCTACATGGGGCTGTATTCCTATAAATACATGAATACTAGGCCTACATGGGGCTGTATTCCTATAAATACATGAATACTAGGCCTACGTGGGGCTGTATTCCTATAAATACATGAATACTAGGCCTACGTGGGGCTGTATTCCTTTAAATACATGAATACTAGGCCAACATGGGGCTGTATTCCTATAAATACATGAATACTAGGCCTACATGGGGCTGTATTCCTATAAATACATGAATACCAGGCCTACATGGGGCTGTATTCCTATAAATACATGCATACTCGGCCTACATGTGTTGTGACTGGAACTCTGTGGTTCCAGAACTGTATGATATATATGGTAGGCTGAAATAACTACCTGTTGACTTCTGAAGAAGCTTCATTTTCTCCTCCAGAGCTGTAATTATTTTTTCCTTCAAATAGAAAATAACAAAATAAACATTGATATGTTGTCAAGTCAAGAGCTTGGTCTGTACATATATCAATATTTGGGCATGTACTTCATGCATAGAATACTAGCCGGATGTGTATAGACTACTACTGTTTTTAGTATCCGTTTTCAGAGTTGGGGAAGCTACTCTGAAAATATAGTTTACCAAGCTACCAATTACTTCACACTGGAAGAAGTTGAGCTACAGTAAAGCTACCCTTAAGAGAAACATAGTTTGTTTAACTGAAGCTACTTTGAAAAAGTAATTCACTACATCAAAATTGCCTTGTAAAAAAGTATTATATCTAAGTCTGAAAAGTCATATAAATGTACTGGGTTGAAGAATATATACAGTGCATTCGGAAAGTATTCAGACCACATGACTTTTTCCACATTTTGTTACGTTACAGCCTTATTATAAAATGTATTAATCAATCTACACACAATACCCCATAAAGACAAAGCAAAATTGTAGCAAATGTATTAAAAACATGTAACTGAAATATCACATTTACATAAGTATTCAGACCCTTTACTCAGTACTTTGTTGAAGCACATTTGGCAGCGATTGCAGCCTTGAGTCTTCTTGCGTATGACGCTACAAACTTGGCACACCTGTTTTTGGAGAGTTTCTCCCATTCTTCTCTGTAGATCCTCTCAAGCTCTGTCAGGTTGGATGGGGAAGGTTGCTGCACAGCTATTTTCAGGTTTCTTCAGAGATGTTCGATTGGGTTCAATTTTGGACTCTGGCTGGGCCACTCAAGGACATTCAGAGACTTGTCCCGAAGCCACTCCTGCGATGTCTTGGCTGTGTGCTTCGGGTGTTTGTCCTGTTAGAAGGTGAACCATTGACCCAGTCTGATGTCCTGAGCCCTCACAGTCCTGAGCGCCCACAGCATGATGCTGCCACCATCATGCTTCACCGTAGGGATGGTGCCAGGTTTCCTCCATACGTGACGCTTGGAATTCAGGCCAAAGAGTTCCATCTTGGATTCATCAGACCAGAGAACCTTGTTTCTCATGGTCTGAGAGTCCTTTAGGTGCCTTTTGGCAAACTTCAAACGGCTGTCATGTGCCTTTGACTGAGGAGTGGCTTCCGTCTGGCCACTCTACTATAAAAGCCTGATTGGTGGAGTGTTGCAGAGATAGTTGTCCTTCTGGAAGGTTCTTCCATCTCCACAGAGGAACTCTGGAGCTCTGTCAGAGTTCTCATCGGGTTCTTGGTCACCTCCCTGACCAATGCCCTTCTCCCCAGATTGCTCAGTTTGGCCGGGTGCCCAGCTCTAGGAAGAGTCTTGATGGTTCCAAACTTCTTCCATTTAAGAATGACGGAGGCCACTGTGTTCTTGGGGACCTTCATTGCTGCAGACATTTCTTGGTACCCTTCCTCAGATCTGTGCCTCGACACAATCCTGTCTCAGAGCTCTATAGACAATTCCTTTGACCTCATGACTTGGTTTTTGCTCTGACATACACTGTCAACTGTGAGACCTTATATAGACAGGTGTGTGCCTTTCCAAATAATGTCCAATCAATTGAATTTACCACAGGTGGACTCCACTCAAGTTGTAGAAACATCTCAAGGATGGTCAATGGAAACAGGATGCACCTGACCTCAACTCATAGCAAAGGGTTTGAATACTTATGCAAACATTTCTATAAAAAAAAACAGTTTTTGCTTTGTCATTATGTAGAGTGATGAGAAAAAACTAAAACAATTGAATCAATTTTAGAATAAGGCTGTAAAGTAACAATGTGGAAAAAGTCAAGGGATCTGAATACTTTTCCGAATGCACTGTACGCTGTATATTCTTTTGGTGAAACATTGAATGGGTAATTGCAGTAGTTAGCTACACTGTTTACAGGGGTGGCTTCCACTGTTATAGAGTGGCGGCAGGTAGCCTAGTGGTTTGAGCGTTGGGCCAGTAACAACTTTGGAAAATATGCTGCTGCTTGAGGAGGTCTCTTATTACCTCATCATACAAACTATAATAAGTATCTTGCCAATCAAAATATGAGAAGCCTCTTATAGCACACACTTATAGTATAAGTATAAGTATAACTATAGTATACGTCTATTGTCATGCAAACTACAACGAACAAAGGTCCAACACAGAATACTGATGCAACATTCACACATTTGGCAGATTTCTTGTTTTTGTTTTTGTTTAGAAAACCTGTATTGGCACCATTTAGCTACTGTTCATACATACTGATACTTGTGTATGTATGTATGATACTTGTGTGACAGGCATCCTGTACGTGCAACTTCATCAGCATTCGGTGGTTGAGCTTTCCTTTAAAATGCATGCTTCTGATTGGTTGTTGCGGAGGATCACAGAGGTTGATGTGGTTGAGGTCCATTTCAGATCTAACCAAAACGCTGTCTCGCTGGAGGTGTTCACAGAAGCGTTGTTACCGTTTTTTTCCATTGATTGCACTGGAAGTCGCTCTGGATAAGTGTGTGCTAAATACCTCAAATGTAATGTACAATGTAATTTCTTTGTCTGAACGTGTGTGGTACTTGGCTCACCTTGTGGTCAATGTCCAGGGCTTGGGTCTTCACCTTGGTCTCCAGCAGGGTCAGCCTCTGCATCATAGAGGACATCAGCTCAAAATCACTAGGGGGTGCACCTGTAGGGTTCAGTCAGAGTTCACTAGATCAAGAAGCGTAATACCTGTATAATAAAGGCTACTGTATGACACTCGGCAGACGTTTTTCCCCCCAAAGTGTCTTAAGGTACAATGACGCATACATGTTTTTACTGATTCTGAGAACACTCTGTTTCAATGTTACTGTACATTATCAGAAACCCAAACGGGCTTTTTGGAAACCCACATTTGTGACCACAGTGCTGTATTAGGAAAATCAGACACATTATTTTGTGGCCAATGCACACCACATACTGATCTAACAACCATACATGAGATTTCCAGTGTTGTCGAAATGTGACGTTGGTTGTGGTTGTGAATATTTCAGCACAGGGCGAGTTGTAAGGACATCAAACAAACATACAACAACTGTTGCTTTTCCTTTGTTTGGCTTTTGATTTGGAAGGACAGACACTATCAGTGGCTTGAGCCTGAGGCGCAGGGTGATTCAAAGCAGATACATCATTCAGCAGAGTAGCTCCATATTCTAAAGGAAAGAAAAGACAAGAACACAACCAGAATGACCCCAGGTTTTTAAAGAGCTGTATTCAGAGGCAGTATATGTTTCAAATAATTGGATATCTCATAGTTAGACTATAGCATGGTTCTCCAACTGACGGCCCGCGTGGGTGATTTTATTTGACCATTCAAGTTTTATGAGCAAAAAATAATACTAACATGATATTTATTTTTAAATGTTTTATTGTTAGTTGTAAAAGACTGTAAAAACACCAGCAAATAATTTTGGAAATCTGTTCCAAAGTATTCCCATGCACAATAGAGAGATACGGTATGTGATCGTGAGGTTTGAAATTATTATGATTTAGTAAAATATTATATCTTCTTGTGGTCAATTTGCAGTCTACAAATTATTTGTAATTATGTTCTGCCTCCTGGCCATCTGCTCAAGAGAAATATCGTATTTGAAAGACCTTAATCCCATACCTGAAAATGGATTCTCCTTGAAAGGCACTCTTCTCCTATTTGAGAGAAATTACCAAACATCAGTAATGCAAATGAACATGTAAATCTATCTAATTTCAATACTTATTGTCTAGGAAAAGATCCACTTTGGTTTCTCTTGAACATACCCTTGCTGGTTCATGGGCCCGGGAAGAGGCACACGTCGGTTTTTCCTCAACATTGAAAGTGGTGAGCTCATCTCCTTACGTTCATAAAACACTTGGGGTCGATAGGGATGCACAAATGGCTAGCAGACTACTGTAGAGGTAATTTTGTGATTCAACAATGAACGTTTTTTCAAAACCACTATATTTATGAGCACCTTGTACTGAACAAGACTGGTTACTCGCATCAATGTCTCTGTCTCGTAATTTAATATTCAAACACCTGGCTGACATTGACATGGTTGACATGCAAGAACATAGCAGCTAAAAACGCTAAAAAATGTCCTGAAAGTGTACACTTGGTTCAATTAATAGGCTTAATAAACAAAATCAACTTTTATTTGTCATGCTAGGAATTTCTGAATTACTTACAAGTGAATGACTCCAGATTCTGTAGGTTGGAATATTGTGCTTGCTCTTCTTTTACATCTTGAGGATTGTTTGGAGTTCGTTGCCATTGGTAACGTGGATCGTGACATTTCATTGGCTCGTTGCTGGTTCCAGAATTAAATACACCCTCCTTCACACCGTGAAGAACCAGCCAAAGTGATACATTGTTATTCAAAGTATGACATTGTGATCATCCATCGACAAAACATTGATATAAATGGAATGATGTACCCAAACACTTGTCTACCTTTGTTTCAAAAGTTGTCACACACCTCGCCCTACTTCAGAACACATGCCATGCATGCTATACAAAACATAACAATACAATGCAATACAATACATGAAATAGGCTATTGGCATAAATGGAAAAAACTGAAGAATACAAAAATACCCACTAGTGCCAAATATCAAAACAATTATTTGTAGGCCCTATTAAAGTTCATTTACACTGCTCATGACTGAAAAACAGATCTCTGTACTTGTGCCCATGCAGTCATGGTGCACACACCCCTTCAGACCCATCCTCTTCTAGCTGAAATAAACACAGATAAACTATTCAGAGACTCAATTCTCTTCAACATTAACGAAGCTCTGGTCTGTGCTGTCTTCATCCTGTTGGTGCTGTCTGTGTTCACAGAGGCCAAGGTGAGGCATCCTTCAACCACAGAGGTCAAGGTAAGAACCAAAATATCAGTATTAGTAAAGTATTAAGTAGAGATTAGCCATATGAATTGTAGAGTTCAGCAATGTAGAGGTCAGAAATTGTATACATGTCATCAATAGCACTTACCTGTGATGATTCGTTTCCAGGTATTGTGTTAACGTTTAAGCAACAGCCTAAATTGTTGTGAAATGTCTAAAATGGTCAAATTTCCTTTGTCTTTCAGGTGAATGGAACCAAAATGCCAGACAAGGCACTGCAATTTTTTTACAAATTGATTGAGCTAATGTGTCTATAGGCCTACCTGCAATAAGGGTTGTTCTTGAATTGCAGTGGCATTTGGGTGTGGCCTTTTGGAAAAAAAATTACTTCATTTTTTTTTTTTTTATGTATTGGGTACATCTTCCCATTCTAAGTGAACTAATATGGCAGCTTAATGCCTTTTAATAATGTTTTACTATTATGATAACATCGTGTCACCAGCAGGAGTAGTTACACCAATGATGGTAACTCCAATGACAACATTTTGGTAATTGAGGATTTTCTTAAATGGAGGACACAGGTGCTTGAATCAAAGGCCATTAACCCTTTTAAAAATAATTTACTAAACTGTTTTTGTGTCATAATTTTGTAATTTCCCTACCTTTAAAAGGTGTAACACAAATTACACTCTTTAGACACACCAAATGATCAATGGAATCCTCAAATGTATGAGACACTAAAAGGGTGTGATGAACTAATAATTGTTTTTAATATAGACCTTCCCAGTGCAATGGTTTGCAACTGGAGGGAATGGAAAGTCCTTGTATATCTATGTAATGGGTGATTTTCAAGGTTGTTACACCAATAGGATAAAACTTAGGGACACATATTATATTTGTAAAAATAATAGTTCTTTTAATAGCCTGTTTTGTTTTTATTGAGCTATACAAGATGTGTAATACTTTTGTTTACTTTATAGAATTCTAAAATAATACATAGATTGATAGCTTTAAATCCCCCCAAAACATGTCACTATACAGTTGTACTGGGTCACTACTGATACAAGCCAATTTGCTTGGACAAAGTACTTTAAACAATGCCTAAACATAACGTTTTGCAGTATAAAGCACTTGCAGTATGTTTTATGACTGATAAACAGTTCATGTATGATGGGTAACTCTTTGTAATTTTGAAGTGTTTTTCGTGGATGTAAATGCCACCGCAATTCAAGAATGACCCATAAAGGGTTCTTCGGCTGTTGTATGATTTTACAGGGATTTTAATGCTTTCACACATACAATGCCTATAGAAAGTCTGTACCCCCTTGAACTTTTGGGGGGGGCATTACAAAGTGGGATTGAATTATATTTAATTGTAATTTTTTGCCATTGATCTACACAAAATACTTCATAATGTCAAAGGGAAAAGGAAATTCTACACATTTGTACAAATGAATAGAAAATGTTTAACTAAACTATAGTTGTCACATAAGTGTTTATCCCCTTCGTTTAGGCAAGACCGGGAGTCCCATAGGGCAGCGCACAATTGGCCCAGCGTTGTCCGGGTTTGGCTGGGGGGGCTTTACTTGGCTCATCGCGCTCTAGCGACTCCTTGTACCGATACAGTGTTTCCTCCGACACATTCTTCCGGGTGTTAAAGGAGCCCGGTTTGGCTGGTCATGTTTCGGAGGACGCATAACCGCACTGCTTCTTAACACAGCGCACATCCCAACCCGGAAGCCAGCCGCACCAATGTGCCGGAGGAAACACCGTGTACCTGGTAACCTTGGTTAGCGCGCACAGCGCCCGTCCCGCCACAGGAGTCGCTGGTGCGCGATGAGACAAGGACATCCCTACCGACCAAGCCCTCCCTAACCCGGACGACGCTAGGCCAAGTGTGCGTCGCCCCACAGACCTCCCGGTCGCTGCCGGTTACGCGAATCCAGAGTCTCTGATGGCACAGCTGGCGCTGCAGTACAGCGCCCTTAACCACTGCGCCACCCGAGAGGCCCGAGGACGCATGACTTGACCTTCGCCTCTCCCGAACCCGTTGGGGAGTTGCAGCGATGAGACAAGATCGTAATTGGATATGATGAAAAGTAAGTAAAATGTAACAAATCACATAATAATTATATTGACTGACTCTGTGTGAAATAATAGGGGTTGACATGATTTTTGAATGACTAACCCTTCCTCTGTCCCCCATACATACAACATCTATGAGGTCCCTCAGTCAAGTATTGAATTTCAAGCACATATTCAGCTAAAAGGACCAGAGGGCTTTTCGAAAGCCTCATCTCACCTCATCTTCTTCCTCATAAAGAAGAGCAGTGATTGGTAGATGGGTAACAATAACAAATCAGACATGAAATATATCTTTAAGCATGGTCCAGTTAATAATTACGCTGTGGATGATGTATTAAACGACTTAGGCACATCAAAGATGCAGTCTTCCTAATGAACTGAGCTGCAGGACAGGAAATAAAATGCTCAGGGAAGTCACTATGAGGCCGTTGGTGATTTTAAAACAGCTTCAGAGTTCAATGGCTGTGATGGTAAAAAAAAACGAGGATGGATCAACAGCGTTGTAGCAACCTAATTTACAGAGTGAAAAGAATAATACAAATATACAGAAAAAAATATTCCAAAACATGCATATGTACGCAGCAAGGCACTAAAGTAATACTGGGGAAAAATACACTGCAAAGGAATAAACACTTTGGCCTAAATGCAAAGCCTTATGTTTGAGGCAAATCCAACACATCACTCCGTAACTGCCTCCTTATTTTCAAGCATGGTGGTGGCTGCATCATGGTATGTGTACGCTTGACATCGACAAAGACTGCAGAGTTTTTCAGGATGAAAATAAATGTGATGGAGCTAAACACAAGCAAACTCCTAGAGAAAAACCTGCTTTACACCAGACTGGGAAATGAATTCACCTTTCAACAGGACATTAACCAACAACACAAAGCCAAATCTACAATGGAGTTGCTTACCAAGAAGACCGTGAATGTTCCTGAGTGGCCAAGTTACAGTTTTGACTTAAATCTGCTTGGCAAGACTTGAAAATGGCTGTCTAGCTATAATCCCCAACACCTTGACAATGCTTGAAGAATTTTGAAAAGAATAATGGGTAAATGTGGCACAATACAGGTATACAAAGCTCTTATGAGACTTACCCAGGAAGACTCACAGCTGTAATCACTGCCAAAGGTGTTTCTAAAATGTATTGACAGAGGGGGTATATACGTATCTAATCAAGGTATAGTAGTGTTTTATTTTTCTTCCACTTTGACATTATAGAGTATTTCATGTAGATAGTTGCCAAAGAGGAGAATTAGTCTAAATCTATTTGAATCCTACTTTGTAACACAATAAAATGTGAAGAAATCCAAGGGGGGTGTAGACTTTTATAGGCACTGTACACAGACGAGACATATACATAATATTTACTATGGATGTTATTACAACTAATTATAACAAATGGTGCATATTGGCGTAATGGTTGAGCACTTATTTGTTATTGAATTAAATAGCTATTTAAATGTTTTATCTCACAAACGGAATTATTGAAGACCAAGTCCTATTCTTATACACTGAATATAAATAATTATTCAGTTATAACACCAAACATTGTTAGGCTATAACAAAAGGCACATATTGGCACAGAAATTAAATCTTATCAAATCAGTCACTATAGGGGAGAAGTGAACGATTGTCGAAATGATTCAGCACATGTAATAAAAATGAAACGCTGCCTTGGTATTTGGATTTTTGTAAATTAAGTTCCTCTCCATTCCACCTTGTGTCACTGTAAACCAGAGCAATGTCGGTAACCGTCCGGGAGACCAGAGAAGAAGTTAATTAAGCGCCTGTGCTTGTTTGAGATCTACTACATTGCAGTCAGACTGCGCAGGATCACTGATCTACATCGATCATCTCCCGGGAAAAACAACTGCTCATTATGTGGTGAAGATTAGCGAATTTGCGCAGATCCTTGCTCAAATGTATCCCCTCAAACACGCTCACACAGGCTTATCCACCATTGTTGTCATCAGCGATGAGACACGTCTATGGGAACGATTGACTGGACAGAGAAAGGACAACAAACTAGTGAAACACGGTAGAAACACTTAAACATGAATGTTGCATGACCCACAAGCCTAGTGAAACATTGTAGACATACTAATCTGGACCAGTTGTTGGTGCTTGTAGAATAAGGGTTTCAGATGGGGGAGGTGAGAAAACTCCAGAAGAAACTGAGACAGATTGAGAATCTGGAGATCAACATTTCTCAATCTCTCACTCCAGAAGAAAGAGTTAAGGTACAGAACACGACTTTCACTTCTCATCTTCAGCCGTAGTTTTAATATCAGTCGTGTCATGAGCGCACCGGCGCTTATTCCACAATCCTGAATAGATTTCCCTTGGTACTAATACTCCCGGATATGACTGTACTCGCTCCCAAGAGAGATCTTGATGTAGCACCTTAATCCTCCAATACAATCTTGCAGGTTACATTTGATATTATTACAGTCTCGGTCGTGAGTGAGTTCAATTGAGGCCAACCTAGCTGGAGCACACCAAGACTGAACAGCTGATCATTAAATCATTTCACCCATGTGAGATAGAGAATAGGCTCGCTTGATCACAATCTTTAGAAATCTAGTGGTAAACAACTTGCGTTCTAATTGGGTTTTGGCCGAGTTTTAGATCAACCTCATCTACACTGGCACTAATTGAACACATCAAATGTAAGCATAACAATGATACCCTGCCTTTCTAATCTTGATTTGATTTGGGGTTTTGGCAATCTGAATCACCTTGTAAACTGTAGGGAGGGGGTTGCGTTTATAAACCTTGGATTGCTGATGCTGTGAGAGGATTTGAACCCACCGGTCGGCCATATTGGCACTCCCTAGCAGGAGACCTCCATAGGAATGAATGGAATTGTTTCTAGGACAAAATTACATGTATTTAAAAAATATATATTGTAGTGGGGACAGTAACATTACTGCTCGCAAAAAAAACAAACTTTGTAGATCTTTATTTTTTTTTCAATGATGTTTACCTCACATAATATAATTTGAAAGTATACATTAAGGTGCCTGTAATATAATAATTGTGTCAAAAATGAACATTAATAAATACATTTCTGTAGCTTCTGAAATATTATTTTACATTTGAGGAGTGCCAAGATTGCTGCGCGGTGGCTTCAATACAGTGCCCCCTGTCAGTCATTCAGGGTTTATACGAATCATTGGGGGGTACATATCAATAGTCTACATTGGTCATTTTGTCTCCTTCCCTTCATCTGCTCTGATCTGGAAACATAGGATCGGAGACAGTACTATAATGGACGGATGTCTACTCACTGTCTTTTATCAGTCCATCTCTTCTCAGATCAGTACAGATGAAGGAGGAGCGACGTTGGACTATTGAGACGTACCCAGGGAGATTTCATGCATGTTATTATTAACCTAAATCATAGGCTCAAACAAATCTAAGCCCCCCCCCCCCCCCCACACTATCTTCAGATCTCCAGGAAGGCGGAGCTCCGCACCAGATTGGCTGAACTTCTGCTGCAGCTTTCTGGCCCCCAGCAAACTCCGGGGATTGTGGGAGGAGGAAAACATGAGAAGATGAAAAGACAAGTGTAAGGAAAGAGAGAGAGGGAGGGAGAGCTAGAGGGAGATAGGGGAGATTAACATCCCTGTTCACAAGCTGTAACATTCACTTTGATGCTTTGATCTGGCTTGAGTCTAGCCGACATAGGTCAAAGTCAGTCAGTCATTCTTTCAAGGCATCCTAATGTATTGGAGTAGTAGAGGGGATAGAACGTTGTGTAGCCATCACTTGGGGATTCCTTCCACAGAGTTACGACTGGGTACTCTCTCGTAGGGCTTTGAAATATCAAGGGAATACCAGGGGAAATGTCATTATCACTAAGTAGTATAAAGACACGATAATGAAAAATGATAGTGATAATCTGTTAATCAAAGACACAACGACAACATCAATCTGTTTTTCCACGCCATGGCGACAACTATATTTATGCACTTTGAGATTATACTTGTATTGAAGTACTATAAAGTACTATGTAATAAAGGATTATCATTATTTGTAAGCTTGCTTGCGTGTCTATGGCTTAGCCTATGCACTGTTCTGTATGTCTGTGCACATAACATTTTCCTGAATGTGACTGCACTGTCAATTCACTCTTGGTGTTTGGTGTGTTTTTTTTGTTGTTGCTCGGGCACAGTGAAGCCACCTCTGAGGCTCTTCCATCACACAGCCCCTCTGCTACCAAGATCCCCAAGGGAGAAGCAGAGCCGACAGGCCGACAGAAGAAGACAGGCAGTCAGAAGGAGACGGTAACAAGGGGAGAGACAGGAAGAAAGGAGGAGACAGGAGGACGGAGAGAGACAGGAGCAGGGAAAGAGCAGTCAGAGCCCTGTCTAGCTGTGACCGACACAAGCCCCAAGGAAAACCAGGAAGGTGGGGTTATCTTTAAACTAGGGTTTGTTAGATTATGTAGACACATTCTCATACTCATTGGTATCTCACGAATGTACTGTGATTGAAGGAAAGAGAATATGGAAACGGCTACGTAGGCTCCCAGAAATTATATTACAAATAGTTAACGTTTCGATCTGTCCTTCCCACCTGGGTTGTGTTCATTAGGGTCCACTGTTGGCACACTGTAGCAAAACGCTTCAGAACGACAAACCAAAACTACCATTTCATGAGTTCAGATCGTACCTACCTGTTTCAGACGGTTTTCTTCAGCTTCTTGCCTACTGAACACAAGCCTGATCTGTTTGTACTGTTTGTTTCCTAGAAACAGAATTAGTTTCATGCTCTAGAGCTGACAAATACGTGTACAGTAGTTATTGATCAACTAAGGTTAGAGAAGTGTTGAGTCAACCATGGCTATTATAGTCTCTCACAATGTCCCTGATCAGGCCGGAGGCCAGGGCCTGTATTCACCAAGTGTCTCAGAATAGGGGCGCTGATCTAGTATTAGTTTAGCCTTTTAGGTCATACTGAATAAGATTGTATAGACAGATTCTAGATCTGCACCTACTCTGAGACGCTTTGTGGATACTTGCCCTGGTCCCTACCTGTCTTATTCTTTATGATCTTAATGGCAAAACAGATCCTAGATCAGTTTTGACTTCATTCCCTCATAATGCCATCCCCTTTATGCGCGATGTAACGATGAATAAGGTCGAGCAACCTGTCGGTTCCAAGTGGAATAGCATCTTTGTTCTTTTTTTCCGTTTGAAATGTCAGTGTTCTCCGAGCAACGTAATTTACAAATTGATAAGAGCTGTTGGTAAGATCCAGGTAAAGTAAGCCGCTTAGATAAGGGGGTTGTAAATATTAATGACAATTGTTTCAGATCTATTTGAACTGATGATCGCTGGAGACAAATGTGAAACCATTCATATGGCAGCAAACTAAAGCATATCGACAGATCAACTTTCCCACAGTGACATTTATAAAATGAAGGCCTTATAACTTTGCTAGAATAACATTTGGAGACCTAAGCTATAGGCTTCTGTAGCCATCCGCAAATGAGAGTATGGCACCAAACCTAGAGTTGATTTCTGTTTTTCTAGAGTGTTTGAATTATATCTACTTTTTTTCCTGTATGTTTTACAATTTGTATCATGTTAAATATTAGCCACTATCGGTAGCCACGGTCAGTTATACCCACACATATTTTTTAACGGTCACTTTAGTGTTTGTTTCCTTACATTTTGCATCATTCCATTACACAGTTAGTTTACCTTTCTTTTCTCTGTCACGTTTGTGTGGTTGTTCCTGAGGATCGCTAGTAATTGTGGATCATATTGGGCGTATTACAAGTTGTGCAGTCATTTGCGACATGTATCCTATTGGAATCATTATGGACTGCAGACCATAAATACAGTACATGCAGCAGTTTAAACTTGGAGACTGGCGCACGGTTGGACTGTTCTCATCACAGTGCCAGCAGCATACCACCCTGCATACCACTGCTGGCTTGCTTCTGAATCTGAGCAGGGTTGGTCCTGGTCAGTCCCTGGATGGGAGACCAGATGCTGCTGGAAATGGTGTTGGAGGGCCAATAGGAGGCAGTCTTTCCTCTGGTGTAAAAAAATATTCCAATGCCACAGGGCAGTGATTGGGGACCGTCTTTCGGATGGGACGTTAAATGGGTGTCCTGACTCTCTGAGGTTATTAAAGATCCCAAGGCACTTATCGTAAGAGTGTCCTGGATAAATTCCCAATCTCTCCCTCAAACCATCACGGTCACCTAATCCTCCCCAGTTTACAACTGGCTCATTCATACCCCTCCTCTCCCCTGTAACTATTCCCCAGGTCGTTGCTGTAAATGAGAACGTGTTCTCAGTCAACTTACCTGGTAAAATAACAGAAAACATTTAGAAAATGAGGGTTATTAGGGTTGATTTATAGGACTACTTTTCAACTCTTATTGTACACTTTTCTCACCTTTCAATATTTCATGGATTGATTAATTGAATGTGGCAACTTTCAGGAGGAATCAAACCACTGTATTTTTAAGGCTCTCCAAACCTGTTTTTTTAATTATTCATAAATGCTTTCCGAACCCTAAAAAGATCAAGAGTATTTTTAAATCGACCAATTGGCGCTGAGAAGGAGACAAATATTTGTGTAATTACATAGCTTTCTTTCATTGATCCCTAATTTTCGGGAACAGTTCTCTCAATATTTTCTAGTGAGTCTGTCAAACTAAATTCTAATTGAAGGTACATCAAATTTAAAGGGATGACTTTATATAAATGTACTAAAACCCCTATTGAATGAAAACTCCGGGGGAAGTCTGTCGGCCATCAAGTGGAAGGGTTTTCAGCGGTTGATTTAAATGTATTCAGGGCATGCAATGGAACCATGCCTGCAAAGCCTGTTACTCACCTGTACAAAGCCTGTTACGCACCTGTACAAAGCCCGTTACGCACCTGTACAAAGCCTGTTACGCACCTGTACAAAGCCCGTTACGCACCTGTACAAAGCCTGTTACGCACCTGTACAAAGCCTGTTACTCACCTGTACAAAGCCTGTTACGCACCTGTACAAAGCCTGTTACTCACCTGTACAAAGCCTGTTACGCACCTGTACAAAGCCTGTTACTCACCTGTACAAAGCCTGTTACGCACCTGTACAAAGCCTGTTACGCACCTGTACAAAGCCTGTTACTCACCTGTACAAAGCCTGTTACGCACCTGTACAAAGCCCGTTACGCACCTGTGCAAAGCCCGTTACGCACCTGTGCAAAGCCCGTTAGGCACCTGCGCAAAGCCCGTTACGCACCTGCGCAAAGCCCGATACGCACCTGCACAAAGCCCGTTACGCACACACATCTGAATACCAACTACTGAGAAGTGCATAAGAAAGGCGTACAAGTCTGAATCTGTCCCTTTGTAAAGAAGTTCACGCAAGACTTGGGTTCTGGGTTCATGGTGATTATGATGGGTCCCTTTTTTTCAGATGCCGAGTTTACATCTCTCAAAGCATCATGGGAGAAAGCCAAGTTTCGCTTGAGGTCGCTGGAGGGTCACAGTGACATCGTCACCTGTGTGGTTGCTGTTGACAACCTGGTGATCTCCGGCAGGTAAGTGAGTCATTCTCCGATTTAATAATAGATCGCATAACTGTGAATAATTCAATTAATTTCTTTCTTTCTCCCTCCTCCTCTCTCTGTAACTCTTAATATGCTAACTTTCTCCTCCTACACTGAGAGCCATTCTCGCCTGAACAGAGTGTTATTGATCTACTTCAAGCTTGTCTGCTCTCACTCTGTCTCTCGCTGTCTCTCTCTCTCTCACACTCATTTCATCTCTCTCCGTTGTTCTCTCCATCTCTCTCTCTATTTCTCTCTCTCAGTCGAGACACAACAGTAAAGGTGTGGCACGTTCCTACGGCAACCGAGCAGCGGAATATGGGAGGTCACACTGGTGGAGTCACCTGTCTATCTGCCCCTCCGCCTGAATACTGTAGGAGACTTGGTAGGGAATGGATGGACACACACACACACACACCTACAGTATGTCTGACTATACTAACCCTAACTCCTAACCCTAAACCTTACCCCTAATTCCAACCCTAAATTTAACCACTAACCCCTAACTCTAAATCTAACCCGAACCCCTAAGCCTAAAATAGCCTGTATACAAGTGAGGACCGGTTTACTATTTGTGTGAGGACTGCTGGTACTCACAAATATAGTAAAACATGTACACACACACACACACACACACACACACACACACACACACACACACACACACACACACACACACACACACACACACACACACTTATATTTCAGGCAGTGTAATTATAGTTTTAGTTCATCAGGTCAAATCCACAGAGAGAACTAGCAGCAGTAGACACTCTGGGTTACTCTCATTCTGACTGAAGGAGGGATCGTGCCACTACTTGAACTTCTCTGCCCTTTCTGTCTCTCCACCCACGCTCCCCCACTCCGTATCTCTATCTCATGCTCTCCAGGTTTTTTCTCTGATTCCATGAGCTGCTTTGGCATAAGTCAGGCTTACATTACCAAGACGAGAACTCAGGAACGCATCATATAAAATCAATAACAACATGGACGATAGTTATATGCATACTGACTATGAACTGTACAATGACAACAAATAAAATTATTATAATTCCTTCCCTCATATATTCTCTCCATCTCTTTCTTCTGTTCAACGCCCCCTTGTCTCTTCCCCTCCCCCCCCTCTCCTCCCTACTGTCAATATTTTTCTCTCCCTATCTCTCTCTAGCCTGGGAACTGTCTCTGGGAGACAAGGAGAGGTTCATCTTGAGTGGTTCAGCGGACTGTTGTGTGAGGATCTGGGCTTTAAGCACTGGTTAGTTCACTTCGTACATACACAGTCTGAGCCCTACAGCTTTGTCTGGGTGAGTGCCCTGTGTGCGTCTGTGTGTGTGTGTTTGCCTACGTAATTCCCTGTGCGTGTTGTGGACAATGAAATCAGTGTTCCCCTCTCTCCATCCAGGCCAGTGTGTAAAGTCCATCTACACCTTTAACTCTGTGACTGCTCTCTGCTTTGTGCCTGAAGGAGATGGCTACATCATCACAGGATCAGGTTTGAGTGGAGGCAGTTTCTGTGGGGGGGGGTGTGTGACTGTCTATGACTGACTCAGTGGATCAGGTGTAGGCAACCCTGTTCCTGGGATGCCACAGGTACTGAAGGATTTTGTTCCAACTAGCTAATTGATCAGTTCAGTGATTGCATAAATTCAACACACCTGGTCTTCCATGTCGGTTAAATAAAAAACATGGAAGTGCCTGCAGCACTCCAGGACCAGGGTTGCCTAACTGACAGAGGCAGACAAGTGAGGTGACTCAAGCTCACAGGTATTTATGCAAGACATCAGTAATGTCTGCCAGCAACTGTCAGGCCTACTTAACCTCTCTTTCTCTCCCTGTCTCTCTCTCTCTCACTCTCTCTTGCTCTTTTCCCATCCCTCCCCTCTCTCTTTTTCCATACTCTCACCCTCCCTCCATCTCTCACTCCATCTCGCTCTCTCTCTCTCCCTTCACCCCCCTCTCTCTCTATCAACCTCTCTCCCTCTCGCTCACTCACTCTTTACCCTCTCCCTCTCTCTGTCTGCAGATGGGGGTAAAGTCCAGGTCTGGAGCTGGCAAAGCATGGACAACTGTCAATCAATCAACGCCCATGAGGAGGCTGTGACCTCCCTACAGGTGGTTGCCATAATCAAGAGCCAATAGTGTCACATTCTAGGCGGTTAACATTTAAGCTATAGTGCTTCTGTAACTATGGTTGTGTTCAAACGGAAGAAAATGGACTGAAACTGGTCCAATAACAAATGCTAATTTTAGCTTTCTGCCCTAAATGAACACAAACTTGTGTTTTCATCAAGGCCTTGCTGAAATTAAAGCAAATATTTCCGTACCGTTGACAGATGTGTGTGCTGTAGCCAACTTAGTTGTTGTCACGCCTAACAAATTGGTTGAGGCAGAAACAAAAATGGCAGCCGAAGGACCAAATATCTTGTTCTCCTTATATGCTGCATACTTGTAGGCAGTGTGGAAATAAATACAAAATAAATTAAGATATATATAGATTCCAAAGAGGTCCAAAAGAGTATTCAGTGCTCTTTTCCTCGTTACTTTCAAAAATTAATACATTATATTTGCGAGGATAGAAGATCAGAAATGGACGACAGTGGCTTGCGAAAGTATTCACCCCCTTGGCATTTTTCCTATTTTGTTGCCTTACAACCTGGAATTAAAATAAATATTTTGGGAGGTTTGTGTCATTTGATTTACACAACATGCCTACCACTTTGAAGATGCAAAATATTTTTTTCTTGTGAAACAAACAGGAAATAAGACACACACAAAAAAATTAACTTGAGTGTGCATAACTATTCACCCCCCCAAAGTCCGTACTTTGTAGAGCCACCTTTTGCAGAAATTACAGTTGCAAGTCTCTTGGGGTATGTCTCTATAAGCTTGGCACATCTAGCCACTGGGATTTTTGCCCATTCTTCAATGCAAAACTGCTCCAGCTCCAGCTCAAGTTGGATGGGTTCTGCTGGTGTACAGCAATCTCCACAGATTCTTAATTGGATTGAGGTCTGGGCTTTGACTAGGCCGTTCCAAGACATTTAAATGTTTCCCCTTAAACCACTTGAGTGTTGCTTGAGCAGTATGCTTAGGGTCATTGTCCTGCTGGAAGGTGAACCTCTGTCCCAGTCTCAAATCTCTGGAAGACTTAAACAGGTTTCCCTCAAGAATTTCCTAGTATTTAGCACCATCCATCATTCCTTCAATTCTGATCAGTTTCTCAGTCCCTGCCAAAGAAAAACATCCCCACAGCGTGATGCTGCCACCACCATGCTTCACTGTGGGGATGGTGTTCTCGGGGGTTGATGAGGTGTTGGGTTTGCGCCAGACATGGCATTTTCCTTGTTGGCCAAAAAGCTAAATTTTAGTCTCATCTGACCAGGGTACCTTCTTCCATATATTTGGTGAGTCTCCCACATGCCTTTTGGCGAACACCAAACGTATTTGCTTACTTTTGTCGTTAAGCAAGGGCTTTTTCTGGCCACTCTTCCGTAAAGCCCAGCTCTGTGGAGTGTACGGCTTAAAGTGGTCCTATGGACAGATACTCCAATCTCCGCTGTGGAGCTTTGCAGCTCCTTCAGGGTTATACTTGGTCTCTTTGTTGCCTATCTGATTAATGCCCTCCTTGCCTGGTCCGTGAGGTTTGGTGGGTGGCCCTCTCTTGTCAGGTTTGTTGTTGTGCCATGTTCTTTCCATTTTTTAATAATGGATTTAATGGTGCCCCGTGGGATGTTGAAAGTTTTTGATATTTTTTTATAACCCAACCCTGATCTGTACTTCTCCAAAACTTTACCCTGACCTGTTTGGAGAGTTCTTGTTTGGTGGTGGTGGTGCTTCTTGGTCTTCATGGTGCTTCTTGGTCTTCGTGGTGCTTCTTGGTCTTCGTGGTGCTTCTTTGTCTTCGTGGTGCCACTTGCTTAGTGGTGTTGCAGACTCTGGGGCCTTTCAGAACAGGTGTACAGGTATATATACTGAGATCATGTGCACGCACCACTTTTCTGTTTTTAATTATTTTTATTTATTTATTTTTTTTTTTCACTTCACCAATTTGGACTATTTTGTGTATATCCATTACATGAAATCCAAATTAAACTTAAATTACAGGTTGTAACGCAACAAAATAGGAAAAACGCCAAGGGGAATGAATACCTTTGCAAGGCACTGTATACAGGTTCCTTGGGGGCGTAAGCTGTTTTAATACATAGTTTAAATGTCCAATGCAGCTGGTTTATCTCAATATCAAATCATTTCTTGGTAACAATTAAGTACCTTACTGTGATTGTTTTCAATTAGCAAAGAGCCAATTCTGTCTGGGAGTGGTCTGAGTGGGGAGGGGAAAACTGAAAACTAGCTGTTATTGGTAGAGAGGTTTGGAACTGTCTTTCTTATTGGTCTATTAACTAATTTGATACCAGACATGCCAAAACGCCATCCCACCAAAACAGGCTGACATTTTCGGCAGCCTTTTCAAAAAGCTCTTACACTAAAAGGGTATTATCATAGTTTTGGCAATGTCACAGTATTGTTCCAACATCATATTGTGGAAATATAAATAAAACACAAGAAAATCACGTTTTTGACTGCTCTGGGCCTTTAAGACTTACATTTATGGAGTGTTATATGCTCAACACATTTAAGCCAAAGCAGTGAAAGCACCATCCCCACCTTTGTTCATAAATTATGCAAAACCATGTGAAACCACGCAGGCATGCACGCACAGACACACACATGCACTCACACACACACACACACACACACACACACCGTATCCATGCATTGTATTCAGCCACTGCATTCAGTCTCCATGACAACTGCCCCCTATCTATCCTCCACAGTCCCAGGGTCCCCTGGTGTTCAGCAGCTCAGCAGAGGGTGGGGTATCTGTGTGGGAGGGGCTCTGCACCAACCGCGACCCCCTGCAGCTGTTACATCATTGGGACGCAACGGTAACGGGCTGCGGGAGTCAGGAAGGTCGTCTGACCCTCAGTCCCCGTGGTGACAGGCTCTTCGTTGCCTACGGCAGAGCCAACCTTAGGATTCTCAACTGGAGGACAGGTGCGAAGCGGTGTGTGTGTGTGTGTGTGTGCATGTGCACACTATATAGAAGAGCCAGCTGAATATGGTACAGTGCTAGACCTTACAGATCTGTGTACTATCTGATGTTTACCGTTCCTCTGTCCAATCATCACAGGGACCGTGTCCAGGCTAACCAATCACAGCAGCATCGCTGGAGTAACAGATTGTGTACATCAGACAGGAGGACTCCTCATTGGCTCATGCTATGATTTGGCGAATGGGGAAAGCACCTTGAACTGTGAGTAAAGCTAACACAACTGGTTCATCCCTGATTGTTATGTTACAATTACCAAACTATAGAGCCACGCTGTTCATAGAATGCATTGTTCCCTAAATCTATTTGGGTTTTCATCAACTTTTTCTATCTACTTTTCTCCTTCTTTCCTTCTCTCTCTCCCTCTCTCTCTCCCTCTCTCTCTCTCTCTCTCTCTTTCTCTTTCTCTTTCTCTCTCGCTCTCTCTCTTTCTTTCTTTCTCTCTTTCTCTCTCTCTCTCTCTTTCTCTCTCTCTCTCTTTCTCTCTCTTTCTCTCTTTCTCTCTTTCTCTCTTTCTCTTTCTCTCTCTTTCTCTCTCTCTCTTTCTCTCTCTCTCTTTCTCTTTCTCTCTCTCTTTCTCTTTCTCTCTTTCTCTCTCTCTCTCCTTTTCTCCTTCGATCTCTCCCAGTGTTCTCTTTACCTCAGTGCAGGTACCTGGCCTCGCTGACCTGGGCGGATGCTCCGAGAATCCTTTGCTTTGCAGCGTGGCTCACGGGCAGTGGGGGTCACCGCTGGGTCACCGGAGGTCGTGCCCTTACGGTGTGGGAGCAGCTCCCCAGCTCCGGGAAGCAGAGGTGGGCTCAACACCTTTCTGTCAGTACTCCTCTAGGTCAATGAATACTGATCTGATGTTTTAAATATTTGCAGTTTAATATAACTCTGAAGTTCTTTATGGGTGCACCTGACAAAAAGTTCACTATTACTCATGTGCCCCTCACCTCACTTCTTTATGTACTTTACACTAAACCAATGTCAGTTGAATAATATTTATTTGTCGTTTTTGTAAAAGAGGACAGTGTAGAATAATGGGGAAGAGAGAAGAGAGTTTCTTCCGAAGTAGTGATGGAACTGGGATTTGATCCCGTGCTTGTAGGCTACTGACATATGAGTACCACAGTGGAAATAACCTTCTGGCTAGAACAGCCTGACACCTTTTAATTATCAAATAAACTACATTTCATATTTGTGCTGAGGGGGTGATGTTAATCACTAGATAACCCCAGGCCACAGTATAACAAGAATAATGGGCTGTCAGTGTCTAATTGAGCAATAAAGCACGGGGGGGTGTGGTATATGGCCAATATACCACGGCTAAGGGCTGTTCTTATGCACGACACAACGCGGAGTGCCATATACAGTGGGGCAAAAAAGTATTTAGTCAGCCACCAATTGTGCAAGTTCTCCCACTTAAAAAGATGAGAGGCCTGTAATTTTCATCATACGTACACTTCAACTATGACAGACAAAATGAGAGAAAAAAAATCCAGAAAATCACATTGTAGGATTTTTAATGAATTTATTTGCAACTTATGGTGGAAAATAAGTATTTGGTCACATACAAACAAGCAAGATTTCTGGCTCTCACAGACCTGTAACTTCTTCTTTAAGAGGCTCCTCTGTCCTCCACTCGTTACCTGTATTAATGGCACCTGTTTGAACTTGTTATCAGTATAAAAGACACCTGTCCACAACCTCAAACAGTCACACTCCAAACTCCACTATGGCCAAGACCAAAGAGCTGTCAAAGGACACCATAAACAAAATTGTAGACCTGCACCAGGCTGGGAAGACTGAATAGGTAAGTAGCTTGGTTTGAAGAAATCAACTGTGGGAGCAATTATTAGGAAATGGAAGACATACAAGACCACTGATAATCTCCCTCGATCTGGGGCTCCACGCATGATCTCACCCCATGGGGTCAAAATGATCACAAGAACGATGAGCAAAAATCCCAGAACCACACGGGGGGACCTTGTGAATGACCTGCAGAGAGCTGAGACCAAAGTAACAAAGCCTACCATCAGCAACACACTACGTCGCCAGGTACTCAAATCTTGCAGTGCCAGACATGTCCCCCTGCATAAGCAAGTACATGTCCAGGCCCGTCTGACGTTTGCTGGAGACCATTTGGATGATCCAGAAGAAGATTGGGAGAATGTCATATGGTCAGATGAAACCAAAATGTAAGTTTTTGGTAAAAACTCAACTCGTCGTGTTTGGAGGACAAAGAATGCTGAGTTGCATCCAAGGAACACGATACCTACTGTGAAGCATGGGGGTGGAAACATCATGCTTTTGGGCTGTTTTTCTGCAAAGGGACCAGGACGACTGATCCGTGTAAAGGAAAGAATGAATGGGGCCATGTATCATGAGATTTTGAGTGAAAACCTTCCAATTTCTTTTCTCATTTTGTCTGTCATAGTTGAAGTGTACCTATGATGAAAATTACAGGCCTCTCTCATCTTTTTAAGTGGGAGAACTTGCACAATTGGTGGCTGACTAAATACTTTTTTGCCACACTGTACCACAAACCCCAGAAGTGCCTTATTTCTGTTATAAACTGGTTACCAACATAATTAGAACAGTAAAAATACATGTTTTTTAATACCTGTGGTACACTGATGTACCACGGCTGTCAGCCAATCAGCATTCAGGGCTCGAACCACCCAGTTTCTAATGGTGATGTTGTCACAGGGGTGATGTCACAACGAAGCGAGACAACCGATTGGACGCCTCCCTGGTAGAATCAGAGGGAGATTCCGAGGACGAGGAGGACAGTGATGGTGAGGAGGGGGGTGACAGCGGGCTGAAACACACACACACAAGTAATATACATAGTTCAGGAAAAACTCAAAGCAACACGTCTCAAAGGGATTCTACTGCAAGAAGCCATAGGTTCAAAGTGTCTCCTTTAGCTTCAGCTGTAGACAAATCTATATAAATCACACCCAAAAAGGTAGCTGTAAGATTATAGCTAAGTAACTTCAAGACTGATCGCTTTGAATAAGATATGGGCTCGATTCAATCCGTAGCGCTGTAGACCTGCGCTACAGAGGGGTAGAAATGTAAAAGAGATGCATTCACAGCAAACGCTGCATACGTCGGGCTCAATCGGAAATGACCTACAGCGAAGATCTTCAGCGCTACAGATTGAATCGAGCCCTGAAGATTGAACATGTCAACTTTTTAAAAGAGCAATGAACTTGAAAAGGATGTAACGCGTTTAACTATGACTCCCCACATTACTGTAGATTACGATGATGACAAAGAAGAGGACTTCACATCCCAAGGTGCACCAGCGTCGGGCTCAACGTCGTGGCTTCGCTGTGTTCTCCAGTGAGAGCAAGTTTCACGCCGCCACCAAGCTCCTCGCAGCATGAAGAGCAACGAAGGCGAGAGGAAGGGAGTGAGGGGGACAGAGGAGTAGGATAGGGGGGGGGGTGAAGTGTGACAGATTGAGAGAGTGGCGGAGGTGGAAAGAGAGCATACGGAGAGGGAGGGAGTGCGAGCGAGAGAGATCATTTTCTATGTAAATGTTGTCGTTTCATGTATGCAATAAAGCTGTCATACTGTGACCTTCCTGCCTCCAAATATTTCTCCTTCATATTGTGTATCCCTGTGGTGGCACCTCGTTTATTACGAACACTAGTTATTCTGTTTATCACCCCACTCAACCTGTCCTTGTGTAAATTAATGTATATTGATTTTCCTCCACCTCTCTGTCTCGCCACTCTCTGGCTTGTATCAGTGTTTTCTGAACATAACAGAATACTTTTTTCCTCTGACCCCCAAAATGAGAATATTAACGTAATTTTCTGTATCTTCATTATTTCCATCCTCAAGTACATTTCTTTTTTTTGCTGTCCTTTTAACTGAGCGAGTTAAAAGCATAATTAGCATTTCAATCTTTCCTACAGTCTCCCTCCGTCCTCCTCCTCGCTCTCTCTCTCTCTGACTCTACATGTCTCTGTCGCTAAGGCAACCAATGCCTTTTCCTACTCGCTCTCTATATCTCCCCCTTTCTCACTGTCTCCCTCATTCCCTCTCTCTTCAGCCAGAGGTAGGCATGTTAACTGATATCTGTCTGAGTGAATGTTGTGTGCGTGCTTGTGTGACAGTGAGTTGTCTGCCGGTGGGTGTGTGAGAGAGAGAGATAGAGTGTGTGTTCCTGTCTGGTTGACTGAGTGACAGTGGTAGTAGATATGAAGTCAATCTTTCTGGAGCTAAAAGTACCACCTTATGGGATATTAGCCCCATGAATGCGTATGATGAATGTTTTGTGCACGGCCGTGTGCTTGCATGTCTGATGTGCGAACTGTATAAGCATGTGGCTAAATGAAGCACTCATTTTGGACAGCCAGGAGTGCCACTGCCCAGGAGAGAGAGAGAGAGAGAGAGACAGGGGTGTGTGTGTGTATTCCTGTACCGCCGTCTATGAGTGTCTGTTTACATTTTCAATATCAGTCAGTGTCAGAAGAGAAGTGAACCCTCCCTCTCTTTCTCTCTCTCTCTTTCGCTCTTCCTCTCTTTTCTTTTTCTTCTCTCCTCCCAGAGAGAGAGATGATCGGAGGAGTTGGGGCTCAGTGAACAGAACGAAGCGATGGAGAGATGGTAAGATGGAGAGAGTGAGCGGATGTTTAGACGGACACAGAGTCAGACCCTCTGGTTGTATGCATGTTGCATGAGGAGTCCAGTTAGACAGTGGACAATGCATTTGTAGTGTTAATCGTGCTCTATTTCTCTTTCTGCCTCCCTGTTTTCTCTCTCCCACCTCTGTCTGCTTCTCTTTATTTCTCCCTCCGTCTTTCTCTTCTTTTCTCCTTCCTTTCTTCTCTCTCTCTCTTTCTCTCTCAGCTCCATCTCTCCTGTCAAACGACTGACCGCCCACCACTGCCTTTTCTTTCTCCTGGTTGCCGCGGTGACGCGACCCTCAACCTGTAACCGTGACGACGAGGGCGAGGGGCAGGTGGAGGCCTTCTCAGCCCAGCTGTCCATCACAGGACAGGTCACACCCACCCCTATTTGGTCCGTGGACTGGGGCCCCACACTAGCCCTGGAGGACGAGACGCATCACTTCCTGTCCAGCCAGGAAGCGGACCTGTACCACCATGGCCACGAAGTCCCCACGACAACCGCTGAGGCCTGGCTGCATCATCAGAGTGCACCGGGCAGCGTTTTACCCCAGGAGCCCCTGGATCTGCTGGAGGCCCCGGACGCAGAGGGAGTGGAGGATGGAGGAAGTGAGGCGGAGAGAGAGCCTGAGGAAGGTGGGCACCATAGAAATCAGTAAAGATTAAAGAAAGAAAGGATTTGTGTTGGTGGGCATGAGAATAGAGTGTTTTGGAACAAAGACATCAGAAGAACTTTGAGGGCATCAGGGAGTAACTTCAATTCCCACTGGGCTGGCTTTGTGTGGATGGATGGCTGTGTCTTGGTGGTGGAGAATGCTTGATAGAGTTTTCTGAACAAAAACACACCAAAAGGAAATGGGTGACATCACACACCAAGCAATGGAATGGATGACTTCATCGGCTCATTCTCCTTTGAGTTTCTTTACTGACAGTATGGGAATTCTCGAAAAGCAGAGTTGTGTTTTTTTCTTACATCATTGCAGTTGACCTGGGTTATATTCATAAGGCACCAAACGGAAGAGAAATGACTGAAACAGGGATGGTCTCCCTGGACTTGTCCAATAAGAAACGCACATTTTTGTTTTTGATTGCAAAACATTTCAAAGCGTTTTCCGTTACATGCTCTAATGCACATGACACTGGTTTTCTTCTATTGTGCTTCTATTGTGCTGATTTCCAACCATGTGAACGGTAACTCCTCTCTGTGTGTGTGTGTGTGTGTGTGTGTGTGTGTGTGTGTGTGTGTGTGTGTGTGTGTGTGTGTGTGTGTGTTCTCCAGTGGACCCTCAGTTTTACGTCACAGTGACCATCTCCTCTCTGCTCATCCTGACTGCTGTCATCATAACAGCCAAACTCTGGTAAGAATCCCCCCCCCCCCTCTTTTTCTTTCTACCCCTTCTCTGATACATAGTTGTTATGTACATCAGGGACCTTCAACAGTGTTATTTGTTTGAACATGGGAATGGTAAAACTCGGATCTACTGTAGATGGCGGATGAAAATACCTTCCCAATGTTTAAAGGCTTTCAGAGGTTGAAGGTGGTGCAATTTCAACCACTTCGGGTTGACGCTGTGTTCTCTTTTGTTTTCATATCATCTTTGATGTACCATTCACCTATAAAATCAGCTGGGTGTGCGTTGTGCATACTCAAACGTGAAATGAAAACTCTGACCTCTGGAATGTGGAGGAGGGCTCGTGCTGTTCGCTTCTGTTGTTTGACAATGGAGGTCTCTTCTTCCAACCTGCTCTCTCACTCTTTCACTCCTCCTATTCTCCCATTTGTCTCTCCATCTCTTCCTCTGTCTTGCCCTCTTTTTGTCTCTTTCCCCTGCTTTATTTTTCTTACCTTCTGTCACTCTTTAATTTCTCTCTCTCCTTCCTGTCTCCACTCTCTCTTTCAACCCCCCCCCCCCCTCTCTCTCTCTCTTTCTCATCCTCATTCTTCATCCTTTACTTTCATTTAGCTTCATCACCTTTCAGTAATACTGGGTTCTGGTTGATCCTTGATCGTCACACAGTATTCTTATCTTCTTCCCCAGTCTCCTATTACTCCCAGCACTGCCCGGGCCGGCTCCAGATCCTCAGATAATCCCTCTGCTCACTGTGTGCCGATACACGATAAGCCCCATCTCTCTCTGTCGCTCCCTCCCTCCCTCTCCCTCTCTCCTTTTTTTTTTCTTTCTCTCTCCCGCTATCTCTCTCTCTCTGTCTCCGCTGTAGGCTGGTTGAAAGTGCGTGTGCTGGAAACAAGCGTTGTTGCCGTGCTTAATTGGAGCAAGAGTATCTCTCTCGCTCTCTCTCTCTCTGTCTTGTGTAAGTGTGGGCTTTTGTTGCAGTTTCAGAATGACTGTGAATGTACATATTGGGTAAATTGTGGTGAGGAATGGAGGGAAGGTTATAGTGGGAATGGAATAGGTGTTTGACGGAGAAAGGTAGGGGATTGAATAGAGACGAGACTGTATAAAATTGAATAGAATTCTGTTGATTGGGATAATGGAAAAGCAATCGATGTTGGAGAACGTTTTACCGTGTGTGTGTGTGTGTGTGTGTGCACACACCCATGCATATGTGAATAGTTTCCATGACTGGAACAACATGTCTGTGATCTACAGTGTGTGGCTGTGAAAAAGTCTTTGTTGTGTGTGTGAGTGCTCCAAAGAGCTGTGTGTATGGTGTACCTGTGACTCTCACTGTGCCAACAACATCATAGCTCAGACACGTGATTGGAATAATGTTTCCCCACATCAGCGCTGTATCCCCTTCTTCTCACGCTCTCGTTTCATCACTCCCCCTTTTGTCCTTTTCATTTCTCCCCCCGATCCCCCTTTTGGGAAGGTAGCCTAGTGGTTAGAGCGGTGGGCCAGTAACCCGAAAGGTTGCTGGATCGAATCCCCGAGCTGACATGGTCAAAGTATGTCGTTCTGCCCCTGAACAAGGCAGTTAACCCACTGTTCCCCGGGCGCCAAAGACGTGGATGTCGATTTAAGGCAGCCCCCCCCGCACCTCCCTGATTCAGAGGGGTTGGGGGTTAAATGCAGAAGACACATTTCAGTTGAATACATTGTTGTACAACTGACTAGGTATCCCCCTTCCCCTTTCTCTTTACCTCTCTCACACCCTCTGTTTCCTTCACCTCTTTACCCTCATTCTCTCTCTCTCTGTACCTCCTATTTCAACCTCGACCACCACACTCTTTCTCTCCCTCCCTCCCTTTCTTGCAACCTCTCTCCTCTTCTCCCTCTCGTCTGACAGCGCTTTAATGAGTCAATGAGTGCATTAACTCTCTCTCAGAGGCGTTGTAATGTGTTCTCCGCTGTTAAATGCCCATGTCATTCCCTCTTTTCCTCTCACTCAGTCTCGCTCTCCGTCTCTCTTTTACTCCGTCTCTCTCTCTCTCTCTCTCTCTCTGCCAGTTACGACCGCAGCTGTTCCCAGCACCCGCCCCCGCTTTCTCGTGGCGTGGCCCCCCCCCTCTCTCTCGCCCTCCCTCGTTCCCTGGCTCTGGAGGACAGCCGGCAGATGCACGGCACCCCCTCCTTTACCGACAGGGAGAGGTAATGAGTCGCCTCACCAGCTCACTGGAGAGAGAGGGAGAGTGTTTGTGTGTATTTGTGTGGAGTTGTTAGTACATTGATTTGTGTGTGTGTGTGTGTGTGTGTGTGTGTGTGTGTGTGTGTGTGTGTGTGTGTGTGTGTGTGTGTGTGTGTGTGTGTGCGCACTTTTGTGTCTGAATCAATTTATGTCTGTGAACGTCTGCATGGATATATGCGTGTGTGTGTTTGTCAGTGAGTGGATGACGTGTCAAGGAGTGCTTGCTCCCTCTCCCCGTGTGGTGTATGAGCATCATAATGGTATATGTGCATAATTAGGCGTCAGTGTTAGTCTCTGTGGAGTACACAGGCCTGAAGTGTTATGGATGTGAGATGTATGTGTGTTTTAGAACTTCCGCTCCTATGAGTCACACAGCTCTGGAAGCAGTGAGCGCACAACCCATGAAATGATGTTTTTATAGCCGGGGATTTAAAGTTAATTTCAATCAGGATAATTGGACTCTACTCCAGTTTTCCTCATTTCTCCTCTCCTTCTTGTCCTTTCTACCCGCCACTCCCGCTCCAGTTCTCCTCGTTTCTCCTCTCCTTCTTGTCCTTTCTACCCCCCACTCCCGCTCCAGTTCTACTTTTCTCTCTTTCTTTCCCCTACTCTAGTTTTCGTACTTTTCTTTCACCTACTCCGAATTCTTCCTACTCTAGTGTTATATAATACTAATAACGTATTATGTTCTAATTCTAGAAGTGCTCTTTTCCCTCTCCTCCCTTTTCCAGTTCTACCCTTCTCCTGTCCCTTAACCCTTTTTCCAGTTCTACCCTTCTCCTGTCCCTTAACCCTTTTTCCAGTTCTACCCTTCTCCTGTCCCTTAACCCTTTTCCCAGTTCTACCCTTCTCCTGTCCCTTAACCCTTTTCCAGTTCTACCCTTCTCCTGTCCCTTCTCCTGTCCCTTAACCCTTTTTCCAGTTCTACCCTTCTCCTGTCCCTTCTCCTGTCCCTTAACCCTTTTCCAGTTCTATCCTTCTCCTGTCCCTTAACCCTTTTTCCAGTTCTACCCTTCTCCTGTCCCTTCTCCTGTCCCTTAACCCTTTTCCAGTTCTACCCTTCTCCTGTCCCTTCACCCTTTTTCCAGTTCTACCCTTCTCCTGTCCCTTCTCCTGTCCCTTAACCCTTTTTCCAGTTCTACCCTTCTCCTGTCCCTTAACCCTTTTTCTAGTTCTATCCTTCTCCTGTCCCTTAACCCTTTTTTCCAGTTCTACCCTTCTCCTGTCCCTTAACTCTTTTTCCAGTTCTACCCTTCTCCTGTCCCTTAACCCTTTTTCCAGTTCTACCCTTCTCCTGTCCCTTAACCCTTTTTTCAGTTCTACCCTTCTCCTGTCCCTTAACCCTTTTTCCAGTTCTACCCTTCTCCTGTCCCTTAACCCTTTTTTCAGTTCTACCCTTCTCCTGTCCCTTAACCCTTTTTTTCAGTTCTACCCTTCTCCTGTCCCTTAATCTTTTTTCCAGTTCTACCCTTCTCCTGTCCCTTAACCTTTTTTCCAGTTCTACCCTTCTCCTGTCCCTTAACCCTTTTTTCAGTTCTACCCTTCTCCTGTCCCTTAACTCTTTTTCCAGTTCTACCCTTCTCCTGTCCCTTAACCCTTTTCCTCTGCCCTCCCCTCTCTCTCTCTCTCTCTCTCTCTCTCCGTCAGGATCCCCGTGGTGAACCTCTGAGGCTTTTCTACGGGATGCGACGGAGAACGTCAACACTGCCGGAGGGTGTGCCCGCCGTGGCCCACCGCGTTCTTCTATTTATCTTTGACTGTGAAAATGAACATCAGGAAACCAGGTATCCAGACATGGCAAAACCTCTTTTTCCCTCCATCCCTTCTTCCTGACGGAGAAAAGCCCGATCTCATCACCTTCCTTCCTGCTGCCATCCTCCTACGCCTCTTTTCTCCACTTTGCTATGGCTCTCTGTCACTGTCGACCGACCGAGCCTTCCGCTCTGTTTTATATTCCGTTGTCTGTACTGCCCCGGGCTGTAGCAGCAACACACGTACAGCTCCCTCCGCTTTATCCGCTTTGACTAATTCACAAGCAAACAGTGTTAGATACCAATAGAACGTTTCATTCCCGCCGGTGACAAAACCGCATAGCTATATGGGGAATATTTTTGGAATATTCATACAGCTATCTTGTGTAGCTGAACCTTGAACTATGATGAAATAGTGGACTTGGTTGTTGAAACTTAGTTGAACGTGAAATATGTGTGTTATCTGAAACTGAAATATAGGTGTTCAGTCAGCTGGTGAAGGGTTAAAACAATCCCTGTTTCCTAGGACTGAAGGGGGTATTTCACAAAGCTGGTTGGCAATGTTTTCGCCAGCAGGCAATGTGCTTAACACGACACGGTCCAAAAATCGCTGTTTACTCCCGCTTCGAAGCTTGGAATGCAAATAGGCCCACTGCAGCTTCCACATTCGCAATGTGTTTTCTGGGTGTTTTTTATTCCCTAAATTATTCTCTTCATTTGTTCCTTTAATTTTCTCGCTTTTTTGCCGGTTCTCTTTGTTGTGCCTTTGTGAGCGTGTTATTTTGTCTCTGGAGCATGGGGATGAGCAGTGTTTATATAGTACTGCTCTATATAGGGTTGTGAAATTCTGTACTTTTCCCAAAACTCCCAGGTTTTCCAGCCAATCTCAGTTGGAAGATTCCTGGAATTAGGAGGCAAGGAAATACAGGAATTTCCCAACTGGGATTTCTGGAAAACCAGGGAACTTGCGGAAAGTTATCCTTGTTGCATATGAAAATAGTGGTGTAAACAATGTGCAATACATGTTTGCATATATTGCAATCAGTACAATCAAACGATACATGTGGTACAATCAATGGTGGTTGCAGGTTAACATAATGGGTATAAATGATTCAGTCCAGAATTAGTGAGTCATATTACCATCATCTGTTGTTTCTATCAAAAATCTTCACTGACTTCAAAGCTTACACTAGTGTTTACTGTAGGTAAACTTAGGGTAATTTACCTGTCCAACTCTTCCACCAGCTTTGAGAAATGACCCTCTGGACTTCCACTACACTAGTACACATAGTGTTGTGACATCATACGTGACCCGTGTCGTTCTGCAGTCTAGTGTTCCTTGGTTCTCAGTAGCATACCTGTAGACGTGTGGTTCCACTGTATGATGGAAAAACAATAAAAACTCAACACTGGTGTTTTACCACGGTATCCGACTGGACTTTACTGGCCAGTGGCTTTGGGTCAAGATAGAATTGACAATGTGCAAGGGCCAGCCTTACAGGAGAGCAATGGATGTATCTCAACTGGCCTGAGTTGCCTCCTTTCCTTCATCCGTCCTAGGTTGAAGATACCCAGGTTACGGCAACCTAATAATTCCACGAGGAGACTTATGAAAAAAAGCAACAGATTCATGGGACAGGTGCTGTTGCTAACTAGCATCCCTGATCCCTTCGTTTAGAATCCTACCTCATTTATGCAAAGACATATGGGATATTACAATTATTGTGTCTTAACCATTATCTCCAACCTAGCATCTGTACTAAACTTTATGATGAGAAGAAGAGAGATTGTCATAAAAGAGACCAGGAAATACACATGGGAGCCATGTGTTCTAATTGTGTCATTCAAATCCATTAACTGCGAGTTCCATTTGGCTTCCAGTGCAGATCAGAGCCATGTATTAAAATATAAATATATGGCACTGGTGCAGTTGTACTTCCTGATCATGACAATCTCTCTTCTCTATTTTATCCTAGGTCAGGTGATGCTTGTCAGGTCTACACTACATCATCCTAAACTAATGTGCTTTCGAATCTGTAATAAGATACAGGAGTGCAAGCCACTTTACACTGTTGAGACATACCCATAGAAAATCCTTCATTTACTGGAAGTATTAGAATCTGCGGTGTGAGAGAGACAGAGGACAGTGTCTGCTGTTGCTTTTTCATTTCCTCTGGGCATTTTAATGATCAATCAAAGTAATTGATTGGCTGAAGTCCACTCCAAAGTTAACTACTGGCTGATTATGAGTCCAACCAGCAGACGCTGTAGAGCTCCGTAGTCTGTGTGTTTAAGGAAGGACACACAGTTAGGTATGCACATGCAGTCACATCTGAAGTTTTACGCACAAAGTATCCCTCTCACAGCCACATAAACACACTTTTTTTTAACGTAACCTTTATTTAACAAGGCAAGTCAGTTAAGAACAAATTCTTATTTACGACGGCCAATTGTGCACCACCCTGTGGGGCTCCCAATCACGTCCAGATGTGATGCAGGATTCGAACCAGGGACTGCAGTGAGGCCTCTTGCAATGAGATGCAGTGCCTTAGACCACTTTGCCACCTAGGTGTACAGCTGCTAGAACTCACAGCTCCCATCTGGTAGGAACCGAGCAAACTGTGAAACAGTAAAGCTCAATCACACTGACTGAAATTAACACGGCTATTTATAGAGAGGGACAGAAAGGGGGAGAAAAAAAGTTGGGAAGTGGAAATGGGGTTAAAACGGATAATTTCCCTGTCTCTCCATCCCCCTTTTCTCTCTCTCTCTCTCTGTGGGTTCCATGGGAGTTAATAGCTACCATTAACGTCATGCAGGATAGGGAGAGAGGGTTTTTAGAGAAAACAGAGGGAGGCTGAGGAGAGAGAAAGAAAGCGAGAGAGAGAGAGACACGGACAGGATGAACGTGAAAAATGAAATTTGGAGCGTGTGATTGGGGGGAGGGAGGGCAGACAATTCCGACAGGCAATTTTGACGGTGAAATAGAAGCTTTGGGCAAAATATACCGATATCAAATATGAATGCCCTATGTGTGTCTGTCTGATGTGTGTATGTGGCAGAGAAAATGAGGCTGAGAAAGTGTGTGTAACCAAGCCGACTGATCACAAGGGTAGTTCCAGCGCTCTAATATATTAGTCTCTTTGGGGATAACCTAATTAAGGGTCTGACCTAACACAGATATCCCCCTTCTGTGAGTTAACATTTAGCTAGTGATGCAACCTCCAGTTGCACTTTGAAGTATGCCAAAAAAACAGACTAAATGAATAGAGGGGGTTCAATTTATTACCAACAATTAATATCCTGATTTTATACTTCTCAACTCAATCCTCAGCAGAAAAAAATACAAACAAGCAAAAAGTGTAACACAGAGTACACACATCAAATACACACATTCAGTTTCACTGCTTGTGGCTCTGCTTCTCCTGATAATACACACAGCAGCGAAGCTCTGCCCAGAGAAGATTATACTCGGTCTGTCTCTGTCTGTCTGTCTCTGTGTACATGTTAGAATGGGTTTGGGTCTGTGTATATACACAGTGCAGATAGTCTGTCTGTCTGGTTATGTGTACACACCTATCAGAATGTGTGTCAGACACTGCAAGTGTGTCTGTCTGACTCAGTGTCTGTATATACATATATACAGACATACACACATACAGTGTGTGTGTGTGTATGCGCGTGCACGGATATGTGTGTAAATCTTAGTGTGTTGTCTGTGCATTGGTCACATTATCAGTCTATGAGTCTGTGTGGGTCTATGTGTCTGTCCATCCATCTGACAGTGGATCAGTGGGGGTGTTCCGGGTCTCTCTGCATCTCTGCCTTCAGTTGGACTTGGACCAGATCTTCCCACTTCCACGGAGCCTGAGACCAAACAAAAACAGACAACAGTTATTACATTACCCTAAAATGACGTCTCCAACAAGCAGCCGTTTCTTCTCAAGTCCGGGTATCTCTTCACGTTGCAGCAGATAAACACCGCTCTCCAATAGACGTAGGCGGGTATCAAAGTGGAATTTCCCCTGAAGGCAGATTGTCGCTCTGCTCCGAGGTCATTTCACACGAGGCACCTCGCGCTAGATCAGTGTTTCCCAAACTCATCAGTAAGCTTTGATTATTTGAATCCGCTGTATAGTGCCAGGGCAAAAAAACTGAATATTCACCCCTTGGGGTTCCCCAGGACCGAGAGACAATACGCTAGAAGATTGATCCCTGCATGTGGGGGGGGGGTCCCCTAAATCACTAAATATTTTTTTTTACAAATATATGAATGACTGCGGCCGGTCTAGCGTGTAAGACCACCGCATGCAGCACACATACACCAACCCAATGTGGGTATGAATCCCGACCCCACCCTCCATCTTCCCCGTATCTTTATCCCCTCTCATTTCATGCAGTCTGAATCAAATCTACAGGTAGGAGCAGACCAGCATATTGTATAACAGGTAGCACATGTTCACAGTCCCCGCTTCAAACGGCTTTTAAAGGCTGATCTCCAATACACGTCTGTCTTCACTAAACAGAAGAGGGGTGTGAGGAAGATGTAAGCTTGACGTCGAAACGTCAGTCACCTGTTCACATCCTGTACAAGAGGGGTAATACTACGATGCAAGCTAGATCTACTCAGCTTCAGTTGACTTCACATTCCAGCTCAGGCCTTTATTCATTTTACGAAGGTGCAAGGTGGATATTGATCGTACACCCGCTGCTTACTCGTGCTGAGCTTGTAACTGCGTGTTCATTTCGAACGGTGAACTCTTTACAAAGACAATACTAACACGTTAATCCATGGGCCAGTCGGTGTCACATTTTCATTTGTGCCCGAAATCATAATGAAAGAAAAGTTATCTTGCAAATTCAGCAGGCTATGGTGGGAAATGGGCTGTTAGAAGTGCCGTTTTTCTTTTATCACGTATCGGTATGTCGTCTTTGGTGTGCTCGTCAAAGAACAAGCGCCTTTTACCCACTAACGTTACTATCGATAACATATGTTGATTAAGTCGTACAAATGTTTTACCGTGCGTGATGTTTCAAATGCATTCTGTCATTACTAAATGTGTAATGTGCTAGGTATTTTAACATTTAAAAAAAATGTACACAAAAAAACATTTGATTAATAAAATATTTAAATGAGTTGTCTTCCTCAAATGAAGAGGATGACGACGCAATCTGATTTCATTGATCCTTAACTCGCGGCTCAGACACTATATTCAAATAAAATGAGTGAGCCCTAGTCTGTCCCAGAGCAGGTTAGTTCTGACGGATTCTTTGCTATAGAAATATAGCCACATTCATGTTACCGGTTATCCCGAGTTGAACCCAGAGTTGACCAAAGTTACCTCACTAATTTCTCAAACAGATGGGGGGGGGGGACTGGCTAACTCATTGAACCTGCTTTGTATGCCAATTTCTCAAATCAAGCAAATAAATTCCTGGCTATTTTAGTTCAAGTTGTATGATAGTTGTAACAACACCATTATGAACAAGGTTTGTTTATGATGGCCTTTGGTTCAACTCATTACGCCACGTATTATTGCAGGGACGTTTCAATTACGATGTTGGTAAACAAATGACTATTACTGTACTACTCCTACCACGAGAAGGTGGTTGACAGTAGATACTGTGAATGCTTTTCATGTGAGGCAATCCAAATCTCCAGTTAATGTTTTCAGTGAATAAAGTCCAATGCCACCAAAAATCTTAAATCATCTCTACATGTTTCTTTCATTGTCAAAATGTCCCCTAGTAAATTAATTATAATCACTCGTTTAACTGGAACAGAAAAACTCATGTAATAAAAAATAAACATTTCCTTTTAACACCTGAAGCTTTTTTTATTTATATATATTTTTTATTCACTTCAGGACAGATAAGGAATTAGTGTTGTAATTGGCCCAGAAGAGAGAGGGCCACTGGTACCACTGTGAGTACCACTACAAAGCACAGCCTCTCAGGCTAATGAAGATACGCTATGCAGACACACACACAGTCACTGTTCCCACTTCCACTGGCAGCTGGCGTTTAAATGGATGTTTGTTGTACAAACAACCAAAATATTACTGTGTTCGAGTTGAAGATGCTGCGAAATGACATGAAATCCAGTGGTTGCATAATCGATTCCGTGCCGTTTGAATTCGTCTGAAGTGATTGGAATGTTTTTGAAAATACACACAAATGTTTATTCTTGCCTCGGCTTGAACCACACCTCTGCCGTGACCCTGGAAGGACGAGGTCATGTTCATAAGACACCTAGGACTGAAACAGGTATTACCTGGACTTATATTTTTTTGTTTGTTGCGAAATGTTTAAAAAATGGTTTCTGTTGCTTGTCCTAAAGAACATGACCCTGAGGATAGCCCACCAACATCAAATGGTAACGCCTATCCGAAAAGAAGACACACAAACAATGAAAATATGGGATTGACCGAAGGAACATCACCTTACTTACCCTTTGACCTTTGAACTCTTCTTGCCCGGTTGCCGTGGTTCCTGAGAGGAGGCGGGGTCTCGTGGCTCGGCCGGCTGGTCTGCATCCTGATTGGATGCAGCTCCAGCGGCGGCAGGGCCGGACGACGGGGAGGCGGAGCTGGCCTTTAGCGTTTTCTGGAGGTTTGACACCTGAGAGAGAGGGAAAGAAAGGTAAACTAATGGAGTTTAGGACAGAGCAGAAGTGCCTGATTCAAACTAAGGCCGACTCGGAATGTACTGGGCTGTCTTGGATATTTTCTTCTCACAAGGTCCTTTCCAGCAGCTATGGTGGATGCGTAACCAGGCCAGCCCAATACAGCTTGGCTTGGCACTGGTTTGGCTCAGTAGTGTGAAAAGCTTAAGGTATTGTTATTATTTCTAATAAGAAGAGGTTGGAGAGTAACTTCTACCTCAAGCTGGAGAAGACTGACTCAGAGGACAGAAAAGTCACCTCTGGCCTACAGCCTAAATAAAGACACTGGACAGAGCTCTAAATTGGACACTGAATTAGGTCATTGAGTAATGAGTATACGTTTTGCTTATGGCTTCACCTCTACCAGAGAGGAAGAAGAGAAGCGAGAGGATTTACTCCAGCCAAAATCTGTCCACGAAAATAAGACAACGAAGTGAGGAATTTTTGCATTGAGATTAATGGGTGTCAAATTTGGTCAATAAAACATTTAATTGCTATTGTAATAGTTAAGTTGTTTACGAATGCAATGATATAAGTGGATGCACGTGCCATTTCAGCAAGTGGCAAACGACTTTATAACGGAGTTGTGCCTAATTAGCTAGAATAGACCCACCAGATCTCGCCGCCTCCTGCCTGCCTTCCATCTTTGAGGAGATGTATTTCCATTGTTAGAGCTGTCACTTGACTATCTTGTCAATATAATAGATGATCTTTGACGGTACCCAGAGAAAAGTGTCTCCTGGTACTAACCTCTGTCTCCACCTGAACTTTGACCTTCAGCTGGCTCTCTCTGTATTGGTTGGCTCTGGTTACCTGCTCCTCGATCCCACACAGGACCGCCTCACATCCTGAACACCTGAGAGAGACAGATAATTATTTAGACACTGATATGACTGATCATACTATCTATTTTTATCCCATTCTATACATAATTTATTGTATCTATCATGTCCACTGTTTTTATTTTATTGTTTTACTATTTTAATTTGTCTCATTTAGAAATCGTATTGGTCATTATTATGCATCCACTGTAAGAAATGTGTTCTATAAATACAGTTTAACCTTGTCCTACACACACACACACACACCTGGGTTGGAGTCTATTCATGAGGTAAACTGAAATTGCACTTCCAATTCCATATTTTTTTGGGGGGGGGGGTTTACTTCCTGAATTGAAATGGAATTGACTCAAAACCCTGGCACATGCACGGCTCTTTCGCACACACATATCACTAACTAACCACTCCTGCAGTGTGTTTGCTATGTTGGGCAGCTCGTTGGGCCCCAGGTCTCGGCCCACGCTGCAGTCCACCTCCACCTGCTGGTTCCTCTGGTCCAGCTTGCCCTGAATGATGTCACAGTAGACCGCCTCAATCAGCAGGTCCTCCAGCTCCCGCACGTTCTTCAGCTCCAGCTGCTGCAGGAGCAGAGAGTAGGGCAGGCACTGGGGGAAGAGGGAGACAGAGAATGTCAAATTCTATTATGTTGGGTCAATAGAAGTGAACAGGCACAGGGAGAGAGAGAGAGAAAGATGTTGAATTTGAGATGCTCTTTATGATGTCAGTGAGGGGGGAGTTGAGTGAGGGTGGTGGGACAGAGGGCAAGAAAGAACGTCAAATTCTACTATGTTGGGTCAACAGAAGTTACCTGGCACAGAGAGAGAAAGATGTTGAATTTGAGATGCTCTTTATTACTTCAGTGAGGAGAGAGAAGAGATGATGTACGAGTGAGGAATGGAAAGGTAAAAGAGAGGGGTAGAGGAAGGGAGGGCTGGTCAATATAAATTTACAAAACCATTACATCAAAATAGCTACCAGAGAGAGGAGGGGAGTTTGGAGTTTTAAAGGGGCAGTACAAGGAAAAATTGGATATAACTTTTATTTATTTATATATTTCCATACTATTTGGTCAGAAATTCAGAAATTGTGAAAATTATGATAATGCACTTTGTGTAAAAACTGTTTGAAAAAAATGCTTGGAATTTCAGCCTGTTCAGGTGGGATGGATCATTTGGCCCACATTATAATGCCACAATGTAATATGATTAAATAGACCAATGACTGTTAAGGGTAAGTGTGTGGGCTCTAGGCCATCCTATCAGCCAATCAGGGCGGTGTATGTAAATATCTTCAAATTTGTTTCCTAATGCCCACACGATCAAACTGAGCATTTCAAGGGCCAAAGGAGGCTCGGGGACATATTTTCTTACAAATATATTTTGTAGTTATTTTCTTTTAATAAACAGTGATTTATTAGACATATAGTGATGATTTAAAAATAAAATGACAAAGACTGCATGGGGGCTTTAGCAAGTCTTTATTCGGCAATTAAAGGATAGATTCACCCATTTGGAATGTTTTTGTGCATCTCTGAGCAATGTTCTGTCGATTCCCGGGGTCATTTCATGTTTTTATGTGTATCTGAGCGATTCACCGTTAAAGCACAGAAATACAGCCGGCCAAATAACTCAGATACACATGAAAACATGAAATGACCCTGGGAACCAATAAAACATCGCCCAGATATAACAATATAACATTTTAATGGGTGAATCTTTGCGTTAAGGTGTGCCCATACAGACATTCAATGTGGCACACTTATACTATGACAATATAAAAAATAAGACGGAAAGAGAAAGACGAGACGAGAAATGGGGAAGGGAGAGTAATAGAGAAAGAGAGAAATGAATCAATAAATTATTTATTAGGGAGAGTGGAGAGAATAGGAGAGATGGGCATAAAGCAAGGTAGAAAGAGAGACGGGGGAGGGAGAAAAAATATGAAATGGGGAGAGGGTTGAAATGAGGTGGTGAGAGAGCCAATCTTAGAGTTAGATGAATAGATAGCAGAGAGCAACAAATACATAGAGACAGAGAGCTCAAAGAAGAAAGGACAGGATACTTAACACAGTATCTCAATGATTTAATTCTCAGCTGCTATCATTCTCATCTATGTGATATAAATAAAGTTAGATCACATCACAGACAGGCTCTTAATAAAGTCCTTCACAACACAGAGTAATTTATCTTGTTAATGTGTCAAAGTTACAAAGCAAGTTGTCTCATAACCACATCATAAAAATCAAAGTTGAGTGAATTACTTGCTATTTTTGGTACTGAAGCTTGCTGAGTATTGTTAGGACTACAATTGTAGGTAGGCTATTGGAGTCCATGGAAAAACTGCACAGAATTATTATTTGACCTGCAATTCTTTAATAACAAAATAAACAGAAAAACTAGACAAGATAAGTCCAGAGAGCGTTACCTTCAGATTAAATGGCAAACGGATGATGGCTATCATTATATTACATATCATTGTCAACTATTTCCATAATTATTATGTGAGTGACCCACATTGAGCGTACTAAAGCTAGCAGAGTAAGGAATTTAAAACCAGATGAATGGGTGGTACTCTACCTTGAGATTGGATGCCAGACTGATGATGGAGAGGTGACGGAGTTTATTCCTCTGAGCTGGGGTCAACTCTGGGAGAGAGGCTGCCCTCTCTGAAAGAATAACATACCACAAACAGACAAAGAAAAGAAACAGACAGTGAGAGAGCAACAGAAAGGGACACATCATGACAGGGACCTTTCATAACAAGGACACATCATTACAAACACAGGGGTACAGGCTCTGTCCAGGCAGAAACTGCTGCTGCCTTTTAAATTCCACAAGGGAATACAATGAAAAATCATTTGAGTGTGTGTTGCCTGCGTATGTGGTTGCTTTAAAAAAAACTTGAGTATTGACAGTTTTTCCTCAGTGCGCCATTTTGCAATTCTAAAAAGCACTATGAAGTGAATACGATGTGTTGACATAAAAATATTTGTATTTCTCTCTTCCGTTTTTGCTTGTCTCTTATTAAGTCTTGTTACTAAATGTGTTGCTAAAGAATGACAAGTCCTTTACATATTCAGGTATTTCAAAGGATATCCAGGATTTAATTTGTCAGTTTGTGACAATGCAACCAATTACCACCAATATGAATGTCTAACAAAATGCCTGAGAGAAGTCTGTCCCTGGTTGAGTCCCAATAATCTCTCCTTCCTCCTGAAGTGTCATTACATCCCACAAATGTACAAGCATTGGATTGGTGTAGGCAGGCTAGAGCAATGGTAGTCAACTGTTTCAGCGGGTACCCCATTTTTTCCAACCAGAATTTCTGGGGACCCCATTTTTTCACCAGGAATGCTAGAGGGAGTTTCCATATACCAGTTATTTAATTCCAAATCCACAAAGGAAAGTGAACAAGTGCATACTTCTAGAGAAATGAGAGGTTATTGGGGACGCAACCTCTGTCGTGCAAAAACATTGTCACTTGGCTCCTCGTATAGGATCAAAATAAAGTATTGTGGTTGACTCTGTAAATTACAGGGGGCTGTGACAACCTACAACAGTGATGAGAAGCTGGCCTGCAGGGCCAATTGGCGGGGAGAGAAATACTGCTAATAATAAAACAGCTCCAGGGATATTAGATGACTTCTTTACACAGCAGCGCTGCCTGCCACTGTCATACCTTTATAGTCACAGTAGGTTCCATAGGCGAAGAGGTTGAGTAGCTGATACACTGGTGCGTGCGGGCCTGTCTCCAGCTTGGGGTAGAGGAGAAGGTGGGTGGTGGGGGACAGATAGAGGGGGCTTGTTATGGTCTCTAGCTATACCACCTCCTGTGAGAGCTGTGCCTTGATAATGGCTGTGACGGTGTGCTTGTTTGTGAGTGTGCTTACATGTGAGTGTGTGTGTTACCTCTCTGACGTTGGGCAGCTCAAGGATGTCTGAGAACACGTAGAGGCCTGGTGTCTCCAGCAGAGAACTTATGGCCTGGGCCAACGCCGGGCCTGAGAGAGAGAGGAGCTGCTCTACCTCCATCTGAGAGAGAGAGAAAGACAGAGTGAGAGTATGTGCAGGAGCTAAAAAGACAGAAGGCAAACAGAAGTGAGTAGGATAAAGACAAAATGAGGATAAGAGAAGTAATGACAGATAATGCAAGAGCATGAGAGAAAGGGGGAAGATAGGAAAGGGAAAAAAAGAGACAGAATGTCTTGAATAAAATAGTTGGCCTTCAATGAACAGTTAATACTGCATATCTTACATTTGAGAGGCTGATCAGCTTCTTTTTTTAATAGCAAGACAATTTTAATACTTTATTAATGTATGCCTGTAGCTCTGTCTAACCAGACAATCATATGAATAGCCCTTGTGGCAAGACTCCAAGTCAGTAATTCAATTTCCACTCTCATAAACTGATGTATAGGCAAGTGTTTTGAAAAACACCCTTCTGGTCAAAGCTAGTCAGAGACGCAGATTATTCTTTTACGTCATTAAATGGGCCTTGCTTAATATGAATATGAAATTGGCCCTACTAAAAGCACTGAGAATGTATTATTTGAGATCTAACCTATTTGTATTTGATATGCTGTGCTATTTGGAGAGAGTATTAGGGAGACACAGCAGTACTTTCAAATAGCCGAGCTAGCTACATAGTACTAACCTTCCTAGGCTGGGCACTAAGACACTCCATGCCATTGTCAGATAATCATGACTTTGGACACTTGGCTACTACTTCACAATGTAGCTATTTAGGTAGCCAATTAACGTTACCCTCAAATAGTCGGCTACTGTATGCTAACCTGGGCACATTCAGTAGGGCAGTATGGAAAATATTCACTGACATGTAAAATAAGGAATCATGTCAGATCAATTCTATCTGCATCGTTCGACCTACTAAACTTGGCCCTAGTGTGGAGTGTTTTGAGTCAAGCTCATTCAATGCTGAGTCCCAGGGCAGGGACCGAATTTCTGACTAATACTAATGATAGCTAGCTAGCGTCACAGTCATGAACAACCGATTGCACGCTAGCTTAGAAGCGAGCTAACGTTAGTTCACTAGCTCTTTATAGCATATTTTCAAGAAAAATGCTACTTAAAAACGGGCCCAAAGGAGCACAAACTAAAAAGATTGCTAAAGTTTGATCCAATTAGGTAGCAAAACTAGCACATAAGAGCTAACTTACTACAGTATGACTATGAAGAGTCATGCTAGCTGCTGCTAAAGTTACCACAACATGACTGTAAAGCGGTAACGTTAGGCCTCTATCCTGTTTTTCGTTATCTACCGACTCAACTCTAACGTAGCTAAGTGGTGCAAGGGCAACCGTGCGATTACCTTTATTAAAAAAAACTAGTTTACAAATATGTTCAAATAAAATAAAAGCAACAAATAACCTTATTGGTAAGCAAACTCAAGTTGATAGCCTGTCCCCCGAATCGCTCAGTTCCGCGGTCAGTGCACGTTTGACAACAAAGGAGAACATCCCTGCTCATTGGACGAAACGTGAAAAGGAGGAGGGTAGTGTTTGTCTTGACCGACAAGGGACTGAGGACAGTCTAGCTCTCGAGACCGGTCGCCACAGACAAACCTGGCTGCCCAGAGAGGACAGGTTGTTCTCACTCTGCTCCAGGGGACAGGTAGAGACAGAGCTGCATTTTCTATTACACTGTGACAAATACTCAGACCGATGAGAATATTTCTTTCCCCAAATTATAATTCAATACAAAGAATTTGAAGCAGTAAAAGATGAAGAAAAAATCTAATATTTATTGGGTGAAAAGCCAAAATGTGCAGTTTTGGCAGACAAATATGTGTCCTCCTGCCACAACCCGAGGGACAGCCAGTGAAAAGTGCAAAGTAATGTCGATAATATTTCCCATCTTGTTTTGTTTTGTCTTTCATACCACGTCATGTCATATATCTCAGTCATGTTGACACAGGTCTACTACCATTGCTTTAATGTATTGTTGTTCTCATGAATATTGTTGTTGTAGTTGTTGTTAATGGTAATCCCATGTCCACTACTACTATTATTATCGCTGTTGATCCCACCATATTTTATATATAAATATATAGTTTTATTTTATTTGTCGATATGTATACTTTGACAATGTAAGTAAGTAATAATGAACTTGACATGCCAATAAAGTCAATCGAATTGAATTGACTGAGCGGACCAGATGGATGCTTTTAAAATAGTGCCATCTGGTGGCAAAATATTATCTTCTTCGATGTGGTTTATCAGCGATTGGCATCCAATTGGTGCATTACCGTCACCTACTGTACTGGAATGTGTGCCAGAGTCAGGGAGAAACTGAATAGATAACCAAATATTTTAGACTAAATCTAATGACGTTCTACTCAATATACTATTTAAACTAATCTTCTGTATCCCTTTTCCTTCACACTACATCTCAGCCTCTCTCTTTCCCTCTGATTCCCTTTCTCTTTCCCTCTGATTCCCTCTCTCTCTTTCCCTCTGATTCACTCTCTCTTTCCCTCTGATTCCCTCTCTCTTTACCTCTGATTCCCTCTCTCTTTCCCTCTGATTCCCTCTCTCTTTCCCTCTGATTCCCTCTCTCTTTCCCTCGGATTCCCTCTCTCTTTCCCTCGGATTCCCTCTCTCTTTCCCTCGGATTCCCTCTCTCTTTCCCTCTCTCTTTCCCTCTGATTCCCTCTCTCTTTCCCTCTGATTCCCTCTCTCTCTTTCCCTCTTATTCCCTCTCTCTTTCCCTCTGATTCCCTCTCTCTTTCCCTCTGATTCCCTCTCTCTTTCCCTCTGATTCACTTTCCCTCTCTCTTTCCCTCTGATTCCCTCTCTTTCCCTCTTTCCTCTCTCTTTCCCTCTGATTCCCCTCTCTTTCTCTGATTCTTTCCCTCTGATTCACTCTCTCTTTCCCTCTGATTCCCTCTCTCTTTCCCTCTGATTCCCTCTCTCTTTCCCTCTGATTCCCTCTCTCTCTTTCCCTCTGATTCCCTCTCTCTTTCCCTCTGATTCCCTCTCTCTTTCCCTCTGATTCCCTCTCTCTTTCCCTCTGATTCCCTCTCTCTTTCCCTCTGACCCACACTGTAGCAAGACATGCTCCACAGTCTCTGTTTCCTGGCAATAATCACATTTTCCTTTTGAATACTTTCCTATCACATTTAAGGTCTTATTCAACCGGCTGTGTCCCACATGTCACGACTTCTGCCGAAGTCGTTGCCTCTCCTTGATCGGGCGGTGCTCGGCGTTCGACGTCACCGGTCTTCTAGCCATCATTGATCCTTTTTTCATTTTCCATTGGTTTTGTCTTGTCTTCCCATACACCTGTTTTCAATCCCATTCATTACCTGTTGTGTATTTAACCCTCTGTTTCCCCTCATGTCTTTGTCAGAGATTGTTTTATTGTCAGTGTAGTGCGATTGTTGTATAGGTGCGCGTCGGGTCCTCGTACCCATGTTTGTTTGTTTATGTACATTTTAGTGTTATGGAGCATACTCCGTGATCTTTATTAAAAGAATCCATTTTACACTCCGTTTGACTCTCCTGCGCCTGACTTCCCTGCCACCTATACACCTATGCCTGACACCACCCTTAATATTGTAGAAAAAAAATTGCCTCCTCTCTCCTGTCCCTTCCTGCCGTCCTCCCCTCCCCGACTTTCCTCTGTACTTGAAATAAATGCCTGCCCTTAGTATCTCTATTCCACTGCTCCTGCCATCTCTGCACCATCCACTGTCCATATAAGGCTTGTTGCCTCTGCTTTTCTCATTGAAACTACAACATCAACATCCCAACTAATAAGTGTTTGTTTAGCCAGTACATCAACTGCCTCGTTCCCTTCCACCGCCACATGGGCTGGGAACCAAGTAAGTCGTATCTGTTTACCCATTTTTCTAATCCTGCCATGGGTTTGTTGTATCTCGTAAAGCAGGTCTTGTCTAGTCTCTCCAACACTTCTAGATCAACTACTGGAGGCGGGAGTAGCCGTGGTGGATTTACAGGAACAGTTACCGTTGGACTAAACTCCCTTCTGTACAGTCCCATCTCCTTTGCCTGGTTATTAGCCACCCAAAGCTCATGTTCTGTATTCGCTCATGTTCCCAGCACGCCTGTGAAATCCCTTTCGCAGGAGGAGACACCCCATGTCCCTGTAGGTTGACCCAATAATTCATTGCCAGCTGCTGTCTCCTAATCTGCAATGGCATGTCCCCCATCTCCACCTGTAGTGCAGCCACTGGGGAGGTCTGAAACGCTCCAATACATATTCTGAGTCCTTGCCCCTGTATGACATCTATCCTTTCCAATGAGGTCTGGGCTGCCGAACCATACGCTATACTCAAATCAAATTTATTGGTCACATACACATACACGTGTTTAGCAGATGTTATTGCAGGTGTAGCGAAATGCTTGTGCTTCCAGCTCCGACAGTGCAGTAATATCTAACAAGTGATATCTAACAGTTTCGTAACATCCACCCAAAATACACATACATCTAAGTAAAGAATGGATCAAGAATATATACATGTCAGAGTGGCATTGGACTAAGATACAGTGGCATAGTATAGAGTACAGTATATACATATGAGATGAGTATCGCAAGATACGGAGACATTATTAAAGTGGCTAGTGTTTAGTTTCCTTAAAGTGGCCAGTGATTCCTAGTCTATGTCTATAGGCAGCAGCCTCTGATGTGCAGGAGATGGCTGTTTAACAGTCAGTGGTGTAGTATAGAATACAATAGGGTATATACTGTACATATGAAATGGGTGATGCAATATGTAAACGCAAGTGCAGTTTATACTGTACATCTGAGATGAGAAATGCTAGATACGGAACATTATTAAAGTGGCTAGTGATCCATTTCTAAAAGTGGCCAGTGATTCCTAATCTATGTCTATAGGCAGCCGCCTCTGATGTGCTAGTTATGGCTGTTTAGCAGTCTGATGGCCTTGAGATAGATGTTTTTCAGTCTCCCGGTCCCAGTTTTGATGCACCTGTACTGACCTCACCTTCTGGATGATAGCGGGGTGAACAGGCTGTAGCTCGGGGGGTTGATGTCCTTGATGATCTTTTTGGCCTTCCTATGGCACCGGGTGCTGTTGGTGTCGAAGAGGGCGGGAACACCCGTCTTAACTTCAACAGTGAAGAGGCGACTCCGGGATGCTGGCCTTCTAGGCAGAGTTCCTCTGTCCAGCGTCTGTGTTCTTTTGCCCATCTTAATATTTTATTTTCATTGGCCAGTCTGAGATGTGTCTTTTTCTTTGCAACTCTGCCTTGAAGGCCAGCATCCCGGAGTCACCTCTTCACTGTTGACGTTGAGACTGGTGTTTTGCGGAGACTATTTAATGAAGCTGCCAGTTGAGGACTAGTGAGGTGTCTGTTTCTCAACCTAACCACCCTAATGTACTTGTCCTCTTGCTCAGGTGTGCACCGGGGACCTCCCACTCCTCTTTCTATTCTGGTTAGAGCCAGTTTGCGCTGTTCTGTGAAGGGAGTAGTGCACAGCGTTGTACAAGATCTTCCGTTTCTTGGCAATTTCTCGCATGGAATAGCCTTCATTTTCAGAAGAAAGTTCCTTGTTTCTGGCCATTTGGAGCCTGTAATCGAAACAACAAATGCTGATGCCCCAGATATTCAACTAGTCTAAAGAGTTTTATTGCTTCTTTAATCAGAACAACAGTTTTCAGCTGTGCTAACATAATTGCAAAAGGGTTTTCTAATGATCAATTAGCCTTTTAAAATTATGAACTTGGATTAGCTGACAAAACGTGCCATTGGAACACAGGAGTGATGGTTGCTGATAAAATGTAGATATTCCATAAAAATTCTGCCGTTTCCAGCTACAATAGTAATTTACAACATTAACTATGTCTACACTGTATTTCTGATCAAGTTAATGTTATTTTAATGGACGAAAAATTGCTTTTCTTTCAAAAACAAGGACATTTTTAATTGACCCCAAACTTCTGAACAGTAGTCTACATGGTCCTCAATGAGGAATGCCCTGCCCCCCACTCCTTCCCCATCAGACAGCGCATCACATTTTGCACCTTCTTACACTTTCACACCACTCTCTCAATGTGTTCTGCCCAGGTTGAGTGTCAAAGTATACCCCAAGGAACCTGAAGACCCCCACCCTCTCCAGGTTTCTCCCATATAACCTCAAGCATATCTTATCTCCCACCTTCCTCTTCGCAAAATGAAACACTGTCTGAGTTTTCTCTACAGAGAACCTGAATCCTCACATTAAAAACTTTTTCAGGATCGGTGGGTCCCCTGCGGGACGGTTGAGCTAACGTAGGCTAATGCGATTAGCGTGAGGTTGTAAGTGACAAGACAATTTCCCAGGACATAGACATATCTGATATTGGCAGAAAGCTTAAATTCTTGTTAATCTAACTGCAATGTCCAATTTACAGTAGCTATTACAGTAAAATAATGCCATGCTATTGTTTGAGGAGAGTGCACAGTTTTGAACATGAAAAGTTATTAATAAACAAATTAGGCACATTTGTGCCGTCCTCATACAACATTTTGAACAGAAATGCAATGGTTCATTGGATCAGTCAAAAACTTTGCAAACTCACTGCTGCCATCTAGTGGCCAAAATCAAAACTGCACCTGGGCTGGACAAATACATTATGGCCTTTCTCTTGCACTTCAAAGATGATGGTACAATTTTTTTTTGAAATGGTTGTTTTCTTATTTGCATAATCTTTTACCAGATCTAATGTGTTGTATTCTCCTACATTCCTTTCACATTTCCACAAACTTCAAAATGTTTCCTTTCAAATGGTACCAAGAATATGGATGTCCTTGCTACAGGCAGTTAGATTTGTGTATGTCGTTTTAGGTGAAAATTGGGGGAAAAAGGGTCCGATCCTACTACCCACCACTCTGCCTCATCAATTTCCTCCTTTACCTTCCTGACTGTTTATGGCACATTTCTCCCCCTCTTTCATAACGCCCCATCATCTCCAAATAACGACCTACCAATATCTGGCCATACCTGAGAGTAAACATCATTCATTTTGATTGAGAACAACAGAGGACTAATCACGTTCCCCTGCGGTGTACCGTTATCCACCAGGATAGAGATTTCCCCACCCGCACCAAACAGAAAATCCTGTATCCAGTTGTATGTTCTTCCTCCTACCCCTATAAATATCAATTTTTATTAAAAAACCCTCCTTTCACAAAAGACAACTACAACAGTCTCCTTGTCCACTTGAGCCTTCCTAACCTCTGCTACTAAGCAGAGCACTGGGTCCATATTTCCCCTACCCTTCCTGAACCCACTCTAATGTGACGATAACAGCCCCCCTGATCTCCAGGAAGTAAGTTAGCCTTTCTGTAATTTTACGTTCCATAATCTTACATACATGTGATGTATGTAGTTGGCCGATAGTTTGTTGGCCTAGTTGGGTCCTTCCCTGGCTTCCGGATTGGTACCACTACTGCCTCCTTCCAGCTGCCTGGTAGTTACCCCTCCTCCCACCCTATGTTGTACAACACCAAGGCAAAATATTATGTAAGAAACAGTGTTGTCTTAAAGAAATTAAAATACGATTTCTGGATTAGAAATACAAAATACAAAATACTTTCAGCAAATAAATATGTTTAAATGTGTTAAATAAAACACATGAAAACACATTCCTTTTGCAGGCTACATCATTGAGCAATAAAACAATGGATGAGCAAAGACACAGGAGAAACCAACAGAGTCAATACAAAATGATATATTCCAGGAAAATGAAACATGCACGGGTAAAAACCCAGACACAAAACAGAAAGAGACATCAGAGGAAGAGTAATTCGTTTGAAAATACAGTTTTATTGATTAATTATTGATTCATTTTCATGGTTAGTGCAGCAATACATAATATTTTGGAGATTTATGTACAGGTCACACACGTATAAAAAAAGCACTCAGATTGCTGAAAAGTATCCCAGCAATCAGTTTGGCAAGCAGCAGAGTTGATTAGAGCATCTACCTCCTTGATTGCATTAACTGATTTACTAAATTGAGTGCATTCATTGAAATTCTCCTTGCAGAAGGTGCCAGATTTGCAAAATGTTTGCATCTATTATTTTGAGTAGGGAATGAACATTTCATGAAACTAGCTATACCACAAAACTATCTTTATCTCCTCTTGTCATTCTATATCTTAGCCCTTAACCTTTTCTGTCCCATTTTGTTTCATGGTTTCTGAAAAATACAAAGTAATACATACACTTGGCAGTGTAGTTGAGTAAATCTGACCCATAACCTAGTTTAGTTTCTAGTTCTGATGCTTCCAGTAAGAATAATCATTTCACTTTTATAGCAATTTTCATTGCACTAAAACATCTCAAATCGCTTGAAAGACATAAAAAGGATAAGCTATTTAAGAAAACTTTGCCATCATTCATGAATGCATGGACAGTAGATCTAGATAATTGGGAAATTCATGGCTTAGTTTAAGTTCTGTGATTCAGTCTAGCCGGATGGCATCCATCTGACAAATGCGTTTGTAGATGTGGTCGCACGGTACGTCAAACCAGGTCTGCGAATGGCTGTCCAGGGTGGCACAGTCCTCCCCGTGTGATCCTCCTGAGTGATGATTGTCAGGCTCAGAGCTATACTCATTCCAATACCTGAAAGAGAGACAGGGAGAGAGGGAAGGTGAGAGAGAGAAAGAGAGAGACAGAGACAGAGAGAGAGAGAGACAGAAGGGTGAAGGCAGAGAAAAGAGAGAGAGAGGGGGTAGGGGAGAGGGAGTAAGAGAGAGGGAGAGAAGTAGAAATGCCAAAAGCAAAAGGAAGGAGTTAGGGAAAGAGGTAGAAAAAAAGGAAACAAGAGAATAGAATGAAAGAAGAGGAAGAAGGAAAATACAAATTGAGAAAGGGAGCAAGGGAATGAGACAGCGTAGAAAAGTAACTATTTGCCTCCCTCTCATTATAACACATGTGATATTGGATTATTTAGGACGGGCTTCACATACTTATTTGTCAGTGTTGTGTTGTCCACCCATCTCCAATCCCCTTCCTTCTCTATATCTGATAGGCCAATCCAGAAGTGGTAGTCAAACCCGCCAATCCTCCGGGCCTCTTTTTCCAGAGCGTCCTACAAGCAAACAGTTGTGATTACAATGAGGGGAATACCCATACACAAACACACACACACACACACACAAATACACACACACACACACACACACACACACACACACACACACACACACACACACACACACACACACACACACACACACACACACACACACACACACACACACACACACACACACACAGACACTATCTTACATGCTGTTCCTTGCTGTGCAGGATGGTAAGGTGGCTGCCCAGGGAAGTACAACTGTCTCTGCTGCTCGGCCAGTCCATCTTGTCATTACTGAAGGAGTAACATTTCTCATCTACATGAATCCAGCCCTCAGGACACTCCCTACACTTACTTACTGTGAGAAGAGGAGAGGAGAAAGAGAAGAGGAGGAGAACAGGAATAGAGAGGGAGAAGAGGAGGATAAGAAGATGAAAAGGACAAAGAGAGACAGATGAGTAAAAATGCATGGGTAATATGTATATTGTACAGTGTACACTTTAAAGTAAGACTGTAAATTATACAGTCATTTGGGGTATTATCAACAGTATGATACTGTGAAACGTTTTACTGCAGCATACTGTGAATTGTGATGCATTGTGGGAACATTTTCTGGGCGGGGAAAGAATTGCTCTATTTTGAATGGTGCTGCATTTCTGTCCCACAGAATACAGTATTATACTGTATTCTTGGAGCACCAAAAACCTTTTGACCACTAGCAGGTGCATGGTATTGTTGTTTCTGGCTCTATTTTTGTTGCACCCTTTAGTGAGAGTGCTGTACCAACTTAACTGTAGTAGTAGTAGTAGTGCAGCATCAAGTTAAAATAAATAGTTGACAGATGCCTGTAAGTAACTGTTAACTTCACGGCAACCCCTTTACAGTGTACCATTTCTTACGTGAAATAATGTAATAGTGAATGACAGTTGTCTAAAGTATCTATCCACTCTGAATAACACTTAGCCACCCTTTACCTGTCTTTGAGCAGCTCTGACCCAGTTTGGAGTAGTCATCACAGAGACGAACATAACGTCCTCGAACTGAGTTCAGCTTCAGGGTCAGAGATGCTGTCTCCAGGGGAACACTAGGTAACGGCCTGCTCAACACTGAGAGAGAGAGAAAGAGAGAGAGAGTGAGAGAGAGAGAGAGAGAGAGAGAGAATGAAAAAGAGGAATAGAGACCAAATTGACAAGTCAGATTGGGACAAATTGGTGTTTCTTTAAAGTCCTGACCCCTCCTGTCTCAGCCTCCAGTATTTATGCTGCAGTAGGGTCAGTTTGGGTCAGTTTGTTATATCTGGAGTATTTATCCTGTCTTATCCGGTGTCCTGTGTCCTGTCCTGTGTTATCCTGTGTCCTCTCTCTAATTCTCTTTCTTTTCTCTCTTTTTCTTTCTTTCTTTCTTTCTTTCTTTCTTTCTTTCTTTCTTTCTTTCTTTCTTTCTTTCGGTCACGCAGAGGACCTGAGCCATAAGACTTCCTGGCCTGATGACTCCTTGCTGTCCCCAGTCCACCTGGCCGTTCTGCTGCTCCAGTTTCAACTGTTTTGACTGCAGCTATGGAACCCTGACCTGTTCACCGGACATGCTACCTGTCCCAGACCTGCTGTTTTCAACTCTCTAGAGACAGCAGGAGCGGCAGAGATACTCTGAATCATCGGCTATGAAAATCCAACTGACATTTCACAGTTCTGGACTTTTGTTCCTTTTGCATTGCACAACTGCCACAACTGTCGTTACCATTCTGCATGCCAAAAAAGGCATGACGAGGAAGAGTGAGAGAGAGGGGTGGTGCTGGGTTGGAGAGAGAGAAAAAGAGACATACAGAGGGGTGGTGCTGGGTTGGAGAGAGAGAAAAAGAGACATACAGAGGGGTGGTGCTGGGTTGGAGAGAGAAAAAGAGACATACAGAGGGGTGGTGCTGGGTTGGAGAGAGAGAAAAAGAGACATACAGAGGGGTGGTGCTGGGTTGGAGAGAGAGAAAAAGAGACATACAGAGGGGTGGTGCTGGGTTGGAGAGAGAGAAAAAGAGACATACAGAGGGGTGGTGCTGGGTTGGAGAGAGAGAAAAAGAGACATACAGAGGGGTGGTGCTGGGTTGGAGAGAGAAAAAAAAGAGACATACAGAGGGGTGGCGAGGAGAGAGAGAAAAAGAGAGAGAGAGAGAGGGTGGTGCTGGGAGAGAGAGAGAGAGAGAGAGAGAGAGAGAGAGAGAGAGAGAGAGAGAGAGAGAGAGAGAGAGAGAGAGAGAGAGAGAGAGAGAGAGAGAGAGAGAGAGAGAGAGAGAGAGAGAGAGAGATGTTTACTCACAGAGCACGCTCAGAGCGATGTTGGCACAGATGGAGGCCAATAGACCAATCAGCACAAAGAGGGCTGTCTGACCTCTGAGACACTCTGACCCCCTCTTCAGCTCCTGGGCACCTGATCGGACAGATTACAGCTCAATGCAAAGAGTGACACATTTTCATTTGCATTTACATTGGAGTCATTTAGCATTTAACTATAGGCACAAAAATAACCACATATAACAGTCATTGCAAGTCAAACCTTCTTCAAAATAGCATTAATCTGTCAAATCAGTACCAGTAAGAAAAGACAAGTGCGAGTGTGACAGGTCATTTTTTTTGTTCACCTGTCATTCACCTGTCATGCTTCAGAAGTGTTTCCTGCCCAGACAAGTACTTTGACTATGAACACTACCACTCTAATCTACCTGTAACTGCCTACAATTGTACAGTGGGCTAACATGGAACCATAGCGTTGTAAAAAGGTGAAAATTACTTCAAAAATATTTCAAATGATTCGTTCTAAAGGATTCCAAAAGAACAGATAATAGCCAATAAACTGAAAGACTATCTGTAAAACTCACACTGACTATTCCCTAAAGAGATACCATGTCCTTAGAGTTATGGTCAATCTCACACACACACACACACACACGCACGCACGCACACACGCACGCACGCACGCACGCACGCACACAATCGCACACACACTTACTGTGGTTGTTTAGGATAGGCTTGTTTCCTCTGGAGGATAGATCCTCAGTAAACTCGTGTAGACTGGTATAGTTCTCTACCTCCATGATTGAAGTTTCAGTTCTTCACCAGCTCTTCTCACCACAATCACTGTTTAACTTACTTATACCAACTATTGCAGAATCTCCCGACTTTGTAACTAACGGTAAATAAAGTCACTGCTGGGAAATAAAGTTTGTAATTCCAAACAGCTGAGATGGGAGTTGATTTCGCAATTCTGTTCCATCAAATAGTTTTCTCAGTATTTATTGTTCTTCCTCCAGAAATTCACTGGCAGTTCTTTTAGTATTGCATCAAACCTGCTTACTCTTGTTCTCTCTCTGGCTCTGGCTCTCTCGCTCTCCTTTTGCTCTCGCTGAATCTGGCCAGAAGGACTGTGTGATAGGGGGATGAGGCAGGAAAGCGTGTGAGTGTCCGTGTGTGTGTGTGTGTGTGTTTGAACAAAAACTCTCAAGAAATTGGAAACTGGAAGGAGGGTCCATCATACTGTGTGTGTTTGTATGGAAAGTAGTGGATTTAGGAAATAACATAATCATGCTGTGAAGTAACGTCTTTGACTCTGTTTCTCTATGTGATTTGGTGTGTTAGAATCTGGCCAAAATGACTCTGTAACGTGCTAGTGAACTGGAGCCTGGGGGGACGATAGCATGCCAAGTTAAACAACTAGACATCTTACGGGAAGAGGTTGGGCAACATGCTGTGTATGTCCTTCTGTGTGTGTGTGTGTGTGTGTGTGTGTGTGTGTGTGTGTGTGTGTGTGTGTGTGTGTGTGTGTGTGTGTGTGTGTGTGTGTGTGTGTGTGTGTGTGTGTGTGTGTGTGTGTGTGTGTGTTTGCATATACACATGGATTTGATGCAGCTGCTCATTTGTGAAAACAAAACAAGTAAGCCCATGCTGTTACAGAGCGTTCGGCTTAAAGTGCAATGTCATGCCTTTGTTGTAAACCTCTCTGTCAACCTCAGGAAAATGCACAGTCATGTTTAGTGACTGTGCATTAGAGAGAACTTTGATCGCTCAGACCATTGGCAAATAATGTTCAAACTCTGTGACAAATCCAGTTAGTTGGGTAGCATTTGTTTGTTCACTGAGACTATTGATCCAACTCTGCATGACCAGCAGGGTTTAATTCCATGACAGATTTTCTGCTATTGCACCAATCTATTGATTCACTTTCCCCATTCATATCTGTCTCAGGTCCAGCAAAACGTTATTTTCACAATTTGTACTTTCCAACCAATTACCTACACTCACAAACACACGCCGCGTCGGTATATAACACCAACTCTGAGTGGAAAGAGAGACCAATTTGATTTATGAACGGTTAACTGACCATGTACCAGTGATATTACACAGGGAACATGAAGAACTACCATTCTAAGCAAGGTAAAATAAACTTTTCGGTCTACACCAGTGTGTGTGTGTGTGTGTGTGTGTGTGTGTGTGTGTGTGTGTGTGTGTGTGTGTGTGTGTGTGTGTGTGTGTGTGTGTGTGTGTGTGTGTGTGTGTGTGTGTGTGTGTGTGTGTGTGTGTGTGTGTGTGTGTGTGTGTGTGTGTGTGTGTGTGTGTGTGTGCGTGCGTGCGTGTGTGCGTGCGTGCGTGTGTGTATCAAATTTGGGCAAGTCACTTTGTTACAATATTTAGGTTAATTTAAAAGACGTTAAAAAAACACATCCTGTATGTAGAACTGTTGCTGGAATACGAATTGTCACCTAAATTCTAGTCAGGTTAAACTGTCCCCTTACTGACATGTACTGTATTCTGTATAATATAAATCTGTTGAGCTCTCTCTTTGATCAATCCAATCAGGTTCCCAGGGGGGGAAGAAGTGGGCAGGACTTCTGACGTGTCAGACCATCCTCCTTGTGCTGATTGGCCTCTTGGTATCCATCAGCACCAATCAGGCAGCTGCAGAGCCCCTGTCAAATGCCACTCAACCTCGGGAAACCCCCGAGGAAGAGTTGGCAGCCCTGAAGTTGGATATGAGTACTGTGCTGCTTCGCTACAGCCACCTACGTGATAACTATGCCAGTCTGGCAAAAAACTGCTCTGCCACAGGTTAGCGCTAGCCAGAAAACTCTATGTACGTGTTTGAGAATAACTCCATTGCCACCAGACGGCACAGAATCACTGATGGACAAATGACTGATCTCCTAAATAACTGCACGTTATGTGATCGTGGTTAGTGCTTCCTGTTTAAACGTATCCCATCAAATATGCTGTATACTGTATGTTCCCAGATGGTTAGGACAGGGCCAGGAGGTCACACGGTCAGGTTCATGTGATTAGTGGCCTTAATAACATTCCCCAATCTATGGCTCTACATTCCCCTACCTCTTTTATCAAGTTCTCTGAATATTTCCATAATGCATTGCAGCAGCATTTTCATAAATCTTGGAACATTCCATCTTTGACACAGGACATGAACCCACAGCTGGGTATAGTAAATACTATTTCTATCATACAGTACAAAGGTAGAATTATATCCAAATATCTTTCTTTCTTTCTTTAATTCTCTCTCCCTCTCCCTCTCTCTCTTTCTTTCTCTCCATCTCTCTCTCTCCGGTTTATAGTGGTGAATTTCACAGGGTGTCCAGAGGGGTGGCTTCATGTACTGGTAAATGAAAAATGTTACTACTTCAGTAATGACAGGATGGACTGGCCGAGCAGCAGAGACAATTGTACATCAATGGGCGGCCACCTTAGCATCCTGCACAGCAAGAGCGCGCATGTAAGAAACTGTGTGTGCTCGTGTGTGTGTGTGTGCGCGCGCATGCGTGTGCGTGTGTGTGCGTGTGCGTGTGCGTGTGCGTGTGCGTGTGCGTGTGCGTGTGTGTGTGTGTGTGTGTGTGTGTGTGTGTGTGTTCTCATCGTAACCATGGGTTTGTTTATAGGAAGCCCTGGAAAAAGAGGCAAGTAGGATTGGTGGGATTAATAGCTACTTCTGGATCGGCCTATCAGACAGAGAGATGGAGGGGGACTGGAGATGGGTGGACAACACAACGCTCACAAATAAGTATGTAGGGTCTGCAAACCCATTCAACAATCTCAACATGACACCTACAACATTGACTCAAAATATCTCAGTTGCATTTTTCTCCACTATTTGTGTCATGTCTTATTATGTCTGTTCCTGTCCTTTCTCTTCACTCTGTCTCTCTCTGCTGGTCTTATTAGGTTACCTTCTCTTTCTCTCCTTCTCCAGCTCTTCCTCATCTCCCCTAACTACCTCGTTCACCCTTTCCCCACCTGTTCCCTTTTTTCCCTCTGATTAGGTCTCTATTTCTCTCTCTGTTCCTGCTACTTTCGGTGTCAGATTCTCGTTTGTGTTTCTCATGCCAGAAGCAAGCTATCGTCTCGTTTGCTTCCTCCTTGTCCTATCCTGTCGGAGTCTGCCTGGCAGGTGCATCCTGTACACTACTAACTGTCTTTCTCCCTTTCCCTATAGCTTCTGGCAACCGTACAGCTTGGAGCCTGATAACAATGTCTCCGGTGGGCTGGAAGGTGAGGACTGTGTGGTCCTGCAGATTAACAGTCATGCCTGGTCCGACGTGCCCTGTGAATTCATCTACCACCGCATCTGTCAAATGGATGCCTTCCCCATTACTTCTCCTTGAATCAGCGGGTGAAAGACACCGCTGACCATGAAATGAACTTAGAGTGGCAGGGATTCAATAGTAGGGTTGCACTGTTGACAATGTGCATTTTAAATGCGATTTTCCCCATGTTTTAGGAATTCAAATTCCGCGTAAACGCAGTGGTAATCAAGTGTAAATTCCGTTTTAAAGTCAAATGCAATGTGCATGGGATTGAATCCCAGTCACGGTAATGTAATCAGTCAAAACAGATGAAGTGACCGTTGGTATCTACTTGTGTTGGTGTCCACCCACCACTGACGGTATTTCAATAAAGCTGCCAATCAGTCACCCCTCAGTCACTGCTTGTTTTTTTTTACTCTTGTTTAATTCAATCATTTCTATACAATCAAACATTTTATTCGACAGTCCTATAACACAACAGCAATAACCCCTGTATTTTCTCTGTTACTAATTCAAACAATTCAACAAAACTTTGGAACGAGCCTGATCAAGCAGCGGTCTGCTCACACCACCTGAAACCCTGAGAAACTATAGTATTAAGACGGTGTTCCATTCTCTTAATAAAATATTCAGTAAATAATGGACTCTAAAACAGTCCTATGCAATATCCACTGAGTATACCAACAATTTGGAACGCCTTCCTAGTATTGAGTTGCACTCCCTCCGAACAGCCTCAACTTGTCGTGCCATGGACTCGGTGTCGAAAAGTGCTCCACACGGATGCTGGCCCATGTTGACTCCAATGATTCCCACAGTTTGGCTGGATGTCCTTTGGGTGGTGGACCATTCTTGATGTGGTCAGTGTGCGGTCGGTGCCGTTTCGACTGGACGGATTTATCCCCGTTTCGTTCTGTTTGCTTCCATTTAAGAAACGTTTTTCAACAGAGTCAACGGAATGAATAGACCCCTGATCACACGCAAACACAGTTCACTTTCATAGCAGCCACATGAAAACAGCATGATCACTCGGCGCGTTGTATAACTCCTTCTCGGGACTATCTACTCGCTCTCCTCCCCTTCGCTTGTGGACTTCAGTGCACAACACATCAGCTGTCTGTGACCAGGCGAGAAAAACAAAGGAAGACAGAAGCTAGCTGTCCTCCGGCTACACGATGGTGCTACCCTACAGAGTGCTGCTGAGGCTACTGTAGACGTTCCTTTCAGAACAGTGTGTTTTAATCAACTATTTGGTGACATGAATATATTTAGTATAGTTTTATCTAAAAAGGATTTAAAAAAATTATGTTTCACTATTTTAATTTTTAGGACATTCACTCAGGAGGATGGTCCTCCACTTCCTCCTCTGAGGAGCCTCCACTGCAATACACACAGGAAACTGTTGACCGTGAAAACCCCAGGAGTGTTGCAGTTCTTGACACAAACCGGTGCGCCTGGCACCTACTACAAGTACCCCATTCAAAGATACTTACATTTTGTGTCTTGCCCATTTAGCATCTGAATGGCACACAACCCATGGTGAATTTAACAAGTGACATAGCTTTCACCTGGATTAACCTGGTCAGTCTATGTCATGGAACAGTAATACAGTGTACAGTAATACAAAAGTGACAGTAGCTATACATATTTATATACAGTATTTGTTCAATTGGAGCTCAATCATAGGTCATAAAGCATGACAATATACACTTGTGAAATCTATGATCAAATATCACATGAAAACATCTTCTTTCTTGCTTCTTTTGTCCTTTTGGTGTTTCTTTGTATCAGAATAGAATAGCTAAGACAAAACAGTAGACACATTGTCCATTGACAGGGATTCCGGTCTGTACAATATCTCTAGTTTCTGTAGAATCCTTTTGGTTTGGGGCTGTAACAGAGGGAAACAGAATGGTTAGCACTGTAAATAACCATTCTCACACAGTATTTCTCAAATATGGGAGGTGAACAGATAGCCCAAGGCAACAAAATGTAGTTGGCAAGAGAGGCAAAAAAGTTTATGCTTTTACCTTGAACGCGCGTGTGTGTGTGTGTGTGTGTGTGTGCGCAGGAAATTACACTCACTCTTGGCAGTTGCAGAATCTGCGTTTGCCACGTCTGGGCATCATCACCCGCTGAAAACCGACAGAAACACACACAGGAAAGCTCAGTAACACTACCAACAAGACACAGCAAAATGTAAGAGATAGTGAGTACATTTTTATGCTAAAATAAATATCTGATTAAATCACCAAACCGTACCTGTCTGTGGCGTCGGATGAGGATGACAGTGAGGATGAGGAGGAGGACGAAGATGACGGCTGCGGCACAGATGGTGACCAACAGCCACACGTCCATGGGGACTCGCTCTGTCCATCAGAACAACATCAAGAGAAACAGAATCAGTATGCAAGTTCTACACTGATAACTTTACATTTACACTGATAACTTTACATTTACCTCAGATTTCTTTAAATGTACCCCAGATAACTATACATTTACCCCAGATAACTATACATTTACCCCAGATCACTTTACATTTACCCCAGATCACTTTACATTTACCCCAGATCACTTTACATTTACCCCAGTTGGGTCGGCAGGGTAGCCTAGTGGTTAGAGAGTTGGACTAGTAACCAGAAGGTTGCAAGTTCAAACCGCCCATGCTGACAAGGTACAAATCTGTCGTTCTGCCCCTGTTCCTAGGCTGTCATTGAAAATAAGAATTTGTTCTTAACTGACTTGCCTAGTTAAATAAAGATATATTTACACTTACCCCAGATAACTTTACATTTACACTGATAACTTTACATTTGCACTGATAACTTTACAGCCTGTATTGGCGTTCTTCGTTTGTCGCAAGAAAGTCGGACCGAAATGCAGCGTGTTGGTTACTCATGTTTTTTAATGAAACAAAATGACGATACAAATACAAAAAAACAACAAAACGGAACGTGAAACCTAATTACAGCCTATCTGGTGAAACTACACAGAGACAGGAACAATCACCCACGAAATACAAAGTGAAACCCAGGATACCTAAATACGGTTCCCAATCAGAGACAACGAGAATCATCTGACTCTGATTGAGAACCGCCTCAGGCAGCCAAACCTACGCAACACCCCTACTCAGCCACAATCCCAATAACTAAAAACCCCCACTACGAAATACAACAAACATAAACCCAGGTCACACCCTGGCCTGACCAACTAATTAACTAAAACACAAAATACTAAGACCAAGGCGTGACACAGCCTATCAAACCAATAAAGAAGTATTAACGTATGACAGTATGTGGTTTTCAAAAATAGTATTATCATTTTTTTAAAGTGATATATTGTATTTCTGGGTAGGCTTTACTGAAATATACCTCTATGCTCATATTTACACACTGAATAGCATACCCGCAAGGTAGGTGTGCAAAGAACACATCAGAGCTTCCTTCTTTACAGGCTTATAGTACTGTCTGCTATAAGTACATTGTACTTAATACTGTAGTAGTACTGTGGTACTATACTGTTTAAAGTGCTGCAGTAAGCATGGCCACTGGCCAGTGAGGCTAATTTCACCCTAACCTCAATAGTCACAACCTAACCTCTACACACACTCACCACACACCCTAACCACATCCTGAACATGTCACTTCCTGTTTCTCCTTTCTCACCGATCTTCAGTGTGATCTCCACTGACGTCAGCTTGGTTTTGTTCCTCCACAATTCACACCTCCACCTCCCACCATTTCCATACGTCGCTTCGGGGATGGTGAGAAGGGTGGGGTGGGGGGAGGAGTCTAAAGGGAGGAGGGAGGAGTGATGTGGTGGGATCCATTTCACTTCCAGGTCAGAGGTCAGAGGCTGGCCCAGGGTACAGGTGAGGTTGACCTCCTGACCTAAAAAGGCCACTGGACCTGGAGAGGTCAACACTGGACAGGAAAGAGAGAGCAAGAGAGAGAGAGAGCATTAGCGAGAGTGAGACAGACAGAGAAAGAAAATTCACCTTTTTGATGTGATAAAAAGGCAGAGACAGACAAAACATTTTTTTTCTTTTTTTTTTTACAAAAACGTGGAGAAACACTTTTTTTTGTTAGTATCCATCCAGCTGGCATATTATCCTGGCAGAGGGAATCCTCATTATACACTATTAAAACAAGTGGAGCCAGACAAGTGTACTATCCAATGAATTAGACACAGGACACAATACACCGGGGACAGACTGTTCCCAATGAACGACAGAAGGAGATGAGAAAACTGTCTGGGTGCAATAAACAGAAGCATAGAAAGAGGGAGTTGCATTGCCATGACGATGGTCTGGCGGGTTTGAATGACAATGATAGCCTTTAGCCGCACCCTCATACTACTCCTTCTCTGTTCTGCTGGTGATGTGGAGGTAAACCCAGGCCCTGCATGTCCCCAGGCACCCTCATTTGTTGACTTCTGTGATCGAAAAAGCCTTGGTTTCATGCATGTCAACATCAGAAGCCTCCTCCCTAAGTTTGTTTTACTCACTGCTTTAGCACACTCTGCTAACCCTGATGTCCTTGCCGTGTCTGAGTCCTGGCTCAGGAAGGCCACCAAAAATTCCGAGATTTCCATACCCAACTATAACATCTTCCGTCAAGATAGAACTGCCAAAGGGGGAGGAGTTGCAGTCTACTGCAGAGATAGCCTGCAAAGTAATGTCATACTTTCCAGGTCCATACCCAAACAGTTCGAACTACTAATTTTGAAAATTACTCTCTCCAGAAATAAGTCTCTCACTGTTGCCGCCTGCTACCGACCCCCCTCAGCTCCCAGCTGTGCCCTGGACACCATTTGTGAATTGATCGCCCCCCATCTAGCTTCAGAGTTTGTTCGTTTAGGTGACCTAAACTGGGATATGCTTAACACCCCGGCAGACCTACAATCTAAGCTAGATGCCCTCAATCTCACACAAATCATCAAGGAACCCACCAGGTACAACCCTAACTCTGTAAACAAGGGCACCCTCATAGACGTCATCCTGACCAACTGGCCCTCCAGATACACCTCCGCTGTCTTCAACCAGGATCTCAGCGATCACTGCCTCATTGCCTGCATCCGCTACGGAGCCGCAGTCAAACGACCACCCCTCATCACTGTCAAACGCTCCCTAAAACACTTCTGTGAGCAGGCCTTCCTAATCGACCTGGCCCGGGTATCCTGGAAGGACATTGACCTCATCCCGTCAGTTGAGGATGCCTGGTCATTCTTTAAAAGTAACTTCCTCACCATTTTAGATAAGCATGCTCCGTTCAAAAAATGCAGAACCAAGAACAGATACAGGCCTTGGTTCACTCCATACCTGACTGCCCTCGACCAGCACAAAAACATCCTGTGGCAGACTGCAATAGCATCGAATAGTCCCCGCGATATGCAACTGTTCAGGGAAGTCAGGAACCAATACACGCAGTCAGTCAGGAAAGCTAAGGCCAGCTTCTTCAGGCAGAAGTTTGCATCCTGTAGCTCCAACTCTAAAAAGTTCTGGGACACTGTGAAGTCCATGGAGAACAAGAGCACCTCCTCCCAGCTGCCCACTGCACTGAGGCTAGGTAACACGGTCACCACCGATAAATCCATGATTATCGAAAACTTCAACAAGCATTTCTCAACGGCTGGCCATGCCTTCCGCCTGGCTACTCCAACCTCGGCCAACAGCTCCGCCCCCACCGCAGCTTCTCGCCCAAGCCCTTCCAGGTTCTCCTTTACCCAAATCCAGATAGCAGATGTTCTGAAAGAGCTGCAAACCCTGGACCCATACAAATCAGCTGGGCTTGACAATCTGGACCCTCTATTTCTGAAACTATCCGCCGCCATTGTCGCAACCCCTATTACCAGCCTGTTCAACCTCTCTTTCATATCGTCTGACATCCCCAAGGATTGGAAAGCTGCCGCAGTCATCCCCCTCTTCAAAGGGGGAGACACCCTGGACCCAAACTGTTACAGACCTATATCCATCCTGCCCTGCCTATCTAAGGTCTTCGAAAGCCAAGTCAACAAACAGGTCACTGACCATCTCGAATCCCACCGTACCTTCTCCGCTGTGCAATCTGGTTTCCGAGCCGGTCACGGGTGCACCTCAGCCACGCTCAAGGTACTAAACGATATCATAACCGCCATCGATAAAAGACAGTACTGTGCAGCTGTCTTCATCGACCTTGCCAAGGCTTTCGACTCTGTCAATCACCATATTCTTATAGGCAGACTCAGTAGCCTCGGTTTTTTGGATGACTGCCTTGCCTGGTTCACCAATTACTTTGCAGACAGAGTTCAGTGTGTCAAATCGGAGGGCATGCTGTCCGGTCCTCTGGCAGTCTCTATGGGGGTGCCACAGGGTTCAATTCTCGGGCCGACTCTTTTCTCTGTATATATCAATGATGTTGCTCTTGCTGCGGGCGATTCCCTGATCCACCTCTACGCAGACGACACCATTCTATATACTTCCGGCCTGTCCTTGGACACTGTGCGATCTAACCTCCAAATGAGCTTCAATGCCATACATCACTCCTTCCGTGGCCTCCAACTGCTCTTAAACGCTAGTAAAACCAAATGCATGCTTTTCAACCGATCGCTGCCTGCACCCGCATGCCCGACGAGCATCACCACCCTGGATGGTTCCGACCTTGAATATGTGGACACCTATAAGTACCTAGGTGTCTGGCTAGACTGTAAACTCTCCTTCCAGACTCATATCAAACATCTCCAATCGAAAATCAAATCAAGAGTCGGCTTTCTATTCCGCACCAAAGCCTCTTTCACTCATGCCGCCAAACTTACCCTAGTAAAACTGACTATCCTACCGATCCTCGACTTCGGCGATGTCATCTACAAAATTGCCTCCAACACTCTACTCAGCAAACTGGATGCAGTTTATCACAGTGCCAACCGTTTTGTCACTAAAGCACCTTATACCACCCACCACTGCGACTTGTATGCTCTAGTCGGCTGGCCCTCGCTACATATCCGTCGCCAGACCCACTGGCTCCAGGTCATCTACAAGTCCATGCTAGGTAAAGCTCCGCCTTATCTCAGTTCACTGGTCACGATGGCAACACCCATCCGCAGCACGCGCTCCAGCAGGTGTATCTCACTGATCATCCCTAAAGCCAACACCTCATTTGGCCGCCTTTCGTTCCAGTACTCTGCTGCCTGTGACTGGAACGAATTGCAAAAATCCCTGAAGTTGGAGACTTTTATCTCCCTCACCAACTTCAGTCATGTGCTATCTGAGCAGCTAACCGATCGCTGCAGCTGTACATAGTCTATTGGTAAATAGCCCACCCATTTTCACCTACCTCATCCCCACACTGTTTTTATTTATTTACTTTTCTGCTCTTTTGCACACCAGTATCTCTACCTGTACATGACCATCTGATCATTTATCACTTCAGTGCTAATCTGCAAAATTGTAATTATTCGCCTACCTCCTCATGCCTTTTGCACACAATGTATATAGACTCCCCTTTTTTTTCTACTGTGTTATTGACTTGTTAATTGTTTACTCCATGTGTAACTCTGTGTTGTCTGTTCACACTGCTATGCTTTATCTTGGCCAGGTCGCAGTTGCAAATGAGAACTTGTTCTCAACTAGCCTACCTGGTTAAATAAAGGTGAAATAAAAATAAATAAATAAATAAAAAGGGAGAAAGAGGGAAAGAGGGATAGAGAGGGAAGACGGGAAGGTTAGAGAGATGTCGGGAGGTACTGATTGTACAATTGAGCGCTGACAAAATCAAAGTGACTTGTCACTCCTCACTTTTGTAGGCCGAAAGAAAGGGGGAAATAAGTAAGGGAAGAGTTAAAAGGAAGGAGGAAGGAAGGTAGCGACAAAGTTAGGAAGTAAAGAAGGTAGGAAGGAAGGAGAAGGACATTTTCTCGGGACTGCCACAAAGCTTGACTTACCCTGTAGCACCTCCACACGCATTTCTCTCTTCAGGGTGTCGTCCCTCTGGAACTCCACAGCGCAGATGTAGTCGCCCCTGTCCCCCTCCGTCACCCCTTTCTTTGACAGGGAGAGGTTTAGATTATTCTTCTGCAGGGCTGAGACATCCAGCCCTCTCTTCTGATTGGCCACCCAGGCTAATGGAGGCCCCGGGGAGAGGTCGACGAGGGTCTGGACGACCCCAGTGAGGGAGCCTGCCACTGGGCTTGGGGTAAAGGTCCAGCGGCCGCCCTGGATGCCCTTCTCCTGGCTGTCTGACCAGGATAGAGGAAGCGGAATGGAAAATAAACATGGCAGATGGAGAAGAGAGAGGGAGGAGACAGAGGTGTAGATAGGCTGTGGATGAGCAGGGGAGAGGTCTGAGAAGGGGAGAGAGATTGAGAGAGTGAGAGAGAGCAAGAGAGAGAGGAGAGAGAGACAGAGATAGGAAAGGGACAGTTTAACCTCAGTCTGAAGATATTTTACCTCTTGATGGGAAATGATTTAATCTAGAAGACCATAAACCATAATCTTGAAGACCATACAATTTAACACTTACCTATTACAGTAACAGGGGTGTTGGCATAGGCTTCCCTGCCCTGGTATGTCACCACACAGGTCCACTCTCCATTGTCTTGGCCAGTGACATTCATTACGGTCAGGCCCCCGTTATTTCCAATCTGGGCACGCTTGTCCTTGTTCAGGTCCTGTTTCTGGGGACTAAGCCATCTTCTCTGTACCCCCTCAAATATTTCCTTTATGTCACACTTCAGATTAAGATTCTTCCCAGCCAACAGGGGAGAGACTGGCTGTACACTCACTGAGAGAGGAGAGATGGAGAGAGAGAGAAATAGAGAGAGACAGAGAGAGAGAGAGAGACACACAGAGAGAGAGAATTAGAGAGAAAGAGAGAGCGCCCAAGAGAAAGAGAGGGAGAGAGAGAGAGCCCAAGAGAAAGAGAGGAGGAGAGAGAGAGAGACCAAGAGAAAGAGAGAGAGGAGGGGTAAACAAAGGTACATTTGTATACATGCGTATGCAGTACTTGTTTCCCCCACATGATGGTGACAGAACACAATGTCCCCATTTCCTTCCTCATCTTTCTCATAACAGACATGAGACATAGAAATCCCTTCTCTCTATCACTCTGCACTTACCACGGGACAGTCTGAATGTGGTGACTGAGGTCATTTGTGTTGGCCTGAAATCTTTCAGTTCACATTTGAAGGATTTGAAGTCCTCCAGTCTGATTTTGTTGATGATCAGGGAGAAGTCCGTCTTGGACAGAGACAGCCTGTCTTTCCACTCTGGATCTGCATGTCAATAATCAAGTGATTAATAGTAGTAGTAGTAGTAGTAGTGTGAATGAGAAATGTGTCTTCTTGCTATCTTATATTATTCCCAACCCACCTGGACACCACACAAACATATGAGAACGTGGAAGTAGCAGAGGGCTACCTGCAGAGCAGTAACCCTGAGCAGGTCAAGGGTTAAGTGCTCAAGAGAACAACAGTAGTAGGCACCTGATATTCTGTTTGCCAGCAACCCTCAAATTGTAAGCTAGTCAAAATCAGGTTAAAAAAAGCCAACTACCAAATACTGTTTAGCTCAATATGTTTCTGGCTCCAAAAAAAAAGGTCACGCTTGATTAAAGCTGGATACCATCCAGCACTAATCTCACTCACCTATTGTCTCTCGACCCTGGGCGTTGCGGAATATCAAAGATTTTTGGTCCATCCCAAAGTACCATTGTACCGTCACCTTTTTTGAACCCCACTTCAATCTGGGGAGTGTGACCGTCCCTCCCACCTGACCATACACCACATCTTCAGCCCCTGAGGGAGAACACAGAAGGCAAGATATATATATATATATATATATATATATATATATATATATATATATATATATATATATATATATATATATATATATATATACTTTACGTCCAATAGTAAGTTACCTTTACAGAAATGTATCTGTTGCTATATAGTATAACATAGAGTATAAACACTCTCAGAAAATTCTCTCTTACCTGTTGAAGAGATGAACAAAGCAATAACGATTGAAAGGAATCCAGAAACATAATTCATGTTGTAGCTTCTCCTGAAAACAAAGAACAACAAACGCTGAATAAGACGACTTACTATAGTCATGTATTTCCTGTCACCCAAGATCAAATACTGTGGAAACAAATCAACAGTTCACATCAAGTAGTAGCGCTTCTTCTTGGAATATAAAAGGTTAAACAATAACATCTAGCTATACATTTTATATCCTACAGTATGACGGTATTTTGATGTCAGCAAAAACTGTAACGGAAGAGACCCAATTTCAGTTCCTCCCTTTTGTCATGTACTGTAAACGCCATCTTTTACCCATTTAAAACACACATATTTAGATAAATTCACTGATTCACATTAAATTGACTTCATTTACTTGACTGAAATTGGAGTACATTAACCCTGACTGATTCCCATTCACATGACAGTGATTCTTGTTGTCAGAGTAAAAAAAAAAAAGAGAGAAAGGATGGGGTTTGTGGTGGTCTCTGATTTAGAGAAGTTGAGAGACAGACAAAAAGAAGAGGAAGAACGAAGAAAGGTGGAGGGAGAGAAGCAGTAGCTTTGTGGTGGGCTTTGGTTGAGAGAGGGATGGGGGAGAAGAGAGAGGGGGCGAATGCCTGAGGCTGTGGTGGACCCTGATTTCACGAAGTGTAGATTCATATCCATATCCTCACCTCCTCTCCTCCCCGCTCACTCACTCACACACCCCCTCCCTTCCTCCTCTATTCCACGAAAGACGGATTTCTCCACACTTGATGGAAGAAAAAAAAGACCACAATGGCAGTCGTACACTGGGAGTGTGGTCTATGGTAGTTGTTTATTCTGTTTTCTGTGTTGTGTGTTCATGCATGTGTGTGTGTGTGTGTGCGCGTGTGTGCGCGTGTGTGCGCGTGTGTGCGTGTGTGTGTGTGTGTGTGTGTGTGTGTGTGTGTGTGTGTGTGTGTGTGTGTGTGTGTGTGTGTGTGTGTGTGTGTGTGTGTGTGTACGTGTGTGTACGTGTGTGTGGTGTGTGGTGTGTGTGTGTGTGTTTTAGTCGTAGGTGTGTTGTGGGTACTGTCACAATTTTTGTCTGAAGCATTCTGCACTATTTTCTCTCTTTTCATCTCAATGCTTTAACCTGTGTGTGAACAGAGTACAGTCAGCTCCTGATGAATGTAACAGTTCGGGCTGTCATGACAGGGATGTGCACTTAAAGGGAGCATAGAGTTGTTAGGAGCAATTTAAAGAACGTAATATAATCACACCCAAAGTGCTCATCAGGTTTCAACTGTATCGTGTGTTGTGTCAACTAGGTTGCAAACAATTTCACATTAGGGGATGATCATGATCTACTGAATGTAAACAATGCAGAATTACTCCACCAAACTACAAATATGTGAATTAATAAAACACAGTTATAACTGCCGTGCGCTGGCATGTTATCCACCGTTACCGTGGAGAAGACAGAAGGGTGTCTACTGGGGAGAACTACACAACAATATACTAGTAGTAGATTGTTATCTTGGGCAAATAAAAATCAAGGATCAAGGTACTCTTTATAGTGTGTTAGAAAATGAACCTGCTATCAGGGTAAGTGCTACCATATGGGCGGCAGGTTGCCTAGCGATAAGAGCATTGGGCCAATAACCGAAAGATTGCTAGATCGAATCCCTGAGTCGACAATGTGAAAAATCTGTCGATGTGGCCTTGAGCCAGGCACCTAACCCTAATTGATCCAGGGTGGCTGTTGACAACGGCAGACCCTGGCCGTGACCCCACTCTCTGAGGGTGTCTCAGGGGAGGTTGGGATACGCAAAAAAAGGAATTCACGCATGTGAAATAGGACTAATATACAGTGCATTCGGAAAGTATTCAGATCCCATGACTTTTTCCACATTTTGTTACGTTACAGCCTTGTTTTAAAAATGATTCCATTGTTTTTTCCCCACATCAATCTACACACAATACCCCATAATGAAAAAGCAAACACAGGTTATTAGACATTTATGCAAAAAACAAAAAAACAAACTAAAACATCACATTTACATAAGTATTCAGACCCTTTACTCAGTACTTTGTTGAAGAAACTTTGGCAGTGATTACAGCCTCGAGTCTTCTTGGGAATTATACTACAAGCTTGGCACGCCTGTACTTGAGGAGTTCAAATCAAATCAAATTTTATTGGTCACATACACATGGTTAGCAGATGTTAATGCGAGTGTAGCGAAATGCTTGTGCTTCTAGTTCCGACAATGCAGTAATAACCAACGAGTAATCAAACTAACGATTCCAAAACTACTACCTTATACACACAAGTGTAAAGGGATAAAGAATATGTACATAAAGATATATGAATGAGTGATGGTACAGAGCGGCATAGGCAAGATGCAGTAGATGGTATCGAGTACAGTATATACATATGAGATGAGTATGTAAACAAAGTGGCATAGTTTAAAGTGGCTAGTGATACATGTATTACATAAAGATGCAGTAGATGATATAGAGTACAGTATATACGTATACATATGAGATGAATAATGCAGGGTATGTAAACATTATATTAAGTAGCATTGTTTAAAGTGGCTAGTGATATATTTTACATCAATTCCCATCAATTCCCATTATTCAAGTGGCTGGAGTTGAGTCAGTGTGTTGGCAGCAGCCACTCGATGTTAGTGGTGGCTGTTTAACAGTCTGATGGCCTTGAGATAGTTTTTCAGTCACTCGGTCCCAGCTTTGATGCACCTGTACTGACCTCGCGTTCTGGATGATAGCGGGGTGAACAGGCAGTGGCTCGGGTGGTTGTTGTCCTTGATGATCTTTATGGTCTTCCTGTGACATCGGGTGGTGTAGGTGTCCTGGAGGGCAGGTAGTTTGCCCCCAGTGATGCGTTGTGCAGACCTCACTACCCTCTGGAGAGCCTTACGGTTGTGGGTGGAGCGGTCGCCGTACCAGGCGGTGATACAGCCCGGCAGGATGCTCTCGATTGTGCATCTGTAGAAGTTTGTGAGTGCTTTTGGTGACAAGCCGAATTTCTTCAGCCTCCTGAGGTTGAAGAGGCACTGCTGCGCCTTCTTCACGATGCTGTCTGTGTGGGTGGACCAATTCAGTTTGTCTGTGATGTGTACGCCGAGGAACTTAAAACTTACTACCCTCTCCACTACTATCCCATCGATGTGGATAGGAGGGTGTTCCCACTGCTGTTTCCACAATCATCTCCTTAGTTTTGTTGATGTTGAGTGTGAGGTTATTTTCCTGACACCACACTCCGAGGGCCCTCACCTCCTCCCTGTAGGCCGTCTCGTCGTTGTTGGTAATCAAGCCTACCACTGTTGTGTCGTCCGCAAACTTGATGATTGAGTTGGAGGCGTGCGTGGCCACAGGGAGTACAGGAGAGGGCTCAGAACGCACCTTTGTGGGGCCCCAGTGTTGAGGATCAGCAGGGTGGAGATGTTGTTTCCTACCCTCACCACCTGGGGGCGGCCCGTCAGCAAGTCCAGTACCCAGTTGCACAGGGCGGGGTCGAAACCCAGGGTCTCGAGCTTGATGACGAGTTTGGAGGGTACTATGGTGTTAAATGCTGAGCTGTAGTCGATGAACAGCATTCTCCCATAGGTATTCCTCTTGTCCAGATGGGTTAGGGCAGTGTGCAGTGTGGTTGAGATTGCATCGTCTGTGGACCTATTTGGGCGGTAAGCAAATTGGAGTGGGTCTAGGGTGTCAGGTAGGGTGGAGGTGATATGGTCCTTGACTAGTCTCTCAAAGCACTTCATGATGACGGAAGTGAGTGCTACGGGGCGATAGTCGTTTAGCTCAGTTACCTTAGCTTTCTTTGGAACGGGAACAATGGTGGCCCTCTTGAAGCATGTGGGAACAGCAGACTGGGTTAAGGATTGATTGAATATGTCCGTAAACACACCAGCCAGCTGGTCTGCGCATGCTCCAGTTTGCAAAGAGTCAAATAAAGTTTCTCCCATTCCTCTCTGCAGATCTGTCAGGTTGGATGGGGAGCGCCGCTGCACAGCTATTTTCAGGCATCTCCAGAGATGTTCGATCGGGTTCAAGTCTGGACTCTAGCTGAAGCCACTCCTGCATTGTCTTGGCTGTGTGCTTAGTGTTGTCCTGTTGGAAGGTGAAGCAGTCTGAGGTCCTGAGTGCTCTGGAGCAGGTTTTCATCAAGGATTTCTCTGTACTTTGCTCTGTCGATCTTTCCCTCGATCTTGACTATTCTCCCAGTCCCTGCCGCTGAAAAACATCCGCATAGCATGATTTTATTTTTACTTTATTTAACTTGGCAAGTCAGTTAAGAACAAATTCTTATTTTCGATGACGGCCTAAGAACAGTGGGTTAACTGCCTTGTTCAGGGGCAGAATGACAGATTTTTACCTTGTCAGCACAGGGATTCGCTCTTGCAACCTTTCGGTTACAAGTCCAACGCTCTAACCACTCGGCTACCTGCTGCCCCTATGATTCTGTAGGGATGGTGCCAGGTTTCCTCCAGACGTGACGTTTGGCATTCAGGCCAAAGAGTTCAATCTTGGTTTCATCAGACCAGAGAATCTTGTCTGAGAGTCCTTCACATCCCTTTTAACAAACTCCAAGCGGGCTGCCTTTTACTGAGGAGTGGCTTCCGTCTGGCCACTCTACCATTGGTGGATTGGTGGAGTGCTGCAGAGATGGTTTTCATTCTGGAAGGTTCTCCCATCTCCATAGAGCAACTCTGGAGCTCTGTCAGAGTGACCACCTGGTTCTTGGTCCCCTCCCTAACCAAGGCCCTTCTCCCCTGATTGCTCAGTTTGGCCAGGCAGCCAGCTCTAGGAAGAATCTTGGTGGTTCCAAACTTCTTCCATTTAATGAATGATGGAGGCCACTGTGTTCTTGGGGACCTTGAATGCTGCAGAACATTTTTGGTACCTTCCCCAGATCTGTGCAACGACACCCTACAGACAACCTCACTGTCAAATGTGGGACCTTATATGGACAGGTGTGCCTTTCCAAATCATGTCCAATTAACTGAATTTACGACAGGTGGACCTCAATCAAGTTGTAGAAACATCTCAAAGATAATCAATGGAAACAGGATTTACCTGAGCTCAATTCTCATAGCAAAGGGTCTGAATACTTATGTAAATAAGTATTTTTTATACATTTGCAAAATGTTCTAAAAACCTGTTTTCACTTTATCATTATAGAGTATTATGTGTAGATTGAGGGGAAATTAATTGAATACATTTTAGAATAAGGCTGCAATGTAACAACATTTGGAAAAAGTGAAGGGGTCTGAATACTTTCCGAATGCAAAGATAAGCACCCAAATAAGTATCAGCAGGTGCATGGGGGAGAATATATATATGCAGTCTTTACGGACCCAGGTGAAGGTTTATTGAAACCGTAAAAATAAAATAGCAATGTGCTGGAGTTTTCCTTTTTATTTATTAGCCTGACTCTTCATAATATGAAAATGCCTTTATTTAAGTGGCATAAAAAGATTCTAAAAAGCTTGGAGGCATTTAGACTTTTCGGCCTTCGTCAAGATGCCGAAACTCATATTGGCCTTCGTCGTTCCGATCTCTTTTCATGACAACCTCACCTCATCATTCTACTTCATCTCCTGCTACTAAAGGACAGGGGAATGTGTCTCCCTTTTGCCTCTCTCTTTATAAAAATTACTTCACATGTTTTTAAGATAAATGTTAGATAGAGATTTCAGGCGGTAGTTTGTGTAACTAAAATGTTATTTAATTCAGGCCAGCTGTTAGGCCTATGTTAATTGTTGTAGTAAAGTACAATACAATATGATGAGATAAAATATGTTTTGAGAAATGTTTTGAAATATCTGTGTAGGTCATTCCTCACCTCGGAACTTTGTAAGACTTATCTGTCCGTTGAGGTTGGTAACGGCAGTAGGATATGAGACAAGTAGTGAGGTTCTGGAAGAAGAGGAAGTATAGAGCTATATAGAAGCGATAGAGGGAGCAAGACAGAGGACAGCAAGACAGAGAGAGAGAGGACGAGTGATAGAGAGAGAGGAAGAGAGAGAGCGAGACAGAGGATAGCAAGACGGAGAGAGAGAGAGGACGAGTGATAGAGAGAGAGGAAGAGAGAGAGAGAGAGAGAGAGAGAGAGAGAGAGATCGCACCTGAACAGTTAACCCAGAAAAGCAGATGATCTTGTCTGTGGTCAGGGCGGAGGTTAAACAGCAAAAAGAGAGAGGGGGATGCGAAGGGGAAGGGAGGGGGAGGGAGGACAGGATCATCTATGTAAAAAGGTGAAGGAATAATCTTACAGAATTGTCTCCCATTTTAAGATAGTGGAACTCTGATCCTGATCCCTGCAATTTGATTGTACACAGTACAAAACATATGATGGAGTGTAAAATCAGACTAAATCATTCTTCCCCACAGAGCTTATCAGTATAAGTAATATGAGTATAATTGTTGAACCGTTATGACTTGTATGTGAGGTGTGTATAGCCATGTCACATCTGTAAACCAGGGGCTTGAATTTCAATGGGACCAGATAGGCCTAGCGCAAAGAGGAGTGTCTTTCGTATGAAAGCATCATCTCAGAGAGAGCGTTTACAGTACATTAAAAAGTCATCATGAAATGTCTGCGAAACGTGGTAAAATATAATGGCAATGAAACCATGAAATGTCTATTTACTGGGGTAGCATGACAGGTAAATACATCGGTGGACAAATGCATTGGGTTGACCGCCATTTTAACATTTATCTGAAATGCACTTGTTACCTCTCTTATTCTAATTTAAGGTTCAGTTAACAGGTTTTACTTTACTGTGAATGCAAAGCGGGCATACGCATATAGAACAGCATGTAACATTTGATGAAAGTGCAATAAATTGTGACAAATATTCTGCATTCACTAATGCAAAAGAAACCCACATATGTTTTCTCTGTAAATATCGTTGTCTGATTTAGACACTCGGTGGTCTACTACAAGCAGTCATAACAATGATTAATAGAGTTATTACATCAATACTTTCACATTGGGATACCACAAATCAATGATCATAGAGCGCTATTATACCATATTACATCTAGCATCTCAGTTAACATCCTTTTCTATACTTACGTTTGGCGGATAGCATCGAGAGTCCCTCGCCAATGATGAAGAGCCAGGCGGAAATGTTGATTTTCAGAGAAACAACTTTGCTTTTATACCCTGTTGCACCTCCCTCACTACTGATTGGTCTAAAAGGAATCAGGAAATGTACAGTTATTGGTCAAGTGCATTAAGACCAAAGCAGTGATATTTTTAATTGGCTGAAGAAAGGGTGGATTATGTTCGCAAAATCTTTCGCTAGCGTTTTAGCGCAGTAACAGTCGGTAATAACAAAATAGGCCACATAAAAGTTATTATTTGAACCATTATTATTATATTCATTGTTGTTATCATCATCATCAATATTATTCTAACCCACATGTCAACAATAGTTAGTCAATTTGATGTACATTTACATTTACATTTAAGTCATTTAGCAGACGCTCTTATCCAGAGCGACTTACAAATTGGTGAATTCACCTTCTGACATCAGTGGAACAGCCACTTTCGCATGTACTTCTGCCAGTCGTTGTTCACCTTATATTGCTTCGCTCGGGCCATAAAATGACAAATGTTTTACTCGGCCACAGGTTTCATCTACATTAGACAGAACATAAATCAGCAGAGAGAAACAAGCAATCTAGAAACACGCACAGTGTGTGTAGCCCTTTCCTGCAGTCAAATTATGTTATTCATATTTTTCATAATTTCACAATTAATACAAATTAATAAATAACCATGTGTGTGATGTGTGTACTTTTGTTTCAAAGTAGATTTGTTCAAGACTACCCAGAAACACTCCGTGTGGCCCTGATTTAGCCCACTGCAGTAAAAGCTTAACTAGGTGTAGCGATTATAGGCCTGAATCAGATTCGTAGGCCTTTGAAATATACAAAGTTTAACAAAGCATCACATTTAAGAGCTTATAATAATGCTCTAATAAAGCTTCATCAAAAAAGCTGACCACTGAAAGACAAATGGACCTGGCCAATTAATCTGTGGTACTGAACCCTTGAAAAAGTTAACACCATACTTAGCAGGATCCATTTTGAAAGCGCATAATCCATCTTTATTCTATTTTTTTATTTTTTTTATTTCACCTTTATTTAACCAGGTAGGCTAGTTGAGAACAAGTTCTCATTTGCAACTGCGACCTGGCCAAGATAAAGCATAGCAGTGTGAACAGACAACACAGAGTTACACATGGAGTAAACAATTAACAAGTCAATAACACAGTAGAAAAAAGGGGAGTCTATATACATTGTGTGCAAAAGGCATGAGGAGGTAGGCGAATAATTACAATTTTGCAGATTCATTTAATGACCACCATCAGACCATTTTTGGTTATGAAATGTAATCATTATCCCACATACACATGCTCAGATTTGTAGCCTACATTTCCACACATGAACAAGTGAATAATTTAAAGAAGAATTCATATTTCATGTGATTTGGTTGGTTGGTTGTTTTTTTGTTGGTAAAAGCAACACGGTAACGTCACAAGATTGGGTACATGAATAAGAGCAGTTGAACGTAGACTATGTAATTAACTGAAATTACCATTGAACAGCAGGAACTATTGTAGATTGCATCTTTAAATGTTCCCGCAGATTTGATGCGACTGTACCAGTATGCTACGTATTTAACATTGACCATATAGTCATGCTATTGTTACTCATAATCAGACATACACATTGAACAATGTATTCAATGATATTCAATTTCCTACCCAGAGTCACAATGTTTACAAGATAATAAAATGAATTCATTCCTCTTCACAATGATTCCAAACTCATGTATATAACTCAAAATTTGTAATTCATAACACACCTTATCCAATTGGTGCCCCGTGTGAGGAGCATCCCTTACACAATTTGTGCCCCGTGTGAGGAGCATCCCTTACACAATTGGTGCCCCTTACACAATTGGTGCCCCGTGTGAGGAGCATCCCTTACACAATTGGTGCCCCGTGTGAGGAGCATCCCTTACCAATTGGTTACACAATGGTGGTGAGGAGCCAATGTGAGGAGCATCCCTTACACAATTGGTGCCCCGTGTGAAGAGCATCCCTTACACAATTGGTGCCCCGTGTGAAGAGCATCCCTTACACAATTGGTGGTGAGCATCCCTTACACAATTGGTGCCCCGTGTGAGGAGCATCCCTTACACAATTGGTGCCCCGTGTGAGGAGCATCAATTACACAATTGGTGCCCCGTGTGAGGAGCATCCCTTACACAATTGGTGCCCCGTGTGAGGAGCATCCCTTACACAATTGGTGCCCCGTGTGAGGACAATCTCCATCAGTATGAACCTCATTCCACATTGAGAATAACAATGATCTATTCTAGTAAATCAATGTCAAGTTCAGTTCATGTATTAAGCTATGTAAAATTCACCACTAGGCAAATTTTGTGGTGCACAATTTCGAAAAGAAAGAGTTGAGATAACTGAAATACCTAAATGACACAAATGGTCAAGTATGATATAACAATAACAAAAATGTTCTTTCAAATACAAAAAAATTGTCATGCATAATCATTCATCGATGCTACCTCAAAGTTGAAAAAATTAAGTTGAAAAAATGTACTAAATGTAATAGAGTGAATAGAAGCTTGATGGCACTTTTCTGTTTCACTCTACAACTATGATTGAATGTTTTACTAAGTTCAATATAAACCCATAGCAATTGCAACACCCTTGAATCTAGTGCGTACCCTATTTGATAACTTTTTTTAAAAGCCTAGCAGTGTCACGCCTTGGTCATTGTATTTTGTGTTTTCGTTATATATTTGGTCAGGCCAGGGTGTGACATGGGTTTATATATTGTATTTTCGTATTGGGGTTTGTAGTATTTGGGATTGCGGCTGAGTAGGGGTGTTGTTTAGGTTTGGCTGCCTGAGGCGGTTCTCAATCAGAGTCAGGTGATTCTCGTTGTCTCTGATTGGGAACCGTATTTAGGTAGCCTGGGTTTCACTTTGTATTTCGTGGGTGATTGTTCCTGTCTCTGTGTTAGTGTTCACCAGACAGGCTGTATAGGTTTTTCACGTTCCGTTTGTTGTTTTTGTTATTTCATGTATCGTCATTTGTTCTATTAAAAACATGAGTAACCAACACGCTGCATTTCGGTCCAACTCTCTTTCGACAAACGAAGAACGCCATTACAGAATCACCCACCACACACGGACCGAGCAGCGTGTTAACAGGCAGCTGGAGCAGCGAAGGGAGGACGTTATGGACAGCAGAGGATTGGAGTATACGACGTGGGAAGAAATAGACAGGTGGGCGGCCGACCCAGAGAGAGTGCCGGAGCCCGCCTGGGATTCGCTGGAGCAGTGCGAAGAGGGCTATAGGAGAATGGAGTCGAAAAGAAAAACACGGCGGCGCAGAGCGAAACCCGAAGATCAGCCCCAAAAATTTCTTGGGGGGGGCTCAGAGGGAGAGTGGCTGAGTCAGGAGACAGACCTGAGCCAACTCTCCCTGTTTATCGTGAGGAGCCAAGGAGGAGACCAGAACCGGTGTTGGAGGTGAGCAAAGCAGAGACTGTGAAGGAGTTAATGGGGAAATTGGAGGAGAGAGTTGCTAGTTTGGTGCTTTAGGTATAAGATTCGTCCGACGGAGCGTGTCAGGGATTTAATGGCACCGGGGTCAGCGCTCCATACTAGTCCTGAGGTGCGTGTTAGTCGGCTGGTGAAAAATGTGCCAGCCTCACGCACTAGGCCTCCTGTGTACCTACCTAGCCCTTCACGTCCTGTGCCAGTCCTGCTCTCAGGCTCTCCAGTACAACTTCACGGTCCAGTCCATCCTGTGCCACCTTCACACACCAGTCCTCCGATGGTAGCTCCCCGTACCAGGCTTCCTGTGCGTGTCCTCGATCCAGTACCACCAGTTCCAGTACCACGCACCAGGCCTTCAGTGCGCCTCGCCTGTTCAGCGCAGCCAGTGCTTTCTCCCTCTCCTGCGCTGTCGGAGTCTCCCGCCTGTTCAGCGTTTCTGGAGCATCCTGCCTGTTCGGAGCAGCCTGAGCTGCCAGTCTGCATGGAGCAGCTAGAGCTGCCAGTCTGCATGGAGCAGCTAGAGCTGCCAGTCTTCATGGAGCAGCTAGAGCTGCCAGTCTGCATGGAGCAGCGAGAGCTGCCAGTCTGCATGGAGCAGCCAGAGCTGCCAGTCTGCATGGAGCAGCTAGAGCTGCCAGTCTGCATGGAGCAGCTAGAGCTGCCAGTCTGCATGGGGCAGCCAGAGCTGTCAGTCTGCTTAGAGCAGCTAGAGCTGCCAGTCTGCATGGAGCAGCTAGAGCTGCCAGTCTGCATGGAGCAGCCAGAGCTGTCAGTCTGCATGGAGCAGCTAGAGATGCCAGTCTGCATGGAGCAGCCAGAGTTGCCAGTCTGCATGGAGCAGCTAGAGCTGCCAGTCTGCATGGGGCAGCCAGAGCTGTCAGTCTGCTTGGAGCAGCCAGAGTTGCCAGTCTGCATGGAGTTGCCAGTCTGCAAGGAGCTGCCAGTCTGCAAGGAGCTGCCAGTTTGCAAGGAGCTGCCAGTCGGCAAGGAGCTGCCAAAGCTGTTAGTCTGCATGGAACAGTCAGAGCTGTCAGTCTGCAAGAAGCCGCCAGAGCTGTCAATCTGCATGGAGCAGCCAGAGCCGCCAGTCAGCATGGAGCAGCCAGAGCCGCCAGTCAGCATGGAGCAGCCAGAGCCGCCAGTCAGCATGGAGCAGCCAGAGCCGCCAGTCAGCATGGAGCAGCCAGAGCCGCCAGTCAGCATGGAGCAGCCAGAGCCGCCAGTCAGCATGGAGCAGCCAGAGCCGCCAGTCAGCATGGAGCAGCCAGAGCCGCCAGTCAGCATGGAGCAGCCAGAGCCGTCAGTCAGCATGAAGCAGCCAAGAGCCGTCAGTCTGCCAGACTCTTCCAGATCTGCCAGTCTCTTCCAGATCTGCCAGTCAGCCAGACTCTTCCAGATCTGCCAGTCAGCCAGACTCTTCCAGATCTGCCAGACAGCCAGACTCTTCCAGATCTGCCAGTCAGCCTGACTCTTCCAGATCTGCCAGTCAGCCAGACTCTTCCAGATCTGCCAGTCAGCCAGACTCTTCCAGATCTGCCAGACTCTTCCAGAGCCAGACAGCCAGACTCTTCCAGATCTGCCAGACAGCCAGACTCTTCCAGATCTGCCAGTCAGCCTGACTCTTCCAGATCTGCCAGTCAGCCAGACTCTTCCAGCAGTCAATCAGACTCTTCCAGATCTGCCAGTCAGCCAGACTCTTCCAGATCTGCCAGATCAGCCAGACTCTTCCAGATCTGCCAGTCAGCCAGACTCTTCCAGATCTGCCAGTCAGCCAGACTCTTCCAGATCTGCTTCCAGATCTGCCAGTCAGCCAGACTCTTCCAGATCTGCCAGTCAGCCAGACTCTTCCAGATCTGCCAGTCAGCCTTCTTCCAGATCTGCCAGTCAGCCAGACTCTTCCAGATCTGCCAGTCAGCCAGACTCTTCCAGATCTGCCAGTCAGCCAGACTCTTCCAGATCTGCCAGTCAGCCAGACTCTTCCAGATCTGCTATTCAGCCAGACTCTTCCAGATCTGCTTCCAGTCAGTCAGCCAGACTCTTCCAGATCTGCCAGTCAGAGCCAGACTCTTCCAGATCTTCCAGACTCTTCCAGATCCAGTCAGCCAGACTCTTCCAGATCTGCCAGTCAGCCAGACTCTTCCAGATCTGCCAGTCAGCCAGACTCTTCCAGATCTGCCAGTGCCAGACTCTCCCAGATCTGCAGTCAGCCAGACTCTTCCAGATCTGCTATTCAGCCAGACTCTTCCAGATCTGCCAGTCAGCCAGACTCTTCCAGATCTGCCAGTCAACCAGACTCTTCCAGATCTGCTGCTATTCAGCCAGACTCTTCCAGATCTGCCAGTCAGCCAGACTCTTCCAGATCTGCCAGTCAGCCAGATCTTCCAGATCTGCCAGTCAGATCTTCCAGATCTGCAGTCAGCCAGACTCTTCCAGATCCGCCAGTCTTCCAGATCTGCCAGGATCTGCCAGTCAGGGGAGGTTCTGCCAGTCACGCCTTGGTCATTGTCCAGATTTTGTGTTTTCCAGATCCGCCAGTCAGCCAGGATATTTGGTCAGGCCAGGGTGTCGGCCAGGACATGGGTTTACGCCTTGGTCATTGTATTTTGTATTTTCGTTATATATTTGGTGGGGTTTGGGTATTGTATTTGGGGGGATTTGGGATTGCTGAGTAGGGGTGTTGTTTAGGTTTGGCTGCCTGAGGCAGTTCTCCATCAGAGTCAGGTGATTCTCGTTGTCTCTGATTGGGAACCGTATTTAGGTAGCCTGGGTTTCACTTTGTATTTCGTGGGTGATTGTTCCTGTCTCTGTGTTAGTGTTCACCAGACAGGCTGTATAGGTTTTTCACGTTCCGTTTGTTGTTTTTGTTATTTCATGTATCGTCATTTGTTCTATTAAAAACATGAGTAACCAACACGCTGCATTTCGGTCCGACTCTCTTTCGACAAACGAAGAACGCCGTTACAAGCAGGTTCTAACCGTTGTCTTGGGTGAAGAAACACCTGTGTTCACTTCACATGTACCTCTCCATGCTGTATATACCCTCCTTAGTACATAGCTTTGCAGAAAGTGGGATCATGTGTGCACTCAAAACTACTGTAGAACCCCAGAACCCCATATACCACCTGTTAATCTATGTGTCCCTAACTACCTGCATTACAAGTTACTGTATATGAAACTAACTCTTAGAGCTGAAGTTTAGAGATAAACTTGAGATGTGCTCGCGTAACTTGTCCACGCAAAGGCATTTCAAGACTTGTCTTGGTGAAGACATGACAGCCTAAACGTCAACAACAAAAAGTATCCAAAGTTCAATCCAATTGTTTTTGATTTTCAATAGTATGTTGGCTTTACTGTGTCTTTATGGGAAAGAGAACATGGGTGGCAGGTAGCCTAGCGATTAAGAGTGTTGGGCCAGTAACTGAAAGATCGCTGGTTCAAATCGCTGAGCCGACTAGGTGAAAATTCTGTCGATGTGCCCTTGAGTAAAAACATTTAGCTCTAATTGCTCCTGTAAGTCACTCTGGATAAGAGAGTCTGCTAAATGACACAAAAAACAGTCTAACCGTTCAGACCATCTTCTAAGGTTAACTCATTGGCAAGGGCAAAAATGTTGATCTGACAAAGGCTCACAATGTGTTTGTACATTTGAGTGTGGGCAAAAATGATCATAGTGATTTCTAACGAGAACCTGTTTTCTATCTAGCACCATGAAATGTGTGTGTTTGACTACAAATTAGGCCATTTTTCAACTGAAGAGTTACCTGTACTAGAGAAACAGTGCTCAGCTGGTTTGGAGACAAGAACCACAACAAGCACCAAACAAACAAGTCAGTCACGTCTCATCTCTCTCTGATGTTTGCATTCTTTCATGCTCTCTTTGTCTGCCGTGCTCTGTTCTGAGATTAACTGAAAAAAGGGTTGAGCACTCCAGGTCTCTGAATTATCACCTACTTGGGTCTTTCGGTAGGACTTTAGAATGCTGCATGTATAAAGGTCTTGATAACGGTTTTACTAACACTCTACGCATCAATACAGAAGTTAGGCGTAGGACCTCTGACGGAAATGTACTGGTTCAAGGACATCATCATCCTCACTCAAAAAATGTGAAAGACTGCAAAACCAGTTCAAAGCTCAAATACAGTAAGATATGTTATGCATTGACCCATAGAAATACACGTTGTCTCAGATTCCCAAATATTCAAAGTTTGTTGTAGTTATATTTGCTGATGCAGCATGGGAATGAGAAAACGTTATAAAAAATTGACCCAAAAATCTCCTGTGGAAAACACCTGAAAGTGAGGACTCCCTCGTTAGTCAGAGACCTAACGATTTGAAGGTGTTGTGCCACACACCACACAAAGTCATTACCGAAAAAGAGAACGAGAGATAGTGTGGGGGGAAGGGATAAAAGAGAGGGTGATTGGTTTTTCGAGACATCCCTGATTCTTCTTATGATGTTCCCCTCTTTCCTATAGATTGGGTCTCTCTCTCTCTCTCTCTCTCTCTCTCTCTCTCTCTCTCTCTCTCTCTCTCTCTCTCTCGCTCTCTCCCTCTTACTCTCACTCTCTCTGGATCTCTCTCTCTCTCTCTTTATCTCATAGGGTGTTTGATGGTCCATTAGACCACTGGATCTCCATATTTGATACGGAAGGCAGTCGAACTGAGACATGAAAAGAGCTGTGACCAAGACAGATGGGGAGGTACCTGGCACGGTTCCCTTTGCTTTCTGTCTCTTTCAATCATACGTACATGAACTCAGTTGTTTTCTTGTGTTTAAAGAAATAACAGTTAAATGTCAGGGGGAAGACAGGCTAAGAATAGCAGATATGTGACATTTTGTGAAATGATTGTGAAAACACCTTTTTTTGCAATACACAATTCATGTCAGGTAAACTTAGTTCCAGGTCTTTTGAATCTCCTGTGTTGTGTAACTGCCTCCGTTAGACCAGAAAGTTTGTTTATCTGTTTCTCTTTTTCTCTTTCTCTGTCTCTACTATCCCCATGGTCCGCATGCTTTGATGTTTTCCTGCCGTAAAATGTTATGATTCATTTTACGTAAGTGTCCTGCTTGAAAACAACTTACCCCAATGTATGTACTTACTCCAACTCGATGTATATACTTACTCCAACTCAATGTATGCACTTACTCCAACTCGATGTATGTACTTACTCCAACTCAATGTATGTACTTACTCCAACTCGATGTATGTACTTACTCCAGCTCGATGTATGTACTTACTCCAACTCAATGTATGTACTTACTCCAACTCAATGTATGTACTTACTCCAACTCAATGTATGTACTTACTCCAACTCAATGTATGTACTTACTCCAACTCAATGTATGTAATTACTCCAACTCAATGTATGTACTTACTCCAACTCAATGTATGTACTTACTCCAACTTAATGTATGTACTTACTCCAACTCGATGTATGTACTTACTCCAACTCAATGTATGTACTTACTCCAACTCGATGTATGTACTTACTCCAACTCAATGTATGTACTTACTCCTACTTGATGTATGTACTTACTCCAACTCAATGTATGTACTTACTCCAACTCAATGTATGTACTTACTCCAACTCAATGTATGTACTTACTCCAACTCGATGTATGTACTTACTCCAACTTGATGTATGTTAAGTGCACAGTAAAGTGTTTAAATCAAGGTAATTCATGTCGAACTGTCTGTATTTGAACATATCCTAGAGAGCTTTTAGCTCTCTGCAGGTGAAGAAGGAAAAGGTCACATGACTGAAACATGACTGAAACATCATAGTAATGAAACAATTGCCAAAATAATTTAGCATGGGGTACTTTTAGCAAACCACATTGAACACTTGTTGTGAATCAGGTGAAATTATATTTTGTCATGAAAACCTTGTCATAAGCTGACGTATGTTTGCTGGAATTAAAAACGACAACCCAAGTGGAAATACAAGAGGGAGGCCCAAATGTCAAACACAAAATCTCAGTCTTGCTTTGAATGGAGAAAACTGATCAACAGAGAGAGAGAGAGAGAGAGAGAGAGAGAAAGAAAGAAAGAAATTAGTCATGTTTATGAAAGTCTGAACGAGGGAATCCTTGTATCTCATTATGAAAAATTATCCCTCGCTTGCACAGTATTGGAAACATGAGATTATTTCTAGAGTGACTTTAACCAAAGGAAGCACCTGCCTCAGCCTGAATGTCTGCTCTCAATTTTTTCAATGCACCTGCAAGAGAGGACCAAATATAGATATATTTCATAACAAAATATGTATGTTAAGACTGTATTCCTTTACTTTTGTGTTCATAGGCATCCACCCATTCCTTTAATAGGCCATAGTTGTCAGTAGTGTTCATCAGTACTCAAGTATACTGTACGTGTCGTAACAGTAAACTACACCAGTAGCTTAAACTACACAAATTTCAAATGACTGAAACCAGTACAGGTTAGTGTTAGTGTAATATACTTCACAAAACTGCAGCTTAGGCCCAAAATAAGATACAAGGAACCCAAACCAATGAAATGCAAGTAAAATATTATAAACAGAATATCTGAATAATATCAGAATATCTGAATGGTGCATAGTGTGGCTTTGTAAAATACTGTGCTGATTAGGCGACGTGTTGGATTAAAATGTGTGGTGAATACTATAGCATTGAATATATTCACAATCAAGTCATACCGTAAATCTATAGAATTATGTACATTTACTCACTACACTGGGTGGTGTGCAGATCCAAGTACAATGTACACCATTTGAAAAATAGTGCTTTATGAAAAGTACATCTCTGTTTTAGTATACTATTTGTGAATGACGTTTTCACAATTACATTTGCTGGGATTTGCAGCCCTGGGGTTAAATGCACCTGGACTGAAGACTGCACCAATTTGATTATTCTAAATATCGTATTCTATCGAAACATTTTATAATAATGAATTTTAAGGTCTGCCTAAATTGCTTATCTTCATTGTTACGCAGTTAGTTGACCATGAAGTAAATACACGTGCATAATTTTCTGTTCTTGATCTACACTGTATCTGACTACAGAAATGTGTAAATATATGTTAAGAAATACATTCATTAGTGACATATCATGATTTACAAACAAGTAATAGTTTATTAGCTATTTAGCGGATCTTTAAATAAAGTGTTACAATAATATATATATATATATAATTACATAATTATAATCCACTGACGTGTTTTGAGCTTGACTAAATATGATCTGTCAGGATTATAGTTATTCAATTGTAGTAGATACTGTGTACGCGTTGCAACTGAATAACTATCATTTTGGCTGCTTTTTAATGTTGTCAGCACATGCTGGGATGTTTCCTGTTGTTCAATGGACATTTAAATGAATGATATACCCATCCAATGAATGCTTCGTTTTCATTTGAGTTTTAGTAAACAATCGTATAAATGTACATCTTGGAAATATCATATCGATCTCAGGGACGGACCTCTCCTGGTATCCATTTGGAACGAAACACACATTTAAGATTGTGACAGTGACATATTGTGATTACCTTGGACAGGCACATGACTATAATGTTGTGTTCGTTCACATGACCATCCTCACGTTCCTTAACATTTAAAACAAACATTTTTAGTGATTGAGTTTGCGGACCGTCTCTAGCAGGCCTAACCATTCTTTTCCAAAGGATAGTGAAAAATACTACCCTTCGGGGTTGGGCTCAATTCCATTTCAATTCAGTCAAATCGGGAAGGAAACTGAAATTCCAATCCAATTCCAATTTTACTTTACTATATGTGACTGAATTCGATTTGAATCCTTGCTACTTGTATCACTGCTACTTGTTTCCCAAATGATATGTAAGGAGGGACCCACTGGTGAACTGTATCCAATTCCTACTTGACCGCAGCTAAAGTCTGTGCTACTGCCAGAAAGAAAATTCAAACAGCTTTAGGTGGGACATGACCCAAAGACATTAATGTATCATGTCTCTCTTACCACAGTTGCTGTTGTTTCCTTGGCCTCGGCCCTCATCAATAGACAGGACTTATAAACGCTCCTCAGCAATACTGAGACATATACATGTGTACATATATGTGTGGGCCTACATTACACCTTACAAATACTTAGAACTTTACAAAACTCCAGTGCCGTTGTAAACTTCATTTCTTGATGGTCTTTATATTAAGCGACTCGCGGTTACAACAGGTCAAGTACTCGATCTTGTATTAGTTCTCTGATCACAAGAACGCAGCCTAGTAAGAGTTACATCAACACCGGCTCTTCTCTTTACCCTCTGGACACACACAGGTAACTTCTGGGAATAATTCAGTTCTTCACAATAAAGGCCTTAAAAGAGGTCAGTAATAATGACTCGATAGTACTATACAAAAACCGAGGCTACACTATTGGTACAGTACAAGTACATGTTTTACCAGATATGTATGGCATACTCAATGCAAATGGTACTACGATCCCATGCTGCTATTGCAAACACACGTGTTATTGTCACAGAGAGCCCAGGCTAGAATACGACCTAATCAGAGTAGATATACAGCAAGTTGACATCACTGCATACACTGTAGGCTGAACAATAGTCACACCCATTAGTGTACTTACTCACACCAAGCACTGACTTCAAAGCAATCATAGAATTTACACCAAATAGCATCTGGCCAGCCATCACCCAATACTATCAACATGCCTGAAAAAGACGATACTCAACATGTTATTACATTACAACTCTGGGAGCATCTAAAGAAGGTGTGAGAATGGTTTAAATCACTATTGTAGGGAATGGCGACAGTGTAAGATCCCTTACGGGTCTCCTAGCATCGTAACAGGCCTACCTAGGCCAGGTTTGTTACACAGTCCCTTCCATTCTGGAGAACGTGTCCCCACACTTCACTATACCAATACCCTCTCTGACGGCCCTCAAGGCAACATCCCACATCACACTAATTTTTGCAAATGGTAACAATGTAATGCCCCTTGTGGGTCTCAAACCTAGGTCTTCCAGCCTGTAGGCAAGACCTGCTAACCACTGTTCCAATAAGAGTTAACCCCTTTTTGAAAGGATTGTAAACACAGTATATTCTACATAACCTGCATGTGTCAATTCTGTTGGATGTAGCCTACATACACTCAACCCGTAATTGTTAATAATCTGTTATATCTTCCGGTACATATATGGTTCCAGCAGTCACGGTCGGGACACAAAGCATACAACTATCTAAGCCCCTGCACTTGAAAACAATATATACATGTACTGTATCTCAGGCAATTGTCCAGGTACAGATGGCAATGTGAGTGGAAAGACCATACACTCCTTTCCAGTTACGTCAGGATCATATTGCGAAATGTTGGCAGGTATTTCACAAGTCCATTTTTGTTTGTTTGTAGCTGTTCTAAAACCTCCCTGCAACACATATGATTCCACCAACATCGTATTATTAGAAGCTGTGTCTTTTTGTCATTGTGTCAATTCTCCAAACTCCATTAGGTGCCACCAGAGAATATACGATTGATAAAAGTTTATATGGCTCTGGGTACCACTCATCCATAGCTATGTATTCTTTTAGTGCAATGTTATTAGAATTATTAGTACTAGCACAGTGAATTAACTATTGTTTTTTTCCCTAGATAACAATTTGCTTCTACATTATCCTCAGTCTGACAAATCCATCTTTATCGTAAGTGTGAAAAACACATATAGTAATGCTGTACTCACCAGTCTGATGCTCCCAGTGCAGATGAGATCACGTCTGACATCACTCAAACTGTACTCACTGTTACACACAGGGAGACAGGAAGCTAGAATGCACTACATGGTCCCCTCTGATCCTCTCACTGGTGCCTTCTGTGTTACATACACGTGTACACGTGTACACACACACCCACACACACACACACACACACACACACACACACACACACACACACACACACACACACACACACACACACACACACACACACACACACACACACACACAGTGGTGTAAAGTACTTAAGTAAAAAATACTTAAGTCGTTTTTTGGGGTATCTGTACTTTACTATTTATATTTTTGACTACTTTTGCTTTTACTTCACTATATTTTCCCTGACACCCAAAAGTACCAGGACAATGGTCCAATTGACGCACTTATTGAGACAACATCCCTGGTCATCTCTATTGCCTCTGATCTGGCGGACTCACTAACCACACACTAACCACGCTTCTTTTGTAAAGGATTGTCTGAGTATTGGAGTGTGCCCCTGGTTATCCCTACATGTAAAAAAACAAGATAATGGTGCCGTCTGGTTCACTTAATATAAGGAATTTGAAATGATTAATACTTTAACTTTTGTTACTTAAGTATATTTTAGCAAATTACGTTTCCTATTTTTATATAAAAAAACTTTTGACACTTAATCCTTAAACACCCGTGCTTCAATCTAAGTAACATTAACATTAAAACAATTAAAAATCTGTCAGTTTAAGCAAGAGATATCAGTTTCTGCAGAGATATTCCGTTTTTGCATGGGCTGCGTCTGCCTATTTCGGCTTTCCACATCTGCGGTAGAAGGTAGCCGAGCTACATCCGTGTTTGTCAGACCAGGAAACATCACAAAAATCGGTCTTCTCACAAAAAACGTGTGTAGCGTCCGAGCAGTCTGGCCTTTAAACACTATTATGGAAAGGGTAGACTAACGAACACGATCGTGTTCTCCGTTTTGCCCTACGACCCCCACAAGTGTCACGAAGTTTGGAGGTAGTTTTGTGCCAAGAAAAATAAGGGGTTAAATATGTGTCCAAAAAAACAAATATATTTATTTTTTGCCATTTATGAATGTGTTATTCAATGCATTTCTATGGGCTATAGTAGTAAAGGCCAAATTCAATATTTTATTAAATAAAACAAATTCTAATAATTTTTGATACCTAAAGGGGTCCTAAAATTCTAAACAATCAATGGTATGACCATCTTAAAACAATTCCATATGTTAGCTTAGACAGCTAACCTTTTAGAGGTTTTAAATATATTTCAAACCTCATACTTTTAGACTTTTACTCAAGTAGTGTTTTACTGGGTGACTTTCACTTTTACTTGAGTCATTTTCAATCAAGTTATCTTTACTTTTACTCAAGTATGACAATTTGGTACTTTTTTTTGTTTACACACAGACACACATACATACTGTTTTTTACTAGACTCGCACTCCCAAGACATAACTCAACATGGTTGGAGTCTACATGGTTACTGGCAGCTGTCTGCACTCTACTGCACCAGTTAAGTGAAACATAACCACGGACAACACCACTAGAATGTATGTAATAGGAGGCTGAAGTAAGTGGTAAAAAAGACTCAAATAAAAAGTATACTCATTAAAAGTGAGACAAAGAATCCAAAAAATATGCTTTATTGGTTATTATGATCTTCATTCCCTTCAACAAGAAAACACATGAACTGAACAGGCATATCAATTCATAACTTAACAAGCAGGTATTTAAAAAAAAAAGTAGCCATAAAGTTGACAAAATTGTAACGTCTGTAAATAGGCCACTATGAACAATATAACAGCAAGAATCATTGCAAAAGCCTTCGAAAACCGTACGGTATACATCTGCGGCTTTGTGTGAAAATGAATAATCATTGAGTATTATCTAAGTACAAAGATGCAATGCATTAGAGGATGGCCGTACAATGCCAGGAAAGACGTCTGATGACATTCAATAACATAGGTAAGAATAACATTGCTTGTTTCTTTCTTCAACACGTGATTTTCAGTTTATATCATTTCATCATTCATATTTTTGAAACAGACATAAGCCCATTTACATTATCTCACCCCCTCTCTCTCTCTCCCTTGGGTCAATCTAACTGTATAAGACTACTTTTCTCTCTCTCTCTCTCATTTTTCCATCCACCCTGTGTCGTCGATCAAGCCTGTTCCAGCCCATAATGCTCCACTCCATCAGCACTGTTTCAGTGGTACAGCCAAAGGCTTCTCTCTCTGTGTCCTCCGAGGTGGACCCACTAGTGTGCTGTGAAATACATGTGTTACAATATTAAACTTGACAATGTATCACTAACTACTTTATATTACACAGTTCTGTGTATTTTAACTATTATTTCCATAGCCGGCAAACCTGATTCAACTTGTAAACTAATCATCAAGCACTTGAATAGGCGAATCAGGTGAGCTAGTTCAGAGCTACAACAAATTGTAAAGGGGGAGGTTTGAAAACCACTGGTCTATGTGACCGTTCAGGAATACACAGTGTGCAGAAATTCCCTTCTATGATTCTACTAGATATAGCAATAGAGTAGCTACCGGTTACACTGGCAGTAGCCGTTGGACTTCAAAGGCTCTCTGATGTTCTTCACCTTCCGGGCTCTTCTCTGAGGGAGGAAAAAAAGTATTGTCTTTCTCTTTCATTTGCTGTTAAGCACTTGCTCCACTTGAATATAACTAAATTAATATTTAATTGAGTTATAGACATAGCTGTGGGAAGTATGGGTGCTGCAGCACCCCCTGAAAAATCAGAATTTAAAAAAGTGATTAATAAAAATATATATTTTCTCTCAAACCAGTAGTGCGTGCACTGGGCCTTTACTAGTCTTGTATTAGCAGACCAATACAGCTTTCTGTAGCACGGACTTAATATATATATATATATATATATATATATAAATATATAAATATTGCTTATATTATAATATATATTATATTGCTTATAGATCACTTTGGGTTATAAGTTTGGCAGTGACATTTTCATTGATCCCTCCCTCCCCTCCTGCCTGTCTCCTTACCTTAATTATTTTGTTCCTGTGGTACAGGAGAACAATAGTCACCAGGAGTAAGACCACGACCAAGCATCCTGCTCCCACTGCCACCCACACCCACAGGCTTAAGCCCAGCATGGACACCCCCTCAACGGGCTGCTGGCTGCCTTTGGTACCTGAGAGACACACGACCAGAGAGCGCCTCAGTGAAGACCTTGAAGTGACACTCACTACAAAATCTCCGTATTGACGTCAATGCCCAGTTAACTCGAAATTTGGCATTTCACACTGGTTTTTCAAGTTAGGATTTGTCCCCTATCTGTCAAATGGTGTGGAGATAGAATGTACCATAGTTTCTTTTGTGAATAATTGATTTTATTGAATCACTTTAGATGAATGAGAAACATTAAAGTATTTTGTTGTTTTTACTTTTTCAACAACCCCTCCTCCCATCCTGAATTGACCAATGTCAAGGAGGGATTGAATCAAGTAGGAGCTTCTAATACCTTTACCATGTTGAAAATTAAACTATGAACCAGTATACAGTGTTCATAAAGTAGTGATACTCACAGTGATTGCAAGTTGTCACAGTTTTTACATCAGAGTTAGGTCCACTGTGCCCCTGCTCATCATCTTGGCCCTCCACCGGCAAGAGGGGCTTAGCAGTCAACAAACCTGTGAGAGAAAAGACAAAAACATTGTTATTTTCATTTTTATCATGATTGTATTGGGGATGCTACCAAAACCACCTTCTACCTACTTTTCACATTGATGGTCTGAGTCTCTTTGTGTATCTTCTCATTCTGAGTAATCTGACAAGTCCATTCTCCTGTGTCTGACAGGGCCACAGAGCTGAAAGAGACATTCCCAAAGCCAGGTCGTACAGGGGCCCCTGCCGCCATTCCACCTGGACTAACCCACTCCACACTGGGCAAGGGATCCACTCCGGTCACCTGGCACTCGAGGATAGCATTGGTGCCTTGGATGAGGACATTGGCAGGGTGGACATTGACTGGTACAGACAGGGGTGGGGGGGGGGTAGAGGGGGAGAGGGGAAATAAAGAGGGAGGGGTAGAGTATGAAAATAAAGAGAGGAGGAAAAGATAGGGAGAGAAGAGACAGAGGGAGTATTGTCTAAATTGAACATGGAAGCTTTCGCCACATGAATTCTTCCATTATAATTTGCCTCTGGTGAAGACCTAGGTTTAAATACTATTTTAAATATTATATTAGCTTTAGCCTGCCTGGGGTGCTAAGTGGATGGGGATTGCACTTTTGAGACGTTTCTATTGGTTCCATTGCAACATGGAAGCTCAATCAAGCACAGATACAGCATTCAAAATTATTTCAAATAGTATTTGAACCCAGATCTGCTTGGGTGGTGCCATTCAAATGTACTAGCAATAATAATATCACTTCATTATCACTGCTATAAAAACTGCTAATTTGCAGGACTGGTGTCCACATTCACTTGTTAAACATGTGTGGAGTGACACCTGTGACAATGTCGAGTCTGTGATCCATCGTTTTCCCGTCCACCATACAGATGTAAATTCCGGCGTCACCACCCTGTAGAGCAGAGATTTCCAGCTTGTCCCCTCTCATTTTCGCCCTTTCAACCATGGGAGCATTTCCTGGCATGGGGGAAAGACAAGGACTATAATGAACACGTACAAAACGCCATGTGTACATTTGTTATACTTCATATGATCTCTGCAGTATTTTAGGAAACACTTATTGTTACTGCTACTTTTTCATGAAATAACCAATTTCCTTCTGTATAATGAGCTCTCTTCTATCCACCTTTTCGCTGGCTGCCAGTCTTCACTTTCATGCCCATGATCGACACAGATTCACTTCCACCCACAGCTTTATGTCTCCACTCTACATCCTTGTAAGAGGTCTTGACTCCACAATCAATATTGACGGGCAGACCAATTCTCTTGTAGATCACCTCACCCACCACATGGAGAATACCCAGGGCTGAGCGGAGAAAGAGAGAGAATAAGAGAGGGAGAGAAAGTACTGCAATCACTTTATTATTATTTAAGTACTTCTGTTACTTGGTATTATTATTTATTATTAACTTTCCATTTCAATAAAGCATACTGAATTGAAATTGAATTCATAGAGAGAGAGAGAGAGAGATATCTGTTCATTTATTTTCCCTTTCATACTATTTGCACATTGTTACAACACTGTACATAGCCAGCAATATAACATTTGAAATGTATATATTATTTTAAAACTTTTGTGAGTGTAATGTTTACTGTTCATTTTGGATGGTTTTAGTTCCCTTGTTTATTTCCCTTTTGTTAATAGTCTATACCACTTGCATTGACAATGTAAACATATGTTTCCCATGCCCATAATGCCCTTTGAATGTAATAGAAAGAGAAAGAAGAGAAAAGGGTGTGTGTATGTGTGTGTGTGTGAAGGGTCAAAGTAAGAGTAAAATGAATACAATAACATTTTAATATTTCATTCATGTAGTGTAGATCTTTACCCACCAAACACAAACCAGGACAAGGTCTTCATATTGGACATTTTATCTGAAATATGGAATACAAATTTAAATTACATTCTTGCAGTCAAAATGCATAGAACATTTTAAGGAGAGATTGACACTTTTGAAACATCTAAAATGTCAAATATATTCTATAACAATTATCTTAAACCTTTGTTTGGCTTAAGTACATTTCTAAGTAGAGTTTAATCTAGACTATGTTCTTATATGTGCTTCTGTTTGAGCGAACTTGTGGTTTCTAACCACAATTTTGAAATTGACAAAAATGCAGTAGCCAAATGATTCTTAGATTCGTATTATCATTGATTAACTCACAAACAGTGATAGGCTACAGACACTTATTGTTTGATATTGTGTAGGCTATTGAGTAGGCGGTTAATCTATGGTTGATTTATTTGCAAAGAAGTAGCCTAACAAATAAAGCATGGTTAAAAACGTAGATGCCTGTTCGATAAAAGCCTATACTACAATATCTAATTGATGTACTATTGATAAAGAGCGATTCATTTGCTATAACTATTATTTTTTACACATATAATTATTCAAGTCAATGAAACATCCTACATTTCCTTGTGTGTTATGGAACATTGTAATAGCCTACTTGATCGTGGTGATTCAACAGTTTTAAGGCCAGGCCCCACAGGCTGAAACGATTTTTTTTTGCATCTACCTATCAGTTTTGACATTTGTTGGTGTTTGTCTGTTAATATTTGTATTTTCAAAAAGTAAAAAAATGCCAAAAAACTTCATGAAAATGTAGATTTTCTTTAGTTAATCATACTACCATCATCAACATTTTAATGAATTTTAAACACTTTAAAATCGGCATATATCAATATTTTCAAAGCTCACGACAATAAATTACAGATAATGTAACTTCCCATTTCATAGAGTGTCACAAACTGGACTATATTTAGTAACTTACTTTGAAGAGATGGTGATTCGGTCTAAATATACGTTTGGTAGTCTAAATTCAGTGTATTAAGTGCCATTTCCCTGAAGTCAGACTCTTCCCACACCCCAACTAAGAAGCATCTGCGTTAATCAAATTTTAGTCTGGTCCGGGAGTGTTTTAACAAAATGAAACCAAAATATTTAGGCTGGCTTCGTCCAGAAAAATGGATTTGTGCAATATAGTTGTGTCTAAATTCAACTGTTAAAGGTTGATTATCCGTTCCCTCTTGCCTTCAGCATTTCCCACGTTAAAAAAATATAAATAAAACTCCTCTCCGGGTAAAAAAAAACATATAGCCCATGTAACTGAACTAGCTCCGACAAAACATACGGAAACATTAATATTACCTGATCTGATTTGTAATTTACCTGAACTGGATTCTCAAAACGTCTTAGGTTACAAAAATCGGAGAAAAAAATCCTTACACGACAATATACTAATGAGTATGCGTTGAGGATAGTGACAGTAGAGCAGAATGAGATCGAAGAAAAAACTTCTGCACTTTGGAAAGATTGTGGGTTTCCGCATGCTACCTGCATGCATCTTTGCAAACCCCTTATTTTTATTCTGTATTTACCTTCCACCACAGTGATCCAACTTCATGGGAAATGGGCTCCTTACTATTAAAGGTGCAATCTACAAAATGCGCTGTATATGGGAAACATTGCTTTTGCTCTGACTGACTGCATACTTTGTGATTATCCTTTATAACGTGAACTTGACCGCGATACCGCCTGAACGTCTAATGTAAATATAGTATGTGCTTTTGCATTATCGATTGTAGCCTACTTTAAAAATCGACCTCATAAAACCACGCTATTAAAGAAAATAAATGTCGGATAGTCTATCATCCAAATAAATCGAATGGCAAAACTGATATTAATCAATGGGATGGCCTTGGGTCTTCCATGCATGTGGCCATGAAGATATACACACCTGAAAGACTACTAAATTAGTTATTTGAAGATCCTAGTAACAGCCAAAGTAAAATGAGTCACAATGCAGTATAGTGTCAGGTATAACTGATAACCAATTAACCCCCCACCAAGACACACAATGATCCCACTCCCACCCTGTGATGAAGACAGGACCTATGATTACACTCACCATGTGTCTGTCATGTAACAAAACTCAAGATGTTGAGCCTGTGGCCTGAAGCCAGTGCAGAGCACCATGACTCACCTGGTGTCCCTGGCTCTTCAGTAAGAGCCTGAATGTAAGGACCTAGCGCAGCAGGGCCACTAGACGACCAGTCACATCCATCTCAACACAATCACACAACAAGCTGGGGCAGCAGAAAGACAACTTTATTTTGTCACAGCAGAAGTAACAAAGTTATTTATTTTAACAAAATAAACAAAACTAAGCCAGATATCACCCTCACCACACTTGAAAGAACAACCAGTTTGGTTTAGTTTTTTGTAATACACATTTTATGACATTTTTTTGTATATTAACTCTCTCTATTACTGTGGACGCCGAACTTATGAAAATGCCATGTCGGAACACAGAAGGGGGAGAGAAGGGAGGCGGTGCTTGGCTTAAGAAGCAATGACAACACAACAGATTCTAGTCAATAAGAGATGAGTGGCATGTTGTTCAGGGAAGTGGGGGGTGGGAACATTGTTGCATTAGACACTGTATAATGATACCAGTATCTATTATGAGTTGACTGGTGTCAGTTGCAAGATGAGTATAGACTTAAGGGGTGAACACACCAGCAGACTTCCACCAACACTACAGTGTTTATTGTAAAAATGAAATAAAAATGGAAAAAAGACAGTTCTCCTTTAAACACCCCATCCATTCCACCTGCCTGTGTCTGCGTACATAGCTGTAGGAAAGGTGTATTTATTTAAACCCTACATTTGTCAGTTCAGAAGCTTGTGTCAGAGCATTCTTAGTAGCTCAGTGTGACAGTGTGTACATGTTAGCGACCCTCTTCCCCTCCCTAAGTGAAACTCTGCCCTCCGCCGTTTACTCGGTGACTCTCCGGTAGAAGTAGAGGTAACCCAGGTCCTTAGGCGGCTTCTCTGAGGCACACACTTTCTGATCGTTAAAGATAACCCACCTGTGAGTGAGAGAAGAGAAAAGGCACAGACAGACATGAGAAGACAAGAAACAGTACTTTAAAGCTTTGTCGAGATTGTTATAGCCACAGAATCTCAATAGCAACACCGTGCGCCACAGCAGTGGGGTATTAAGTAGAACTACAGTCATGTATCAAGTGTGTGTATAAAGGAGTGGATTCTTCTATATGAAATGAAAGAGGATGGCGCTTACTGTTGGTCCTTCTTGATGTGGCAGACGTAGTGGCCGCACATAGTGCTCGTGCCCATGTGACTGATGAAGGCAAACAGCTCATACTCTGGAAGAGAGGGGGAGGGAGAGGAGAAAAAAAACGAGACATGCAAAGCGGAGACATCAGTGACAGTGTGCATCTATACTGCAACTGGACATCAATTTGGAGTCTGTGCGTATTGTCAAAACACATTTAAATAGACTTTCCACAAAGAGTAAGTCAATAACCAATACATGTTGAGGGGGGAAAAAAGGAGTATATTCTTTGTTTTCCGGGAGTGCATACCTGTTCTTATAATAAAGAAATAATTTAAAAAGCTTGAAGAGAATATTAAAATATGTTCAAACACCCAACCTGAACCCACTCCCTTCCTCTCACTGTTGACTTACTGCCAGGTCCGTCTCTGACTTTGGGCCCAGGAGGGGGCTCCCTGGACCCCTCACTCTCGGCGGCCGAGCGACCCCCCTCCGAAACTTCCATGGACTCTAGATCATCCAGGTGGGAGAAGATCCAGTCCACAGCGCGCTCTAGGACGTTACTCTGGAAGAGACGGATAGGAGAGACCACTTGGTTAAAGGTTGGAGACCTGACCAGCAGCACAAATGAGTGTGAACTTCAACCGTGTGCTAGAATAGAGTATATTGTGCCAAAGGTCTAATCATATCAGTAAATGAGCATGTGTGAAATCTCACTGCAGTTTTTGTATTATTTCTTTGAAGCAACATCAAGGAGTGCTGTCACTACAGCAGTGCTAGATGTGAAAGGTAGTAATGTTAAGGGAAACACTGTCTCACCGTGGCCCTCAGTGCTCGCGTGGCCTGGTCTCGGCTGAAGCCCATGGAGACGATGGTTGCTAGGTGCTCCTCAGAAACGCTCTCTGTGGGCGTGGTTCCGGGAGCCGAGCTGGTGCCTGGCAACACCATGGGAGCGGAGAAATCTGCCAATCCACAGATGGGGAGGAAACGTGAATGTAATCGTGAAATTACTATTGTAAAACGTGAGTAACAACATTGCTGGAAATTACTGACTGGTTTTACTTCACGTTCAAACACATGGCAGCCCATACCATCTAATTAAATCACTTACATTTCTCAACAACCACCACCCACTTACAGCCCTACATCCATGACAGACACACGTGTTTGATGGTGTATTTGGCACAACTGATCCCACCTGGGTCGTCCATGTGGCCCATGACCCAGTTCATGGCTGCGTCGATTCCAGTATTCCCAGTATAGTACACAGCCTTCCTGCAGGCCTCCAGTGGGAATCCCATCTCACACAACTGGGACACGGTGGAGTCGTCCAGGACTGGGGCTGAGAGATAGAGAGAGTGAGGAGGGACAGGGTCTAATTATGTGGATGCACTCCACAGACGGCAGCAACAATAAGGATGTCATGAATGGTCCTAACTGCTGAGAAACTGGACATTTGGAGACGGACAACGAAATAAAACCACATGTTGGCAAACCATACTAAACTCATATTCTGGGCAATAAGCGCAAACCAAGTCTCTTTCGCACCACATCACCTCATTGAAAATGCAAAAACAAACTTCAAAAAAGGTTTGAACACAAAAACATGGAGAAAACATAAAAGAGGGAAAGAAGAAAGGAAAAGATGGTGACGGGACGACAGGATGAAGGAAGGGAAGATCAGAAAAGACAGACTGACACAGTAGTGGGGAGTAGAGCGAGTCGTCCTCCTCGTTGCCGTGGGAACCCAGGATACCTTTGACCTCCACATCAGGGGTCATGAGAGGGGGTGGGGCCACCTCTGGCAGAAGCTCCTCCCCCGGCTGCTGGCCGGTCCCACGGAGCGCAGTCAGGTCCAGCGTGTCGGGAACGTCGATGCTTACGTCTGCAGGGATAAACAAACATCTATTTAGTTGACCGGGACTGTGCCACATTAATCCAACGTTTCAGTTCTCCCATTAATGGAAAAGTCATTTCATCTGTGGTTCCTTGGACTTGGCAAGAAACTACAGTGGAATTTCCCACTTGAATTTAACTGATAGCGTCTGTGATAACCCACAGGTGTAGATGTTGCATGCGTATGTAAATTACAATACAATTCAATACAGAAGATCATGTAGACCTTGTTTACACTGTGTGCAGAGCAGACTACTCACCCAGTTTCTTGGGGACCCAGTCCTGTCCAAAAGTGAACTTCTTAACCTGGATAACCATGTGGTCAGGGAAAGAGGCAAAGCGGGTGGTCCTGAAAGAGGGATGAAGAGAGAGAGGGAGACTAATTTTCCCTAGGAAAAAGCATTGATTGATGCATGATTTAATTCAGTGTTTTACAACTCCAGTCCCCCCAACAGCACAGATTTTTGTTGTACCCCCCCAGACAAACTCACCGGATTCAACTCATTGAGGGCTTGATGATCAGTTGACAAGTTGAATCAGGCGTGCCTGTCCGGGGCTATAACAAAAATCTGTGCTGTGGTGGGTACTCGTGGACTGGAGTTGGGAAAGACATTTCATTGACTGGGAAACTGATTGATAGATTGATTGACTGACTGACTGAATCGTGTGCGTTGTCATACTTGGTGGCGGTGGTCTTGGCCTGCGCGGCGGAGCTCCAGAAGTCTGTGAGTGTCTCCGGTTCGCTGAGTGCCGCCATGCACGCTGTGAACGGGATACAGGCGCGCACCGGCGCGGGGGGAGGGGCTCCCGACGAGTCTGCCTCCTCGCGCCGACGCTCAGCCTCCTGCAGCTCCTCTGATAGAGACATCATTTATTTTTTACATTTAAATAAATGTTATTTTATGAAGAATATACACTACCGTTCAAAAGTTTGGGGTCACTTAGAAATGTCCTTGTTTTTGAAAGAAAAGCACATTTTTTTGCCCATTACAATAACATCAAATTGATCAGAAATACAGTGTCGACATTGTTAATGTTGTAAATGGCTATTGTAGCTGGAAACAGCTGATTTTTAATGGAATATCTACATAGGTGTACAAAGGCCCATTATCAGCAACCATCACTCCTGTGTTCCAATGGCACATTGTGTTAGCTAATCCAAGTTTATAATATTAAAAAGGCTAAATGATCATTAGAAAACACTTTTGCAATTATGTTAGCACAGCTGAAAACTGTTGTGCTGATTAAAGGAGCAATAAAACTGGCCTTCTTTAGATGAGTATCTGGAGCATCAGCATTTGTGGGTTTGATTACAGGCTCAAAAATGGCCAGAAACAAGGAACTTTCTTCTGAAACTCGTCAGTCTATTCCTGTTCTGAGAAATGAAGGCAATTCCATGCGAGAAATTGCCAAGAAACTGAAGATCTCGTACAACGCTGTGTAATACTCCCTTCACAGAACAGTGCAAACTGTCTCTAACCAGAATAGAAAGAGGAGTGGGAGGCCACGGTGCACAACTGAGCAAGAGGACAAGTACATCAGTGTGTCTAGTTTGAGAAACAGACGCCTCACAAATCCTCAACTGGCAGCTTCATTAAATAGTACCCGCAAAACACCAGTCAACGTCAAAAGTGAAGAGGTGACTCCGGGATGCTGGCCTTCTTGGTAGAGTTGCAAAGAAAAAGTTCTCAGACTGGCCAATAAAAAGAAATGATTAAGATGGGAAAAAGAACACAGACATAGGAAGATTGGAAAAAAGTGTTATGGACAGACAAATCTAAGTTTGAGGTGTTCTGATCACAAAGAACATTTGTGAGACGCAGAAAAAATGAAGATGCTGGAGGAGTGCTTGACGCCATCTGTCAAGCATGGACAAGGCAATGTGATGGTCTGGGGTGCTTTGGTGATGGTAAAAGTGGGAGATTTGTAAAGGGTAAAAGGGATCTTGAAGGATGAAGGCTATCACTCCATTTTGCAACGCCATGCCATACCCTGTGGACGGCACTTAATTGGAGCCAATTTCCTCCTAAAACAGGACAATGACCCAAAGCACAGCTCCAAACTATGCAATAACTATTTACGGAAGATGCAGTCAGCTGGTATTCTGTCTATAATGGAGTGGCCAGCACAGTCACCAGATCTCAACCCTATTGAGCTGTTGTGGGAGCATCTTGACCGTACGTAAGAAGTGCCCATCAAGCCAACCCAACTTGTGAGAGGTGATTCAGGAAGCATGGGGTGAAATCTCTTCAGATTACCTCACCAAATTGACAACTAGAATGCCAAATGTCTGTATGGCTGTAATTGCTGCAAATGGAGGATTCCTTGACGAAAGCAAAGTTTGAAGGACACAATTATTTCAATTAAAAATCACTATTTACAATTTTGTCAACATCATGACTATATTTCCTATTCATTTTGCAACTCATTTCATGTCCTTGTTTTCCATGAAAACATACATTTCTAAGTGACCCCAAACTTTTGAATGGTAGTGCATGACTTAAAAAAACTTGTTGGTTGACTTATTTAATGAGGCTTCAATAAAAAACAAGGGCAGTTGATGGAGCAGAAGTAGACTCGCTGACACAAACTACATTTCCCTTGAGCCCCTCACCGGTGTTGGTGGCCTGGTCCATGGGCACAGGTAGCTGGAGGATGTAGTCCACCCTCTGCGTGTACTTTGCTTTCTGTGATTGCTGACACACGATCCTCTCCTCTACTAGGAAACGGAAGGCTTCAGACGGGTTCACCCCCGAACGACAGTTTCTCTGAAGTGGAGGTTAATAAAACAAACTAAGAAAATGGGGTACAACAGGAGGGAAAAATCTGATGACAGAAAATGGAAAGGGATGGAGTATGGGGTGACTTTACCTCCACCATATTAATGAAGTGTAATAAGAACTCCTGGGCGTCTTGTTGCCGATTGGTGGAGAACTCTGGGTGGCCCCGCCCAACAAGTGCTTTGAACATGCGTGCCGCTATGCCAACCTGGTCACCCTGGAAACAAAACAATTTTTATTTATTTAGACAATACACATGGAAAGTGAACACACAATCGCTTAATGTAAACAACTGGAAAAATCTTGTCATTTTGGAGGCAGGTGTTTGAGGCGCCAGTGCGCCAGGTTGCTAGCATTCTGACTTAAGAAAAACTTCTGCACAATCTTCGAGTGCTTCCATTCACTTACTCTGGGTTCAGAGCTGGGTTCAGAGCCCTCTCCGGGGTCAGGTGCTGGTTTGGAATACTCGCCCGACAACAGACCATAGCCCAGCTTTGCTCTGAAATAAGGAAGAGATGTTGAACACCAAAACAACATTGGAATAAAGTCCATTTAAAAATGTAGAAATAGAGGATAATGAAAACAGGAATTACTGTTCAATCGCGAGAGATTCTACTTCTGAAAAATCGTATAAATCATTGGGAAGTGTTGAAGGAGATTTGGTCCTAAGCCTGCAGATAGGTTTTTAGCCTGCATTGTTTTTCAAATACTTAAAAATAAGTGCTAACAATTACCATCCCTGTATTTTATCTAATGCTAGCAGTGGCCATAGAAATTGATTGTTTTTGCTCAGATAAGTGAACAGTTAATGACATGTTGTGGAGAAAGGCTGGCCTTTAGACAATGACCTACTGTCCATCCAAAAATAACACATGCCTCTCACAGTGCCAATGACTATGCATGTGTGCCATAACAGTTGTATGCCAGTGTGACTAGCTTTGAATACACATGTGTTATAACCCCGACTCTGTGCTACTTCCAGACGTAGGTGTGTGTAGTCTCAAGGTTGTTGGGAAAGGGCAGGTTTAATTAACCTTATTTATGTTTGAGGTGAAATGGTTAACAACGTTAAGTTTGTGTGTGTGTGTGTATATATGTTACACTATGGGGGGGAGCAGCATTTGGTGGAAACTCACACTTGGGTTTTGAAGTCCTGGGTTGGGTCGCTTGGAGCTTCATCGAAGATCTTGTCAATGTTGGAGACGTACCTGAGGCGGTGTACACACACGACAGAGGGGTTTCGTGAGTATTTTCCAGCACTCTTTTCACAATCCGTCTCAATTTCTCTTTATCTCGGAGCCAATGGGCCCTGGTCAAAAGTAATGCACTAGAAAAGGAATAGCGTTGAATCTGGGACGCAGACTAAGAGGTAGAAGTGATAGACGGTTACTGACTTGCTCTGGAAGTCAGGCACGGTGAAGAGGACTTGCATGACCGAGTTGAGGTAGCAGCTGTTGCCCAGGTTCTTCATGCCAGTGAGGCCGGGGCCCGACAGAGGCCGGAGGGTGGCCCCTGACTCCTGGATCACCTCCCACTCCCCCACACGCTGGTTCACCGCTATCTCCAGCTCTGTCATCGTATGCTCCGTCTGCAGGGGAAGAGAGGTGTCGAGGAGAGAGAGAAGAGAAACGGGGAAGGAACCGGAGAAGGAAAGACAATGACAGATGAACCAGATGGAGAGGACTGATCTCACAATAACACAATAAATATGAGCTATTTAAAATGGGGCCAGGCCAGCTTTGAACATAATTTTGTCATTAAAACACTGGTAAGGCAAGTACGGAAAAGTATAGTCCTTATTCATGAAGGAAAATGTCTGTCACTAAAGAAGAAGAGTCCTTAAACCACAACACTGCAGCAGGAGAGAGCCTGCCCATCAAGACCCTGTATCTTTATTGATTTCGGCAGTCCTACCTTTTCCATGGTCATCATGTCAATGCCAAAGTGGGACAGGTGTTCGGGGAGCTTTGGATCTAGTACCATATCATCCTCGTCATAGGAGTACACATCTGGAAAGGCCACAGAAGCAAGTCAGACATCAAAAGCTCAAAGAATATAGCCTCTTACCCAGTTACAACTGTCTTCGAGTCAGACTGAAGTCTCATTGTCCTTTTCCTTGCCAATGTTTTCTTAATATTCCCTTTTTAAAAATAAGGGTAAGCTTCTCAATAGGGATTCGGTGACTGCTGGAATATTGGGACTAGTGAAAAGCACTTGGTAAATAAAACGGTATTGTGTTGTTTCAAGTGTCCAAGTATTCGTATTGTCATCACCTGCTCCGTCGGGGGTGATGGTTCCCAGTTTGACGGCTAGAGGGTGTCCCGTCTGCTGGAAGTGCAGGAGGGCATGGTTGTTCCCCCCGGAGCCGTCAAAATACCTGCGACCGCAGAACACCCTTCCGTCCGACAGGTTCATCCACAGGTTCTCCTGCAGGTCACACACCTCGCACCGCCAACCACTGGAAGACAGAGATGGAGCGAAAGGGGGGAAAGAGATGGAGGGGTGGGGAGAGCCAGAGACAGAAACATCAAATGGTGGAGTGGAAGATGTAGGGACAATGAGAGATTGATAGAGAATTAACGATCATTCACCGAAACATTTATTTAGGCTACATATTGACATACATTATTTCATCTATTAATTACACTATCAGACCTTGTATAGGGTCCAAGTCTATAATTAAATTAATGGACATTTATGAAGCAAAAAGGAGGAAAATTGTCAACGTGTAAGTTCCTTTAATTAATGCTGGAGTGCTCGTGACATTGTAGCCAATGCCAGCTCAGAACAACAACCTAGCCTAACCAGTCTCTCACCTGGGAGGGATCTTGGTGCCGTTGTCGAGCTGCTTGAGTTCGACGGCGTGCCGGGACTCCGCCCGCACCTCGCCGTCCCACTGCTGCACCTGCAGGGCGTGAGACACTGAGTCTGCAGACATCAGCCCCGCCATGGCTAGAGATACCTATAGGGATATAGAGAAGGTTAAAGGTGGTTACAACAAGAATGCATGGTCAATTTCTATGAAGTGTAATACCTAGAACAGGGGTCGTCAACAGGCTGCCCGTAGGCCAGAACCCTCCGCTATAGTGTTTTTTTTGCCCCTCAAAGTTTTGTAAAAAAAAATAAAAAATAATTGGTGGAGGGTTCCCAAAAAATACTAAATTCAGCCAAAATTAGTTTACTTCAGGAAATCTGTTCCCAAGTATTACCCACAACAACAACAAAAATTAGTGATCGTGTCTCAATTACTTTCAAACACAATCTCTTTTGGGCTTAGCTGTGGTCAATTTGCAGAGAACAAATTATAATTAATTTCCATCTCCCCGACCATTCCCTCTGACACACAAAAAAAAAAGCAGAATCCTGTTAGTTTCCTATGCACACACTGAATGAAGAGATTCAAAACTACATGCCCATGGCAATGATAGGGCCTATTTCTAAACACAGACAAACGCACAACACTCTTAAGAGATAATTAGCACAGTTGAGGCAACACTTGAAGTGTTCACCCACAAAGTGTCTCACCCGCTCTCTCACAAGGTCCGGCATGGTGGTGAGGTCATCGGATGTAACTTCCTGTCTATCAGGGAAGAGGACGACTTTTACTTCCTCCTCATACTGCTCCTGCTCCACGTTGAACCCTCCCTCGATACCTGAGAGAGAGAGGAGGAGGAGTGTCAATAGTCATGATATAAGTTTCATCGATCTATCATGGCAGAGTAATTTCTGAAAGTTTTGGTTCGACTGGATAGAATGGAAAATGTTGGTGTCAGCATCCCTAAAGGCTAGCCTGGGTACCAGTATGTTTAGTTATCATTCCACTCTTTATCATATGCTAAACACATGCTTTTCATGACATGGAATACAAGGATTGGAATGCTCGTAGAAACAGACTGGTACCCAGGCTACCTGAAGGCTGCCTCTGGATTCTTTGCAGCTTCATAGCCCTGTCTGCTGAAAATGTGTTACTGTTAACTCTGCTGTTACCTATGGCTAATCGGGTTGGCTTCTTCTTGGGTGGGTCACCGGATCCAGAGTTCTCCTCATCTTCCTTCTGGGGAAAATGACAGTTCAAATTTAGTGAATCGTGGAATGTCTCCATCCACAAGAAAGGTGGGGTGGCAGGGTAGCCAAGTGGTTAGAGTGTTGGACTAGTAACCGAAAGGTTTTAAGTTCAAATACCCGAGCTGACAAGGTACAAATCTGTCAAATAAGAATTTGTTCTTCTAGAGACTTTGAGCAATCCAAACAGAATTAAAACCTGCTGAACAGGCCTCATTAGATGCTGCCACTTATATTACTTTTGTACCGTCAATACTTTTGATACCAACTGAAATTTGGTATCAATGTGTTTGTGTGGCCGCTATTTTTATTTTACCTTTATTTAACATGGTAAATAGTTAAATAAACAAATTCTTATTTTCAATTAACAGAACGACAGATTTTTACCTTGTCAGCTCTGGGATTCGATCTTGCAACCTTTCCGTTGGGGAATCAAGGGGAATCAAAAGCGCCAACCACTAGGCTACCTGCCGCCCCAAGTGCCTCTACTGCTGGCTCGGCTCAGCCAGAGACTTCAGTAAAAGGTTTGAAGGAACAACGAGTAACTCACCGGAGCTTTGCGGGTCCGGGAGATGTGCAGGTAAGCCCGCTGTCCGCTCCTGGTGTGGTGTCTATCCACATACTGGCTGCCGAACCCAAGGAAACTGTTCATGCACACATATAAGCCTCCTTCACTCTCCTAAAAAAAAAGTTAAAATAAATGCGAGAACATTAAAAAGGGTGAGGCATTACATTGGCTGTCTTGGTAACTGGACAGCTGCTAGTTTACCCAACAACATGGAACCGGACAGTAGTTTAAGTTTCCCACGCGACCAACTCATAACACTGAAGATTATCATGACAATAAATGACAGTGTGGTTTTCTAGCATGCTAACTAGCAAGTTAGTTAGCTAAACAGTTGGAATGACACGTCGAGTGACAGCCATAGTTAGCCAACTGGCTAGCTAGCGTTAAACTTGAAATGTAACGTTGGCTAACTATGTAATGTTACTGCGAGTTCATCGCAAACTAGTTCATGATGATAGTCGGAAATTATTTGACAACCTCTGGTTACGGCAGCTTTCCAACGTTAGCTGAATGGTAAAGATGTTAGCTGGCTAACGTTAACGTTTCTCAATGTAGCTACAGTAACGTTAGCAAACTAGTTAACGCGTTAGCTAGCTAATGTTGTGACTAGCTAACTACCTACTAGCTAGCTGTATAACTGGTAATACACATATAAAAAATAAAACAGCCCCAAAGAAAAGGTGTATATAAAAAAGTCAGGTTTAATACGAAGCTAATAACGTTCGATCAGAAGATGGGTTACTCACCGGAGAAGAAAATGACAAGGCGCATTCGTCTTTGTGGACACGGTCCCCGGGCCTCGGAACCCGAATTGTGGACAGAACCGACATCAAAACCTCGCTTACCTCCGCCATCTCAAACTAACTAATTCTGCCTTCCAGTCGGACACTTGTTCCTGAGTTTGGACCCCAAGCTTTTGATTCCCCAGCTTTGAATATTGTCTGTTTGTATTGCTCTTCCTCCCAATGAATGGCTTGATGCCCCCCTGTTTGTGTGGACTCAAGGCCGAACGCGTATAGCACGCACCCGGTATCGTGGTAATCGTAATATATAGAGTATAAACTACCGCACAATTATGCAATGTTGCGTTTGAGAGAGAAACATGAATTAAGTATGAATTCAGATAGCCAATTAATCAAATATATATTAAAACGTTATTTAACTTCTAACAAAGACATACAATTAAAACGCATAGGCAAAATAGACAACATCTGCTTTATATCAAACGTAACGTTTTCAGTAATTACGGTCATGTTTAAAGGCTCGCCACCTCGACGATGAGAAGGCGAAAATGTCAGGGTTTTAACGCACCAAATGAACTACTGCCACCGCGTGGGTGGAAAGAGAACTTCACACAAACCCCAGATATGGCAATGAAATTGTCTATTCATTGTAATTAATAGACTATGGAAAAAGATACAGGGTTGGATGTGTCATATCAGCTGCCACCTTTAATGCTGATTAACAAATTACTTTGTAGTCAAACAGGGTAAAAATGTTACATGTTGCATGTTCACTGCCACATTTAATGCTGATGAACAAATTACTTTGTAGTCAAACAGGGTAAAAATGTTACATGTTCAGACCTGCCAGGATTGATGTTTGGCCTATATAGCCTAAATAGTATGATTGAAGAAATTCTGCTATGAAAATATAGGAGACTATGAAGACTGACAGTTTTTTGTGTGTGTAGCCTATACAGTGTTATGAATGAGTGTGTGTAGACTGTAGGCATGTACACTAAGCTAGACTATAATATTATTTTAGCATTATTTTAGTGCTTCCAAACACTGTTATTTACTGTGTCAATAAATCTACTTTCAAGTGTACTGCCTCTCTTTTTCTTCACCCATCCCACTCCTTCTCCTCCTCCCCTCATCACTACCTAGCACGCCTTTCCTGCCTTTCCCCACTTTACTGGTCTAGGCCCTGGTCTAGGCCCTGCCCCCCCCCCCCCCTCTCTTTCTCCAAAATAACCACGGCATGCTATGGCGCTTTTCGCAAATCACACCTCTGTCTACGTGGCGCTGCACATCCCTTTTATTCACTATCTTTTCTCATTCTTCGATTTCACCTCTCCTGTTGCAGGCATCGGGGCTTCTGCAGGATCTGCGTCCGGACTCATACCCTCTTACGATGTTTTGTATTATACCGGGGTACGTGCATACTTTAGCGAGGAGTGGGAGAAAGCTGCGGAGCTGCTCGAAAAGTCGATGACGACCCGTGAGGCTCTGTTTCGGACACGACGGCAGTGCCATGAATGTCTGCCAGCGGGACATGACAGGCTCCCAAAACTGGGTGTGTTTGTGTTTACTGTGTTGTATGTGGTCGATTCATAGGGTATGTGTGATATGTCTTTCTGTCTCCACGTGTGTGCTGTGTGCATGCATTAACTATATAAAATTATAAGTTTGCATTCGTGCCTATATATCTCCCGGGAGTCAGTGATGACCCTATCTATCTATGGTCATGAGTGCAAGACAGTCCTGGTATGGTACATTCCAGTAATGTTGCATCTATGTGTGTGTGTGTGTGTCCTCAGACACCGAGAAAGGGAATGTGTGGGATCTATGGGCAGTGGACTGGGTCCAGCGGCGGGCTGAGTGTGTGCGGTTCTGTTTGGGACGGGCTGTCACTCCTGCAGGACAGCTTCCTGTGTCTGCCGTCATCGAGTACGAGTTTAGCACCCGGAACCCCTATAACTTCCTCCAGGTCGTCTACTGGAATGTAACTATTAGCATATTCACCTGCTGTTTCATTATGTTCCTGTGCATATGCGTGGCTAACAGTTGAATTGTAGATCTGAAGTGCTAAGTGCTGCATCATTGCATGCTAAAGCGATAACATTGGTTATTCCACTGGTAGTTAGTTACTCTACTGGTAGTTAGTTACTCTGGTATAAAGCCTATATGACATAATGTGCTGGCTCACTTTACTACATACTGTAGCAACAATACCCTACAACTACAGCTGTGGTCTTCATGCACCCCGGGTCATCTGTACTTAACTTTTCTTGTTCATCGTCTACCTCATCCTCCTGTTATTTTTGCCCTCCTCCCCCCTTTCCCCTCCTCTACCTCGTTCTCGCTCTCTTTCTCCTCCTCTCCTCTGCTCTTCCTCCTTCTCTTCGTCTTTTACCTCATTCTCTATCTCTATCAACTTTTCCTCTCCTCCCTTCTCTTCTTCCTCAGCTAGGGAAAGTGCAGAAGGCGGCGTCAGCAGCCCACACATTCTTTGTGGCCAACCCCAGCCACCTGGAGATGAGGAACAACATTGAGAAGTATAGACGGATGGAGGGAGTAACAGAGGGCGCATTCCAGGATCGAGAGATGGAGACAGAGAAACACTGGGTAATTAAAAAAAAAAAAAGAGTGGGAGGGGGAGGGTTGTGTGTGTCTGAGAAATGGTCAAATACTGTAAATGCTAGATTGGATGCATAAATAAGTATTCATGAATCTCGTTGTAAGAAATATGCTTTGAAGATTCCCACATGTGTCCTGAGGGTTCAAATTCCTCTCTGTGTTTCACCTTAGGTACCTAACCAATCGTAAAATCCCTTTGGGCTCAGTAACGTCTGAGTAACCTTACACAGTAACCTCTGCATGCACCCACAGCCTTCCTGATAACATGTTACTAATGGAGTGTACTATAAATGAGAACACATCATGTGAACTTTACTGGACTTTTGATATCACTAAAGCCTGACAGGAAACAAAAAATGCAGTTCATTTCACTGCTCTGTTTTGTTTGTCTCCTGCAAGTCTTCGTGCTTTCCGTACGTTCTATGCCCATTTGGAGTATAGGCCATCGACGACTCCTCTCCGTCGCACTCTGTTCTTGATGTTTACCAATTATAGCCAACCTTTCAAGTTAACATTCCTCCCTCCTCTTTACCCATAACCTCCATCCCTCTATTAACCACAGGTCCTGTATGACTCCGCCCTCACCTCTGAGGCCTCCTCCGATTGGACGCACGCCGTGGAGAAATGGAGGGAGTGTGTGAACGAGACACTGAGACAGACTGATGAGTGTAGGGCGCAGTGTGAGGTCGCCTCACAGCGGCTCCCTGAGAACAGAGGAGAGGATGGAATGGGCGGGGTGTTTGAGAAGGCTGCAGGTGAGAAAAACATGTTTGTTTGTTTAAAAATTGATATTTTTAAGGGTTTTATATATCCTTATTGAGATAGGACAGTGAAGAGGACTGAAAAGTTGGAGAGATTGTGAGTCAGAAGGGCATGGGTCGGATTTGAACCCATGCTGAGATTGGAAGCTGGGCTGTACACGTGACACTAACCACTGGACCACACAGGTCACAGGAAAAACATGTTTGTGTTCATGAATCTAGTTGTCTATGCAGGGTTATAACTCATTCATTGCTAGTAGGCTGAACCTCTAGTAGGCTGAAAATGTCTGTAAGGTGTTTGTCACTTGTCTGTAAGGTGTTTGTTATCTAGCATTTATAAAGGCCTTATTATAGGGGGAGTGTTACCAAGACAGCTGACTGTAAACAGTATAATGTCACGCAGTGCATATTTGGGTTGGTCCAAAGCAGAGATTGTAATTCTTATTTTTTAATTAAAATAGATTTTTTACCGCTTTTTCTCCTCAATTGGTAGTTACAGTCCTGTCTCATTGCTGCAACTCCCGTACGGACTCGGGAGAGACGAAGGTCGAGAGCTGTGCGTCCTCCCAAACACAACCCAACCAAGCCGCACTGGTTCTTGACACAATTCCCACTTAACCCCGAAGCCAGCCGCACCACACCATATACCTGGCTACCGTGTCAGCGTGCACTGCGCCCGGCCCGCCACAGGAGTCGCTAGTGCGCGATGGGACAAGGACATCCTTGCTGGCCAAACCCTCCCTTAACCCTGACGACGCTGGGCCAATTGTGCGTCGCCCCGTGGGTCTCCCGGTCGCGGCCGGCTGCGGCAGAGCCTGCTTGGACTCGAACCCAGAATCTCTAGAGGCACAGCTAGCACTGCGATGCAGCGACTTAGACCACTACGCCACTCTGGAAGCCTGTAATTAGTTTTACGTGTAGTTGTCCTAGTATTTTATTCGTATGCTATTCTCTACTTTTCTAATCTTTCTCCTTATCATGTGACTTTTATCTCCCGTCCTCCAGCACTCTCCCTCCTGTCCTGCCAGCAGGCCTGTGTGACCCAGGTGGCGACACGATCCTGAAGGATTTCAGCCCAGGAGGACCTCCTACCCAGCATCTACACAGCGCACAGTTCAAAGGTTAGACAGGGGAACGGTCAAATCTGAAGTTACAGTAATGACGCTAACGACAATTATGGCGGTAACTCTGCTTCTACTGCAGCTGATGATACTGGCCAGGATATGGCACCTGAAATAAATGTATTTTTTTAATGGGCTCTGGTGCTTCATACAGGAGTTGACATATCTAGTAAACAACCAAAGTCCATCTCCCTCTCTCTCTCTCACCTATTTCCTGCAGCGGGCGATCTAGGAGGAGCAGTGCATTCTCTGCGGTCTCTCCTCCTGTTCTACCCCTCAGACAAAGACTCCCTCAGTAACTTGGAGCTCTACACAGAGACACTGGGAGCCGACACTGAGGCACATGGGACAAAGCCCTCCCAGGTACTACTGGTGCTCAGCCTCAAATCAACAACCCCTAGCCTGGCCCACTAGGGAGGTTTCATTTTAGAAACAACACTCCTCAAATTTGATAGATACAATAATGTATCTTACTCTAATGTTTATTTTTTAATAAATATATATATATATATATATATATATATATATATATATATATATATATATATATATATATATATATATATATATATATATATATATATATATATTTTATATATATATATATATATATATATATATATATATTTATATATATATATATAAATATATATATATATATATATATATATATTTATATATATATATATATATTTATATATATATATATAAATATATATATATATATATATATTGGTCGCATACATGCTTTAGTTCCTAGCTCCGACAGTGCAGCAGTATCTAACAATACACACAAATCTAAGTAAAAGAATGGAATTAAGAAATATATAAATATTAGGACGAGCAATGCTGGATTGGCATTGACTAGAATACAGTATATACATATGAAATGAGTAAAACAGTATGTAAACATTATTCAAGTGACCAGTGATTCCATGTCTATGTACACAGAGCAGCCTCTAAGGTGCGTCTAAGCCTCTGTCTCTGTCTTTATATTCTCAGGAGATAGCCAGGTATGTGAGCCACTCACTGCAGGAGAAAAAGCTACTCTACTTCGGAATGGAAAACCTCAACTTCAATTTCACCGACCCGGTATGATAAAGTTGTTTATTGATTATCACTGGATCTGGTTTGGCCCAGAGCCATAAAGTAGCTACTGTATATCTAAGCTATATATGGCTCTGATTTGGTCTGTAACGCTTCTCCTCTTTGTCTGAGGAGGAGTAGGAAGGATTGGACCAATATGCAGTGTGGTAAGTGTCCATGTTAATTTATTAGAACTGAACACACAAAACAAAATAACAAAGTGAATGAAAGAAACAAAACAGTCCTGTCAAGTGAAACAACACACTAAACAGAAAATAACTACCCACACCCATAGTGGGAAAACAGGCTGCTTAAGTATGGTTTTCAATCAGAGACAACAATTGCCAGCTGCCTCTGATTGGGAACCATACCAGGCTGAAAACATAGAACACAAAACATAGAATGCCCACCCCAACTCACGCCCTGACCAAACTAAAATAGAGACCTAAAAAAGGAACTAAGGTCAGGACGTGACAGTACCCCCCTCCCAAATGTGCGGACTCCGGCCGCAAAACCTAAACCCATAGGGGAGGGTCTGGGTGGGCATCTGTCCGCGGTAGTCTTGGCCCATCTCTCCACCATAGTCTTGGCCCACTTAAATGGTGCCTTTGGAGCGGCGACCCTTGCCACCGACCTCGGGCTGGGGACCCTTGCAGCGGGCCCCGAATAGACGAGCGGGAGACCCGGCGGCGCCGGAGTGAAGGGCGGCTCCGGCAGCTCCTGACTGACGGGCGGCTCCGGCAGCTCCTGACTGACGGGCGGCTCCGGCAGCTCCTGACTGACGGGCGGCTCCGGCAGCTCCTGACTGGCGGGAGACTCTGGAAGCACCGGACAGGCGGGAGAACCTGGAGGGAGGAGACGGAGAGACAGCCTGGTGCGTGGGGCTGCCACAGGACCCACCAGGCTGGGGAGACCTACAGGAGGCCTGGTGCGTGGAGGAGGCGCCGGATGGACCGGGCTGTGGGGGAGCACTGGAGCTCTGCGCAGCCTTGGCACCACTCCTCCAGACTGGATGACCACTTTAGCCCGGACCCTCCAGAGTGCAGGCACAGGTTGAACCGGGCTGTGGGTGAGCACTGGAGATCTGGTGCATACCACTCGCACCTCTCCCTTTGGCTCAATGCCCATATTCGCACGGCATGGGCGGAGCGCAGGCATAGGGCGAACTGCACCCTCTCAGCGCCCCGGAGACACAGGAGGCGCAGGATACCCTGGGCCGAAACGCCGTACCGGAGACCAAACACGCTGGGCCGGCACAACACGCCCTGGCTGAATGCCCACTCTCGCATGACACTTGCGGGGGGCTGCGATGTAGCGCACTAGGCTATGCATACGCACTGGGGACACCTTGCGCTTCACTGCATAACACGGTGCCTGCCCGGTCGCTCTCTCGCCACGGTAAGCACGGGGAGTTGGCTCAGGTCTCCTACCCGACTTTGCCAATCTCCCCGTGTGCCCCCCCCAAAACATTTTTGGGGCTGCCCCTCGTGCCTGTTGCGCTGCCTTACCTCATGCCGCCGCCGCTCAGCTTTTGCTGCCTCCAGCTCTGCCTTGGGGCGGCAAAATTCCCCAGCCTGTGCCCAGGGTCCCTTGCCGTCCAATATCTCCTCCCAAGTCCAGGAGTCCAGAACCCTCTGCTCCTGGTTACCACGCTGCTTGGTCCGTTTGTGGTGGGTAGTTCTGTAACGCTTCTCCTCTTCATCTGAGGAGGAGTAGGAAGGATCGGACCAATATGCAGCGTGGTAAGTGTCCATGTTAATTTATTAGAACTGAACACACAAAACAAAATAACAAAGTGAATGAAAGAAACGAAACAGTCCTGTCAAGTGAAACAACACACTAAACAGAGAATAACTACCCACACCCATAGTGGGAAAACAGGCTGCCTAAGTATGGTTCTCAATCAGAGACGATTGCCAGCTGCCTCTGATTGGGAACCATACCAGGCCAAACACAAAGAAATAGGAAAAAACAGAACACAAAACATAGAATGCCCACCCCAACTCACGCCCTGACCAAACTAAAATAGAGACCCAAAAAAGGAACTAAGGTCAGGACGTGACATGGTCACTCACATTTACTTTCAAACTGAACGATACAGCAGTTTGTTCCTTTTGTGTTTTTTCCCCTCCCATATAGGATCTCTGGACTCCAGAGGAGGTTGTTCCTAAATTGCTAAGAGACACATGGAGGTAAGAGGAAACGTGAAGGAGAAAGTTACTGCAAAAGAGGACGGGAGTGTGGAGAGAAAGGGCCTTGAAGTGCCACTGGGCGGTTGAAAGCCATTTCCTTTTTGATTTCCAGAGCAGAAAAGGAAGTGCTGAATGAGAAAATGAAGGGGAGAGAGAAAGAGGTGAAGATGGACGATAGTGGATTCTATGCAGGTAAGGGTAAACATTAGTGTTTGGCATGTTACAAGCACACATTGACAGATTGGTAATGACAAAAAAACATAATTGGCTCGGGTCTCTGAGGATTGGGAAACACTAATCTGATAAACATTTATTTGATTTAAATGTTTGTGTGCGTGTGTGTGTGTGTGGACCCTCTTCCTGTGTCTCACTCACACCTCCGTTCTGTTCCCTCCCCAGGGGGTCCCGTACCTCAGGTTGGTGTCACCATCAGCATGGATGACAATTCTTTAAATGGAACTAATCGCGTCATGCTGGACGGAGTTCTAGATCAGAAGGAATGCGATACAGTACTGCGCCTAGCTACCGTAAGCTTGCATATGATTCGCTCAGGAAACAAGACTCCTTCCAACACAGGAAGAGAAGTTCAACAGAGATATGGAATTTGAATGAGCCCTGTCCCTTTGGTGTTTCCCATTGGATTGGAAATAATAACTAAACCTGCAATATAGTGAAAATCACACCGAGCATATCAGGGGCTATATACAGTATATATATACAGTCAAATTTTTGGACACACCTTCTCATTCCAGGGTTTTTCTTTATTTTTACTATTTTCTACATTGTAGAATAATAGTGAAGACATCAAAATTATGAAATAACACATATGGAATCATGTAGTAACCAAAATAGTGTTAAATAAATCAAAATATATTTTATATTTGAGAATCTTCAAAGTAGCCACCCTTTGCCTCGATGACAGCTTTGCACACTCTTGGCATTCTCTCAACCAGCTTCAAGAGAAATGCTTTTCCAAGTCTTAAAGGAGTTCCCACATATGGTGAGCACTTGTTGGCCCCTTTTCCATCACTCTGCGGTCCAACTCATCCCAAATCATCTGATGGTCATCTGATGCAGCACTCCATCATTCTCCTTCTTGGTCAAATAGCCCTTACACAGCCTGGAGGTGTGTTTTGGGTCATTGTCCTGTTGAAAAACAAATGATAGTCCCACTAAACCCAAACCAGATGGGATGGCGTATCACTGCATAATGCTGTGGTAGCCATGCTGGTTGATTGTGCTTTGAATTCTAAATAAATCACTGACAGTGTTACCAGCAAAGCAAAGCAACCCCACACCATCACACCTCTTCTTCCATGCTTCACGGTGGCAACCACACATGCGGAGATCATCTGTTCACCTACTTTGTGTCTCACAAAGACACGGGTTAGAACCAAAAATCTCAAATTTGGACTCGTAAGACCAAAGAACAGATTTCCACCGGTCTAATGTCCATTGCTCATGTTTCTTGGCCCAAGCAAGTATCTTCGTCTTATTGGTGTCCTTTAGTAGTGGTTTATTGCAATTCGGCCATGAAAGCCTGATTCACGCAGTCTCTTCTGAACAGTTGATGATGAGATGTGTCTGTTACTTGAACTCTGTGAAGCATTTATTTGGGCTACAAATTCTGAGGCTGGTAACTCTAATGAACTTGTCCTCTGCAGCAGAGGTAACTCTGGATCTTCCATTCCTGTGACGGTCCTCATGAGAGCCAGTTTCACCATAGCGCTTGATGGTTTTTGCGACAGCACTTAAAAAAAACGTTAAAAGTTCTTGAAATGTTCAGTGTTGATTGACCTTCATGTCTTAAAGTAATGATGGACTGTCGTTTCTCTTTGCATATTTGAGTTGTTTTTGCCATAATATGGACTTGGTCTTTTACCAAATAGGGCTACCTTCTGTATACCAACACTACCTTGTCACAACACCTCATGAAGCTGGTTGAGAGAATGCCAAGAGTGTGCAAAACTGTCATCAAGGCAAAGGGTGGCTACTTTGAAGAATCTCAAATATAAAATATATTTTGATTTGTTTAACACTTTTTTGGTTTTGATTCCATATGTGTTATTTCATAGTTTTGATGTCTTTACTATTATTCTAAAATGTAGAAAATAGCAACAACAAAAAAATAAGAAACACGTTTGAATGAGTAGGTGTGTTCAAACTTTTGACTGTTACCATATATATATATATATATATATACCATATATGTTACCATATATATATATATATTTATACACTTTATGAATTTAGGCCATGATCTTTATGGTTCTTAGGGATATGAGCCAGGGGTGGATTTGGAATTCAGCAATAACAGAAGTATTCAAAAAGGGCTATGAGCTCATATCCTCCATGATGACTTCCTGTGTTGTCCCTGACAGACTCCTGCGTCCGCTGGGGATGGTTACCGGGGGTGACGGTCCCCACACACAACACATGAGAAGTTTGAGGGCCTGACTGTCCTCAGAGCTGTCAAGGTGAGAACGATGGATCTGGAGATGAAATCTATCTATGTCTGTCTTATCTCTCACATGGCCACATAGCTAATGAACAGTTAAACACTTTTCTGCTTTGCAGTTGGCTCAGGACGGCATGGTGAACCAATCAGACGCTAAGCTGCTGCATGAGATGGGGGAGAGGGTGAGAACCCTCCTGCACTCCTACTTCAGGAGCCCCTCAGGACTCCATTTCTCTCCGACACACATCTAGTGTGCCGCAGCGCCATCACAGGTATGGTCCACTCAAGCAATGCCCTCTATTTCTTGAAATGATGGTTCCACATCTTCATATTTCATGTTCATTTCCATCTGTTCTGTTGACTCCATTATGTATTACATTTGTGCGTCTCAATGCAAAACGCTTTTCCCATTTCTAGTGTAACCCAATAGCTAACCCCGGACTTGTATCAGCTGTCTTATCTGCTCTGTGTTATGTCACCCGTTGTGTTACCGGGGTCGTGTTCATTAGGGCATGCAATGGAAAACTGTCTACAACGTTTTGCAACGGAAAACTAAAATGAGTGTTTCTTATTGGACAACTCCAGGATGTCCCTATATTTCAGTCCATTTTCTTCTGCTTGGTGCTGTTAGGTTCTAATTTTCAGAGTAAAAACTCGACTGACACTCTGAAAGCTCAAACCAAGTATATTCTTCCCAGAGGGTCAATACAGCTGCAATAGACAAAGACATGTTTACAATAGTTGTGGTACATGTACCCCACTTTGGGTGGAGTCTCCTCCTTCTCGCTACATTGTATCTTTATTGCTAGGCAGGAAATGTAAGTGATACGGGCCATAAACTTTTCTTTCTTCCTTAACGTGACCTGACCGTGACCCCCTTCATCGCTAATCCATGGCTCTCTCCCCTTATCAATGCCTGCCACATGTGATCATTTTCCCTGCACTCAGCACATTCTAAGCTTAATTGTACACACCATATACCTTCCTCCTAACCATTCACTTCTGGTGTAGACCCTCTGAACCTAAGCACTCGATATTGCATTAGGATACCTGATAATTAACCCTATCCCAAGTTTAGGAATTAGTACCCAGAATCTATCGGTGCCGAATGAACATGGCCCTCATTTTGTGTGTCCTGTCCAGGGGACCAGGAGTTGAGACTGGACCTGTCTCACCCTGTTCATGTGGACAACTGTCTACTGGAACCTGAGACCAGACAGTGCTGGAGAGAACCACCTGGCTTTACACACAGAGACCTGAGGTACACACACACACATTCATACGCACAAGCTGTCAGGACGCAAAAACACACACACGCATACTGGCAAAACTATGCATGCACAGACATGTAATTACACTTAAAAAAAACACACACAAGACTTGGAAATTGAGTTATATAATACCACATACACTCCCGTGTGTATGTAATTGGACAGTGAAGCTAAAATTGTAAATCTGTCTCTATACTCCAGCAGTATGGATTTGAGATCAACGGTTTCATACGAGGCGACAGTACAGAATGTAACTTTTATTTGAGGGTATTTTCATACATATCTGTTTTACCATTTACAAATGGAAACACTTTATGTATTTTGTCGCCAATTGGCAGCTTCATTAAATAGTACCCGCAAAACACCAGTCTCAACGTCAACAGTGAAGAGGCAACTCCGGGATGCTGGCCTTTTCCTCTCTCTCTCTCCCTCTTTTCCTCTCTCTCTCTCCCTCTTTTCCTCTCTCTCTCTCTTTTCTCTCTCTCTCTCTCTCTCTCTTTTCCTCTCTGTCTGTCTGTAGGCCCGGGTGAAGCCCACCTGTGGTCGACTGGTGGGGTTCTCCTCCGGTCCTGTCAACCCCCATGGTGTGACCGCTGTGACCGCCGGCCGCAGATGTGCACTGGCCCTCTGGTTCACCAAGGAGAAGCACCACAGGGATATGGTGAGAACTGTTATTGGATTGGTTGCTCTATATAAGCCTGGCTCAGATCAGATACGTTTGGCATGACAATGACCATAGGAGTTGGCAAGACAGCACAAACAGATGGGGGACCAGGCTAACACTACAGAGTTTTTTTAAGTGTTAGTGTTGCCCCTAACCACTTTTTAAAAATAAATATATTGTATTAATAGTTAGGTAGGCGAAGCTGATCCTAGATCAGCAGTTAAGGTGAACTTCTACCACAAGCGGTGAAGTTACAAAAGGGACTGCAAGGTTATTGTTTATAGCAACATACTGTACATAGCAACAAGATCAGCTGCAGACAAACAAACAGAACGTACATGCAAATGTAATGGTTGTTGCTTTTTCATTTTTCCCCATCTAGCGCTGACATCTCAAAGCTATTTTCCCTATGCTAATTCACTTTTTGTTTACATATCTCTTTTGAACAATAAGTCTACGGCAGTTAGGGTTGGCAGTCAAATAACATAGGCACTTCGATTTGACCGTTGGTCAGTTTATTTGAACATGAGGACAGTTCTGGCACAATTTTCCCTAGATTTGAAAGGAGCACTTCTGCTTCTTACCCAGCTAGCCTGGAATTTGTCTGATCACGGCCGTGGTGTGAATAAGGTCCATTCAACCTCACTTTATCTTACATTACTGTACCTTCTGTGCCTCATGCAGGAGAGGGAGGAGGCCGAGGCCCTGTGGGCTGCGGATGGACAGAGTGTGACGAAAGGAAGAGAAGTAAAAGAGGAGGGAAGAGAGGGCACCGCTTCCCCTGCTCAGAGTGGTAGAAGCTGAAGCCAGTCGTCGAGGAGTAGAGGGAGGGGCAGGGTGACAGGGGGAAAGGACGAGCTGTGATGAGCTGCTGTGATGGATTTAAAGACTGAACCACCCACGCTGAACAACGGGGTAGTCCTGTTCACCTCCCTGTCCTACTTGGTGGACCATCCCGGTCCAGCCACCAGTCCCCTCTCCCAAAAGACCATGAACTCTTCTCTATTTTTACACCAGGCTTTTCAATCCCTACCCACGCTCTTTCGTTCTCTCGCTACCTCTTTCGCTCTCTCTCTGTGAGACCATTTGTGAAAGAAGGTATTTTTTGTGTGTCTTTCCATCCCCTCCATTGACAATCAGTCCATTTGTGTTAGTGTAGGCCTTAGTGTTTGCTGTGTAATAATTGTTACATACCTGCTGGAGAAAAGTAAAAGAAATTGAATAAAAAGTATTCAAAATGGTGGAGAGAGTGGCGAGAGTGGGAATGAAAAAGCCATAGCTGAGGTGCTTCCGAAGTTGCATCTCCCATCTGTCGGGAAAGAGGTATAAGTGGGAGAGAGAGACTTTAGAAATCCCCTTTATTGGGTCAATGCCATACATTGCACGTTAAAACCATGACCTATTAAACATCGACATCCACAAAATCTCTTATACACAACCCTGTCCAAGGTTAAAATATCAACTCCAAACCTCCTGCATGATCAACTGTTTAACCCTTTACACTTATACCCGTTTAGGGGTTGAACATGGCAGATTTAGAACGCAGTGGCTGTACGGTAAAACGCTATCCACGACGTCAGAGCTCTGGCTTTGCACTTCACAGCGCTGTATGGGTTTTGACTGACCGCCGTTTTGGATTTGAGCACCGCGCACGACAAGACGTTGCCCCCATCCCACCTGGTAATTGGGCCACCTTCGCAAATGATGCAGGGTTGCGTTCTAGTTCCTCAACGGCACAGCTGGGAGAGCATTTTCCAGGAATATCTTTTCATAATACTGAATGTATCTCGATGATTTTCTGATTTCGTTGTCAACAAAAGCGGCGAAAAGTACAGTAACTGTCAAATGCACAAACTGAGTGTATTGTTTCGATTCAGTCTTGTGTCAGTTGAACTGTTGCGTACTCACCTTTGGTCCAATAATTCCCCATTATCTACAAAATGTTCCCTTTCAATTGCTACCATGGTTATGCATATGGTTTTCATATTTATTCTGGAAGAAACATTTCAATTTAGCCCTATCCATATAGGCCAATGCCCACGAGTGTAAAGGGTTATAAAACAACAACTGCATGTGACTAGAGAGAGAGACTGAAGGAGAAGTGGGGGGGTTGAGATAATGGGGATAGGTGTGGATTCGTAGAGTCCATTAACTGATTACCTCAGTGCCAGGCTGCCCTTTAACTGTGTGGAGATAAAGACCATGAAACCAAGAGAGGGTTAATGTTTGAGTGTCAGAGATGGAGGAGGGGAAGGGAAGAGAGGAGAGAGGTAGACAGATAAGGAGAAAGAGATATCACACCTGCTCAGGGACTAGACCCTGCAGTTCAGAAACACTGACATAGAAAGGGAGGGGGAGATAGACCAAGCCCTGCAATGCATTAAAAACTGATGCTTACGGGGGGAGAGAGAGGGAGAGGCAGAAAGAGACAGAGAGAGGTATGCAGAAGGGGGGAAGGATAGAAAGAGAGATTACCGTTAATCCCTCATAAATGAGTGCATTTGTTTATGAAGCTTAGGAAACCTCTCCCATTTAGAATATGGAATCATAATCCAACTAGAAATCATTTAATAATTCACATCCAGTCGGACACACTCACATCTTCTCTCCCATTAAAACACTCCCCAATTTATATCTCCCACCCTTCTCCCCCTCCTCGCATTACTGAGTCACGGTCAGTCAAGCACTGTTTACCACCCATATTAACTCTCTCACCACCCCCGCCATCCCGTGTCATAATCCGCGGGTGCTGCAGAATTGGGTCGACTGGCCTGTTAATGGACCTCCTGGTTTTAACCGCTTCCATCCCTTAGGCTACCCTCTCCAGCTGCTGTTTCCCTTAAAGGCCCAGTTCATCTGTGTTTGAGCAGGCATACATCCATGTCATGCATCTCAAGCACCCCACTATCTAGCGTCAAATGATGTGTCTATATGGTGTTTCCTCTAATTGACTAAGGATACACATCCATATTATATACAGTATATACACTTAAGTGTACAAAACATTAGGAAAACCTCTTTCCATGGCACAGGCTGACCAGGTGAAAGCTATGATCCCTTATTGAGGTCAATCGTTAAATGCACTTCAATCAGTGCCGATGAAGGGGAGGAGACAGGATAAAGAAGGATTTTTACACCTTGAGACAATTGAGACGTGGATTGTGTATGTGTGCCATTCAGAGGGTGAATGGGCAAGACAACATATTTAAATGCCTTTGAACGAGGCAAGGTAGTAGGTGCCAAGCACACCGGTTTGTGTGAAGAACTGCAACAGTGCTGGGTTTTTCACGCTCAACACTTTCCGGTGTGTATCAGAATGGTCCACCAGGAGGACATCCAGCCAACTTGACAAAACTGTGTGGGACGCATTGGAGTCAACATGGGCCAGCATCCCTGTGAAACGCCTGACACCTTGTAGCGTCCATGCCCCGACCAATTGAGGCTTTTCCTTCCTCCATGCAACTCAATATTAGGAAGGTGTTCTTAATGTTTTGTACACTCAGGGTATATACATGTCAATATCCATATATCCTTTTCAGTATGTCCTACTAAGATTTAAGCAAACATTAGCCACTGTAAGGCTGGTTTAAATGTACCCTTTTTGATACTTGTATAGTGTCAAGTCGAGTGATCCTGTCATATTAACTAGTTCATGTAGTTGCACGCTTGTAAGTTAGTGCCGTCAGACTATAGAAGCACATAGGTCCAAGGTGACAAAGACAGGCTGATAAAAGTATCACAACAATTGACCAAGACAGGGTTGTTTAGTATTAGGTAGGCTTTCACTTCAGTGTCTTCCCAGGTCGTTTGCCCATGGCGGATTCCTCTGGCAGTGCGATTTGACATTTAACCCCATCCTCCCCTTCCCTCTGTTTAAGACTGGGACAGAGAGACAGTGGGGGCTGCTAATGGCTGTAGTATTATTATTATGTTGTATAGCATCACAGAGCAACAGAAGGCTCAGTGCTCTTTCCTGGCTGTCACATCCCAGCTGCAGCCAAAAGCTGCTCTGCAGGCTCACTGCTGACGCGTGTAACTTAGCCGAATGTGCGAGACCAATAGAGACGACCCACACAAAGCTTAACAGATTATAATTCTCTGCCCCACGCTGGTACGCTCACATTCCCCGCCATACCTCTTGCTCCCCCACTCTCTTCCTATCTCCCTCTCTGTCTGTCTCCTGAATCCAGAGTCGGAGCTGTCAGAAAAAGGGGAGTGTCTGTTCGCTCAATCAAGTCCTGTTGCTATTTGACCATGCGAGAGAGAGGGTGGAAGTACTGGGTAAATACTAACTATCAAAAAAGTGTTCAACTAACTATCCACTAACTTATGATTATTTCACCAGAGATACAGTATTGTTTTGTTGAACGGAATAACCTTTTTGCTAACCAAACACTAACAATCATAGGCTACTGTGTCAGCAGTGTGAAGATAAGTTCAGAAAGTCAAAGGGCAATGTAGTGAAACGTCTCTCTCTTTTTCACTCTGCCTGTCTCGCTTACTCACTGTGTTTGTTTCCTCTCTCTCTCCCTCTCCCTCACCCCCTGAACACTTTCTGTATCTCCTTTTTCCTGTGTCTCACTTTTAGCACATTGCCTTTTTGATGCATATTGTACAGTATAATGTAGCTCATCGAGACAATGAAAAGTTCACATATAAAAGTGCCGTAAATACAGTATTATGGACCACACCTATGAACCACGGTACGAGCCTGAGAAAGAGAATGTCCTTCTCAGAGGACAATAGAATCTATTCTATTCTTACACATTTGCTACAAAGCCACATGGGTATCTTCATCAGGTCATTGTTAGGCAGGTTGAAGTGCTGGCCTTAGAGGTTCATTCATGCAGGTGTACTAGAGGAACCGCTCTCCCCTGGTGGCCTGAGATGTGACGTTGTTAACTCACGCGCACACCACTGTCCCCTCGTCTGGTCCCCATCTCCCTGTCTCTGTCTCTGTCTGTGCTGCTGGCTTTTCTTATATTATACTTTTGTCAAGTTTACAAAACACTGAAGCCCCCTGCCAGTCACAGGCTTTCACACCACACCATAAAAAGCCATGCCCAGGAGTGCATTTTTTACTTCATTTTTTTATTAATGCAGGACCGGTTCCTGTCTTTTGACCCCATGACACGTTTGCCCATGTTGTTTGGTGTGCTTTGCTCGCCTCTCTCTCACTCCCTTTCTCTCCCACTCTCTCTGTTTCTCCTCTCTCTCTCTCTCTCTCCGTTTCTCTTTCCCTCTCTTCCTCTCACTCTGTCTCTCCCTCCCTCTCTTTCTCTCTCTCGCTTTGTCTCTCTCTTTCTCCCTCTCACCCCCCTCACCCTCTCTCTCTCTCTCTGTCCATCGCTGGATTTATCCCTTCATCCCTGATCTCTCTTCATCCGCTCCAATCCTCATCTGTTCCTCACAGGAGAGAGAGTGTGTGTGTGAGAGAGAGAGAGAGACAGAGAGAGCAAGAGGGTGGAATATCCATTCTGTTTGTGACAGGAAAACTGAATAAAAAAACTGAAAGTCTAGTAACAGAAGAGGGGTAAACATATGACAACCAAACGGAGGGACCCTGAAAAGTGAGAACAGGTTAAGAAACCCACTGGAGAACTTCCTTATTTGGTGAGTGGGCAGACATATCATTTTATTTTACACCTCAATTGTTGTTTTTGTTTGTTTGTAGTCTTTGATTGGATATGTGAATAGATGTGTAAGTGAAACACTCTGGTCACAGTAGTGCTGTATGGAGCTCTTGGTTGAAACAGATTTGTACATTTTTGTCATTTAGCAGACACTTATCCAGAGCAACTTACAGGAGCAATTTGGGTTAAGTGCCTTGCTCAAGGGCACGTCGGCATATTTTTTAAACTTATTTGGCTCGGGGATTAAAACCTGTGACCTTTTGGTTACTGGACCAATGCTCTTAACCTTTTACTGCAGTGGGCTAAATCAGGGTCACCCAGAGTGATTCTTGGTAGTCTTAAACCAATCTACTTTGAAACAAAAGCATACATCTCACACACACACACACACACACACACACACACACACACGGTTTAAAAAAAATAAGATACCTGCACCATGTCAGATATAGAGTTGAAATGTATTACATTTAGAGTTGGCATCCCAATATTACATCACAGATGACTGAAACGTAGCAGCACTGTTTGACGTAGAAACACAGGATTGTCATCCATTTTTTGTTGTTGTAACATAATCTTTATTAATGATGAAATTATGAAAAATATGAATAACATTCCACCCATGAGGCCAAAGAGGGCGCTTTTGGTAATTGACTGTAGGAAAGGGCTACCCGCTAGGCTACCAGCTGCCTGCTGGCGCCAGATTAGTTTGGGGGAGTGTAGAGGTACTTTTCATTCTGGATTGAGTGTGTCCTGATTTTCTCATATAATCAAAGTGAGTGGGGTCTGTGGGATAAGTATCCATTTCATTTGATAGCACTATGACGAGGGTGCCGTTTAATGGCGACAAAGAACAAACAGTTAATCAATACTGTAAAAATCGATGAATTTTCTCTTTACAACATGGTAGGGAATTTAATTTAAGAAGTATGGAAGCATGGTCAATTCCTTTGAGATTACATGGAAAAAGAACATTAACTTGGATTGGATATATTTATTGAATGTTTTACATATTATCATAACAAGGATTTGCATATGATGTATATATTATAAGGCATGTAATATTACTATTGCACTACTAATGCCCTACTCTGCTTACAGATAATCTTAAAGGAAAATATTTATTGTATCTCCTAAGTGGATTTTTTCCATTGACAGACCGTTTACACATGCAGCTTAATTCTCATATTTTTTCCACTAATTTGTCTTGACCAATCACATCAGACCTTTTCACCTCAAATTTTTTTCAGGGCTGATGTGATTGGGCAAAAGACCAATTAGTGGGAAAACAAAATCCGAATTGGGCTAACGCAGAAGTCCATTTGAATGATCACATCATTTGTTTAAGTGTTGTTGTTTTTTTACCTGTTATGGCTGCGATCCCCGTACAGGGACCAACATCAGGGGAAATTTCAGAGTGACAACTAAAAATACAATTTCGTAACATTAAAAATTCTTGAAAATGCAAGTGTCTTACACCCTTCAAAAGATTAGAATCTTGGTAATCAAACTACGTTTTCAAATTTAAAATAGCTATTACAGAGAACAAATCCCATGCTTTTGTTTGAGAAGAGCAATCAAGAACAGAAACATTTTCCGCCATGTCAGTTTTTACACATTTACATCTGAAGGTAAAATTATGACTTACATTCTGATATCTTGCTCTTATTTCTCTTCCTGAGTATCCCATTGATCAAACGAAGTGCCGTTTTCTTTGATTTAACCATTTTTTATAGCCTAAATCTAAACATTTTGTAAACTATTTGTGCAGTGAATTCCATCTCTATCAATTTTTTACAGAGCATTCTGCGTGATTTGCCCCTGTAAACAATCGTTTACATAGTCATGGTGGGTTTCAGTGCATTCCACTGGATGTTTGCAACACAGTCATACATCATTGTTTTTTTTGCGGGGAGAATTGACCGAAGTGAGCTGATTTGAAGACAAAGATAAATGACTACCTGACGCACCAATAATTTTAGCAAAGCTTCATTGATTGACTATATTTCTGCCCAATGACCACTGATCTTCTTGAAATCTAGCTGGGTAGATAGCCAATGAGCTGAGGTAAAGGCCAGTATGTAATGGTTTGGGGTTGGACCACAATTCCTTGGTTGTAATCGCGCAGGGAACTCCATTTTCTCCTTGATGATCAGAGGGGTTGCTGTAAGGCTTTTTACTCGCAGCTGTATTTCGGAAAGTTGTAGTTTCAACGATTTCATTGAAGATATCCTGGCGAATACTTCATGTACAGCGAAGTCAAGCTCTAAAGTAAAAGTGAGACAGATTGTTTGTTTGAGGAATCTTGGAGTGTTATGATTCAAGCGAACTGAGGAGCTGTTTCTGCAAGCACAGGACGTACTTCTGGACGGGTAAGTGCTAATGCCGTTTTATGAAATATAAAAATATATATTATATTAAAATAAATATTTTTTATTTTTTTTGCAATGTAATGTGTCGTTTGTTTGGGTGTGTATATATATATATATACACACACACACACACACACACACACACACACAACAATGGCCGGAGTTGAATGGAACAACTTAGTGACTGTTCCCTCTGCTCTATACAATCAATACATATCTGTTTATTTTATGTGATGATAAAAGGCTCATACAAATATTTTTTAATGTTTTCTTTCACAGTGATAGCGACTCCGACTGGGAGGCCCCGGTGCCAAGCTGCCCGCTCTACCTGTGCCCCCAGTGGTGTTCATATGCCACAGTTCATTACTGCAGGCATGACTGTGCCTCAGAGACAAAAGGGCACAGCATGGAGGTGTCGTTGTGTTCTGTGTCGCATGAAATGCACCACTTGTTCAGTTTGCCTCTGCTTTATATCAGAAAGAGACTGCTATGGGACATGGCACAGGCAGCAAAATATTATGACGAGGACTTCCAAGGGGTGTGTACTGTTTGTTTTTTTGGTGTTTTTTTTTCTAATATTTTTTTTAAACATTTTTTTGTGTGTGTGTGTGTGTGTTAGAATTGCTTTTTGATATGTTGTATATGGTTATTTGCACTGCTGTATATAGTTATAGGTCATTTCACCAATTCGGCCACTTGGGTACATTTGGGCAACTTGTGTGGGACACCTGGGTTACTTCATGCTAAATGTCATGTAGTTCACCCATTCCCGAAGTTATCATTCTCAAACTTTGCACACCTACAGTTGCCCTCTTGTGGTATCCATCAAAATTATCTCCAACATCCTATCTGACTGTGTGGCTATTCCAGTACATGTGAAAGATGATACTACAACAATAAAAAACAGAAAACGTATGCTCTTTCTTTCTCTTTTATTCCACCAGATCTACTGTGTTTTATTCTCCTACATTCAATTAACATTTTCACAAACTTCAGAATGTTTCCATTCAAATGATACCAAGAATATGCATATCCTTGCCTCTGGGGCTGAGCTCCAGGCAGTTAGATTTGGGTATGTCTTCAGGTGGAAATTGAGAACAAAGGGTTGCAGCCATAACAGTTAAAGAGCATTTTACAGTGTTTTCTCTGATACATCCATTTTGGAATACATTTGATTATCTGCCAGTGGTATCACTAGTGTTGCGGGTGTCTAGCTGGAATAGGTGCTGAAACTTGGTACTTTGTGTTAGACCCTTTCATAGCACTGAAATACAGTTGAAGGCGTTGTCGTTCAAATCAAAACTGAAGTGTCTTGCTACAAATTGGAAACAGTTCTTCGGTCCCATTCTCAGAAAAGCCTGTTTTAGTGCTAAATTCTCACTAAGGGATGGCCACCGGTCACTTTAACATTTTTCAATCTGCCTAATAGTATGTGACACAATACTAATGGCGTGTCAATAGTGAAAAGGTGAAACATTTACAGCGAGAAAACAAGATCGACTTACATATCCCTACAGTCACTAGCTCTAGTTCATTCCCTATTTAATACAGAAATCACCTCTCTCACCCTATTCTCTCCCTTCTCCTTCCCTCTTATCCACCACCACCAGTTTGCCCCTCCCTCTCTCATCTCTCCATCACGCCCCTCTCTCTCTCCACCTCTTATCCAGATGCAAAGAGCAGTCAGTAATCGGATGAGAGCAGATTTGATTCAAAAGGCTTCCTTTAAAATCTCAGCCACTAGGATTTAAACTCACCCTCTCCTGCGTCGCCTCTACACACAGCCCCACCCCATTCTCTCTCTCTCTTTCTCCCACCCCCTCTCTCTCTGTGTTAATGCACTCCACTCTGCGACAACCTCTAGCAGGCATTTAATCACATGCAACAATGGCAGGCCAGGGTCTCAGGGACAGGATGGCAAAAGGGCAATAGCACAGTTGAAGCACTTTTTTAAAAACGGTCCCGTTTTATTGGGTTAGTACTATTTATAAATGTAATTTTCTCAGGGAACCAAATCTATGGCCTAAATCAGATGAAGGCTAGATAAGGTGACCATTGTGGATACTACTCCCTTTAGGTGAGGGAGCAGGACACCTATGAGCGCAGCTAACTTCAGATGGATGCAATCGCCTTAGGGTTAATTGTTTTAGGCATTTCTATATTTAGATGTACGATTTACAGTGTTTTCATACATGCATGTACCCTACAGTCCTAGACAGATAGGAACAGCAAGGAACAACAGAAAGGGAATATCTTTCTCTCTCTGAGTCACTGCCTCTTCTCTCTCCCTCTACCTTTCTCCTCAAACAAATGAGAGGCAAATTAATTTGGTAATGAGATTTGACAGAGACACTTTAGACAAATAGAGAGAGAGAGAGAGATTGAAGCAAAGAAACAGAAACACATCAAAGCCAGGGATATAAGGCTATTCTTCTCCTGGTAGTTTTCAAGGTAAGATAGAGTACGATCCGAATAATTTAATCTGTCACAAATATTATGACAACATGTTATTAGATGTGTGGATGTTACATGAAATGTTATGTGATTGTCATGTTTAGAGTGTTTTAAAGTAAGGGTAATCTTCTGATTTCATAGAGAATAGTCTGATACCATTGCCAGTTTAAAAGTTCCTTATTTGATAATGTGACAGAGATACTTGAGAAAGTGAATTCCGACTTTTTGTCTTTACTGTATAGTGGGCCTAAACTTAGAATATTTTGGTCTGTGAAAAAACTACTCAGTCCTCATTGATTCAGTCGACATGATTAACTGCATCATTAGAGCGCTGTGAAGTGATATCACTGGAATCACAAAAACACAAGTGCTTTCCGGGCTGACGTAAGATTGGAAAGCTTTCAAAGTCTATGGCACTAAAGTGTATTGAGATAGAAAAGGGCAGAGTAAATACGGTGTTGGCTTAGCTAGTATAAGCATGAGGAGAGATGTCAAACAAGAAAAGTGTGAGCCTTAAGATGACACACCATACAGGTTTGAGTTTACAATCAGGGTGGGAAAGTGTGTTCATGTATATGCCGTGTGTGTCATATTAACTAGTTCATGTAGTTGCACGCTTGTATATATATGTGTGTGTGTGTGTGTGTGTGTGTGTGTGTGTGTGTGTGTGTATATGCATATCTGTGCAAGTGAGCTTGTTTGACTATGGGTGTGGGTTTGTGAGTATATGGGTATTAGTGTGAGTGTATGGGTATTAGTGTGTGTGTGTGTGTGTGTCTGTGTTTGTGAGGGTTTGCAAAGCAGTTGAGGGAGGTTTGAATTGCAAAACAGTAGCTAAACAACAAAGAAAGGGTAGACCTTGATCTAAAAAGCTGGTAATATATATATATATATATATATGTGTGTGTGTTGCTGTGTACAGGTACAAGACATTGACATTACAGTGAGAAGAATGGATAATTAACTGATCAAATACCATTTTCCATTTTTTTTCCCTCTCTTCCCCAGGATTACGTCTACTCACCTGATTTCACTTCCTGTCTCCATCGGTGACAACGCCTACCAACCGTTGCCATGGGCGAAATGGAGGAGCTGCGAAAGGAGGCGGACAACCTCAAAGATCAGATCACTGTCAGTTATCAACCAATAATTAAGATCACATTATTGGTCAATAGCACACAGCATCCAACCAAATTTTGACTTCCTCTTTTAAGTCAACCCCTCCCAAAGACACACATGCAGTACACACACATACAGTACATATACAGGTTTTGGAGAGTTGCGGGCGCTGCCACACTGTGCGCACGGGGAGCTGTTGTTGTGGGGGGCTATGTTCCTTGCCCAAGAGCACCACGGCAGGCAATGGTATTTAGGATTTGATACCAGCAACCCTCTATTTGCCAGCTCACTTCCCACCCATTTTCTTCCCGTCAGACCCAGGATTCGAACTGGCAGCCCTCCGGATGCTGAGTCTCCTTTCTAACCGCTCGGCAATAATCAATCACTAGTGTGAATAGAACGCCTGTCTGTGTTCCTTGGATCTCATATGCTAGTACTTTATTAAACTATTTGCATTTTGCTGAACATTTTATCATGATCATCAACCTTAAACTGAACGAGAATCATCATCCTGTAGACCACCAAAGGCCACGTATAGACCACAAAAACCCTAATTAGAACTGGGCAAAAGAGATTTCACCTCAGGGCAGTGAAGTCCTGGAACCTCTTGCCAAAAAGTTGTAAAAACTTGCCAAATAGTTGTTTGAAGAGATTAATTCATAAAATGTATTGAATGACTAGAGTGGGTCTATGAAGTTCTAGTAATATGTTATGTTGTATTTCAATTCATATGTGGACATGAGGTATGTGGGTAGGGGGAAGGGGCTGGGGGTGTTACTCATAATATGTCTAGGTAATAGGAATGTGGAACTTTGTTTTTGTGCTTTAATTTCAGCTTTTGTTGTTTTTCTAATTTCTACATGTTTAAAAAAAAAAATTCTTAAAGGACTCTTGGAAAACTTTCCCTTGGGCTAAAAGAGATTATAATACAATAATATAACATCCTAACTGTTCTGATTCTCCTTACGGTCCAGAGAGGAATCACTGTCCTTCTCCGTATAGGTGTTCATAACACCACAGTCATATCTATGACAACCGCTATGACCATACATCCCCACCCCTGACCGCTCTGTTCATCCAAAAGGCAGGAGGAGAAGGTGTAAACAGCAGTTTTGTAAAATGCAATACGTTTTCTTCTGAGACCAGGTTGCAGCAGTAGCAGCACACCTTGAAAATTACAATAGTTATGACAGTGGTTTTAGCCATATTTAAGTGGACCATAGTTAGTATAACCATAACTTGACCATACACAACCATCACTCTACAGGAGGCCCGAAAGGTAGTGCAGGACACCACCCTGCAGGAGGCAGTTGCTGGGACGACGCTGGTGGGGCGTGTCCAGCTGAAGACCAGGAAGACGCTGAGGGGTCACCTGGCCAAGATCTATGCCATGCACTGGGGCACTGACACCAAGTAAACACACATACACCCACACACACACACAAACAGGCACACAAACGTACACACACGCATGCATACACACACAAATGGACCACTAGCTCAAAGTGGACAATGACCCTTCACAGGCTTCGAGCCTGCAGTCTTTTCCTGAGGATTTCTGGTCGAGTCATTCAAGTATTCATTTAAGTATTCATTCAATCGTTCAATAATTTATGTTAGCTCTATCATTAGCCATTATAGCAATATATATATTAATCTGCTCATCCGTTCATTCAAACATATTGCTGTGACAAATACTGCCATAGTTTAAAACGGGCGTCACGTGGTGCTCTGCGTTTATTGGATTGGTGTGGCAATCCCATCCCTTGTTTTAATTGGATGAATTAGTGGAGCCAGGATACACTAACTGACTGTCTGGCAACACTTTAAACCAACATTACCCCTGAATCAAATAATTATTGCTGATACTATAACTTGAATGTGCACTAACCAACATTTTACCCTTCATGTTGTCCTCTCTCCTTCTTACCTCTCCCTATATTCTCATTTCATCTTATCTCTTCTCTTTCTCAGTTGTAGCAAGTTAGTAAGCTTATTAGCTTCTCCTGGGTTTACAATACTTGGGGTGTCCTACATTTAGTGGGTCTAAAAGACAGCTTTTACTAACTTAACCAGTGCTGGGCTTAGAGGTTCTGTTACAATGCCTCTCTCGGTCTAAACACAATACAACTTTATTGTCCCTCAAAGGGGAACTTATTTGGCAACTGTGAACACTGAACAGACAACATATTCACACACACACTCCTCCATAGTGGCTAGACATAACTACATCGTACACTATATCATCACCAGCATCATCATCCCCATCATCATTTGTGCCGGGAAACACCTGGCAATAGGAAAAAGTGCGGTAGCATTAGTCAGTTACCATGTCATGGCTTTTTAGATCAGTCATAGTGAAGACATGTTGCCATTGAGACAGAATAGTCTATCTATTATCGATGTGTCTATTTACCTTGAGCTGCTGGATCTTTTACTGTACGCTGTCTTTCTCTCTGTCCGTTTCTGTCGCTCGACCTCTGCCTTGTTCTCTCTACCAGGCTGTGTGTCAGTGCCTCTCAAGATGGAAAGCTGATAGTGTGGGACACCCTGACCACCAATAAGGTATGGCGGACTGCGGCTGGGTTTACAGTCTGGGTCTGGGGAGTTTCGGTCATGGGACAGTGTTTTTGCTTGAATATGGCATGTAATGACAATTTACTGTAATATCAACCATATCCAGTAATATCAACCATATACCGTAATATCAAGTGCTCAGATTGACATATGTGCGTTCACACACATACACACTGGTCCACGTGAGGAATCACTGTGCTTCTCCGCTCAGGTGAACGCCATCCCTCTGAAGTCCTCGTGGGTGATGACGTGTGCCTACGCGCCCTCAGGGAACATGGTGGCGTGTGGCGGTCTCGACAACATGTGCTCCATCTACAACCTCAAGGGCAAGGACGGCAACGTCAAGGTCATGCGTGAGCTGGCCGCACACACAGGTACCACACTCATTAAAGACAGCATTACTGGCAACACGTTTAACGATGAGTCATTTCGATCTAACTCGACCTAAGAACATGAGGTAGTATTTATATAGTCTATCCAATACAGCAATCTCTCATGCGTGTTTATCTGATGGTGTTCTCTCTTATTGCCCAGGTTACCTGTCCTGCTGTCGTTTCCTTAACGACAGTGAGATCATCACCAGCTCTGGCGACTGCACCTGGTAAGATCATAGAGATGGGAGTCTCTATGAGTCTTGTGTGCAATAAGGGAGTACAATGACTGACCAGAGATCAGTCCAATCTGTTAATGTTACCATATCATTCTAATTCTATGGCTTATACTGTACCCTTCATTTGATCTGCACAGTCTTATCTATTACTTTTCTGCAATGGTGTCCTAAACATTGTCCTAAACATTGGGGCGGCAGGTAGCCTAGTGGTTAGAGCGTTGGGCCAGTAACCAAAAGGTTGCTCGATCGAATCCTCGAGCTGACAAGGTAAACATCTGAACAAGGCAGTTAACCCACTGTTCCTAGGCCATCATTGTAAATAAGAATTTGTTCTTAACTGACTTGCCTAGTTAAATTATATATATTTTTAAAATTCTCCCTTCTTTCGCAACTCTCTCTTCTTTCGCCATGTCTCTGCCGTCTTCTTTGCCCACCTCTATATCCACCCTCTCCTCCTATTCCGTCCATACGTTATAGTATTCTATGGGACATTGAGACAGGGACAGAGAAGACCATCTTCGCGGGCCACTTGGGTGACTGCATGTCCCTGGCCGTGTCCCCCGACTTCAAGATGTTCATCTCGGGGGCGTGTGACTTCACAGCCAAGCTGTGGGACATCAGAGAAGCCACCTGCAGACAGACGTTCAGCGGCCACGAGAGTGACATCAACGCCATCGGGGTGAGAAACACCAGCATTTATTTGTTTATTGATAGTTTAGTATTCTGATAGATGCATTGCACCCAGCAGTTCACGTGGAAAAAAACTTCCAAGTTTACATATTTAAGGAATATAATATTTACTTAAAAAAATGAATTTGATGCAACTTTCTTGCTCAAACAGTTGATTCGTTTAATGAGGTGAACAAAAGCCTACTACACCCACTCTGTAGCTCTCCAGACCACCAGAGACCACTGCTTTAACCATGTCCTCTCCACTCTTTCCAGTTCTTCCCCAATGGTAATGCGGTTATAACGGGCTCAGACGATGCCACCTGTAAGCTGTACGACCTGAGGGCAGACCAGGAGCTCATCACCTACCAGGACTCAGGCATCATGTGTGGGGTGACCTCCCTCGCCGCGTCCCTCTCCGGCCGACTTCTCCTGGCCGGATACGATGACTTCAACGTCAACATCTGGGACATGCTTAAAGCCGAGAGAGTGGGTGAGTACGCAGGGGGAAGAGAGGGTGACTGGAGGCAGAAAGAGAGGGAGACAGTGTGGGTAAGTAGAGGGGATGGTGAGAAGAGAAAGGAGAATGCGAGTGGGACAAAGGGAGAAAGAATGTGGATGCAATGTAGGCAAACAATATTTGCATCCATTCTATACTGATGTAATTCTCTTCATGGCTCAGGAGTGCTGGCTGGTCATGACAACAGGGTGAGCTGCATCGGAGTATCCTCGGATGGAATGGCATGCTGCACAGGATCCTGGGACAGTTTCCTGAAGATATGGAACTGAGCCAGTCCTCTAGAGAATGAAAAACTAAGAGGAGATAGAGGAAGGGTATCATGAAAAACTGGTAGATTGAAGAGGGGGGGGGGGGGAAACAAAGGAAGCCATGGGTTAAAGAGGTTATTTTTTATTGTGCCAAGTCTTATTCGATTTGAGAGGATTATGATGAGAAAGGCTCGTCTCGTTCTACTTCTAACTCAAGTTTAGAGTTGGGCGGGTGGGGGACTTATAGAAAAACATGATTGTTGTATCAATGAATGATTTGTCAAGGTTAAAAACGGAATTCTAGCATTATAGGAAATGCAGGAAAATATTAATGTCAAAAGAGCAGTTGCCAAAATGGAAACGGTAGAGACTTGGATGAAATAACAGGATAAGATGAAAAAATAAATGACCACTGATAGACTGTAGGTTTACAATAACTAGGTTACATACTTTTATATTCAAGGAGAGTTAAAATGTTTTGTCAGAGGATGAATGTGTAAACATTAAAATTTGTGTCGAACAGATGTTTGGGTGTTGGTTAGAATTCCCTTGTTAGTTCCGTTCCCCCCCCCCCCCCCTTATATTTTTACGGTCACATTTGAATACATTTTTTAGATTGCAGATTTCTACATTAGTGTGTGTCTGAAAGTTGACGCATGTACGTGTAATAGGATACGTTTACCATGAGTTGGGGTCTAATCTTTTGGCCTACTTCCCAATGGCTGGACAGATGGGATGATAAGAGATCTTATGGTGGACTGACACAAAAAGGAAGCTGTACAAAAACCAATATTTCACACTCGTCAGAGGACTGGAGGAACCTCGCCTGGTTGTGTATATCTAAGTGACAGTAACGGCTACACACGTAGTTTGTTTTACCACCTGTTGTGCAAGCGAAACATAACAGCGACTCTGTACAGCACAATATCTCAATATGAAGTGGCTACATTTCATTCCAATGGCATCACACACAAGTGACAAGTTGGACAGCCTTTCTATACCATGAGAACAGACTGGGCATATAGTAAATCATTCATTTAAATTTGTCAAGCCCTTTTCTGAAGGTGCTAAGTAAAGCCATACCTTATGACTAATAAATATGTACCTCCCCCTATAGGTGTATTCCAGTTAACACAAAAATAGATTTAAAGCAAATTTATTTACATAAAAGGGACAGGATAGCAAATACAATTATACAGACACTTGAAATAAAGAAATCATATCGATGGCACTTCCAAAAACAATGTACACATTATAATTTGTTAGCAGTTTTTAAAAAAGTCAGTTAAAAAGAGACTGTACACTTTAAAAAAGGCTTGTTATTAGACAGAATCTTGCCATTGTTCTATACACTGGCCAGTTAGTGTTTGTGCATGTTCCTCTGCAACATCCATCTATCGGTTCTCCTTGTCCATGGACACAGTCAGGACTCTCCGGTCCATCTGACCCAGCCTCTGTCTGTCTGGGGTGGACACCTTGAGCTTCATCTGATGGGCAGGGAGGGAAGAGAGAGATAGACCAGAGGTCAAATAGAGCAATCCTGTTCCCCTGACCCACCAAATAGAGCAATCCTGTTCCCCTGACCCACCAAATAGAGCAATCCTGTTCCTTAGGCTTTAGTGTGCAGACATGAAAGAATGAGATGGCAAGAGTGAGAGATTCAAGCACATGTGCAGATAGTTCCCTGAGGGAAAAGTGTGTGTACATTAGGGCTGGCACAATTACCGTATAACAGACCGTTATGGATGAAAACAGTCATGAAAATAAAATACATTTCTCTTCAAAAAACATTTGTATTATTTTGAAACGAATAGCTGACTGAAGATGGGACTGCCAGACAGTTGAGTCAGTTTCCGAAGTAACATGGGCTCTTTACAACGTGATGAAACTTTGTTGCTCCTTGCTGAAACAAGCAAGGTCTTGTAGCAGAGAATGGGCTTGCAACCTCTGGTTCAACAGTCAAATTGCTGGGGTCAATTGGTAAATACACAATGGCTGCCTGGTATTGTCATGCAATAATTTCCAAGGCAATATAGAATGATCATTCTAATTATCTTAACAGATGTCACCATTTAGTTAAATGTATTTTTTTGTTATGTCAGTTGATGCAACAAATCACATATTGGTGGATACATTCGCAATGGGGTTCCCACTAGTTGGGCAAGTGGCAAAGTCAAAATGGTTAAAAAAATAAAACATTTTGCTTTTTGGTCTTAAGGCCAGGCACCACAGGCAAACCTTGTCATTTTTTTGCTTCCATCTTTCACATTCTGATTGTGATATTTTGCAACTTCCATAAAATGTACAAAAATCTAAGTATACAAATAAAGTATAATTTTATCCCAACGCCGCCAACTACACCTACCATAAATGTCGTTCTTGACAGCATGTTTCATGTAGAAGTTCAACCACTATTTTTTTTTATTTTATTCAAAAGCTTGTTGTTTTCCAGAGCACATTGTTAGCTATTCCATACATGGCTATATCCTTTGTAGACCCCTTTGTAATTTCCTGACATGCGATTGGTTACTGGCATTTAAAAAAGGCCCTTTCCAGCTACCTGATTAGTTAAAATGTCTCAGCACATTTTCAAACAAAATCTCCTGCAAAGAATCAACGTAAAGCGAGAATCGTAGAATATACCTACAGTATGTGAATAAAAATAGGCAATCTCAGTTAGCCAATGCGAGAAAAGCAGTGAATGAAAGAAAATAATTCTGAGCCGCCGATCGAGGCAGTACAGGTAGAGGAGGTTTCCCACAGCAGCACGTTGAGATGCAAATTAGTTGAGATGAAGATAACTACTGTGGCAGTGATCACCCAGACAGCCAACAGTGGCTTTTATTTCACGTCTCAAATAAACGTGTACATTATTTGATTTGCCCTAAGTGCCTAAACACTGGACTGAAAAATCCAGACTTCAGTCATTATAAAATGTGATCTTGATGCATTTACGCTTCCTCCAGGGGAGATGTGGCATTTGATATAAAATGTGGGGATGGTTCTTCTAGCGGTGTAAAAATAATTTATTTCCTTGCTCCAGAAAATGTATTCCAAGTTAAAAACAGTGTGACAGGAAAACACCTATACAATGGGACAGTCACATAGGCCTATGGCGTCATAGGGCAGTAGACTAATGTGATTAGTGAGAAATTAGCTTTACATAAAGTAAAAGTATGCTGATATTTACATAGGGTAAATACATTGTGTCCTGTAGTTATGTCTACTGTCAACAGACAAGTACCCCCCCCCCCCCCCTTTAGTTGCAGAGGGCTACAGTCAATGGAGAGTGCTGCAAAGATAATTAGAAGAGCATACGCAGATATAGACCCAGGAAGAGTTGCTGAAGGAGGATGCCATCATAGACATTAACGTATTCTTCAATGGCTCAAGAGAGGATTCACTTTCAACTGCAGGATCGGTGTGTGTTTTGGTGCTGGTGCCAGCGAGCTATAGAAAATGGTGAAGAGCCACCCTGTCACAAAAACCTTGAACACACACACATATACAGTTTTTTAAATAGAGCGAGGTTGCACAGAAAATGGTACCTGTATATCATAGGATGTCAAATGAAAACTAGAATGTAGCACGGAGGAACCCAGAACGCAAATTTAAAAGAAAGTGTCTGAACTCTAATATGGTTGCGATGCCCCAAAACTGTCTTTGTGGACAAAAGCCGCATTGACGGTGCAGCAGGTAGCCGCGTTCAATGAGGGCGACACTGCTATAAAAACCATGAACAAACTGTGGCTTGACGGCACTTTGGTGACACTTGAGCAATCAGAGGAGTTGAGAGCTGATGCCGCTTCAATGTGTGCAAAGAGTAGGCACAGGGCCCATGACACAGTCAAGCATCACCAGCAATAACTCAGAGGACCTTACATGTGGCAGGCATAGCTGATAAATAATCTGCACATTGCAACAACCATACAAAATCCTTGTATGTGACAAATTGAGCAAAGTGATGAGAATTTGTCCAGAATATGCTCTATTGCTTGAAACAAAATGTATTGAACATGCTAATGTATTTGTAAAAGGTAAATTTTGATATTTACTGGTCAGTTTAGAAGTGATCTATGAATAAGAGTTTAATGTGACATAAATGGTCATATTTATGGAAAGCACATTTGAACTGCATTAGCAAATATTTATCAGCCATTTTCTTAAAATGACATGTTCCCGGTGCACCAATTAATTTCTGTCTTATACATCTACAGAGGCTTTTTTAATGTGTAAATATATACACAATAATATATTGTATTTATGTTTACTTTCAGCTGGTAAAGTTTGTCTGATGAGCAAAGAAAGAAAATAATCCCTATTAAAACGGTGGTGCCTAGCCTTAAGGTAAGCAGTGTGGTTAAGGTTTGGTTTAAAATAAAAGACCATTTTGAAAACCACTTGCCCAGATAGTGACGATTTCACAACGGCCGCATACAACCATTGTTGGCTTGAATGGGGACTCCCACAATGCTCCTATTCAAATGATTATAACGATCTCAAATACCATGACTGTCACAGCCCTAGTGTACACCAGATATATACCTGTGTCGCTTGCTCCCGTGGGGAGTTGGTCTCCTTGAGCATCTGCAGAGGGGAGCGGCCTTCAGCCACGAGTGCCTTGTCTGCCACACGGGAGAGGAAAAGGAGATATTTTTTTAAAGGGGGGGGGGGGGGAACTTGGCTGAAAATGATCAACAAAGACACCCACGTACCTCTCTGCTTCTGTTTGACCGACTGACCCTTGTTCTCATTGGCTACATTCTTGTTTCCAACCTGGACGGAGAGTGGTGAAGAGGACGAGCCCCCCTTGCCTCCTCTACCTCTGGCCCTCACCCCTGTGGCCCCGAAGCCCTTCCCTAGCCACTGGGGCTTGAACACCACTTGACTGGGGCTCTTGGTGTCGAAGGTGGGGCAGCGGATCCCAGTGGCTTGGGGCTGCTGCTGGCTCACTCTGGGGCCAGTGGTTGTGGATGGTACAACAGGCGACACTGTTACAGGCATCATTGGCTCCTCCACTGGTGTTGGGACCTCCACTTTAAGCATCTCTGTAGCAACCGTGACTTCAGTTAACTCTGTAATGGTGGGGATGGATGGTTCAGCCATGGGAGTCAGAGGTTGTGCGGGGTCAGAGGTGACTGAGGGAAGGGAATACGCGTGGTCAGGTTCCTCCTTGTGGAGTTCAGCAGCAGCGTTTTCAGGGAGAGGAGATGCAGGGCTGTCGTAGTGCACCTCGGCGAATGTCGGCGATGGGGCGACACCATCGTGGCAGGTGATCAAGCTCATACTCAGGCGCTTGTGTAGTGAAGACTCCTTGGCCTCTTCGGCTTCCTCCAGAGTCAAATCTGCTTCGACTTCTATCTGGGCTTCGCCCACGAGAACGAAGGGACTCTGGATGAGAAGCATATGACTAGCCACGCTCTGGGGAGAGGGCTGGATCATGTCACCTGAGACCTGTGATGGCTGAGGGGAGAGAAGGGGCTCGCTGGAGCCTAACTCTCCCTCTACCTCTTCCTCCACATTGAAGTTGGGAAACTTGAAGGGCACAGGGGCAACTCTTTCTACAGAGTCACCGTGGAGGAGCAAGCTGAGGCGGTGGGCGAAGGAGCTAACTGTCACTGGAGAAAAAAGAAAAGAAGTTTAAAATAACTTTGACAAAAGCTTTTTGCAATGCACCAAAAGGGCAATGCTGCATCTACAGTTTTGGTCAGGGGTAGCCTCTGCAGAGTCCAACAACATTCCTGTTTTCAAGGTGTTACGGATACAGTTATCCTGTGTGTATCCTGTGTGTGTGTTTCTTTTCTCTCCTTCTCCCCTCACAGGTGAAAATCATCACTCCCCAATCAGTCAACAATCAATCATCAATCAGAAGACACACCTCCTCATATTTCCTAAACCTATCACAGTTCCTTCCCCATGGTTTAAAAACCCCATCATTTGTTTGTTCTAGAGCTCAGCTCAATCTCTCTGTAAAATGCCATGTCTGTAGGTCTCTGTGTTTCACTCTCGCTTTGTGTCGTAACCTCTCTTTTGTTTAAGCACCTCATAGCACTTTGTCATCACCTGTGAGTATTGTTTTTGGTTATGGTGTTTGATTGCTGGTGGAAAAGGGGGAAACCAAGACAAGTCGCCCATGGGCATACACTACCCGTAGGTGAACTTTGTTAAATACACTAGTTAGAACTGGGCGGACCACCCACTGTATTTTTGGTTAGTTAGTTAGCTGTTGTTAAAGTAGGCTAGTCTAGCTTAGGGGTGTTTTTGAATACTTATTGTTTCTTTCCTTGGGTCCAGCTCAGCCCCTTTTCCTGCTCCCCCCCATTACCGTGTGTTTATAAATAAACCTAGAGTTTGACGGTAGATTTCAGTTGTCGTGCTTATTTCGTTCACACTTTTCCTTTGTCACAATAATAATTTGCATGAGTTATGTTACGAGTCTCATTACCATCCCCCCTAGACTGTCGGGCCAAAAGGGATTCGCTTTGCCACTTGGTTAAGATATTTACCGCTCATGGAGTCCTTCATTGGGGTGCGGGTGACACCGACTGAGGGTGACCGAGGGTCGCTGGCTAGAATGGTGCATTCACTCTCCACAACTGGGACACAGGAGACAGTTCCACCCACCTGAAAGATGAATACATTCTTGTATGTATGCATGCATGCACAAAGCTGTCAAGGCAAAAGGTGGCTACTTCGAAGAAACTCATTTTTTGGGTTACTACATGATTCCATGTGTTTTTTCACAGTTGTCTTCACTATTATTCTACAATGTAGTAAAAAAATTAAGAATAATCCTGGAATGAGTAGGATTGTTCAAACGTTTGACTGGGACAGACATTACATACACACAGTACCAGTTTAATCACATTTTACCATCTGGCAGTCCGATTTACGAATCTGGGTTTGGCGGATGCCAGGAGAACGCTACCGGCCCCAATGCATAGTGCCAACTAGAGTTTGGTGAAGGACAAAATGGTCAGAGGTTGTTTTCATGGTTCGGGCTTGGCCCCTTAGATCCAACGAAGGGAAATCTTAACACTACAGCATACAATGACATTCTAGACAATTCTGTGCTTCCAACTTTGTGGCAACAGTTTGGGAAAGGTCCATTCCTGTTAAACCCAGACCAGAAACAGCTTCAACGTCCTGGAGCCAGAGGTTCCAGCACCATCTTCCGATTAGAGATCGGATCCGGAGGTACCTGCGCTGTCGCCCTCTGTTCCGTCTTCCACTCCAGTGGCTTCTACCTCGGGCTCAGATCAGCGCTACCACCATCAGACAGTGAGTCTGCCCGAGACCAGCCCATTCATCATCTACGATGGATACTACAGCTGGCTTGGCTCCATCGTGCCCCACTGCCGTTCGGTACCCGAGGGGGTTTAAGAAACCACTCGAGGCAAAAGAACAGCCAAACCTCTATAGCCATTGCACCAGCTGTCGTCACCGGCAGCTCGATTGTAAGAAACGTCACGCAGCAAAAACCTTGTACTGGTTCTCCAGGATAGCACAAGACATAAGTCTGCTTCCTACCTAACGACATCAGGAAGGATAACTCGGAAATCCCGAAAAGTGATTTTTTAAATTTAAATAAAAACTTTCAGCACTGTAAGATAAAAAACAAATTATGCAGAGGCAGTCTGCATGTTGGCAATGTCAGCAACCACTGCATGCTGGAGGAGCACATCTCCAAATGGAAATTTCAGCAACATGTAGTCTACTGCAGAAGAAAGAAATATTTCTGACATCTGCATAGGTCTTCAGCTCCAACTTGCCTTGGCCCCCATGTTTAGTCTACAGTAGAAGTACGCTTGTCACCTGACAAGTATTGGCTTTTTAGATGCGGTTCCTAAAGCAAAATAATTTTGAAAACATAAACAAAAAGATCACGTTGACCCAGACTGGAAACTGGCTACACAAAGCTTAAGTAGGCTACCGCAAAGGGAATCTGAACGCTGTTCGCTAGAAGAGCCCGGTGTTTTAGCCTACGTAAAAGGGGCCCATTGTATTTCTTTGCAGCACATAATTGTAAAATGATTTATCAAAATTGAAAAAAAAATACATCTAAAATCTAGCAAAGGCATTTTAGAAGAATTGCCTATATAGCAAATACTGAACACGCAATTCATTCTTCATCACGCAGACTTCTAAACTCCCGACTCCATTTAAATGCCAATATGTTTATATTTAATATACTTTTGTAATGCTTTTTGTTTCAAGGATCATAATTACAGTCTCAGGTTGGATGATCCTCGTAATGTGACGTAGAAAATATCACACAAATGCAACCAGTTATTTTTCATATTGGCATTTAATTTCTTTCACTAGCAAATGAGTGAACTGCTGGCACTTTAGAACCCTCTAACATTAGATTGAAACAATTAGAGTTTAGGGTTTACCTTTCCACAACACAGAGTCGAAGGGATTTGTCTGTGCTTTTATGTACAGCTGACAGACGGCAAACTCAGCATCAAACAGGAGGGGCAGACACGGGGCAGCTACGTCAAATAACGATGTATTAATCTCCATGTCTGTTGACAAACTCCATACATGTCTCTGCTGAAGCTCAATAAAAACGGGATGTTAGATTTGCTCAGTGAACTTGGATTGCAATATATAGAAAAAGAAACCCCTACTCATTTCTGCGTACTTTAAAGTCCGATCTCGTACATGGACAGAAAATCACGTAGTTGGTAGGTCTGATTACCCCAGGGTTGTTGGCAGACAACGTAAGTAACTTAAAAGGTCCCCGTAATTGCCCTGAATACCTCTTGATCCTACAGCTATTGTATGCAGTAATCATGTGCCAATGAACCACAGTTATACTGTTAGCACTGAGGTGGAGTCCCATAGAAGGAAGTCCACTGTGTGCAGCTCCAATATAAATAACATGAGCAAGTCTACTTCTGATAAGCTTCCCAGTAAATTAAAAACAAAGGATCCCATAAGTGCTAATACTAACAAATTAACATACGCATAAGAAACAAGGTTCATAAAGTCAATAACTTGCCAATAGAGGAAATCAATATTCTGACTATTTCTGGAAAAACTCACTTGTATTGCTACTGCTGTATTATCCATGGTTATGACATCTACCCGAAAAGACAAATGGGGGCGATGTTGCGGCCTATATTCAGAACCACATTCCTGTAAAGCTTATAGAGGATCTTCGGTTAAATACTGTTGAAGTAATATAGCCTCAGGTTCCTCTGCCTCACCTAAAGCCCATTCTTGTGGGAAGCTGGTGTAGCCCAAGTGCTAAAAGTCAGTATCTGGATAACATGTGCAAAACGCATGTGATCAACAGAGGTGTACTTTCTGGGTGATTTAAATATTGACTGGCTTTCAAGATGCCCACTCAAGAAAATGCAGGAATGAAATGAGCATGTGATCTAAACATCTTTACTACTGCTGCAGAAATTTGCTTTAAAGCAGTATCGAAATCCATAGGTTGTAGTGATCACAACATAGAAGCCATATCTAGGAAAACCAAAGTTCCAAAGGCTGGGCCTAATATTGTGTAGATGTGATCATACAATAAGTTATGTAGTGATTCTTACACTGGTGTCAATCATATTTGCTGGTCTGGTTTGTAACGAGGAACAACCAGACACTGCACACATTTATGAATTGGTTATTCCAGTTACTAATAAGCCTGCACCCATTCAGAAAATGGCGACAAAAAATGTTCAATTCCTTTGGATTGATAAGAAAAAAAAGTTGTTTTTTTGGGGGGGGGGTTGAGGGACGAGGCAAAAGAAATGGAAAATAAGTCCCTGCTGTACAACCGATTGGCAAATGTACTACAAATTGAGAAATCATGTGACAAAAACATATGTGTGTATATATATATATATATATCTCACAACTTTTTTTATATATATAGAAACAAAAATAAATGATAGTATAAAGTGTTGGAGCACCTTACATGAAATTTTGGGCAAAAAGGCACACATTGAATCAGATGGCAATTTCAGTGGGTTTTGATGAATAAGCCAACTCCATTAATGATTTTTTCATTGGCAAGATTAGCAAAGTTAGGCATGCCTGGCCAGCAACAGAAACTCACTAAACATCAAGTATATCTGACTAAATTACAAAAGACAAGTGCTGTACTAAAGTGAGTGTGGAAGCTAAAATTGTCTATCAACAATGGCAAGCCACCAAGGTCTGACAACTTCAATGGAAAATTACTGAGGTTAATAGCTTGCCACTCATTTTTTCTATATCTTCAATTTAAATCCTACGAGAAAGTGATTGCCCTCAGGCCTGGAGGGAAGAAAAAGTAATTCCACTATCCAAGAATAGTAACCCCCTTTACTGGCTCAAATAGCTGACCAATCAGCTTGTTACCAACCCAGATTGCAGATGGAAAAAAGGATGCGTTATGGCTTTACACCCCCTGCTATATATTGTAGATCGAGTTACTTGTCTAACAGAACACTGAGTGGGTTGTTTAATTGAAGCTTCTCCAACATTATCAGGAATTCCCCACACCATTTGTATTGTGGATATGTTGTGGTGTAATAATGTTATATTATGTACTGTTTCGTGTGTAATGTAAGTGCCTTAATGAGATTGAAATCTAGGAAAAGTAGATGCTGCCTTGGCAGCAGCTAACAGGGATCCCTAACAAATACCCACATGCACAAAGCAAGGTCCATAGAGAAGTGGTTTGTTGAGACCGGTGTGGAAGAACTTGACTGGCCTTCAGAGTCTTGAGCTCAACCCCATTGAAACCCTTCGGGATTAATTGGAATGCCAACTGTGAGCCAGGCTTAAATCGCCTAAGATAGGTGCCAGACCACTAGCTCTTGTGGCTGAATGGAAGCAAGTACCACAGCAATATTCCAACAGCTAGTGAAAAGCCTTCCCAGAAGAGTGGAGGCTGTTAAAGCAGCACCAACACCATATTAATGCCCATGACTTTGGAATGAGAAAGTATCTTCACACTACATTGCCAAAAGTATCTCTGCCCTATCATCTCTAGTAATCTTAGTGTTCAATCTAGTAATGTTGGCACAGATGGGGGGGAAAGAAAAAGTGTATTTGATGTACAATCAATTCAGGATGTGAATCAGAAATCACTTTTATATAGAGCCCCACAGTAATGGTGTCATAATACCCATAAAACCTAGGGGTAAAAATAAAAATTGGTTCCAATCGCTTTTCCACCTACAATTTTCCTCCCCAATGGAGGATTTTAGAAACGCTTTAAAAATTAGGGCTGTGCTTCGTGTAAGCTTACCCGAGTGACATTTTGAAAACAATGTAACTCTCGCATAAGGAAGTTTATCAATAGTCAGCTCTATTTACTCAGATTTTAAAATGCTAATTAGGATCAAAGTGGACATCATGCAAAACTACAAATCCCTACAAGGCATCTAGCTGACACCTTTGCTAATAGGTATTGTAAATGTAAAACTTGCACAAAACACTACACAGAATTGTCCCTTTAAAGAAATGTTGCCAATTTGTTAATTTGCTATTACATAACCAAATTAGATAGTTAATCCAGAAATTATTTCCTTTGCCTAGATTCAGCACACTTTTTTAAACGAGGCAAGTCAGTTAAGACCAAACTCTTATTTTCAATGACGGCCTAGGAACCGTGAGGGCAGAATGACAGATTTGTACCTTGTCAGCCCAGGGATTCAAACTTGCAACCTTGATTACTAGCCCAACGCTCTAACCACTAGGCTACCCTGCAGCTACCCTATTACAGATACTCCAGGCATTTGCATTTCTTTATTGGGGGGGGGGGTTAAATAATTAGATTTTGTCACCTGAGCGTAGAGAGCAAGGTCATCAAAAACATCCCCCCAGGGTAAGCCTACATGAAACAGTCCTTCATTTGAATGGTTTCAAAAAATGAATGATGGGAAAACAATTGGAACCATTTCCCTGGTTTTATAACACCTCCACTGTGGGGCTATATTCGTAAAGTACATTTACCCAGAATTAGACTTGGTGAAATGGTGCTGGCAGTTTATAGACAAAATATACAGCCAGAACAGACAGGAATTTACAGACACAGTAAACAGAACAATTACACATGATAGGAGTGTTCTAATTGAATTCAAATGCATGAGTTAAGAGTAAATAAACCATTTTCAAATGCTGGCCCTTGTCAGTTAACGTTACCTGAATGGGTGTGCGGTCAATGGCGACAGATGGAGACCGTGGGTCGACAAGCTGAGAGAGACGGTCGTGTTTGATCCGATGGCTGGGGTCATGTTTGGGCGTTGAGGCCACAGCAACCTTGCTCTCGCTGGATCCCATGACGATAGATGGTTAATGTCCTGAGACAGAAGTTAGACAAAAGTTTACATTAAATAAATAAAGTTAAAGCGAGTCTGTTGTGCCATTCATTGTCTTCTATCTAGCTAACTATCTTAGCTAAAAACGCGTTATTTTTTCAAGCCAGATATAAAAATAAAAAAATACAAATTTAGTCCATTTACAATTATTGTGGATAGGTTGGTAAAAAGTTAGATTGGGTCGGCAAACTTGCTCAATCTAACAAGTCACCTTAGCTAAACTAAAGCCTTCGGGTGGCTAAACTCTAACAATGTTATATTAAAGCTAGCTGCAAAACATGATTCTTGCTCTTCGATTATTTCTATGTGATTCACATGAATCTGCTAGGTAATAAAGTAGCTTTCAGCAAACAATGACTTACTTACCTTGCACGTTTCGCTAGAAGTAAGTGAGTGAGTGTCCTTCCACTTTTTCGCAGCAAAACATGAGGATTTAAATTGCGAAAATAATGTATTTCGCTATTTTCAAACCAGCCAATCAGTGAAGTTGATACCTCCGCCTTCCCAACAGATATTGGCTGATTGCAACTACGACGTCTAAAATGGGCGTGGTTTGCTACTGAAAACAAATTTAAAACCTACAAACTATGGCCTTGCATTGCCGATTTGAACTTGAGCCTCTTGAATGTTGTGCAACGCAACATTATTTGAAAGCAGCATTCTTATCTCGTGAATGGAAATACGTCTGTGAAGGAGCATGTTTGGTTGTGCTATACCCATGGAAAGAGCCCAGAGCAAAATACTATTTATGTGCAAAACCTATCGATAAGTAAAGTTCAATGATGTATATAAACCAATAACGTTCTATACAAAGTAGTCCTTGCAGCAGATACTAATAACTGAATTTACCATTTGCTGTTTTGTGCTGTAAAAGAATCCATATCCTGGGTATTTTTGTACTATTTGGGTCTACTCTACAGCAACTGGCCAAGAAAAATATTAATTTGGGAAATACTATCAATAACCACGTTTACACCCACAGTTTTTATGTGAGTAGAGTCATACCGAATAAAAAATATCAAGACAGCTGTGATGGAAACAGGAATTTCGATACAATTATAAATGCATTTCCTGCTGACGGAATTTCATAGTTTGACATGATATGGTGGGATCTTGAAATGGTGGTGGAAACGCCTTTATGCGCAAATATTGATATAATAACCATAATATCGAGCCACACGATTATATGTTGTATGGTCCTCACACTATGACGAAGGAAAGCACGCAGTTTATTAGGCTACAGATGAAAAGTTATGATGAATTTCACAGGGTGTTGAAACTGCACGGTGATCTTGATACTCCTTTCCAATAAATGTCGAGGGTCTTATTCTGGTGACATAAGCGATGCTTGACTGCGTTTGACAAACACAAATACTGTCGCTGTTATCCATACTAATCTCATTATGTAACCTATATTGCCTACTCGCACTGCATCTGCAAACTGTTGTCTGGAGTCCACATGCCAAGAGTAAGCACATTTGCTGCTTTTCCCAGAACTCCACATTGTTGACACAGAGGCTGCGTTTCAAACTCACGGGCTCCGATTCAAACTCATAAAAGACAGCCTCCTCCACGTACCCTCGCCTTATAACCTTGGGGGAATCCCCGCGGCCATCTATGGTCCCTAAGCAAGGGAAGTTGACAACGTAAGCCTCTAACCCTTTTTGATCGAGTTTGCCAGTGTACAATTATGTTCACTTCGGGGCTGAAACGTCCCATTATTTAATTCGCGAGGATTGTACATCCGCTAAGAAAAGTACGGCAAAACTTAAAACCACCATTAATATGGTATTATTTAGAGTATTGACATCTAAAACCTCAAGACCTCCTTGTTCTTGGGTATTACTGAGAATATCTGTCCGTGGATAGTGAGGCTCGTCCCTCCAAATAAAACGATAAAGAATCTTATCTAAGTCCCTTCACAATTGTAGGCGGTAAATCAAGTGATAACGAGACATAAACCGATCTGGATAACCCTTCAGTTTTGGACAATAAAACATGACCATATAATTAAATAGCTCTCAGTAACCAGAGGTTCAATTTCTTCTTTGTTTTCTATCTTTCAATTTCTTCTTTGTTTTCTAGGACTGTGTTTTACAGGAAGTATATGGAATCCCAATTAAAGATAAGGTAACTTATCTTGGAATTGTTATATGCAAGGATGAAACAAAGGAGTGAATTCAACTCTAACCCCATTATTGAGAAAACAAAGAAGGCCATCTATCTAGATCATCATGTAATACTGTATTAAAATCTCCGCCCCATATTATTTTGGCCAATGGAAATTTAGACATAATTTTACTTATTTTCCTATCGATGTATCTAAATAAAAGTTACTTGACTTATTATTGGTAGCTTAAGTATTTACAACAATGAAATTAATGTGGTTGACATCCACCAATAACCTAATCCATATCCCTGTATTATCTGCTTCATGACTCAGTATATAACCCTTAAAATTTACTTTTAAAATAACTGCTAACCGATTGGTACCAAATGAAAGCCAAATATCATTCCCCCATTGACACTTCCAAAACGCAGTATCTGGGGAACAGGCATGAGTTTCTTAAATTAAATAAAAGTCTGCACTCTTATCCTTACAATACAAAAATAAAAATTTCCTTTTCAAAATATTACAGATTCCCCTGGCATTAATATAAAAAATAGAAATTGACATTTACTATCACAGTGACTATAAGAACAATTTTAAACTTGTATATGTTCACATGAACCGGGTTCTCACAAAATGAAACATTCTTACTAGGTGCAAATAAAACAGTCCTTTGCACCACGCAGGTGGCAGGCCTAAAGTATATTTTTATACTATTACAAATAACATTGCACCATATAGATTTGTAAAACAAATCGCCATCAAGCTAATATTAAGTGTCAGTGTGAATATACCTGCCATAAAAAAAGAAGCTCACACAAATAATGCTCTTCTTTTCCCCAATAAATAATTGTTTTATCAGTTGCAAAGGGGAGTACCCCAAGGTTCAAACCTAGGCCCCACACTCTTCTCAATTTACATCAACAACATAGCTCACAGGCTGACGACACCGCTCACGTCTTGTGCGCGAGTGTTGCAAAATAAATGTAGAGATCTATATTATTCAATTATTGCACCCACACTGCTCGCTCGCTCGCGCGCGCCAACGAGTGTCTACGTTGCCAAGTGCTAAAATAGAAGTCAGTTCTATTTGTGACGCAGTTCGCGCTGCAAGTCTTGCCTCTTTATAGAAGCAGGTACCCACGTGCCATCTCCTCATTGGTTATACCCACGTGGGTGATTGAAAGACAAACGAGGTCAGTGGCGGTAATGCACCTAATTTATGAAAGTTGCCAATCGCAATATAAAGTCAAGAGAAGAAAAAGCCTGGAAGGAGGAGAGATGACTAGAAACGATTTGGTTGACCGTTTTATGTGTGGATTAATTGTCGGACTAGAGGACCTTGTGCATTTCAGGTAAAATAACAACTCAATGTTTATATCCCAGGACAAATTAGCTAACACCAGCAAGCTAGCTAAATAGGACAAATTAGCTAGCAAGTGCAAGCTAGCTAGCTAAATAGCCATAAATGTTTAATGCTTTTCGACCTGTACCCTCCAGGAGACTGTCAAATATGATGACACCACCACCCCAACGGGTGTTGCTGGGCAGCTTCCATGTGGTGTTCGTATTCTTCTCACTTTGCTTGGTGAGGTAGATTGCTGATATAACTTGATGACCCTTCACATACCTTACAATTTCATTGGCTCTCTTGTAGGGTGTATCCATTGTTTTCAGTGCCATGATATCCTTGAGAAGCAGATTCAATGCATGAGCAACACAGCCAATGGGTGTGCTGTGAGGGTAGATCTCCGCCACTTTAGACCAAGCAGCCTTCATGTTCGCAGCATTGTCTGTCACCAGTGCAAATACCTTCTGTGGTCCAAGGTCATTGATGACTGCCTTCAGCTCATCTGCAATGTATAGACCGGTGTGTCTATTGTCCCTTGTGTCTGTGCTCTTGTAGAATACTGGTTGAAGGTTAGAGATGATGTAGTTAATTATTCCTTGCCTACGAACATTCAATCACCCATCAGAGATGATTGCAATACAGTCTGCTTTCTCTATGATTTGCTTGACCTTCACTTGAACTCTGTTGAACTTTGCATCCATCCAGCAAATGAGTAGATAAAGCATGTCTAGTTGGAGGGGTGTATGCTGGGCAAAGAACATACAGAAATCTCTTCCAATACACATTGCCTGTGAGCATCAGAGGTGAACCAGTTGCATACACAGCTTGAGCAAGATATTCATCAGCATTTCTCTGACTACGTTCCTCCAGTCAAAAAAACTTCTAATTCCAGGAGGACTATGAGCTGTTGCTATTGATAAGGTGTCCAATTCATCATTTTCACCTTGAATAGAAGTATAGGGATTTTGTCAGAGGTTGCTTGGGGTTTGTCAGAGGTTTCTGAGGGAACTTTATGCACTTGGCCAGATGATTCTACATCGTTGTTACATTCTTCACATATGATTTGGCACAGTATTTGCAAATGTGCACAGCTTTTCCTTCTACATTAGCTGCAGTGAAATGTCTCCACACGTGGCATTTTCCTGTAAAGATTAGAAAAATTAATGAAAAACAACCCAAATACAATTCCATGTACAGATAAATAGTTAAGCAGTTAGTTAAAACATTTATCTTACAAAGGAGTTGTTTAAAAATGAAATAATTATGGAAACAGGTGAATTAACTCTCCTCAGTTAGCAGGCACAAGCAAGCTAAAACCCACAAGGTAGCCAAAACGAACTAGCAGAAATTGTTAACAAGTTAGAAATGATTTAAACACACTTTGCTGAATGCTACTATTTACTAGTTAACAAAAAAGTATATATGTCATATAAAATGTATTCACCCCCACAGTATTGTAATCAAAACTTACCAGAAAGCATGTAATCCTTGACTCAGACAGTGTAGAAGTGTGAGCTCAATAGCATCTCATTAGTGTGCGATATCTTGAGAATCAGCTGTACACGTGATAGAAGAATGCACTGTGCATGCAGAGGGTTGCAATTCCATTGAATTGGGGATAGTTTAACCAAAATATGCCACAAGACCTAGAATTGCCTTATGTGTATCCAACAAAAAAGGTTCAGTTATAAGCTAACTTTTTTGATGAATTTAAGCAAAATTCCTGGGCTTAACGTCCCCCATGGAAATTTCCTGAAAATTTCCGGGAAAGTTCAAGACCCTTTGCAACCCAAGTTCCACTTGTTTTTTTGGAGGGCCCACCAAGATTTACATGCTAAAATCGTCACTGGGGATGCCCAAGGACTAATGTGAACTCTGATAAAGGTTCTATAGTGTACTATACTTTAGGCCAATGACACACTAGAATTACCTAATGTGTCAAGTGAAAATGTGCAATGGCATAATATACCAAACATTAAGAACACCCCCCCCCCCCCCTTTCCCTCAGAACAGCCTCAATTCCTTGGGGCATGGACTATACAAGGCGGCGAAAGCGTTCCACAGGGAGTCTGGCCCATGTTGACTCCAATACTTCCCACAGTTGTGTGAAGTTGGCTGGATGTCCTTTGGGGGGTGGACCATACTTCATACACACAGGAAACTGTTGAGCATGAAAAACACAGCAGTTTTGCAGTTCTTGACACAAACCGGTGCGCCTGGCTCCCCGTTATATACCATACCCAGTTCAAAGGTACTTAAATCTTTTGTCTTGCCCATTCACCTACTGAATGGCACACATACAAATTCCATGTCTCAAAATCCTTCTTTAACCCGTCTCTTCCACTTCATCTACACTGATTGAAGTGGATTTAACAAGTGACATCAATAAGAGATCAGAGCATTCGCCTGGAATCACCTGGTCAGTCTATGTCATGGAACGAGCAGGTGTTTCTAATGTTCAGTACACTCAGTGTAGTACATGTAAAGACCTTAAATAGTTTGTTTGGGCATATGCTGGATTTATTCCTGATCGATATGATGTGTAAAATGTCCATATTTTATTGTCCTGTTTTATCTCCTATATCCCTGGTGTATCTCTCTTACCTCCACAGCAGCATTAGCTTGCTGGAAATCTGAACCTACCCACAATTCTACAGACTCCACTGAGATCTGACCAGGAAGGAAGGAAGATGTAGCAATGGCAGACGTGGACACCAAGTTGTCCATAACAACACAAAGTGGGACTAACAGATGTTGAGGTTGTGACTGTAAAGGACGAGCAGAAAAAGGTGGGGAAGAGGGATGAAAGAGGAAGACAAGAAATGAATGGGAAGAAGCAAAACACAGAACTACACCCATTCTCCCACTCCCTTTCTCCCCTACAAACTACACAACTCTGGCGCAGGTCGTCTTTCCTATTTTTCTAAAAGGATTTGCTTTAATCTAAATGCAAGTTGAATCAGCGAAAACGATTTGCTTATGCATACTGTATCTTCCTGGGGTTTGTACAAAGAAACAACAAAAACTACAAGGGAGGGGTGAGAGTTTGAATTTGGTACAAATGAATTGGGGTTGTTAATGGAAGGTGAAAGGCAAGTGTTCACGTTTGGGTCAAAGGGGGAAAAGTAGACAAGTAGATGTCACAGGGCAGCTATGAAAACTCTTATGACTACATAGTCAAGGGTAAACACCAGGTCTGAGGTCTAATTCAAGAAGTAACTTGGAATTCAACTCATGATAATAAAAACAAAACACAAAAAATCCCGATTATATTTCCTCCCCTACCTAAATTGAAATATTATTTGCCCCAACTGTATGACTTCACTTGACAAGGGGAACTGGAAGTCTGATTCAAGAGAACAGCTATGATGATTTTCATTGGCAGATAGAAATCGTAGGCATACATTTGAACTTTTGTTTGATAATTGCCAATGTTGGGCAATGCAACATACACTACATGACCAAAAGTATGTGGACACCTGCTCGTTGAACATCTCATTCCAAAATCATGGACATTAATATGGAGTTGGTCCCCCTTTGTTGCTATAACAGCCTCCACTCTTCTAGGAAGGCTTTCCACTAGATGTTGGAACATTGCTGCAGGGACTCCATTCAGCCACAAGAGCATTAGTGATGTTAGGCAATTAAGCCTGGCTGGCAGTCGGCATTCCAATTCATCCCAAAGGTGTTCGATGGGGTTGAGGTCAGGGCTCTGTGCAGGCCAGATAAGTTATTCCACACCGATCTCAACAAACCATTTCTGTTTGGACCTCGCTTTTTCCACGAGGGCATTGTCATGCTGAAACAGGAAAGGCCCTTCCCCAAACTGTTGCCACAAAGTTGTAAGCACATTGTATGCTGTAGCGTTAAGATTTCCTTTCACTAAGGGTCCTAGCCCAAAACCATGAAAAACAGCTTCAGACCATTGTTCCTCCGACACCAAACTTTACAGTGGGCACTATGCTTTGAGGCAAGTAGCTTTCTCTTGGCATCCATCAAACCCAGATTCATCCGACTGACTGCCAGATGGTGAAGCGTGATTAATCACTCCAGAGAACGCGTTTCCATTGCTCCAGAGTCCAATGGCGGGGAGTTTTACGCCACTCCAGCCGACGCTTGGCCTTGCACATAGTGATCTTAGGCTTGTGTGTGGCTGCTCAGCCATGGAAACCCATTTCATGAAGCTCCCGACGAAGTTATTTTGCTGACCTTGCTTCCAGAGGCCGTTTGGAACACAGTAGTGAGTGTTGCAACCCAGGAGAGACGCGCGCTTCAGCAGTCCCGTTCTGAGCTTGTGTAGCCTACCACCTCCTGGCTGAGACGTTGTTGCTCCTAGACATTTCCACTTCACAATAACAGCACGTACAGCTGAGCAGGGCAGAAACTTGACAAACTGACTTGTTGGAAAGGTGGCATCCTATGACAGTGCCAAATTGAATGTCACTGAGCTCTTCAGTAAGGCTATTCTACTACCAATATTTGTATATGGAGATTGCATGGCTGTGCGCGCAGGTTTTTCACCCGTCAGCAACAAGTGTGGCTTAAATAGCCAAATCCACTACTTTGAAAGGGTGTCCACATACACTGTATATACAAAAGTATTTGAAAGCCAAATACTTACCTTGTGAATACATATGTGAATGTTCATGCCCTGCCCAAACCCCCTTGTACTTACAAGTACTTGTCCACTTGTTGTATGCTACTTACTATTCATAGAAAGAGCTGGATACGTGCAAAACAAAGTATTCCCTGTAGGAGATACTCTTGGCTGAATTAACAAACTGCATTGACCATTTGTTTTTTCGTGCTGTAAAAGCAGCCTAATCCTGGGTCATTTTGGTCTATTTGGGTCTGCAACTGGCCAAGGAAAATACAAATATGGGAAATTACTGCCCTTTCAAACATGAAAAGTAGACCTAATCAATGAGTCAAGAGCTTTATTGCTGAATATCACATTAATCATCATTACAGTATGGTTAACTATTTTGAAAACAGTACAATAATTATAGTACAGACAATATGGCAAAAAAGCATTATTTTACAATTAAGCTAATTATTTTACAACAAGGGCATTTGTTTGAAGAAATAAGGGTTGAGGGAGAGAAGAAGTCCAAAGACACCTCTTTCAGTATACCATCCCCTTTACACTGATGTCATCCTCTGTCCAAAGCTGAGTCATTCATTATTGCACACTGTAGCAACAGAAAATGAAAACAAGCGCTTCTTGTCAGACAAATTCAGGTAGGTCCCTCCCCGTTCGCTTCCATTGGGTGTGAACAACTCATGTCAGCAGTCTTTAATTTCTCTCAAGTACTTCATTGATTGAGGGGGGGGGGGGGGGGACTAAAGACACTGTGGCCCTCAAGGACTGGCGTTCAGCATCCCTGCTCCAAAGCCAGATATCTATATTACTGTAATGATCTCTTTTTTTTAACCTTCAACAATTGATTTCGGAACCAGTAAGCCAGCTTTACAACGTTTGAACATCTTATTTTCAAGGGGGAATAAAACACAAAAAACAAAGGTCCTCCAAATAAACATGATCCTATCTTCTCTATACATTACAGGAACACTCATCTCAACTTGATATTTTGCTCTACCATGTCTGTTTAATTCCCTCTGGAAAACCTAAGGTGCAAACTTTTCACTAGTATCCAATGGATCATAGGGCTGAATGAAACTAAGGGAGTCAAGTGGCTCCTCAGTTTCAACAGGCATGACGATGCCTCTGATTATGAGGGGCACAACAAGAACATCCCTGCGCCAGTTGCTGAGGACAGAGGGGAACAAACCAGACATCGGTGAAATAGTCTGGGTGCCAGTCTGTTTCTGCTTTGTGCCAAACATGATAATGACAAAAGTAGGAACCAACTGGCAACCAGGTGATGTCAGAGTGATCAGGGGAGGAAATAGTATGTATTCAATACACCTGGTGTACACTGAGCATTTCCCTTGGTTACAGAAAGACACATCAAATGTCCTTCTCACCTCTCCTCCCTTTCAGCCTACTCTCCCCTTGTCACAGTTCATCATCCCTCTCTTCCTGAAAGGATTGGATAGGTATCAGGGTTGGAGTCCGTTCCATTTCAATTCAGGAAGTAAACTTATCCCAACCCTGGTAGTTATAAGATGGCAGAAATGCTACGAAAGGAGCTACTTCCATGTTGTTTATACTTATCCAATCATTTCAGGTTTATATGAAGTGCCAATAGGGTTAATGGGTTGTTTGTGGGCAGGACCTCTCTCTTTCTTCCTTTTGTCTCTCTACCTCTCCCAGACACCTTCCTCCCCTAAGTGCGCGCACACACACACTATCAACTCTCTCCTTCATTCCCCCCCCGCCTGACAGAAGTAGGAGAGCAGCGTGTCGAGGTCTCGCCGGTCGGCCGCCACATCTAGCGAGCTCTCTCCCATCATGCTTAAGGCCATGCGCAGGGTGGACCAGATGTTGTCGGACATCATGGTGGCTGCGGTGCTCCCCGGGCCCCGGCTGGCACTGACCTTCTCGCCCTCCCCCGACGCCTGGCGCTGCAGGGACAGGGCTTCCAGGAAGTGCTCCACGGCCTCTCTGTAAACCAGGAAGAGAATAGGGGTCAAATTGAAATTGTCATTCTGGTGCATTCAATAGATTTTTAATAAGGCAAAAATAATTATATTGTGAACAAAGTCAATACATTATATAAAGTCCATTTCTACTCCTGGTATGACCTGAATCTACAACTTAACTTCGACGAACATAAGAAAGTACAGTGTTAAGTGGTTTTGATCAAATATTTTAAAAATAGTGATTTGTTTTTTTACAAAACGGTGCATCTCTGGCCACAAAAGGCTCTCCATCTCACCTGTGGGCTCCTAGGTTGACACAGCTGATTCCCAGGTTGTACCGACTGCGGATGAAGCCTGGCTGCAGTTCAAGAGCCCTCCTATAGGCGGCAACAGCCTCCTCCGAGCGGCTTCCATTGGCCAGCGTGGCGCCCAGTTTATTCCACAGCAGATAGTCCTGAGAGAGAGGGAGACAGAGAGGTCATGAGCTCCTGAATTAGTGTTGGATACATTTGAAGTTTTTCCACATAGACTTATACAGAAAACTACCCTCTGCATTACCTAAACACCAAATTGAAAAATTCTAACTTACAACCTTGATTTTGGACAAAATGACTTACTGCCAAGAATTATCCAGCAAACTTTCTAGCAAACCAACAATCAGCATAAGAACCTCCGGAGAAACCTGAAAACACCACCCAACCTGCAAACTGAGTGAGTAGATGTTCAGTCTGAAGCTACTTCTAAAGCCAAGAAGTAAAATACATTATAGTAATCTCTAGATATATTACTATACAGACTCAGGACAGACGTCCGGCTGCAACAGCATTTGCACACTGTGGTGTGAAATGAAAGGTGTGAAAGCCAACAATGACAGCAGACCATCACAGCTCCCCCCACCCCTGTGCAGTGGCCATCATAAAACAGTACCCCCCCCGAAAATTAAACATGAAACAGAAACAGTACAAACAGAAGCTCCTTAAGGACAATCCAGAGACACTATTTGCTGACTCGTACAAACCGGGGATCATACACTTCTTTTTCCTCACATACTTTGCATGGCACAGTTACCCTTCTGTTAAGAAAGAGGGTACGAGCAAAGGGTGGAAACTAAGAATAATGGACAATGAAGACCCTGACACTGACAAAGGTTATGTCAACCTGTACAGATCTGGAACAGTATTGGTGCACTATTGTTGCAGGGCAGCCTCAAACCGTTTTCAGCAGGACTTCTACAAGATCAAAGAGAGAGCACAGCATAAGAAGCTCATCCTAGGACCACTGGGTTGGGTTATCTATGTATGCATTTCTTTTATCGTTTTTGTACCTGTGACCCACTGTTTCAAAATAAATAAAAAAAGGTTGATCACAATATTTTTTACAATGAGATGGACACAATTGCTTTCAAGTAACCATTTAGCATACAGATCAGAAATTACTTCAAGGAAGCAAGCAAGGAAGGATGCATGTAGTCGAACACATTGGAATTTATCAACTTTATGCTGTTTAAATCAAATTAAGCAAATTATAATCAAGTGTGTTTATTCTCCAAACACACATGAACCACAGATTGTGGATAACCTACTAGTGTACCTGTGGTGTGAGAGAGGGCCGCGGTGAAGTGGAGAACCCGATAGCGTACCTGTGGTGTGACGGAGAGGGCTGCGGTGAAACAGTCCACGGCCTTGTCATACTCCCCGCTCAGATTGAAGAGGACTCCCAGGCCACACTGTAGTTGGGGGTCGACGCAGGCGGGTTCAGAGTTCGCCGCACTGAGGAACAGGGACTGCACCTCGGTAAACAAAGATCTGAGAGTGGGGGAGGAAGGCACAGAGATGGGAAAAAAGAAGGAGGGAGATGATTTAACAATTGTGATATTTTAAGCCAACAGATAGAATCCATGTTTTCGTGACATACAGTGGGGCAAAAAAGTATTTAGTCAGCCACCAATTGTGCAAGTTCTCCCACTTAAAAAGATGAGAGGCCTGTAATTTTCATCATAGGTACACTTCAACTATGACAGGCAAAATGAGAAAAAAAATCTAGAAAATCACATTGTAGGATTTTTAATGAATTTATTTGCAAATTATGGTGGAAAATAAGTATTTGGTCAATAACAAAAGTTTCGTTACTTTGTTATATACCCTTTGTTGGCAATGACAGAGGACAAACGTTTTCTGTAAGTCTTCACAAGGTTTTCACACACTGTTGCTGGTATTTTGGCCCATTCCTCCATGCAGATCTCCTCTAGAGCAGTGATGTTTTGGGGCTGTTGCTGGGCAACACGGACTTTCAACTCCCTCCAAAGATTTTCTATGGGGTTGAGATCTGGAGACTGGCTAGGCCACTCCAGGACCTTGAAATGCTTCTTACAAAGCCACTCCTTCGTTGCCCGGGCGGTGTGTTTGGGATCATTGTCATGCTGAAAGACCAAGCCGTGTTTCATCTTCAATGCCCTTGCTGATGGAAGGAGGTTTTCACTCAAAATATCACGATACATGGCCCCATTCATTCTTTCCTTTACTCGGATCAGTCGTCCTGGTCCCTTTGCAGAAATACAGCCCCAAAGCATGATGTTTCCACCGCCATGCTTCATATTCATATTGTGTTATATTGATTAGCAGTTAAGTATATGCTGAATATACACACACACCACATTTGTACGCAATGAAATAGGTCCACTCACTCGGGCAGCAGTGAGCCAAATCTCTCCCTCTCTCCGGTCCCTCTGTCCTTCTCTCGCTCCCGTTCACTCTGCTCCAGGACTGGCCGGTATGTGGGGTTGTGCCTCAGCCAATCGCGAAGGGTCTCACAGGCCTGCCTGTGCAGCGATTCGTTGGTGAAACTGACAGCCAGAGCCATCAGAGCAGTCAGGTTGTCCTTCTTCAACTCTATGCATCTATCGGTGAGAGAAAAAGAGAGAACGAGACAGAGAAAAAAAGAGGGAGAGAGAAAGGTGAGTGAACCCGAGAAAATGTTGCGTCACAGGCATCATGTAACTTCGAGGACTTCCTATTTCGCACCCAAGTTCCTGCTTATCAGAGCATCTTTGTATTTGAGCCACACATAAAACATTCATGAATCAAATAAGTACATACTTCATGACATACTCTTATTGTCACAAAGGAGCTACGTCCCAAAAGGCACCCAAATTCTCTATATCAGGGGTGTCAAACATACAAGCCAATTCAATGCGGGTCAAGGGTGGTTAAAAAAAGAAAAGAAAAAAAGATATATACACACACACACACACACACACACTACCAGTCAAAAATTTGGACACACCTACTCATTGAAGTATTTTTTAAAACTATTTTCTGCATTGTAGAATAATAGTGAAGACATCAAAACTATGAAAGAAGATATATGGAATCATTTAGTTACCCAAAAAGTATTAAACAAATCAAAATATATATTCCATTTGAACTTCTTCAAAGTAGCCACCCTTTGCCTTGATGACAGCATTGTGCACACACACACACACACACACACACACACACACACACACACACACACAGTTGAAGTCGTAAGTATACATACACTTAGGGTGGAGTGATAAAAAACTCAATTTTCAACCACTCCACAAATTTCTTGTTAACAAACTATAGTTTTGGCATCTACTTTGTGCATGACACAATAATTTTTTCCCAACCATTGTTTACAGACAGATTAATTATCTCATAAGTAACTGTATCACAATTCCAAATGGGTAAGAAGTTTACATACACTAAGTTGACTGCCTTCAAACAGCTTGGAAAATTCCAGAAAATGATATCATCGCTTTAGAAGCTTCTGATAGGCTAATTGACATAATCTGAGTCAATTGGAGGTGTACCTGTGGATGTATTTCATTGGCTGACAACATGGTAACGACTGGACTGGAAACGACTACGAGTAATGAGAGCACAGCACAAGAGAACACCACAGCAACTGTCAGAAGTTCTGCTGCAACAGTGGGCCACAAACAGATGCAGGTATGCTTCTGTGGTTGGAGGAAAGTTACATCACACCATGGGCTGAGGATCCACCAGGGGAAGAAGGGGTGTTTGGGTAAAGAGAGACAGAACTCGCATTGATTACTTTCTGCGAAAGCGATCAAATCAGTCGAATGAAGCACAGCAACTGGACGCAAACCATAGTTTGCAGTGCATCAGTACCACTGTCATGGAGGACGTAAACTCAAGCACCGAAGTAGCAACTGAGGTGGAACCAACAACAGGAGTGGAACTCACCCAGCCTCCCAGACCTGCAGTCGAGAGGAGACTACCAGGGCACAGACCGTATGTGAAGTGGCCTGGCGCCAGTGACAAGAAGTTGTGGGAAACAGTGAATACTGACCTTACCTTGACCCTCGAGAGACTTCGAGGCACAGTGGAGAAGAAGTTGGAGAGGATGGGGGACATCATCTATGAGTACGGGACAGAAAGATTTGGAGTGGAAGAGGCAAAAGGCGGGAGAAAGGTTCCAACCTCACCAGTTTCCAGGAGGCAACAAGAAATCAAGCGCCTCGTTCAAGAAAGGCGGCAGCTTAAGAAACAGTGGAAGAAGGCCTCGGAAGTGTAAAAGGAGGGCATAGAGGCACTTCAGGCTGACATCAAAACCCGGTTGGCTTCCCTCCGTAGAGCAGAGAGCCTACGGAAATGCAGAAGGAAGAAAGAACAAACTAGAACTCGATTCTACAAAGATCCCTTCAAGTTCCTTAAAAGTCTCTTCACAAAGGAAAAAAGTGGAGCTCTAAAAACAACAAAGAAAGACCTAGAGGAGCACCTGAGAACAACAAACTTTGACTCAAAGCGACATGAACATCTGGCCATCCCATCAGATATCCCACCCATTGAACCCCCGGAACATCATATTGAGATCAGCCCTCCGACATGGAAAGAGGTGGAAAACACAGTTCGACGGGCAAGAACAGCATCAGCCCCGGGGCCAAATGGAGTCCCGTACAAAGTGTATAAGAACGCACCAGACGTCCTGAGGTTCCTCTGGAGGCTTATGAGAACAGCTTGGCAGAAGAAGATAATACCCAAAGTGTGGCGTAGGGCAGGCGGGGTCCTGATCCCTAAGGAGAAGGATGCAGTGAACATCAGCCAATTCCGCCCAATCTCCTTACTGAATGTCGAGGGTAAAATCTTCTTTAGGGTCATTGCCCAGAGGATGGCCGAGTACCTGCAAAGGAATGCGTACGTCGATACATCTGTACAGAAGGCAGGAATATCAGGGTTCTCTGGCTGCTTGGAACATTCCAGCATGATCTGGCACCAGATCCAAATGGCCAAGGTGGAGAAAAGGGACCTCCATGAAGTCTTCCTCGACCTCGCCAATGCATTTGGCTCTGTGCCCCATGAACTCCTGTGGTCTGCCTTCAGATTTTTCCACATACCGGACACCATCACAAACCTGGTGAAGTCGTACTTCCAGGATCTGCAGTTCTGCTTCACCACCTCATGGCAGTGCCTGAATGTAGGTATAATGGCAGGATGTACCATTTCTCCGTTGGCATTCACAATGGCAATGGAGGTTATCATCAGATCCTCAAAATGGGTTGCTGGTGGACAGCGAGTCGACTCTGGTTTCCGCCTCCCTCCACTCAGAGCCTACATGGACGACATTACAACATTGACCACCACTGTCCCATGCACCAGGAGACTGCTCAGAAAACTTGAGGAGAACATCAGCTATGCCCGTATGAAGATTAAACCATCCAAGTCACGCAGCATCTCGATTGTGAAGGGAGTACTCTCTGACCTGAAATTCTGCATCGGAGATGACCAAATCCCAACAGTGTCTTAGCAGCCGGTAAAAAGCCTTGGAAGGTGGTATGATGCAAGCCTGAAGGACAAAGACCAGGTGCAACAGCTGCGCAAAGACATCAGTAGTAGCCTACAGTCCATCGACAACACCCAGCTACCTGGAAAGTTAAAGGCCTGGTGTCTGCAGTTTGGTCTCCTACCCCGGGTGCTGTGGCCCTTAGCACTGTATGAGGTTCCAATCTCAACAGTGGAGAAGATGGAAAGAGGAGTCACAGGCTACTTAAAGAAGTGGCTCGGAGTTCCACGATGCCTTACCACCATAGGCCTCTATGGAGATGGTGTCCTCAAGCTGCCCCTCACCAGTCTAACAGAGGAATTCAAGTGTGCAAAAAACAGGCTCCAGATGACACTGAATGAATCTCGAGACCCAGTGGTGAGCAACAACGCGCCGAACTTGGCAACTGGGCGCAAATGGAGGCCAGGAAAAGCAGTCCAGGAGGCAACAGCAGCCCTCAGACATGCTGACATTGTGGGTCATGTTCAGCAAGGGAGAGGAGGCCTTGGGCTAACTAGCCATGCTGCTTGGAGTAAGGCCACTGCACCAGAGCGGCGGAAGATGGTAGTGCAGGAAGTATGCCATCAGGAGGAGGCTGCAAGGAGGGCCAAGGCAGTCTCTCTTGCCAAACAGGGACAGTGGACTCGATGGGACAGTGTGGAGAAGAGGAAGATCAGCTGGAAGGATCTGTGGGCCATGGAAGCGAGACGGTTGAGCTTTTCAATCAGAGCAACATATGACGTCCTTCCAACACCAGTTAATCTTCACCAATGGTATGGTGAAGATCCGGACTGTGCCCTCTGTTCCATGCCAGCCAACCTCAGGCACATTCTCACAGAGTGTAAAACAAGCCTCACCCAAGGACGCTACACTTGGCGTCACAACCAAGTCCTTAAAAACCTTGTGTCCGCCCTGGAGGACAAGCGAGCTGCCACCAACTCCCTACCACCCACAGCAGCATCACACTCCTTACGGACAAACTTTGTCCGCGAAGGGGCTAAACCACCAAAGAGTGGCTCTACACCATTAGAGCGAGACCAGCTGCGCTTGGCTCGCGACTGGAAAAATGCTAGCTGACATTGGCCGGCAACTTGTGTTTCCTCCGGAGATCGCAACCACCACCCTAAGACCTGACATGGTGCTCTGGTCCCGTTCACTCAATAAGGTCTTCATCATTGAGCTCACAGTACCCTGGGAAAACTCAGTAGATGAGGTTTATGAGCGAAAACAACTGCGCTATGCTGATCTAGCTGCCGAAGCACGGCATCATGGCTGGAACACAGAAGTCCGACCAGTGGAGGTGGGCTGCAGAGGTTTTGTGGCAACATCTATAACCAGACTGCTTAGAGACCTGGGAATTAAGGGCCAGAGCCAGCGTTCGGCAATCAAAGCTGTATCAGAGGCGGCAGAAGGCAGCAGTCAGTGGCTCTGGATGAAGAGGAAAGACCCCAGCTGGGCCCCGAAGTGAGAGGGCCAGGAGATATGCGGTCAACAATGCTTGACTCAGGGAGGAGGATGCCCCTGCCATGCATAGTCCCATGGGATGTTGGCTATCAACAACAAGGCAACTCCTATGACTAATTGGAAATGGGACGCAAGCGTAGGATTGATCACCCTGTCGCTGACCGCCTTTGGGGAGGGTGTATAGTGTGAAAGGCCGAAACACCCTAGGAACCAAAGGTACACTACTGACGATGCGCTCCCCAAATTTCACCACACTCACTGTTCATTAACTCTTGGAAGTGCTTGCACAAAGGATAGTAACATCTCATCCTGTGTTCTTGGAATCAAGGCCTACCTTCAAACTCAGTGCCTCTTTGCTTGACATCATGGGAAAATCAAAAGAAATCAGCCAAGATCTCAGAACTTTTAGACCTCCACAAGTCTGGTTCATCATTGGGAGCAATTTCCAAACACCTGAAGGTACCACGTTCATTTGTACAAACAATAGTACGCAAGTATAAACACACTGGGACCACGCAGCCGTCATACCGCTCAGGAAGGAGACGCGTTCTGTCTACTAGAGATGAACGTATTTTGGTGTGAAAAGTGCAAATCAATCCCAGAACAACAGCAAAGGACCCTGTGAAAATGCTGGAGGAAACACGTACAAAAGCATCTATATCCACATTAAAAAGAGTCCACCATAAAAAGCCAGACTATGGTTTGCAACTGCACATGGGGACAAAGATCATACTTTTTGGAGAAATGTCCTCTGGTCTGATGAAACAAAACAGAACTGTTTGGCCATAATGACCATTGTTATGTTTGGAGGAAAAAGGGGGAGGCTTGCAAGCCAAAGAACTCCATCCAAACCGTGAAGCACTGGGGTGGCAGCATCATGTTGTGGGGGTGCTTTGCTGCAGGAGGGACTGGTGCACTTCACAAAATATATGGCATCATGAAGAAGGAAAATTATGTGGATATATTGAAGCAGCATCTCAAGACATCAGTCAGGAAGTTTAAGCTTGGTCGCAAATGGGTCTTCCAAGTGGACAATGACCCCAAGCATACTTGCAAAGTTGTGGCAAAATGGCTTAAAGTAAAGGTATTAGAGTGGCCATCACAAAGCCCTGACCTCAGTCGAATAGAACATTTGTGGGCAGAACTGAAAAAGCATGTGCGAGCAAGGAGGCCTACAAACCTGACTCAATTACGTCAGGAGGAATGGGCCAAAATTCACCCAACTTATTGTGGGAAGCTTGTGGAAGGCTACCTGAAACATTTGACCCAAGTTAAACAATTTAAAGGCAATGCTATAAAATACTAATTGAGTGTATATAAACTTCTGACCTACTGGGAATGTGATGAAAGAAATAAAAGCTGAAATAAATCACTCTCTACTATTTTCTGACATTTCACACTTAAAATAAAGTGGTGATCCTAACTGACCTAAGACGGGGAATTTTTACTAAGATTAAATGTCCGCAATTGTGGTGTATGTAAACTTCCGACTTCAACTGCACATATACTTTAAAATGACTCAAACCAAATCGAAATGGTGTAGAAATTATACAGAACAAAAATAAAAATGCAACATGTAAAGTGTTGGTCCCATGATTAATTTTATACTTTAACTTTTGATAATGAAGAACATATTAGCAATTACATTGATACTTGAGTATATTTAAAACCAAATACTTTTACTCAAGTAGAATTTTACTGGGTGACTCACTTTTACTTGTACTTTTCTATTAAGGTATCTTTACTTTTACTCAAGTATGACAATTGGGTACTTTTTCCACTACTGATCATTACACAGGTGCATGTGCTGGGGACAATAAAAGGCCACTCTAAAATGTTAAGTTTTGTCACACAACACCACAGATGTCTCAAGTTGAGGGAGCATGCAATTGGCATACTGACTGCAGGAATGTCCACCAGAGCTTTTGCCAGATAATTTAATGTTAATTTCTCAACCATGAGCTGCCTCCAATGTTGTTTTAGAGAATTTGGCAGTATGTCCAACCTTCCTCACAACCGCAGATCACGTGTAACCAATCCCAGCCCAGGACCTCCACATCCGGCTTCTTCACCTGTGGGATCTCTGAGACCAGACACCTGGACAACTGATGAAACAGAGTATTTTTTAACAGTAATAAAGCCCTTTTGTGGGGAAAACTAATTCTGATTGGCAGGGCCTGTTGAAATTGTTGCATGTTGCGTTTATATATTTGTTCAGTATATAATGGACCTACATTCATACAGTTTCCTCACTCTGTCCAGCTTGATAACAATCACTGAAAAAAAAGCTAGAATCAGGGAGCATAAAAAAACCTCAAAACGATGAAGAGGAAATGTTTTTGCATATTTTGACAGCAAGGAAATAACACATTTTCAGTGTGGCCCTCCGGACCTTGTTGAAGACAGAATGCGCCCCCCAGGTCAACATGAGTTTGACACCCCTGCTCTATATAGTGCACTACTTCTGGCCAGAGCCCTATGGGTGCCCTATATAGGGAATAGGGTGCCACTTGGGACACACTAGGGACTTCTCTCCAGTCAGTGAGGCTGCTATTCCAACTCTTTACCTGCGGAGGGCACTGATGGCTGCAAACTCTTGTTCATTCTCTGCCTGAGAGGTTCCCAGATATTGCCATGCCTAAAAAAAAGAAGCAGGAAAAAGTGTGAGAGTGCTTAGTTCTCTTTACCCACCTAATGCTAACAGGGTAGGAAAGAACCCCCTTAGTCGCCAGCGCTTGTTAGCCAGAAATAATTTCACCTTGAGATATTATTAAATCAACATGATTAATTACTGAGTGTCTTACCAGCTGGTTGTCTGGTTCTCTCTGTACGGCACTCTCAAACAGACGCACGGCCCCAGGGATGTCCCCTGCCTCCATCCTCTTCACCCCCTCAGCAAGGGGGTCCTGGTGGGACAGGTACGGGTTGTCCTCCTCAAACTGGTACCCCTGGAAGGGGTGAGAGAGTGAGGGAGTGAAAGAGAAAGGGAGGAAGAAATAGAAAGAGAGTTAAATCATGAACAGCAACTTAGCAAACAAGACAAGGCAGTTTTTTTAGCCTGGACAGGTAGGCATGCTGAACATATTCATTGTGATCTAGAAGGCTAAACTTATCCTTAACTAAAAACGAACCCTTATTTTAACCAGGTAAGTTGGCGGAGAACACATTCTCATTTACAGCAACAACCTGGGGAAAGAGTTAGAGGGGAGAGGAGGGGGATGAATGAACCAGTTGGAAGCTGGGGTTGATTAGGTGGCCATGGACACCAGGGTTAACGTAACTACTCTTTATTAAAAAAACAACAACATTTTTTACCCCTTTTTTGTGGTATCCAATTGGTAGTTACAGTCTTGTCTCATCGCTGCAACTCCTGTACGGACTCGGAAGAAGCGAAGGTCGAGAGCCGTGCGTCCTCAAAAACACAACCCAACCATGCCGAACTGCTTCTTGACACAATGCCCACTTAATCCGGAAGCCAGCCGCACCAATGTGTCAGAAGAAATACCGTACACCTGGCGACCGTGTCAGCGTGCACTGCGCCCAGCCCACAACAGGAGTTGCTAGTGCGCGATGGGACAAGGACATCCCTGCTGGCCAAACCCTCCCCCAACCCATACGACACTAGGCCAATTGTGCGCAGCCCCATGGGTCTCCCGGTCGCGGCCGGCTGCGACAGAACCTGAACTCAAACCCAGAATCTCTATTCGCACAGCTATCACTGCGATACAGTGCCTTAGACCACTGTGCCACTCTTAGACCACTGTGCCACTCTGGAGGCCAACATCCCTACTCTTATGATAAGTGCCATGGTATCTTTAGTGACCACAGAGAGTCAGGGCACCTGTTTAACGTCCCATCCAAAAGACCGCATCATACACTGGGCAATGTCCCCAATCACTGACCTGGGGCATTGGGATATTTCTTTTTAGACCAGAGTAAAGAGTGCCTCCTACTGGCCCTCCAACACCACTTCCACAGGTGGATAGGAAGCTATGTCAAGTACCTTGTCGTAGGAGCTACTGAGCATCTGGTCAAAATCGGAGAGCCAGGGGTGACTTTCTGCGTCTCTCTTGGCCATCTCCTCCCACTCCTGCTGCAGCTTCTCCCAGAAGTCCACGTCGCTCTGATACAGAGGAACAATCACAATGTCAAAATCAGGGGTCAAATGATGGGGGTGCTCGGCATCATCATCATACCAGTTGCTGTGGGAATCACCCTAACATTAACATTGGTCCCAAACCACTATTTTTAGGGGATGCCCAAGGGCCAATGTGAACTTTGATAAAGGTTCTAAAAACAGTGTACTTTAAGCCAATGATACATGGTAATTTTATTTATTATTTATTTATTTAACGAGGTAGGCTAGTTGAGAACAAGTTATCATTTGCAACTGTGACCTGGCCAAGATAAAGCAAAGCAGTGTGACACAGACAACAACACAGAGTTACACATGGAGTAAACAATAAACTAGCCAATAACACAAAAAACAAGTCAATGACACAGAAAAAAGAAAGTCTATATACAGTGTGTGCAAAGGGTATGAGGAGGCCATAGGAGCGAATAATTACAATTTAGTAGATTAACACTGGAGTGATAAATGAGCAGATGATGATGTGTAAGTAGAGATACTGGTGTGCAAAAGAGTAGAAAAGTAAATAAAATAAAAACAGTATGGGGATGAGGTAGGTAGATTGGACTATGTACAGCTGCAGCGATCGGTTAGTTGCTCAGATAGTTGATGTTTAAAGTTGGTGAGGGAAATAAAAGTATTCAACTTCAGCGATTTTTGCAATTCGTTCTAGGCACTGGCAGCAGAGAACTGGAAGGAAAGGCGGCCAAATGAGGTGTTGGCTTTGGGGATGATCAGTGAGATATACCTGCTGGAACGTGTGCTACGTGTGGGTGTTGTTATCGTGACCAGTGAACTGAGATAAGGCGGAGCTTTACCTAGCATAGACTTATAGATGACCTGCAGCCAGTGGGTCTGGTGACGAATATGTAGCGAGGGCCAGCCGACTAGAGCATACAGGTCGCAGTGGTGGGTGGTATAACATTTACATTTACATTTAAGTCATTTAGCAGACGCTCTTATCCAGAGCGACTTACAAATTGGTGAATTCACCTTTTGACATCCAGTGGAACAGCCACTTTACAATAGTGCATCTAAATCATTTAAGGGGGTGGGGGGTGAGAAGGATTACTTATCCTATCCTAGGTATTCCTTGAAGAGGTGGGGTTTCAGGTGTCTCCGGAAGGTGGTGATTGACTCCGCTGTCCTGGCGTCGTGAGGGAGTTTGTTCCACCATTGGGGGGCCAGAGCAGCGAACAGGTGATTTGGTAACAAAACGGATGGCACTGTGATAGACTGCATCCAGTTTGCTGAGTAGAGTGATGGAAGCTCTTTTGTAGATGACATCGCCGAAGTCGAGGATCGGTAGGATAGTCAGTTTTACTAGGGTACGTTTGGCGGTGTGAGTGAAGGAGGCTTTGTTGCGAAATAGAAAGCAGATTCTAGATTTGATTTTGGATTGGAGATGTTTAATATGAGTCTGGAAGGAGAGTTTACAGTCTAGCCTGACACCTAGGTATTTATAGTTGTCCACATATTCTAGGTCAGAACCGTCCAGGGTGGTGATGCTAGTCAGGCGGGCGGGTGTGGGCAGCAAACAGTTGAAAAGCATGCATTTGGTTTTACTAGCGTTTAAGAGCAGTTGGAGGCCACGGAAGTAGTGTTGTATGACATTGAAGCTCATTTGGAGGTTAATTAGCAGTGTCCAAGGAAGGGCCAGAAGTATACAGAATGGTGTTGTCTGCGTAGAGGTGGATCAGAGAATGCAGTCATTAGAAAAACCAAGGCTATTGAGTCTGCCGATAAGAATATGGTGATTGACAGAGTCGAAAGCCTTGGCCAGGTCGATGAAGACGGCTGCACAGTACTGTCTTTTATCGATGTCGGTTATGATATCGTTCAGTACCTTGAGCGTGGCTAAGGTGCACCCGTGACCGGCTCGGGAGCCGGATTGCACAGAGGAGAAGGTAGGGTGGGATTTGAAATGGTCAGTGATATGTTTATTAACTTGGCTTTCGAAGACTTTAGCTAGGCAGGGCAGGATGGATATAGGTCTGAAACAGTTTGGGTGTAGGGTGTCACCCCCTTTGAAGAGGGGGATGACCGCAGCAGCTTTCCAATCTTTAGGGATCTAGGAAGATACGAAAGAGAGGTTGAACAGGCTGGTAATAGGGGTTGGTGGATAGTTTCAGAAAGAGAGAGTCCAGATTGTCAAGCCCAGCTGATTTGTATGGGTCCAGGTTTTGCAGCTCTTTCAGAACATGTCTGGATTTGGGTGAAGGAGAAGCTGGGGAGGCTTGGGCGAGTAGCTGCGGAGGCGGCGATGCTGTTGGCCGGGGTTGGAGTAGCCAGGAGGAAGGCATGGCCAGCCGTTGAGAAATGCTTATTGAAATCGATAATCATGGATTTATCAGTGGTGACCGTGTTACCTAGCCTCCGTGCAGTGGGCAGCTGGGAGGAGGTGCTCTTGTTCTCCATGGACTTTACAGTGTCCCAAAACCTTTTGGAGTTAGAGCTACAGGATGTGAATTTCTGCTTGAAAAAGTTAGCCTTTGCTTTCCTGACTGACTGCGTGTATTGGTTCCTGACTTCCCTGAACAGTTGCATATCTTGGGGACTATTCGATGCTATTGCAGTCCGCCACAGGATGTTTTTGTGCTGATCAAGGGCAGTCAGGTCTGGAGGGAACCAAGGGCTATATCAGTTCTTAGTTCTGCATTTTTTGAACGGGGCATGCTTATCTAAGATGGTGAGGAAATTACTTTTAAATAATTACCTGATTTGTGAAGTGAAAATGTACAATGGCATTATTAGTGCAATATAGTACATGGAAAGAGCTTAATATATACTGAACAAAAATATAAACACAACATGTAGTGTTGGTTCCATGTTTCATGAGCTGAAATAAAAGATCCCAGAAACATTCCATATGCACAAAAAGCGTATTTCTTTCAAACGTTGTGCAAAAATGTGTTTACATCCCTGTTAGTGAGCATGTCTCCCTCCTTTGCCAAGAAAATCCATCCACATGACAGGTGTGGCTTATCAAGAAGCTGATTAAACAGCACGATCATTACACAGGTGCACCTTGTGCCGGGGACAATAAAAGGCCACTAAAACGTGCAGTTGTGTCACACAATACAACAGATGTCTCAAGTTGAGGGAGCGGGCAATTGGCATGCTGACTGCAGGAATGTCCACCAGAGCTGTTGCCAGATAATTGAATGTTCATTTCTCCATACCATAAGCCTTCTCTAATGTAATTTTAGAGAATTTGGCAGTGCGTCCAACCGGCCTCACAACCGTAGACCATGTGTACCCACGCCAGGACCTCCACATTCGGCTTCTTCACCAGCAGGATCATCTGAGGGGGTGCTTTGGAGTATTTCTGTTTGTAACAGAAGCCCTTTTGTGGGGAAAAACTCATTTTTATTGGCTGGGTCTGGCTCCTAAGAGGGTGGGCCTATGCCCTCCCAGGCCCACCCATAGCTGCACCCTTGCCCAGTTATGTGAATATTAGGCCATGGGCTGGAATTATTCTTGATAGATACAATTTGGAAGAAGTTTAAAAATACTTATGGTCATTATTCTGTTATCTTTCCTATTGTATCGTATCTCTCTTACCTCCACAGCAGCTTTAGCTTGCTGGAAATCTGGACCTGCTGTGGCGAACTCATCTACCCATGATTCCGCTGACTCCACTGAGACCTGAACAGGAAGGAAGAGGTAGCAATGGTAGATGTGGACACCAAGTTGTCCATAACTCTATAACAACACTTAAAGTGGGATGTTGAGGTTGTGACAGTAAAGGAGAAGTAGAACAAGATGGGGAAGAGGGGTGAAAGAGGAAGACAAGATAAAGGAATGGGAAGAAGCAAAACAAATCAGAGAACCACACCCATTCTCCCACTCCCTTTCTCCCCTACAATCTATACACCTCTAGTGCAGGTCGTCTTTACTACTTTTCTATAAGTAATTGCTATAATCTAAATGCAAGTTTAAATCAGCAAAAACAATGCATCGTCCTTGGGTTTATACAAAGTGCTAAGAAACTACGGGAAAACCTACATGGGGCACAACATTTTGCCACTAAAAACAGCCATCAAACTACCGTAAAAAAAGGCTGATGGAAAATATCATCAGCTCAACGCAACTTTCTTGACAAAAAGCCGGTTGCTGAGCCACTGGGCAGTGTTGCCATGGCGTCAGGGGTCCTACCTGCCTGACGACAGAAGCCCATTGATGTGCCTGTTTAGCCTTAGCTTTGGCAAGCTTCTGATCCCACTCTTGGGTTGTCAAGGGTAAAGTCCCTCCCCCAGTCTCCTCCAGGAACTATGGCAACCAGGGAGCGGAGAACGGGGGGAGGCATGATTGTTTTGTCGCAGGTGTGAGGCGTTGGGGGTGGATTTTTGTTTTGGGAGGGGTGAGGATGGAGGAGTTTTCATTTGGTACAAATGAAGTGGGGGTTGTTAATCGAAGGAGGGGAAAGCCAAGAGTTCACAGCAGGGTCAAAGGGGGAAAAGTAGATGTCACAGTTAATGAGAACTCCTATGACTACATACTCAAGGGTAAACACCAGGGCTGGGGTCTTATTCAGGAAGTGACTTGGAATTCAATTCCTGATGAAGACAATACAAAAATGCCTATTATTATTTTTCAATCCCCTACCTTAATTGAGAAATGATTTGCCCCAACCCTGTTAACATACGACTTCACTTCACAAGGGGAACTGGAAGTCTGATTCAAGACTGGAACAGCTAAGAGGAATTTCGTCGGCAGAAGTTGGCATATAGAAATTGCATGTATAGAAAGGACAATGCTCTCTTTTCCACAATAATATATTTCTACATATACCTAATATATATACCAAATTATACATTGTACAGCCTAGTGCAAGGCTCACATACAGAAAAGTTCATGGCCATAACTTGGTTATGTAGTTAGTAACAGTTGCAGGGGTCTGCACCAAATACTGGGACGTGGGGGGGTCATGAGGCACAAAATTAGGAAGTTTGAGCCAAGATGGCTCCCTGTAGGTGGACAGTTGCACCCTTCCCCTTGTGTCTTCAATGGAAGTTGGCTCCTACCTGGTTGAGGTTGGAGGCCCAGTTCTGAGCCTCCTTGGCCTGAGCTCTATCTGTGTGCTGTTTGCCTGCTCTGTCCTCCACTGTGACACTGCCCTCGCCAATCTGCCTAATGAACTGCAGGAACTACAGTGCAACACAACAACAACAACAACATAACAATGACACAATATCCATTATGGCTATGGCTAATGGCGTATGGACCTAGACTGGTCATTAAATCAGTTTGTGCTTTAGCCAAATCCCAAATAATGACAGGGGCGTTGGATACCACACAAACAGTTCTGAAGACCAGGTTGTAAAGAGTCACTATGCTACTACGGTCCATCACTGCAAAATGCTTTCCCATGAAACATTTTGATGTCTAATTGACTACAAAGAAGTGTGTCTCACTGAACACTTCAAAAGAAATGGCTACAACTACAATGATCCTGTTATTACAAAGCTACATTACTTCGATGGACAAAGAATGGGGAAAGGGTATGGGGATAGATATGTAAAAAAAAAAAAATATGAAACACACGCGACATGGAAACACAAACACACACACACCTCAGTGTTCTGTAACTTGGGGTCATTGACCTTTGCGACCAGCTCATTGGCTGTTTGCTTCAGTTCGTCTCCTGGTAGGTACTCTTTTGTCCTATTGGATTGACAAACATTAACATCAAAGGGTTAATTTGAACAGCTAACTGAGTCTCTAACAGTGATCCTTTTACAGAACAAGTGGGTTAAAGAGACAGTGTACATTTTACATAATCACTCTGTATTCTTGTAAATATATAGTAATTGAAATGCATTGTCTCTTTTCAAAAATAATTTCCAACAAGGATGGAATCAAAAGACACTTTTGAATACCTAATTAAATGACTGCTTGGGTCAACACATTACAACACAAACTAAAAGACTGCTTGCGGGATTAACTGGTTTCCTTTTTTTTCTTGACTAAGAGCTATGTTATGGCCAAAACCTTTATAAAGTGAACGCAATAACACAGAGTTCTGAGAGGATGACATCAAAGATTTTAAGACACTTTTCTCAGTCTCTCCATTATTACCATTCTTGCTCCCTCTCTCCCAGGTCTCCGAGCCATAGCTTCTCCTCTGACTGCTCCAGATACTCCTCTGCCCAACGCCCGGGATCTGAGATAGAGAGAGAAGAGAGAAAAGAGAAAGAGGGGAGAAAGGGAAAGAGAGTAAGACACCAATTATTTCTCTACCTGCTAGAAGTCGTGGCCACAAAGTACATTCAAACAAATGGTTGGCAATTGTGCCTACCATTGACACTCAAAAAAATGTACCTGTGCCATCAATGATGAACTCTCTGGTCCAATCAGCATCAGCCGGGTCTCCAAGTCCCGCCTGCCCTGACGAGGCGGTGGCGGCATCCGCTCCCGACAGAAACTCAGACGTCCAATCACCAGACAGGGCCAACGCGGCCACACCCGGAGCTACAGACAGGACAGAAGGGAAAGGGTGTTGTTTTCTTCACACATTGGCAAAAAAAGTGTGTTTTTCAGTGCAAGTACTTGGATGGAAGGTACAGGAAAACGTAATAAAAGGAGTCTTGAAGTGTCAACATATGTTCTAAAGCCTGCGGGTTAACAATATGGAAGTGCTGCCGGGCAGCTGGGCAGGCACACTGCAAATCTATAATGGTGTTGCTTCTGCTGCGTTGGTGAGTATAATATGGTATTCTATTACTGCTGTGTGCACCTCTCTGTGGAGCCTGTCTGTAGCTCTGCTGATCGATCTGCTGCATTTCCTCCAGTAACTGGCCCATGTCAAAGCTGTGAGGGGGCCGTGGAGGCGCCTGCTGCATGAACTCATTCACCAACTGGAGGACACACATGCAGAACATCAAACGCAAGCCTATTCAATGACGATTAACAAACCTCCCGTGAACGAAAAGTGTTTTCATATTCCTTTTTTAGAATATGCAGACAAAGCACAACAGTTTGAATCAATAGGACTGGGAAGGTAATATGAGACGGACCTCTTCTTCTGTTGCAATTTCAATGGGTGTAGGGGGAATCTAGGAGAAAAAGAGGGATGAAAGTGATACCGTGAGATATATTTGTGAAAGCTATAGTACAACTAAGTAGTATGGTCCAAACAAACTATGATGAATGAACTTGTTCAAGTATGGGTAGATGGTTCCAGGGCTCTAACGTGCGAGAAAGTTTGTGTGCGAGACCAGGAGTTTTATTTTGGGAGCTCTACGCGACAAGGAAAGAAATCTCCAAGATAATAGTTGTGGCAATAAGGCATCGCTGTACTGTTGTTTCTGAGTGGCTAAGAGGGAAAAAAAGCGAGTGCAGATTCGATCATGTCACGGTTGCTCCGTTACAACAGCTTGTTCATAGCCCAACCAAGTCAAAAGATCTGACCCATATTACAGGCACAATATTTTTATCTTCCTGTAGTGAATCGCCGGGACCACATTTTACATTCATAAACCATGTTGTGAGCCGTTCGAAAACTACTTGTTTGTTTACACTTTTTTCCATTCATGTTACCTCATTGGCTAGTTAGCTAACAAACCAGTAGCTTCACCAATATATCCAAATATTTGGGGGCACAGAAAGAAAGGAAAAGGTATGGCTTCTTCAGGAGATCAATGATCATAGAAATCACAAACCTGATGTTTTTAAAGAGAAAGTGTACAATTTTAAATGTAAAGCATCTCAACATGTAAATAGTGCTTTTTCACAATGTAGAAGCCTAATATTCCGCAAATGACTTGGTAATTTCATTTGAACTTTTATAATAAACAAATGTATTTTACTGTGTTACATATTACTTTATAGGGCACAACATGTGCTTAAAGTAGACAGAATTCATATAGACTTTTCTCAATAATTTTTTCATGGTGCTCATAAATTTCATGTCAACTTTTTTTTTAAATTGGGTGCACCAATTTAAAAACTGGAAGGGTCTCACTGTTGACCAGGAAAAATAACTATCAATGCAACATGGCCAATAACATTTACATTACATTTACATTTAAGTCATTTAGCAGACGCTCTTATCCAGAGCGACTTACAAATTGGTGAATTCACCTTCTGACATCAGTGGAACAGCCACTTTACAATAGTGCATCTAAATCATTTAAGGGGGGGGGGGTGAGAAGGATCGCTTTATCCAAACTTTATCCAAACTTGCTTTATAACAAACTAAGAATATAAAAAACAGAACATGGATTAGTGTACATATTCCATAAATTCTGTGTTCTAATTTCTACCGGTGACTACTCACAGTTGGCGTTGACCTGTGCCTCCAAGCACCTCCCTCCTGGGTCATGTGACCCGTCAACTTCATGAGGGGATTGGCTCCCCCGCACTCCCCTTCCACCAGCTCCTGCATCGCCATGGCAACACCGGGCAGCGGTGTATCCAATCAGACCACCTTAGAGCTGAAGAGAGGAAGAAGTGAATAAAAACATTGACTTATCGATTAGACGATGGATGGAATTATTTGAACCTTTAAAACATTTAAAATCTAATTAACTCAGTTTGATAATAGCACATTCAGGATCCTGCCTGTGTGCCAGACTCTTTCTGCATTCATTGAGGGCCTCATAAGACAACAAATGTGTGCTATTAAGCAGAAATAGACCGGCACCAACACATTTCATGGTCCCATGCAAGACAGCTCAGGATAAACCATTTGAATACAAAGACGGTGTACCAGTATCAAGAAAAACATAAGAAAAGAATGTGGATGTCCGCTCACTGTTGGGAAGTCATTTACCTTCCTACTACAGCTAGGCTATCCTTTTCTCCAGCTCCTGTGCTGTGTTTGTGTGGGCGTCATCACTCTCTTTTCAACCTTTTACATCAATCAAAGCAACACGGGAGAGCTGTTTGAGATATGGAGATCTATTTGAGGATGAGAGGGCTAGCCAGGCCAAATTGAAATCTCATCCCGAGTACCCAATGTTCCATAGTCCTCTCCATATCTAACATGCTCTATTTGTTGGCTTTTAACACACACACACACACACACACACACACACACACACACGGCTTCACAACAGGACCGAGTGAGAATATGCTAGAGCTTCACTTTCCCTCTTCCGACTGGCTTTCAGTCTTTAACTCACTCTTGAAATACACACCTGGCCCTTTAAGTGAACGAAAACATTCAAGGGTGACAACCAACAGTCAAAGAAACTCCCTCTACTGCAAAGCTGTAGTAATATTCCCCGATCCACAGTCCTCTCCCTCACAACAGTGTGTCAATGCAATCAAATGTCGGAAAGTGAGACGAACCTGCTGTTCACATAGCTGACCGACTATCTAGGCCAACAACAGACATGCACAGATAGTGGCCTACTCAACTTCACTAAACCTCTCAGACAAATACAGTAATGACAATTTCTATAATGCAGTCAGCCCTGGAGCTGAAAAGTTAAGACATGCCCATTTCCACCATCTTACTACAATACAAAAAGTAACAGCACCAGACACAACTGCAAGTAATCTTACCGAAAATAAGGGGAGACAACACTGTACCCAGTCCACAGGTGGTCCAGTAGCTATACTAGGGTTTAGATTTAAGGATTTCTTTCCGCTGACCCAAACAGATGCTGTACGATTAGGGCCCTGTTAAGAGGATTATATACAGATATTAATAAACACTGTCTCACTGACACACACACACACACTGCAATACCGTGGATAGAAGAGACAGTCTTAATGAATATGCATGGTCCCAAATCGAGTGAATGTGTCTGGGTTTAATTCAGTTAGTAGGTATTCCTAGTGAGGTGTCATACTTTGCACTGTATGACAGCATGCTGTAGCTATATTGGCTCTACAAAAAAAATATAGGTTGGCTTCTCAAGTTGAGACTGACAGCATGAAAATGTTATTTAGGTATGATGCTTTCTCAAGTTGAAACACAAGGTTAGTATTGCAATGCTTTTACCTGAAAACCACCAGTTGAGAATGCAAAGAGCACCATAAAACTAACCACTGCCATCATATAGGCAGTAGGTACTATATACTATACTAACTAGCTACTATACTGCACACATCCTACACATGTCAATAGTTCATGCACAGAAGTTAAGGGTGAGTCATGTCCTAGACAATTTTAGATTTATATGGTCACATTACATAAATTAATGTCCTCCCAATTAGCACTGTAACGTTAAACATTGACTTTACACAATATATGTACTGTATGCTAGCTATCTAGCTAGCTAGCTAACGTATCTAATGTGTAGTGGCTGTAGCTAGCTAATTATGGTTAGTTAGAGAGCGTTGAGCTTGCAAAATACATTCAGTAAAAGATTTAAAGCTAACTAGATACGTTGCTAGCTAGCTACCTGTTTGCCACAATGAATGTTGATGACCAAATGCTAGCAAGTTAGCTACAAAAATGTGAGAGACCATTATTCGATTGATAGCATAATGTTATACTCACCACCACCTACTACTACTACTGACTGTAGACCTTCCTTACTATCCTCTTCTCCTAATTGTCTGCTTACAAGATAATAAATAGCTGACAATTCAAGAACCCAGCGAAGCTACTGAATGCGAAAGTAAATCTTTACCCGTGTTTATTAACGCGTGTCTCTTTATTTACGTCCTGCTCTTTCCCCCATGACCCACAAAAAACCTACACAGACGCACAGTTAATCCTGCAAGTCGTATTCTCAAACAGCATCGACGTAGACGTTGAATGACAGACAATACGGAATGTGCGCAGAACGAGTTTATGCGTGTGTAAACGCTGCAAATCGATTTTGCCATTTATGCCTACGAATATTGTAACATTCTAAAAACGTTCGATGAAATTGCAAACTCTGGCTCCATTTGGTGAAACAATGTAACAATGACCTTGATTGACAGTGGGTGAAGAACGCAAAGGGACAGCAAGGTTTGCGTATTTCATTGCGCAAGGTATGAATGAATTGCAAAGTCCAACAAATGTGTTCTGCTTTGTGGAAACATCATTTTCTGTCTCAAACTCCAACCCCAATCTCAGGAGAGGAACTAAAATATTATCTGGTTATTCCTGATATATGTAGGCTTTTACCAAGGAATTTATGTATTCTCTCAAACCATCTGTTAGAGGAATTCAATTCCTATATGTTTATTACCCAATTCAATTCATAAACTCAGCCCATTTCTAAGGATTTGTAAAATACTTATTTGCATAAAATGGGCGGAGACCAGTCTCATAATCAAGCAACAGCGTTTATTCTCGAGAGTACTGAACATGATACAATTTACAACAGGTTATAAACTGAAAATGACGTCATAGGTTTTAAACTGTCCCGTACCTCCTCCACTCTGATACAATGGCAGTAGAGTTCCCAAGCCTTCCTACATCGTTCCCACCGGTTTAGATACTTTACGACCAGGCCAAGGTCTCCCTGTGTAGATAAGCATTCTCGCCAGCCTGACGATAAGTTCATTCATTTCTACCAATTCTTGATTATAATTACACACATTATATTCAGTACTAGGATTAAAATACAATTCATACATCTATACAGTAACATAATAGTATTCTGATTAGTCAGTCCTGATTGAAATGTATACATAATTAGTCATTAATGATAAAAATATCCATTAACATATCCACCCAATGATTAAATATTATACATCCAATCACACATCTAGTTTTATTAAAATATTAAAAAGCATACCTCTATTTTTATTATAAATATTTATTGTTATCAAAATACCACCTAACATAAACCAATACTTGCATTCACACTGACTGTTTCTAGGCCTACATCAGAATCATAACTCTTCTTATCAGGATTTTCGTTACAGTCTAACATTGAAACAAGATACAACCTAACATCTCTAAATATCAAAATGGTTTAATCAAAACATAAGTTCCTCGCATATGAAGGATCCAGATTCGTCTACTTGTTCTGGGGGCATGCATTCATCATTCCACGGACCAGACCTTGGAATTGGCCCGTATCTCAACATCTGTTGTGTCATCGATTTCTCCATAGTCCATACACACGGAGTTAGACAACAACCACACAAAAACTAAAACCGTCACACAGGTGAAGGTAGCCCACAACACAGTGATCATGACATTTTTCCATTTTCCAAACATACTATCAAACCAATTAGTCAGAAACGTATCCACCCCAGTTTTCTGCCAACTCGTGAGCCAGGGTGGTTAAACCAGCCAGGCCTCGGTCACTGATCCGTCTGGAGCTGTGTCATCGGATAAACAAACCACCTCCATACACTCTCACCCTTTTCAGCCAACAAATATATCCAAGACTATTCTATTCTGCCAAGCAATTCATTACATCTCTGGTATAATTGATGAAGCGCTGTGGATTATCATATATATAATTGATCCAGTTCACATTCTTATTTGAGAGTGGACCACTAGAAAATACTTAACTCTAATCCTGCTAAGATCTGATTTCTTGCTTTAAACTCGTCTGGTATCCCCCGTGGAACCCCAATGTTATCTCTCGTCAAAAGACCCAGATGGAGTACTTCTTTTCTCCCGTTTGGCCAACGTCATGTCATGGTGTTGAATGAGTGTGAAAGGCATTCCCATTTGCCCGAGAGAGCATGGGCCTGTCCAACTTGTAGGTTTTTTTCTATTTTTTTTCTATAATATCATTCCTCCACACAACCACCAGATGTCAGCCCTGTCCCACTTTACCTTATTGAAATCCCAGAGTTCAATCAGCCTGTCATGTCAGACATAATCTGTCAGTGATAACATTCTCTGTCCTATTGCAGGTAACAACTTCCCCTACATATTTCCCATAAGTACTTTACCGGGCCAAACAGTTTCTCATATGTTCTATCTGATTATATCTTTAACTTCTATGCCTACTTGTTAGCTATTTGTTAAAATTATTATTAGTTTATTATCCAATAGGCCACATCCTATCCTAGACCACAATTTACCCATCCCCCTTTGATGTCCTGTCGTGTCCCTTGTCTATATAGTTTTTTAAACATATTTTTCTTTGCATATCTTTTAAAATATTTTGCTAAACCTCAACATTTAAATACTCTCCTGCAACCCGCCTCACCCAATGTAGCGTGGATCTGCTTTTTTCCCCTAAAGTATCTATATTTACTTCGGATCTGGAATCCCTCAACTCAAGCTAGCCAGCTAACTACCAGCTATCAGTCAGCAAACCATTGCCAGCGGTCATCAGCTAACCTTCAACTTGAATAGCTCTCGCCAGTTCGAACAACGTGACTCTAACCAGAGCATAACGGACCTATTATTTTTATCCCCGGATTCCCACCGCAAACTGAACATTTTCATCTGGATCTTCACAACTACTTAACCGCAACCCCGGATGACTACTCCTGGCTAGCGTTTCCATCCAATTAGCTTGAAGCTAGACCAGCCAGAGCTCCTGTGCTACCACCGAAGCATACTCCTGGGCTACAATATCTGGACCCCTTCTACAGCCGGTACGGGGCATGGAACCCCACAGATCCCCTACGACTGGAATACCGACATAATCTGCCTGAGGACTCCAACAGGCCCCTCAGGCGCGATGCCCGCTGAAGGCCTATTATGCTAACCAGCTAGGCCTGCTAGCTACCTAGAGCTACTTGGAACCCTACTAATTCCACGACCGGTCTATCGACGTCACCGCATGAAGAGGCAAAAACAGACCCCATCGCAACGTCCCTCAAAGGCTAACTTTCTAGCCCCTGCTATCTGCTTGCTTGCTAACCCGGCCTGCTAACTGCTAGCCTGCCCCGGTCTACTAACTGCTAGCTTGTATAGCCCCGGTCTGCTAACTGCTAACTTGTTTATCCCCGGCCTACTAACTGTTAGCTTGTTAGCACAGGCCTGCTAACTGTCTGAATTGCCGTGTCCCCAGCTAGCCCAACCACTCACTGGACCCATATTTATTTTCAATCTCTTTTCGTTTTTTAATTCGATTATACCTTCCGGTAACCTGCTTCACCCAATGTGATGCGAAATCGCTATTATTGTTAATTTTAGAATACATTCAATAACCTCCGGAAGCTAACCAGCTAATTAGTTACAAGCTGTTTAGTCATTGTTAGCCACTGCTAGTGGCTTTTACCTTCTGCACAGCCAGCCCTGATTTTAGCCTGGATAATACTCGCCAGTCTACCAGTATCGAACTGTCTCTCCACAACAACGCCGGATTCCTGCCGTAATCCCTGGACCACTACTTCTGATCTTCACAGCTAGCTTGCACCCAGTACCAAAGCTATCCCTGAGGCCCACCTCCCAGCCTACTCAGCTGTTCACCCGAACCCCACTCATACACGGCTAGAGCCCAATACTCCACTGGATCCTTGCTGTAAACTCTGGACCTTGGCTAACGCCACTGCCACGAAGCTAGCACCAGTTAGCCGTGAGCCAGGCATATCTTTCTGCTAGCAAACTAAATTCTACAATACCTCTTTCGCCATCTGGATTGGATTCTCTGTCGACACGGCCCCCCACTGCACCACCACGACTGGTCTGACTGGTCTGTGCCTTCAACCGGCCTCCGTCTGAGCAGACCCCCCCTACCACCCCCGAGCTACTAACTTTAAACGCTGTGTCGCCCGCGTGCTAGTGTAGTGGCGGCTTCCTTGTTCCATCGACTGCTGTCCCCTGGACTCTATGATCACTTGGCTACATAGCTGATGCCTGCTGGACTGTCCATTAATCACGGTACTCCATTCTGTTTATTTATGCTTTATCTGTCGGTCCCAGCCGCAAACTCAGGCTCTGTGTGTAGTTAATCCGACCCTCTCTGCCTAGTCATCGCCATTTTACCCCCCCCCCCGCAGCTACTCACCCATGCCTCCCCAGCTTCTCCTTTACCCAAATCCAGATAGCAGATGTTCTGAAAGAGCTGCAAAACCTGGACCCATACAAATCAGCTGGGCTTGACAATCTGGACCCTCTATTTCTGAAATTGTCCGCCGCCATTGTCGCAACCCCTATTACCAGCCTGTTCAACCTCTCCTTCGCATCATCTGAGATCCCCAAGGATTGGAAAGCTGCCGCGGTTATCCCCCTCTTCAAAGGGGGAGACACCCTGGACCCAAACTGTTACAGACCTATATCCATCCTGCCCTGCCTATCTAAGGTCTTCGAAAGTCAAGTCAACAAACAGATCACTGACCATCTCGAATCCCACCGTACCTTCTCCGCTGTGCAATCCGGTTTCCGAGCCGGTCACGGGTGCACCTCAGCCACGCTCAAGGTACTAAACGATATCTTAACCGGCATCGATAAAAGACAGTACTGTGCAGCCGTCTTCATCGACCTGGCCAAGGCTTTCGACTCTGTCAATCACCATATTCTTATCGGCAGACTCAGTAGCCTCGGTTTTTCTAATGACTGCCTTGCCTGGTTCACCAACTACCTTGCAGACAGAGTTCAGTGTGTCAAATTGGAGGGCATGTTGTCCGGTCCTCTGGAAGTCTCTATGGGGGTACCACAGGGTTCAATTCTCGGGCCAACTCTTTTCTCTGTATATATCAATGATGTTGCTCTTGGCTACATAGCTGATGCCTGCTGGACTGTCCATTAATCACGGTACTCCATTCTGTTTATTTATGTTTTATCTGTCGGTCCCAGCCGCAAACTCAGGCTCTGTGTGTAATTAATCCGACCCTCTCTGCCTAGTCATTGCCATTTTACCTGCTGTTGTTGTGTTTGCTGACTAGCTGTTGTTGTCTCACCTGTTGTTTTAGCAAGCTCTCTCAATCAAGACCTGCAATTACTTTATGCCTTGCTGTATGTCTCTCTCAAATATCAATATGCCCTGTATACTGTTGTTCAGGTTAGTTATCATTGTTTTAGTTTACAATGGAGCCCCTAGTTCCACTCCTCACACTTCTGATACCTCCTTTGTCCCACCTCCCACACAAGTGGTGACCTCACCCATTTATAACCAGCATGTCCAGAGATACAACCTCTCTTATCATCACACAGTGCCTGGGCTTACATCCGCTGTACGCACACCCCACCATACCCCTGTCTGCACATTATGCCCTGAATTTAATCTACCACGCAAAAATTCTGAGATTTCCATACCCAACTATAACACTTTCCATCAAGATAGAACTGCCAAAGGGGGAGGAGTTAGCCTGCAAAGTTCTGTCATACTTTCCAGGTCTATGCCCAAACAGTTCAAACTTCTAATTTTAAAAATTAATCTCTCCAGATATAAGTCTCTCACTGTTGCCGCCTGCTACCGACCCCCCTCAGCTCCCAGCTGTGCCCTGGACACCATCTGTGAATTGATCGCCCCCCATCTAGCTTCAGAGTTTGTTCTGTTAGGTGACCAAAACTGGGATATGCTTAATACCCCGGCAGTCCTACAATGTAAGCTAGATGCTCTCAATCTCACACAAATCATCAAGGAACCCACCAGGTACAACCCTAAATCCGTAAACATGGGCACCCTAATTGACATTATCCTGACCAACTTGCTCTCCAAATACACCTCTGCTGTCTTCAATCAGGATGTCAGCGATCACTGCCTCATTGCCTGTATCCGCTACGGGTCCACGGTCAAACGACCACCCCTCATCACTGTCAAACGCTCCCTAAAACACTTCTGCGAGCAGGCCTTTCTAATCGACCTGGCCCGGATATCCTGGAAGGACATTGACCTCATCCCGTCAGTTGAGGATGCCTGGTCATTCTTTAAAAGTAACTTCCTCGCCATCTTAGACAAGCATGCTCCGTTCAAAAAAATGCAGAACTAAGAACAGATATAGCCCTTGAACAAGAACACCTCCTCCCAGCTGCCCACTGCACTGAGGCTAGGTAACACGGTCACCACTGATAAATCCGTGATAATCGAAAACTTCAACAAGCATTTCCCAACGGCTGGCCATGCCTTCCTCCTGGCTACTCCAACCTCGGCCAGCAGCCCCCCCCCCCTTCCCCCGCAGCTACTCGCTCATGCCTCCCCAGCTTCTCCTTTACCCAAATCCAGATAGCAGATGTTCTGAAAGAGCTGCAAAACCTGGACCCATACAAATCAGCTGGGCTTGACAATCTGGACCCTCTATTTCTGAAACTGTCCGCCGCCATTGTCGCAATCCCTATTACCAGCCTGTTCAACCTCTCCTTCGCATAATCTGAGATCCTCAAGGATTGGAAAGCTGCCGCGGTTATCCCCCTCTTCAAAGGGGGAGACACCCTGGACCCAAACTGTTACAGACCTATATCCATCCTGCCCTGCCTATCTAAGGTCTTCGAAAGTCAAGTCAACAAACAGATCACTGACCATCTCGAATCCCACCTTACCTTCTCCGCTGTGCAATCCGGTTTCCGAGCCGGTCACGGGTGCACCTCAGCCACGCTCAAGGTACTAAACGATATCTTAACCGGCATCGATAAAAGACAGTACTGTGCAGCCGTCTTCATCGACCTGGCCAAAGCTTTCGACTCTGTCAATTACCATATTCTTATCGGCAGACTCAGTAGCCTCGGTTTTTCTAATGACTGCCTTGCCTGGTTCACCAACTACCTTGCAGACAGAGTTCAGTGTGTCAAATTGGAGGGCATGTTGTCCGGTCCTCTGGAAGTCTCTATGGGGGTACCACAGGGTTCAATTCTCGGGCCAACTCTTTTCTCTGTATATATCAATGATGTTGCTCTTGCTGCGGGCGATTCCCTGATCCACCTCTACGCAGACGACACCATTCTGTATACTTCTCGCCCTTCCTTGGACACTGTGCTATCTAACCTCCAAACGAGCTTCAATGCCATGCCATACAACACTCCTTCCGTGGCCTCCAACTGCTCTTAAACGCTAGTAAAACCAAATGCATTCTTTGCAACCGTTCGTTGCCTGCACCCGCCCGCCCGACTAGCATCACCACCCTGGATGGTTCCGACCTAGAATATGTGGACATCTATAAGTACCTAGGTGTCTGGCTAGACTGCAAACTCTCCTTCCAGACTCATATCAAACATCTCCAATCCAAAATCAAATCTAGAATCGGCTTTCTATTTCGCAAACAAAGCCTCCTTCACTCACGCCGCAAAACTTACCCTAGTAAAACTGACTATCCTACCAATCCCCGACCTCTGTGATGTCATCTACAAAATAGCTTCCAATACTCTACTCAGCAAACTGGATGCAGTTTATCACAGTGCCATCCATTTTGTTACTTAAGCACCTTATACCACCACCACTGCGACCTGTATGCTCTAGTCAGCTGGCCCTCGCTACATGTTCGTCGCCAGACCCTAGGCAAAGCTCCGCCTTATCTCAGTTCACTGGTCACGATGGCAACACCCACCCATAGCACGCGCTCCAGCAGGTGTATCTCACTGATCATCCCTAAAGCCAAAACCTCATTTGGCCGCCTTTCCTTCCAGTTCTCTGCTGCCTGCGACTGGAACAAATTGCAAAAATCTCTGAAGTTGGAGACTTTTATCACCCTCACCAACTTTAAATATCTGCTATCTGAGCAGCTAACCGATCGCTGCAGCTGTACATAGTCCATTGTTATATAGCCCACCCAATTTACCTACCTCATCCCCATACTGTTTTTTATTTTATTTACTTTTCTGCTCGTTTGCACACCAGTATCTCTACCTGCACATGTTCATCTGATCATTTATCACTCCAGTGTTAATCTGTTAAATTGTAATTATTCACTTCTATGGCCTATTTATTGCCTACCTCCTCATTCCTTTTACACACAATGTATATAGATTATTTTTTTCAAATATATTATTGACTTGTTTATTGTTTACTCCATGTGTAACTCGGTGTTGTTGTCTGTTCACACTGCTATGCTTTATCTTGGCCAGGTCGCAGTTGCAAATGAGAACTTGTTCTCAACTAGCCTACCTGGTTAAATAAAGGTGAAATAAATAAATAAATATTTTTTTAAAACAGTAACTTAGGTAGGTTAGTCAATTATCTGTATGTTCTGAAATTATCATGTATGAACGCCCCTTTCATTCTCCAACTGTCCAATTATCCCTTGGGCATCCATTCATATATATCCTGTACCAATTATTTGTCAAGTGTCTTATCTACTTTAAGAGGTATCTGTGTTCATTTCCTGGCGCCCCTCCTAAACCTTTTCCTCTCGGCTCTCAAACCTTCAAGGTCTCAGCAGTGCGGGGAGGACTCCTCTGTCTGCCCTTTCGCCTATCTGTCTGTAACAACTATGTGTTGCTTCCAAATTCGAACTAAATGTCTCACTGTTTGGCTTTATCTAAACTAAAACATGTCTATGGTGTCAATATCTAAAGTCCTTATATGGGTTAATTAAGGTTCTCGATCCTATCCCTAATCCTGAATCACGACAGATGTCATATATCCCTGTCAAACTTTAATACTATTTAAATAAAAATATTCTAGTGTTTAAATAAAGCCAAAACGAATGCTAACCTTATCATATCTCTTTTCTGTGTTAATGAAATCTCTCCTTCGGGAATCCACTGTATTTTATCTAAAAATTACATGGGTTAAAAACTTAAAAATCAGTCACATCAATAATTTAATATATGTTGCTGTCAAGCATAGGTGTATAGGTGGCAGGGAAGTCAGGCGCAGGAGAGTCAAACGGAGTGTAAAATGGAGTCTTTTAATAAAGTCCACATAACATGCTCCATAACACTAAAAGGTACATACATAAACAAACATGGTTACGAGGACCCGACGCGCACCTATATGACATAAAACTTCACTGAAAAATAAAACAATCTCTGACAAAGACATGAGGGGAAACAGAGGGTTAAATACACAACAGGTAATGAATGGGATTGAAAACAGGTTTGTGGGAAGACAAGACAAAACCAATGGAAAATTAAAAATGGATCAATGATGGCTAGAAGACCGGTGACATCGAACGCCGAGCACCGCCCGAACAAGGAGAGGCAACGACTTCGGCAGAAGTCGTGACAGTTGCATAGTTTGAGATACCTTATCTACCATCCCTAAGAACTGCAACTTATTTCTTTTCATAAATAATTTTAATGCTTATAAAATCACCTTTTCTGTCATGTATTTTCCTGCCGCTATTGGCTTAAACTGTGTCCTGTCCAAACCTCAAAGGACCATCCTCCCCCATTTATTATCGATGATTAATATGATTTCTGTTCCTGTTGTAGTACTAAATCAATAGTAGCCCATTTGAAACCTTCACAGCCAATGTTTAAAACAGAACCCTGTATCTGGCCCTCTTCCTCACGAGAGTTTGTTCTCCCGCTCCCCATAATTTGTCCTGCCTCAATTCCACTTTCTCCTCTGTGGTTCAAACTATAATTATGTCCAAGAGCTATAAACTCCATTATAATTAATTTACCTATGACCACAAATTCATTATTCAAATGGTCCCCCCTGTGGCTGATCAGACCACCTGGGAAAGCCATGAAAACTGGTCAAAGGTTACACCACCCCTTTACATTCGTGTCCCATACCATATTAGACATATTAAAGAGCCATTTATCTTTAAAAAATTAACTTGTCTAATTAAAACTCAGAAAATAAAACTCCTAATATCCCATATGTGAGTGTACCCCTTTAAGATATCTTGTTTCTGGGGACATGGAAATCCCCTTAACCCAAACGTTTATTACAAAAACAAAACCTAATAATTATGATAATACTCTCAAATCATCCGTTTTAAATTTCCTCGATGTTTCATGTAACTCATTCAGTCTTTCTCCAAATTATCTCCCCAAAATACTTTATACCCTGCCATTACACTCACACAACTGTGATAAACGTGCACTGTCCCTTTAAAATAAAAAACTCCCAGCCAGCACCTATCCTTTCATTGTTCCCCGTAATGAAAACAGATGTTTAGAATACGCTAACTTCTTGTTCGAATTCACTGGTGTTACCTAACCAAAAATCAATACCCGGGAAACAACCACAACTTTTTATGATCCAACTATTCTTACCCTCCTATCTTATAGTCAAATATAGCCCAATGAACGCCTAGCAATTTTGTTGCTAGTTTTTTTGCATCTTTTCGGACTATCCTGACGATAATTCAGCTACTTGAAAAAAAAATGTATTTGGAACTTTTAGCCACTTTTGAAAAGTGACTCAAAGCTATAATGCACACATTTTCCCTCTAAATGACACAACCAATTTTCTGTCATAATTTGAGGAACGTTATTGTGTATTTAACGTAATGACGCAGCAAGTCAACCTGCCTCTAGTCAAAAATATATCCCCTATTCAGATTGAGTTATGCTTTAAATTCTATCGAAAAAGTCAAACCAACCGAACCAACACAACGTTCTATACCCCAAAATATAAACGTACCATGTACTTTTGTCACGCCCTGGTCTTAGTATTTTGTGTTTTCTTTATTACTTTAGTCAGGCCAGGGTGTGACATGGGTTTATTATGTGGTGTGTTTAGTCTTGTTTTGTTTGTAGGTATTGGGTTTGTGGTATAGTGGGGTTATCTAGAAAAGTCTATGGTTGCCTGAAGTGGTTCTCAATCAGAGGCAGGTGTTTATCGTTGTCTCTGATTGGGAACCATATTTAGGCAGCCATATTCTTTGAGTGTTTCGTGGGTGATTGTTCCTGTGTCTGTGTAGTTTCTCCAGATAGGCTCGGTAACTTTGGATTTTCTTTTTTCCTTGTTTTGGAAGAGAAGAGAACGAGCGCCATTCTCCTTGCGGAGATGGTGCTAAATACATCAACACGGTCGGTCCCTGGGATTGGGCTGGCCAACACGATTCGTTTTGCTTGGAAGGAAAAGGAGTTGGAGCCTTTAGGACGGGAATCTTTTGGAAGGATAATATTGATGGGGATTCTAAAGCTGACGGTGAAGGACGTGTTTTGTTTCCAAGGCAACTCGTTGGAGGGAGCATACGACGTGGAGCTATATACAGAAGAAAAACACGATGATATCCTGAGAAGGGCAAGAGCAGTGGGAGGTGAGAGGCCGATGTGCCACTACGAAATAACAAGCCTGGCGAAGAATAACTTTAGGGTTGTAACTGTCAATATTTACAACCCTTACGTTAAGGACGAAGAGGTGAGGGCTTTTCTGGGGAGATACATGGAATAACGTCTCCTCAGCTAGGCACCTCAAAGACTCCCTTGGGTTTTGGAATGGGAGGAGAGGCTTCCAGGCCCTCCTCAGGGAGGACCCAAAGGGACATGGTGGCTACCTCCATCCTCCTGCTATGTTCTCCCTTGGGGCTGACAGGGGGACGTTGTTTTATGCACGTCAGCCCCCATTTTGCAGGCGCTGTATGGCCTACGGACACATTTTTGCCTCGTGCAGCATGAGAAAATGCAGATTTTGTGGATCTGAGGATCACGAGGCGAGGGATTGTGACAAGCCTAAGACATGCCATGGGTGTGGCTCGTCAGCACACCTGTGGCGGGGGTGCCTGGCCCGTCAGAGGTCATATGCGTCTGCGGCTGGGGGGGGAGCAGGAGCGGGGGATGGGGGAAGAAGAGGAGTGGAAGGAAGCACGCCTCATGACAAGAGTACAAGTCCAGAGGGAAAGGCCACAAGGAAGGAAGAGGAGCAAGAAGCGGCGGATGGAAGAGAGAAGGAAACAGAAGGCACGGGAGTAGGAGGACCAGGAAAAGAGACGGAGGAAGGCAACCGAGTGGAGGAGCATGAGAGAGAAGAAAGCGAGGGATGAGTGGTTGAGAAGGAGACGGTGAAAGAGCAAGTGGACTGGGGGGAAAGTGCCCTGGTGGAAGAGATGAGGGGTATGGTGGAGGAGCTGGCGGGGGGAGGGTGGTATCTCTCCACTGCCGCCATCACCAAAGAAGAGAATGAGGAGGAGAGTGCGATTGGCCGACAGTGAGGGGGAGGGGATGGCCAAGAGAGTGATGGGGGTGGGAGAAACCTCTGGGTTGCTGCTGGTTTCCCCAGGCCCTCAATAAAATGGATGAAGAGGGGGGGATGTCGGGAATACGGATGGTGTTCTCACCGGTAGATATGGAGCAGGGGTGCATCGGGTGAGTCTCCTGATTTTGTTTTTTTTCTGTCTGGGTTTAGAATTTGAGTGTATTACAAGTTTTTATTTTTTTTCATGGGGTCTAATTTTACTTTTGTTAGTTTAAATGTAAGGGGTTTAAGGGATTCTGTTAAGAGGAGGGCGGTTTTTAGTTATTTGGAGGGTGTGGGGTTTGATTTTTGTTTTTTACAGGAGGTTCACCTGAGGGATGGAGGGGATGTTAGTAGGTTTAAGAGGGAGTGGGACAAGGGGGAGTCGGTTTGGGGTATTGGGGGGTGCACTCATCGGGGTAGGGATTTTGTGTGGGCACAGGGAGGTAAAAGTGGAGGATTCTTTTGTGGTAATGCAGGGGAAGGTTATAGGGGTGGATGTCACGATAAGGGATTGTAAATTTAGATTAGTGGTGGTGTATGGGCCACAGGTGGTAGCAGACAGGAGGGAGATGGTGGACTGTCTGACGCCCCTGTGTCACAAATAGGAAATTAGTGATAGGGGGGATTTTAATACAGATTTAGGAATAGGGGGGGGGGATAGCAGTGCAGGCACCATTGCCGGGCTAATGGCTTGCCATGGTCTGGTAGATGGTGGTCTGCACACTACTCCGAAAATGGCCGGTCCTACATGGCGCAACTCCAGGGGGGTTGAGCGGAGGCTCGACTATATTTTTGTACCCAGGTCTTGGGTAAGTTGTCTGGGCGGCTGTTGCCTGTTTTCTTTTCGGATCACGACGGGGTGCTCCTGCAGGTGGGGTCGCCAGTCTGCCTCTTTGGTAGGGGGTACTGGAAGTTAGATCGGGATGTGCTGGAGGAGCGCGCTGTTGTTGACGGGTTTTATGGTTTCTTTTGGAGGCTTGAAGGCCTCCGGTCCATGTGCGAGGGGGTGTTAGAGTGGTGGGAATTAGTTAAGTTGAGGATTAGGGCTTTTATAATAGGATATTGCAAGAGGAAAAAAAGGGAGGAGAGGAGGGAGGTGGATCGTATCCAAAGGTTAATTGAACTCGAATACGAGGCAGGCAACCTCGGCGGGTCGTTTGACTGGGAGAGATCTGCAACCCTAAAGGTGCAGCTCAGGGAGTTGCAGGAGCGGAAGGCTCGAGCTTTCGTGGAGCGTGCGCATAGCGGCTTTCTAGAACACAATGAGACTTGTTCTGCTATGTTCTTTAAGTCGGTTAGGGCCAGACAGAGTAGGAAGGTAATGCATGGTGTTAGGGAAGAAAATGGTAGTATAGTTAAAGAACCAGAGGATATGGTCAGGGTGACAACTGATCATTTCCAAGGTTTATTTAAGGAAAGGGAAATAGATTTAGAGCAGGGAAATGTGTTTTTAGAACACTTGTCCAGGCGGTTGCCGGAGGACATTAGAGAAGTGATGGAGGCCCAGATCTCACTAGAAGAGGTTGAGAGCGCTCTTAGGAGGATGGGAAAAGGGAAGGTGCCTGGGATGGATGGGCTGCCGGCTGAGTTTTATCTCAAGTTTTGGGGTATACTTGGACCAGTGGTCCTCGAAGTCTTGAAGGCCATCCTTGAGACGAGGGTCCCGGGGGATCAATGGCTGTTGGTGTGCTGTCGCTTTTATATAAGAAGGGGGAAGTAACAGACCTTGGCAACTGGCGGCCGTTGACCATGCTGTGTGTAGATTACAAGCTACTTGCAAAGGTTTTAGCAGACCGGTTGCGCACAGCCCTTCCCTACGTCGTCCATGAGGATCAGACGTGCGGGGTAGAGGGCCGCTCTATTAGATGGAACCTACAGTTAATCAGGGACTCCATCGCTTGGGTTGAAGATAGAGGACTGCCTTTAATGGTAGCAGCGCTAGATCAGGCGAAAGCCTTTGATCGTGTGAATAGATCCTTTTTATTCAGAGTGTTAGGTCGATTAGGATTTGGGGAGAAGTTCATAGGATGGATTCGTACATTATATGTCGGAGCGGGTGCCGAGTTAGTGTAAATAGTCACTTGGGTGATGTTTTTGACCTCTCGTCTGGGGTCAGGAAGGGGTGCCCACTCTCGGCTCTCCTCTTCGTTCTGTACATGGAGCCTCTGGGGGCTGCCATTAGGGCAGACACAGGGGTGGAAGGCTTGTTGATCCCTGGAAGTGGTGGGCTGCGTGTTAAGATGACGCAGTACGCCGATGACACGTCCTTGCTGCTGTGCAAGGACTCGTGCCTGACAAGGTCCCTTGCCATCTTTGGAGATTTCACCCGAGCGTCGGGAGCGGTTCTGAACCATGCAAAGTCTTCCGTCAAGTTTTTCGGAAGATGGCGCGGTAGAACGGATGTGCCCGGGGGGTTATTTCTCTGTGAGGGGGCCCTGAGGATTCTCGGGGTCCATTTTGAGACCTCCGGCTCAGCGATGCTAAACTGGAACATGCGTATCGCAGTGGTACAGAGGAAGCTAGCAATGTTGAAGGCTAGGTATTTGGCTTTTATGGGCAAAGTCCTGGTCCTTAAGGTGGATGTGTTGCCATCTCTTTTGTATTTGGCGTACATCTACCCATTGCCGGCTTGTCTGAGGAGGCCTCTAGTGAGGCTTGTGTTTCAGTTCATGTGGAGTAGCAGGTGCGAGTGGGTCGCCAGGGCACGCATGCTCTGTCCCATCGGGGAGGGAGGTAGGGGGGTACCACATTTCCCCCTCAAGCTGGATGCAATTTTTGTTTATTTCTTGTTAACGGAGCTTGCTCATCCATGATACACCCGTCCGGTTACCTCCTGCGGGTGTTCTTCTCGTATCAGGCGAGAAGCGTAATGGTGTGGTCTAACACGGGTCCTCGGGCGGAACAGCTGCCGTGGCACTTTGGTCATGCGGCCAAGTGGCTGCGTGCGCACCCTGAGGTTGAAGTAGAGTAGGTTTAGAGTAGGTTTAGATCACAGGCACCTGCACGAGGAGGTCAGAAAGGCAGGGAGTCCGGCGCCTGTAGTGGGCATCTCGGAAGTGGTCTGGGAGGGAGTGCAGGCGCGGGGTCTGGACAACAGGCTCAAGGACCTGAATTGATTGAGCCTCCATAAGTGCTTGCCGGTACGTTCCATCATGTACCGGTATAGTTTGGTGCAATCCCCCACCTGTCCAAGATCCTCTTGTGGCAGGGAGGAGACTGTGCGCCATGTCTTTTGGGACTGTGCCTTTGCCGGAGTAGTATGGGCTAGGGCACGGGTGTTGTTAGGTTTGGTAAGGGGGATTTTGTATTGACATGGGCCAGGTTAGAGAGAGGTGTAGGGAGAGTGAGAGGGACGGATAGGGACAGGTTTCTGCTCTGGCTTCTCATGAGTCTCTTTAAACGGGGGCTGTGGGAAGCCAGGCAGAACATGGTGAAGACAGGGAGAGAATGGGGGGTGGAAGGGATAGTGAGCAGGGTGGAAGGAGATTTGAGGGGCAGGATGAAGAGGGAGGAGAGGAAGTGGGGGCAGCATGCTGCTCGGGAGAGGTGGAGGGGGGGTTTAGGGCTGGGTGTCATTTAGATTTGTAAGGGGATAGATTAGGGACGGGGAGATAGGGAAAGGTATTTTGTAGGGTGACGGGGAGGGAAGATGCTCCCCTGAGGTTTCGTTTGGGGTTTTTGTTTTGTTAAAATTAAAATACCATTATTGGAGTATGTATGAAAATTATGAGTTGTAAAGAAGGAATGGTATTGAAGGTAATAAATTATTTTTTATTAAAAAAAAAAAAAAAAAAATTCACATTATGTTTGTTGGTTTGTATTGTTCGTGTTTATTCGTTTATTAAACATGTGTCAAAATTACCACGCTGCATTTTGGTCCTCCTCTCCTTCAACTCAAGAAAACCGTAACAGATTCACCCACCAAACCAGGACCAAGTGGCGTGGTGACAGGCAGGAGCAGCGAAATCCGGATTTCTGGACATGGGAGGAGATATTGGATGGTAAAGGACCCTGGGCTCAGCCTGGAGAATATCGCCACCCCAAAGAAGAGCTGGAGGCGACGAAGGTGGAGAGGCGCTGGTATGAGGAGGCAGCACGGCGACGCGGATGGAAGCCCGAGAGTCAGCCCCAAAAATGTCTTGGGGAGGCACACAGGGAGTATGTCGATGCCAAGTAGGAGACCTGCGCCAACTTCCTGTGCTTACCGGGGGGCTAGAGAGACCGGGCAGGCACCGTGTTATGCTGTGGAGTGCACGGTGTCTGCAGTGCGGGTGCATAGCCCGGTGCGGTACATACCAGCTCTTCGTATCGGCCGGGCTAGAGTGGGCATCAAGCCAGGTAAGGTTGGGCAGGCTCGGTGTTCAAGAGCTCCAGTGCGCCTGCACTGTCCGGTCTATCCAGTACCACCTCCACGCACCAGCCCTCCGGTGGCAGCTCCCCACACCAGGCTTCCTGTGCATGTCCTCGGCCCAGTACCACCAGTGCCAGCACCACGCATCAGGCCTTCAGTGCGCTTCGCCTGTCCAGTGCTGCCAGAGCCTTCCTCCTCTCCAGCGCTGCCGGAGTCCCCCGCCTGTCTAGCGCTGCCAAAGCCTCCCTCCTCTACAGCGCTGCCAGAGCCTTCCTCCTCTCCAGCGCTGCCGGAGTCTCCCGCCTGTCTAGCGCTGCCAGAGCCTCCCTCCTATACAGCGCTGCTGAAGTCTCCCGCCTGTCCAGCGCAGCCGGAGTCTCCCGCCTGTCCAGCGCAGCCGGAGTCTCCCGCCTGTCCAGCGCAGCCGGAGTCTCCCGCCTGTCCAGCGCAGCCGGAGTCTCCCGCCTGTCCAGCGCAGCCGGAGTCTCCCGCCTGTCCAGCGCAGCCGGAGTCTCCCGCCTGTCCAGCGCAGCCGGAGTCTCCCGCCTGTCCAGCGCAGCCGGAGTCTCCCGCCTGTCCAGCGCAGCCGGAGTCTCCCGCCTGTCCAGCGCAGTCGGAGTCTCCCGCCTGTCCAGCGCAGTCGGAGTCTCCCGCATGTCCAGCGCAGTCGGAGCTGCCAGTCTGCATGGAGCAGCCAGAGCTGCCAGTCTGCATGGAGCAGCCAGAGCTGCCAGTCTGCATGGAGCCTCCAGTCTGCATGGAGCAGCCAGAGCCGCCAGTCAGCATGGAGCAGCCAGAGCCGTCAGTCAGCCAGGATCCGCCAGTCAGCCAGGATCTTCCAGATCCGCCAATCAGCCAGGGTCCGCCAGTCAGCCAGGATCTTCCAGATCCGCCATTCAGCCAGGATCCACCATTCAGCCAGGATCTGCCAGAACCACCAGCCAGCCAGGATCTGCCAGAGCCAACTACCTGCCTGAGCTTCCTCTCAGACCCGAGCTTCCTCTCAGACCCGAGCTTCCTCTCAGACCCGAGCTTCCTCTCAGTCCCGAGCTTCCCCTGAGGCCCGAGCTTCCCCTCAGTCCCGAGCTTCCCCTCAGTCCCGAGCTTCCCCTCAGTCCCGAGCTTCCCCTCAGTCCCGAGCTTCCCCTCAGTCCCGAGCTGCCCCTCAGTCCCGAGCTGCCCCTCAGTCCAGTGGGGCCCTTGGTGAGGGTTACTAGGCCAAGGTCGGCGGCGAGGGTCACCAATCAAAGGACGCGATGCATGCGGACTAAGACTTTGTTGGGGTGGGGTCCACGTCCCGTGCCAGAGCCGCCACCGTGGACAGACGCCCACCCGGACCCTCCCCTATGGATTTTGGTGTGCAGCCGGGAGTCCGCACCTTGGGGGGGTGGGGGGTGGGCGCCCTGGTCTTAGTATTTTGTGTTTTCTTTATTATTTTAGTCAGGCCAGGGTGTGACATGGGTTTATTATGTGGTGTGTTTAGTCTTGTTTTTTTTGTAGGTATTAGATTTGTGGTATAGTGGGGTTATCTAGAAAAGTCTATGGTTGCCTGAAGTGGTTCTCAATCAGAGGCAGGTGTTTATCGTTGTCTCTGATTGGGAACCATATTTAGGCAGCCATATTCTTTGAGTGTTTCGTGGGTGATTGTTCCTGTCTCTGTGTTTGTTTGCACCAGATAGGCAGTTTAGGTTTTCACGTTAATTTTGTTGTTTTGTATTGTTTGTGTTTATTCGTTTATTAAACGTGTCAAAATTACCACGCTGCATTTTGGTCCTCCTCTCCTTCAACTCAAGAAAACCTTAACAACTTTGCTAAATTTATATCGTATGTCAGTCGATTCATAAAAAATAAAAGATCCTGATGGGCATAAAACTTTATCGTATCTCTCCATTATTCCTTAGAATTCATCAGTTTTAGGTAACTTTCTCTTCTATGATACATTTATTTAAATACAACTCCCGTCTCAATATATTATTCCAGCAGATCATTTTGGGCAACACAACGTATTACATCGACATTGCCTCGCCATTATTTTGAATTAATTATTCAAATCAAATGTATTTATATAGCCCTTCGTACATCAGCTGATATCTTAAAGTGCTGTACAGAAACCCAGCCTAAAACCCCAAACAGCAAGTAATGCAGGTGTAGAAGCACGGTGGCTAGGAAAAACTCCCTAGAAAGGCCAAAACCTAGGAAGAAACCTAGAAAGGAACCAGGCTATGTGGGGTGGCCAGTCCTCTTCTGGCTGTGCCGGGTGGAGATTATAACAGAACATGGCCAAGATGTTCAAATGTTCATACATTACCAGCATGGTCAAATAATAATAAGGTAGAACAGTTGAAACTGGAGCAGCAGCACGGCCAGGTGGACTGGGGACAGCAAGGAGTCATCATGTCAGGTAGTCCTGAGGCATGGTCCTAGGGCTCAGGTCCTCCGAGAGAGAGAAAGAGAGAAAGAGAGAATTAGAGAGAGCACACTTAAATTCACACAGGACACCAAATAGAAGAAGTACTCCAGATATAACAAACTGACCCTAGCCCCCCGACACATAAACTACTGCAGCATAAATACTGGAGGCTGAGACAGGAGGGGTCAGGAGACACTGTGGCCCCATCCGAGGACACCCCCGGACAGGGCCAAACAGGAAGGATATAACCCCACCCACTTTGCCAAAGCACAGCCCCCACACCACTAGAGGGATATCTTCAACCACCAACTTACCATCCTGAGACAAGGCCGAGTATAGCCCACAAAGATCTCCGCCACGGCACAACCCAAGGGGGAGCGCCAACCCATTATTATTCTCTCAATTCAACCTAAATAAACTATTCAAAACGTTCAGTTCATATCTTATAAACACTAGCGACCATATTTTTCCAGGCAAAACATACAAATATTTGAATTACAATCTAAAATCAATTTTAGTCTATCGGTGTCAAGGCTGAGATACTACGAACCTCAGTCTCCCGCGTTGTAGGCAGAAACTTTACCGCTGAACCACCAACGCTATTGAAATGATTGAGTTTCCCCGCCAATAACCATATTATTATAATTGTCTGTCGTCGCAAACTCCAGCACCGAGAATTCACAGAAAATAGTCCTAATTTAAACCCTTCCTGACTATTTTAGCAGTATCAGTTTCTATTCAGGGTTCATCATCGTCTTTGTCTGAGTCAGACTTTGGGCGCCATCTTCCTAACCATATCCTAGCTGTATTTAGCCCAGTGGTGGGCCGTCAGGGCCAGCAAGGCCTTCTCTGCTGGTCTAAACATCATCAGAATATATATATATTTTTTTTCAATATATTTTCCCACAAATATGTATTAAATTATTCCCCAGAGTAAGAGTTATACTCTAAATTTCATAGCTTTCCTCTTGGTTGCACTGCTTCCAGCCCTAGGTGTAGATTTGGAGGGCTGGTCTTTATGTTAGATCTTTTATCCAATCATATTCAGCCATCATGTGTTGCCAGGGTCTAAAATCTGCCCACAGGTCTTCAGAATCAACAGTGCGGGCGCTTGTAGCTTAAAGTGAATGGAAATGAAACTTTAGTGTCAACCAATCAGCTTTAGAGTTGGCTATTGTACGTCTGCTGGCTGGCTCCAGTGTTACACAGGAGCCAGCTAGCAGGCGTAGTGCGTGCTCGTCTTTTGATTGGATTACCAATATTGAGAGGCAGGTCCTATGGGCAGGTATATGCAGAACCTTAGAACTAGGAAACTGAATTTGATAAACAAATTAATTTGCGTACTAATAAGCTGTTTTTTCAACCCACAATAGCGGAAGGAGAAGATATCGATTTGGTCGAGGATATAATTATAACGCCATTCTCAAGACGAACTTTTCAAGAAAAGTTAGACATTGTAAGGAGAGGTCGCCCGACGCCGACGCTACAAAGCCTGTCACATGTGGAAAAGAGGTTCGTTCGCCACTTTCAAAGTTCCAACTACGAGCGCTATCAATGGCTCACAGGCTCCGAGAAGCACTGCAAACTGTACTGCTGGGAATGCCTATTATTTGCAAGTGATCGATTTGGTGTTTGGAGCCACACTGGCTTTGCAAACTTGAGTTGTCTAAGCAAGGCAGCAACGAGACACCAAAGTACTGCTGGGCACTACAAGCAATGGTGCTTTAAAAACATTTGGGGACACCCGAGTGGATCTACAGCTCAACGAACAAGCGCGCAGGGCAACGGAGCTGCACAATGAAAAGGTGAAGAAAAATAGGGAAATATTGAAAAGACTCATTGATTGTGTCATGTTTTTGGGTAAACAGGAACTTTCATTTAGGGGACACGATGAAAGTGCTGACTCCACAAACAAAGGGAACTACCGTGGATCTTCTTTCTTTTCTTTCTGAAAGCAACACAGATTTACAATACCACCTGTCCACTAACAAAATGTTCATTGGGACGTCAGGCAAAATACAAAATGACCTAATTTATGCTATTGCTGAAGTGATGGGAGAAGAGATTAAAAAAGCTCCCTTTGTTGCTGTTATGGTGGACGAGACAACAGATGTGGGAAATGCAGCACAGCTCTCACTCGTCCTGTGTTATGTGACGGACACAGGAGTCAAGGAGCGATTTATCCGATTTGAAGATGTGACAAGCGGCAAGCGAGCTGATGACATTGCCGCTCTTATTTTCCGTTTCTTGGAGGAAAATGAATGTAGTCTGGATAAAGTTGTGGCACAGTGTTTTGATGGCGCGGCAGTCATGGCATCTGGACTCAATGGGGTGCAGGCTAAAGTTAAGGAGAGTGCACCGATGGCCTTATTCATTCACTGTTATGCACATCGACTAAATTTAGTACTGACTCAAGGAGCCTCAAAGCTTAAAGAATGCAAGGTCTTCTTTGCCAACCTCAATGGCCTTGCAGCATTTTTCTCACGATCCCCTAAGCGCACGCAACTGCTGGATGACATCTGCAAGCGTCGTCTTCCTAAGGTTGCACTAATGAGGTGGCAATATACATCTAGATTGGTCAATGCAGTCTTTGAAAAGAGAGTTGCCCGAAAGGAGCTGTTTAACCACTTACTGGAACATCATGATGACCATGACGGGGATACTGTGCTTATGGCTGATGGATTTAATACACGTTTGGATGATTTTGAGTTTTGTCTTTTGCTTGAAACATTCAATGGGATTTTTAATTATTCGGATGTGCTTTTTGGAATTCTACAGAAACAAACTTTGGATGTGCAATTCTGCCTGACAAGGGTGAACGAGTTTTGTGACACAATTGAGCGAGAGAGGCGCAGGTTCAGTCAAATCTACGATGACACAGCGCGCATCTCAAGTTCACCCAGCGCATGCAGAGGCCCAGCACAAGGAGACCCTCGCACATACTACCAACAACTCCACAGCAATATTCTGGACAACATTCTTTGCCAGATACGAAACAGGTTTCAAGACCACGAAAAATTAATGTTTCTCTCCCTCCTGGACCCCTAGCACTTTCAGACCTACCGGAAAAAATTCCCGCAAACAGCCTTCTCCAGCTTAACAGAGAGTCACGGAACACTGTTCGACCTATCCAAGCTAAAAACAGAACTGACTGTAATGTATGCTATGACTGATTTTGAAGGGAAAAGTCCCTCTGATCTCCTTGATTTCCTTAAGCAGAAAAATCTGAATGAGGACATGGGTCAACTTTACACATTGGCATGTGTGACAGTGACCATCCCTGTGTCCACGGCTTCTGTCGAGCGGTCATTCTCGGCCTTAAAGCGAATCAAAACGTATTCCAGAAATGCTACTGGACAGACTCGGCTTTCAGCATTAGCCTCCATGTCGATAGAAAATGACTTATTGGTGGAACTAAAACGCACAGATAGACTGTACAACAGAGTCATTGAAGTCTTCTTGGGGAAAGAAAGGAGGAAGGATTTTGTGTTCAAATAATCAGTCTTTGATGAGTAGGCATACAATGCATTTTTATTAAATGTGTATGTATGTTTTGCATTTTATTTCGTTAATATTAAATAGACTATATATTAACAAAATAAGATGGCAAATAGCCTATGTTGCAAATTATTTGTTTTCTTTCTTTTATTTTCAGTGAATAGTTATCTTTATCATCACGGTGAAACTGCTTTGGGTGCGACAATGCGCTGTTTAGTGAACACATTGTATTTTTTGGGGGGGGGGACAAAAAGCTCAAAGTTTGTGGACCAGAAATGGATAGAAGAAGAATATTAATATAACTCTGTTGCACTCGACTATGTTCTTGCCTATTAGTTGAACTGTACTGTATTGTACTCTTCCCCTGCAATTCTCTGAATAAAAATGTCAATTTCAAGGTGACGCAACGCCTGGTTGTACTGCGTTTCTGTCTAAATGTATAGTGTCTAGAGCCATGGTATCATAATGATGGTAATAAGAGGTGGATTAATTCGGGTGAGACTGTGTAGGACTTCACTGAAGGCCCAGGCCCCAGAACCAAGGCACGCTACTGATTTAGCCCCTCTGCCCATTGTTTATCTGCCTTGTCTCCACTAACCCTATTTATTTGTTTTATCATTGAATCTAGTTTTTCTTTATTTAAACATCCATCAAATTTGTACTTACTCCTCCATGTCTGGCTAATATAGGTGTTCCTCTTATCTTTTTCCTGCATATATTTCTCATCTCCCGTTAATTTCGGGATCTCCTCTGAGGATTTACTACCCATGTTCAATAAATCCTTGCCGCTCCTAGTAGCAATGTTCGTAATAAAATTCATACATCTATACAGTAACATAGTATTCTGATTAGTCAGTCCTGATTGAAATGTATACAAAAGTGCTCAGAAGATGGTGATAGTGAAATATTTTCAAATTGATTATTTACTTTAAAAAAAACAGGCAGCATTTAGACGTCATCAGTGTTTTATTATGAACTTTGAAATGTTTTCAGACAGTTATCAATAACAATAATCTTCATAATCCATGTTATCATTGTATCAATAATTACAGTTAATGTCCCAATAGTAACCATAGTAATAATATAAGTAATTAATGAAATTTGTATTCCATTTTTAATATTACACTGAAAAACAACAGGCTTTATTTACTGACAGGTTTATCACTGCACATTGAAACACAGACAGACAGCAATAAACACAAAGGGAGGATGTGAGGGAGGATGATGGGAGGGAGGAGGTTACATTCAATAGACCAAAGAGATGATGGGGACTGGCATGAAAAGAAAACGACGAGGGGGAAGAGAGAGGAGATTTGAGAATATTCTAAAGGAGGTGTGAAAGAAGGAAGGAGTGAGAGCGAGAGGGGAGACAGAGTAGCTATTTATCACAATGTCCCCTCCATTTACTGTAATTCAGATATTAACAAGATTTTAAATTACAACAATTCAACACACGAATGAATACACTCCTCAAGCCAGGAATCATCATCCTTATTACTACTACTATTATTACTCTGTATTCTGATGGTGTAACCTTTAAAAATATACAACAGCTGGTCAAATGATAAAACAATGTAATTGGTAATAAATATGTATATGCAGCTCCCTCTTTAAAAAGAGTACAGACAGAGCAAGCGTTGACTGCAATAATAATAACAATGTTATGTACAGAAAATGTAATACAATCAAAACTGCCCGAGCTGAGCTGACATTCTGGATACAGCGGGTGTTGTGGTGTGTGTCGTTGTTGTAGTGAGGTTGTCACGAGAACGGTGGGTGGTGAAAGTGCAATGGGCTGGGGGTCGCTCAGTCGAGTCACTGGGGTTATGGTAAGGGTCAGAGGTTACTCTATGCCCGTATCGGCAGCCTGTTTGGTTGACTTGCAAAAACATACAATGAAAGGGTTCTACCAACCAATACAATTTAACAGTTAAAATTCTAACCTGACAAAAGGAAAGTTCTGAAAATGTACACTTTTGCATGGACAATTTATTTGATCTAATTTAGCACATCACGTACAGTATGTGAAGCACATCGTACATAGTATGTAAAAGTCTGTTAGAACCCTATAATTGTATGTTTTTGTATATTAGGGTTACTATAAATGTGGATCTGATCTGGAGTCAGATCTGGTGGGGAGAGGGTTTGTGTTTTTGGAAGTTGAGGAATGTATAGAGAGAGAAAGAGAGAGAGAGAGATTGTGCAGCAAAAAGACGACTAGATTAAATCTAGAGGTGTGTGGGATAGCGTCAGGATCAGGGCTTGTGTCTATGTGTGAGGGGCCGACACGAGGCTTTGTGTGAATCGATTGCTTCAATATTCATTTTGTGTGGTAGGCAAAGGTGTCTGGAGTGTGATATAGAGATAATAAAACATATACATTCTTAACTTTACACCTAAGTTATGTAGCCTCGGTCCGGCCTGTGTCACACAGTTTCCCAGGACAATGTCAATTCCCTGTGAGTTAGGAATTAGTGCACCACAAACAATTTTTGTTGGTTGTTTTGGTCAGGCGGTTAGAGTATACTGTATATATTGTGCCGTAGAACATTTACGTGGTGAAACATTCAATGCACTGTTATTGGCTATAGATCATTAATGGTGCTGTGATGTTGCAGTAATACAGTGTTTTGTTGTTGTACGTTTACATTCCATAGACTAGAGGTGTCAGGAGTCTTCAATATTTAAACGCGTTGAGAAGAGTGTGTGAGTGGCGAGCCGTTTTGTGGTTTCCATAGAAATGGGTGCGTCCAGAGAGAGAGACGATTGGCTTAGTAGCGACGGGGGTTGCCATCTCTGCCCTCTTTCTTGATGATGATTCGCTGGTCGTCGTTGGCGTTGTCAGGCGACTCCACCACTTCCTCGTCCTCCTCCCCCTCACCTTCAGTGTCAGCTGATATGCCCATACGAGACTCATAGGACTGAGAGAGAGAAAGAAGTGATCAAATAATCATTCAAATCCTCTTTACTTTTAAATCAAACTCAAAACTTCCACACTGAAATGAATAAATAAAAATCTATTCTATTCCGCAAAAACAGAGTTAGATCTTTACCTCCATGGGGTTGACGATGATGGTGAGAGCAGAGTCATCCCATTGGCCGCTGTCCTCCTTAGACCCTCCCCTGGCGCCCTCGCCACGGCGGTGGATGGAGCGAATTCGAAACACTCCCATGATCACCATGACAACCAGGAAGCCCACGCACACCATAATGATGACTGTGGCCGCTCCTGGCACCACTGTCAGAAGAAAGTTTTATATGAACCTTTCAGCCACCATCCTGTCATTAAAACCTGTTGGTACTAGGGGGCAGTATTTTCATTTTTGGAAAAATAACGTTCCCAAATGAAATGGGATATTTTGTCAGGACAAGATGCTAGAATATGCATATAATTGACAGCTTAGGATAGAAAACACTCTAAAGTTTCCAAAACTGTAAAAATAGTCTGTGAGTATAACAGAACTGATGTTACAGGCGAAAGCCTGAGAAAAATCCAATCCGGAAGTGACTCATCTTTTGAAAACCCTGCGTTCCGATGCGTCCCTATTGAGCTGTGAATGCCCTATCAACCAGATTACGCTTTCTACGTATTCCCAAAGGTGTCTACAGCATTGTGACGTAGTTTTATGCATTTATGTTCAAGAATACCCGTAGGCGGCTTCATTGCGCAAGTGGTCACCTGATGCTCCCAGAGAAATTCTCGCGTAAAATACAGAGGTAGCCATTATTCCAATCGCTTCTACTGAGAAACCAATTGTCCCGGTTGATATATTATCGAATAGATATTTGAAAAACACCTTGAGGATTGATTATAAACAACGTTTGCCATGTTTCTGTCGATATTATGGAGCTAATTTGGAATATTTTTTGGTGTTGTCGTGACCGCAATTTCCGGTCGATTTCTCAGCCAAACGTGAAGAACAAACGGAGCTATTTTGCCTACAAAAATAATATTTTGGGAAAAAATGAACTTTGGCTATCTACCTGGGAGTCTCGTGAGTGAAAACATTCGAAGTTCATCAAAGGTAAACGATTTAATTTGATTGCTTTTCTGATTTTCGTGACAAGGTAGCCTGCTGCTAGCAAGGCATAATGCTATGCTAGACTATCGATAAACTTAGACAAATGCTTGTCTAGCTTTGGCTGTAAAGCATATTTTGAAAATCTGAGATGACAGGGTGATTAACAAAAGGCTAAGCTGTTGACCAATATATTTCACTTGTGATTTTCATGAATAGGAATATTTTCTAGGAAGATTTATGTCCGTTGCGTTATGCTAATTAGTGTCAGATGATGACAACGGTCCCGTTCACGGGATGGAGTGTCACTAGAGGTTAATGTCAGTGACACTGACATCTTGTGGTGAAAATGAACCTGCGATTTGTTTTTGTATTTTGAATCTCTATTTTGAGAGTGGATAGGGGATTTCCCAATAGAAACAAAAGGGGATGGTATAGAGATAACGCAATCTCATCTATCTGTTTTTATGTGTCTGGATTTATCAATGAGACAAAAGGTATGCACTCAGGAATATAGAGCATAGTTATCCTGTAAAAAGTAAATCAAGTGAAAAAGGTCGACATTAATACTGAAGTAAATGAAGTGTGTATAAACCTGAGTTGCGGTGGGGGTTAGGCAGGGTGTGTCCGCTCAGCTCCCCAGAGTGATGAGACGGGTGAAGGAACTGCTGCTGGGAGGCCAGGAGGTGCGACGGGTGGTACAGACTGTCCAGGGAGTGCAGGAAGTTCACCTGAGAGCAAGGATGGGATGAATATTTGGATGGACAGGCCAAGATGGAGTAAAAGAGAGGTAAAAAAGAAAAAGAAGCCTCATCACAGAACCTCTTACTAACTGAACTAATGTGGTGCTCTCTCTCTACCCATTAAATGCTAGTTTAAAAACACTTAGCTAGTGCCCTGGTATTGTACACCCCCTTGAACCTTATTTGCTAACCCATTTTGGGTTAATTACAGCCTCTATGGTCAGTTAGACTAGTTACCTCCAGTGTGAGCTCGTTGCTGGTGTATCTGCCATTCATCTCGGAGCAGGACAGACGGAACCGCCTCTCAAAGCGGGCTGATCCTTTAGCCAGCCGGTAACGTACGGACCGAAGGACATCCTCATACACGGAGATGGACTCAGCTCCTAACACAGAGAGAGAGAGAAAGAAAGAGATGAGGTGGAGAGTAGGAAGTTTAGGGACAGTTCAACACTGAGGAAACAGTAAGACAATAAGATAATGCTACAGTTTGTGAACGTGAAACAGAGGTGCGATGCAATATGCAACATAGCCCAACTAATCGCACCATGCTGAATGTCACTGTGGGCAGTAAATGAAGCGCTTCAGCACACAGACTATCCCTCTGGTGCAGTTTTCCCAAACTTCTGTTTTTGAGAGATTTTCTTAGTTTTTGTTGGAATTAAAGACCCACACCAGCCTCACCAGCATGGAATTTATCAAAAGGTGCATTTCCATAGCTGGGGCAGGGTTCCTCATTACATGTCACAATTGGGGGGGGGCTTTCCTTTTTAGTCCTCTATTGCACCCATCAGACCAGCTCCTTGATTTTTGTTTTGTTTTTACCCTTTAAGGGGAAATGAGCGGTACCTGTGATGGCGATGTAAGCAGTGGTGTTGATTATCTCCAGACCCCTCTCTCTCAGGGCATCCATGTCCACCAGGAGCTCCTCCCTCTCTGGGTTTAGCTCCTCCCCCAGGGGCTGGACCTCACAGCCGTCCAGAGTGTGGGCCACGGCGTCTGACATCAGAGCTGGGGGTCCAGGGGTAAGAGAGATGAATGGAGGAGAGAATGAGGTGAGAGAGGGAGAGCAAAAGATGGAAAGAGGGGAAAGGCAGAGTGCAAAGCAGAGTAAAAAGGATGGGAGAGCGACAGGAAGCAGACAGTTGAAAGGAACAATTTTGTGAAGACAGAATGAAGTACAGTTGAAGTCAGAAGTTTACATACACCTTAGCAAAATACATTTAAAAACTCAGTTTTTCACAATTCCTGACATTTAATCAGAGTAAAAATTCCCTGTCTAAGGTCAGTTAGGATCACCACTTTATTTTAAGAAGGTGAAATGTCAGAGTATTAGAAGAGGAATGATTTATTTCAGCTTTTATTTCTTTCATCACATTCCCAGTGAGGAATGAAGTTTACATACACTCAATTAGTATTTGGTAGCATTGCCTTTAAATTGTTTAACTTGGGTCAAACGTTTTGAGTAGTCTTCCACAAGCTTCCCACAATAAATTGGGTGAATTTTGGCCCATTCCTCCTGACAGAGCTGGTGTAACTGAGTCAGGTTTGTGGGCCTCCTTGCTCGCACACGCTTTTTCATTTCTGCCCACAAATTTTCTATAGGATTGAGGTCAGGGCTTTGTGATGGCCACTCCAATACCTTGACTTTGTTGTCCTTAAGCCATTTTGCCACAACTTCGGAAGTATGCTTGGGGTCATTGTCCATTTGGAAGACCCATTTGTGACCAAGCTTTAACTTCCTGACTGATGTCTTGAGATGTTGCTTCAATATATCCACAAAATTGTCCTTCAACATGATGCCATCTATATTGTGAAGTGCACGAGTCTCTCCTGCAGCAAAGCACACCCACAACATGATGCTGCCACCCCCGTGCTTCACGGTTGGGATGGTGTTCTTCGGCTTGCAAGCCTCCCCCTTTTTCCTCCAAACATAACGATGGTCATTATGACCAAACAGTTCTATTTTTGTTTCATCAGACATTTCTTCAAAAAGTACAAACGTTGTCCCCATGTGCAGTTGCAAACCGTAGTCTGGCTTTTTTGGAGTAGTGGCTTCTACCTTGCTGAGTGGCTTTTCAGGTTATGGATATATATACTTTTGTACCTGTTTCCTCCAGCATCTTCACAAGGTCCTTTGCTGTTGTTCTGGGATTGATTTGCACTTTTTGCACCAAAGTACGTTCATCTCTAGGAGACAGAATGCTTCTCCTTCCTGAGCGGTATGACGGCTGCATGGTCCCATTGTGTTTATACTTTCCTATTATTGTTTGTACAGATGAACGTGGTACCTTCAGGTGTTTGGAAATTGCTCCCAAGGATAAACCAGACTTTTGGAGGTCTACAATTTTTTTTCTGAGGTCGTGGCTGATTTCTTTTGATTTTCCCATGATGTCAAGCAAAGAGGCACAGAGTTTGAAGGTAGGCCTTGAAATACATCCACAGGTACACCTCCAATTGACTCAAATGATGTCAATTAGCCTATCAGAAGTTTCTAAAGCCATGACATAATTTTCCGGAATTTTCCAAGTTGTTTAAAGGCACAGTCATCTTAGTGTATGTAAACTTCTGACCCATTGGAATTGTGATACAGTGAATTAATTATAAGTGAAATAATCAGTCTGTAAGCAATTGTTGGAACAATTACTTGGGTCATGCAAAGTAGATGTCCTAACCGACTTGCCAAAACTATAGTTTGTTCACAAGAAATTTGTGGAGTGGTTGAAAAACGAGTTTTAATGACTCCAGCCTAAATGTATGTGAACTTCTGACTTCAACTGTACATAATAGATTAGGTAGTGAGCCACAGATAAAGCATTGGCAGAGACTATTTTCTCTGTTGCTACACAGCTTTATCAACTATGTCCTGACCTGAACAGACCCCATGCAGGAATAGGCTCTTGTCCATAACCATCATCATAACAGATACACTCATAACGGATGACAAACATAACCATCATCATCCTCATAACGGATGAAAAACACAGATATGGTGTGCTTCCTCTCCTCTCCTCTCCATTGCACACATACATAGGATTCTCACTTGGAGATGCACAAGGCACATCTAATAATAGTACTGGGTTTGTGTGGTCCTAATTAGTCTTCAAGCACACAATCATTGGGGAAAGTTGATGGGTGGACGGGGGTTGGGTCAGTGACAAATATATGTATAGATGGACTAGCTGAGGATGTGCACGATTCAATGGGGCTGAAGTCCGTGAGTGGTTGTGATTCTGGACGGCCAGATATCTACCAACAATGACAAGAAACTGCCTTGTGTGGAATCGTGACTCTTGTTCTTGATGTCTTGTTTTGAGGTGTTTTGAGTGATTTCATGTCAATGCTAATACGGCAAAAACCTGCTAGCTAGCTAACCAACAACTGTAACGACATATATGAGAGACAACAAGTGCTCATTGGGCAAATGTATTTATGTATTCAATAAACACTGGAGACGGAATATAGTTTACATGTTGTCACGATCTAAGTCAACCCAGTCTGCTCGTGCGTCGGTGTTGTTGCCAAACAAACAACCCAACTATAGGACTGGGAACATACTTTCTCAGGGGTAGGAAACATGCACCCCAATTCAAAATCTGATTTAGAAGAAAGACAGATCTTACTTCACATTCTTTGTCCGCCAACATATAATTAAGTAGCACTGCTACTAAGTGGAAATGGAGGCAGGTGTATGGAAAATAAGTGACTTATAAGTTTGAGATCCAGGCCTCAGCCCTGTATGACAATTAAAAACAGGCTGAGATCAGGGGTAGAATCTAAGTAAAATATGCACAGTTTGATTGATGATTTAATGTGTTCCGACACACTGATCACACAAAGACCAGACAATGGTCCATATGTAATCAGTCATGCTCACATGGTTATTTTTAGAAGCATCAATCCGTGTACAGTAGGTTTCCTTCCTACATAAAATGCTCTCAAAATGATTAGATTGATGTGATTGGAATGCACTAGTCTCTACCCCGCATTGTAGTATTCATGGAAGGGCTCTTTGCTGGCTCACCTCCTCCTTCCATGCCCTGAGCGGCTGTGTTAACAGCATGAGACAGGGAGCACACGATCCTCAGCTCTGGGAAGAGGGGTACACCACGGGGGCCCTCGAATTCAGGCGCGGGGCGGGCCAGGTGGGGGCCGACCCCAGACAGGGAGATCTGAGGGGCGTCAGGCTGAAGCACCACCAGGTAGCCCTCCAACTGCCTGAGCGTAAGACAACTCTCCTCATTGAAACACCTAGAGGGAAGAGAGGATAGAGAGAGAGAGAATGGGGGGGTCAAATAGGGCACCAGTTATTTCTCTATAAATAAACAGTTTTATTTAGGACTTGATGATTAGGCAAATCAGGTGTGTTAATGTTGGTCTAGGACAAAAGCCTGCACACACTGTGGATTTTCAGGATTGAAAAACCCTTGACTATAATGATACTGTATGTATTGTCTGATACTGATTAGTAGCTGATACTAATTGTGCCACTTTTCAGAAGCACTTTGAAATTGTGTTATTATTTGGCGATTCAGTACTTGATTTATGATTGAAGTGGTGCTTTGAGTTATTTAGTGTGTGAATGTTGGAACTATCTAGGTCTCATAATACTGTCTCTCTCTCGCTCTCTTTCAGTGAGCAGCTGCTATATCTGACTCTCCACAAGGGCCTGCTGTTCAGCCATCTGGAAGAACTGCTGACCTCAAATTAGTCTTATCTTTAAACACTATTAAAAAAACATGCCCTCCAACTACTAACTGATAAATCGGACTGAAGAACACACTCGAAAAGCAAATAACCTCCTGACCTGGAATCAGACTAATCTTAAAAACACAAACAAAGAAACAGATCTCAAAACGAGCGTAAAAACATAACATCACTGTTGTCCCTTAAATCCGGGTCATCTAAAAACACTACGATAAGCGCAGCCACTTCAAAAAAAAACTCTACAGGGTTAGATAATGAGGACTTCCTGTTGTTGCATCACTTCCTTCGATGGGTCAGATGGAACAGATGCCAAAATACATAGATAGGTAAGACCAACGTGCACTTCAAAGTACATAAATATTTAAATCAACAAAGTGGATAAAAAAGGACCCGTGTAGGCCTATGCAGTGCATTAACCCAAAAATAAAACATATTTTTCTGGTCATCCATGAACTTAATATAATGTGCGATACACTGTGGCATAAAAAAAATGATATGCTTAAACCGTGCTTCCTCTTACCCAAGGCTAGATTACCTAGTTGAGCAAAAGCCGGGACTCCTATATCGGCTGCAAATCAAGCTCCACACCTTGCACAGGGATGCTATCATTCAACATAACAGTAAAATCCTTGTGCTCTGATACCTTTGCAAAGTAAAGGTTTCACATGCACAAGTACGGTAAAATGCCTTTCTTGCTAACTCAAAACCCAACAATGCAATAATCAATAACAATGTCTTACTAGAAAAAACACAAGAAATAAGAATAGGAAACATGAAACACACAATAAAGTAAGTACTGTAAGTAAGTATACTATATGCAGGAAATATTTAAAAAGTAAGATCCAATACCATATTTATATGTGCAGGGAAACTGCAGTGATGGAGGTATATACAGCTGTAGTCGGAAGTTTACATACACCTTAGCCAAATAAATGTTACAATTCCTGACATTTAATCCAGGTACAAATTTCCTGGTTTAGGTCAGTTAGGATCACCACTTTATTTTAAGAGGGTGAAATGTCAGAATAATTTTAGAGAGAATGATTTATTTCAGCTTTTATTTGATATAGGACTCATTTTACTGTGGATAGATACTTTGTACCCGTTTCCTCCAGCATCTTCCACAAGGTCCTTTGCTGGGACCATACACTCAATTAGTATTTAGTAGCATTGCCTTTAAATGCTTAACTTGGGTCAAACGTTTTGAGTAGTCTTGCTTCATCATGGCGGTTTTGAGCAGTGGCTTCTTCCTTGCTGAGTGGCCTTTCAGGTTATGTTGATATAGGACTCATTTTACTGTGGATATAGATACTTTTGTACCCGTTTCCTCCAGCATCTTCACAAGGTCCTTTGCTGTTGTTCTGGGATTGATTGGCACTTTTCGCACCAAAGTACGTTCATCTCTAGTAGACAGAACGCATTTCCTTCCTGAGCGGTATGACGGCTGCGTGGTCCCATGGTGTTTATACTTGCGTACTATTGTTTGTACAGATGAACTGAATGTCAAGCAAAGAGGCACTGAGTTTGAAGGTAGGCCTTGAAATACATCCACAGGTACACCTCCAATTGACTCAAATTATGTCAATTAGCCTATCAGAAGTTTCTAAAGCCAAGACATCATTTTCTGGAATTTTCCAAGCTGTTTAAATGCTAAGTCAACTTAGTGTATGTAAACTTCTGACACACTGGAATTGTGATACAGTGAAATATAATTGAAATAATCTGTCTGTAAACAATTGTTGGAAGAATGACTTGTGTCATGCACAAAGTAGATGTCCTAACCGACTTGCCAAAACTATAGTTTGTTAATAATACATTTGTTGAGTGGTTGAAAAACGAGTTTTAATGACTCCAACCTAAGTGTATGTAAACTTCCGACTTCAACTGCATGTATAGGGGTAAGGGGACTAGGCAGCAGGATATAAGATAAACAGATTAGCAGCAGCTTGCATGTGAGTGTGTGTGTAGAGTTAGCATAAATGTACGTGCATATTATGTATCAGTGAGCAAATGATGGAGTGAATGTTGTGTGTGTTGGAGTGACAGTGTGTGTGTGTGTGTGCTCGTGCATGGAGACTATGAGGGGTAAAAGGTCAATAAAAAGATGTCTACATGTTCTACCCCCAAGTTCTATAAGAATCTTTGAATTAATTAATGAACACATTATTTCATCCATCATCAGCCTGGGTACCTGACAACCTTCAATGATGTTATGTTGTTAAACAATGGATAGACAATGAAAAATATCCAAAACAAACAGGCACCCAGGCTACATCACAGCTCTCAACCCAACAATGCAGTAATCAATACCAATGTCGTACTAAAAATAACATAAGGTAGAACAAAAACACACGAGAAATAGAAATAAGAAGTAAGTAAGTAAACTATATACATGGTCCGGTCCAGTACCATATTTACAATGTGCAGGGATACTGTAATGATAGAGGTAGATATGTATGTAAGGTGACAAGGCATCAGGATATATGATAAACAGAGTAGAAGCAGCGTATATGATGACGGTATGTGAGTGTGTAGTCAGTATAAATGTGTGTGTATGTTATGTGTGTGAGCAAATGAAGTTAGTCTATGTGTGTGTGTGTGTGTTGGAGTGTCAGTGAGCGTGTGTAGAGTCTTGTGAGTGTACAGAGAGACAGTGCAAAAAAAGGCTCAACTCAGATAGTCCGTGTTGCCATTTTGTTAGCTATTGGGGATAGAAGCTGTTCAGGAGCCTGTTGGTGTCAGACTTGATGCACCGGTACTGTTGCCTTCCTTTCACACGGCCTGATATAGAGGTCCTGGATGGCAAGGTGCTCGGCTCCAATGATACACTGGGGTTTGAGGGCCCATGCCAAACATTTTCAACCTCCTGAGGGGGAAGAGGCGCTGTCGCGTTCTTCAAGAATGTGTTTGAATCATTTTAAGTCCTTAGTGACTTGGACACACTGGAATTTGAAGCTCTCGACCCGCTCCACTGCAGCCCTGTCGATGTGGAAAGGTCCACAATCAGCTCCTTGGTCTTACTGACGTTGAGGGAGAGGTTGTTGTCCCGGCACCACAATGCTCGGCCACTGACCTCCTCCCTGTAGGCTTTCTCATCGTAGTCGATGATCAGGCCTACCACCGTTATGTTGTTAGCAAACTTGATAATGGTGTTTGAGTTGTACAGGAGGGGACTAAGCACGCACCCCTGAGGGGCCCCTGTGTTGTGGGTCAGTGTGGCGGAGGTGATGTTGCCTACCCTCACCACCTGGGGTCAGCCCGTCAGGAAATCCAGGATCCAGTTGCAGAAGGAGGCGTTCAGTCCCAGGGTCCTAAGATTGGTTTCGAGCTTGGAGAGGAAAATGGTGTTGAATGCTGAGCTGTAGTCAATGAGCAGCATTCTCACGTAGGCATTCCTCTTAAGTGGGTCAGAGCAGTGTGGATTGAAAATGAGATTGCGTCGTCTTCGGATCTGTTGGGGCGGTATGCAAATTGGAGTGTCTGGGATGATGTTCATGTGTGCCATAACTAGCCTTTCAAAGCCCTTCACGATTACAGATGTGAGTGCTACAGGGTGGTAGACATTGTGGCTTAAAGCCTCAGAGTTTCTTGGGAACAGGGATGATGGTGATCATCTTAAAACATGTGGGGATTACAGACTGGGACAAGGAGAGGTTAAAAATGACAGTGAATATGCCTGCCATTTGTTCTGCGCCTGGTCTGAGAACACGCTGTGGAACTGTCCAGCCCCGCGGCCTTACGAGTGTTGACCTGATTAAAGACCTTACTCACTTCGGCCTCGGAGAGCGAGATCACTTAGTCCTCTCTGTGTGTGTGTTGGTGTGTGTGTGTGTGCGTACATGCAAGCGTGTACCTGAGAGAGGTGGTCAGTTTGAGTGGCCTGACTCCAGGGGTGGCGAAGCGGAGAGAATTCCTGTAGGTGACCTGTTGCACGGCCCTGTTGAAGCTCTCAATGTCATCACCCTCCAGAACCAGCACAGACTGACTTGGGTTCACATGCACCTAAAAAGGTCAAAGGTCAAGAGTTCATGCCCCGAGGTCGCACACCCCTCATAGTCACACACATAGTTAATTCTGGCTATGTATTCTCTTTATATATATATATATTATTTATTTTTTTCATCAGTACCACTTTTTTGGGACTTCAGTTTTGATTGACTGTATGTTGCATGTGCACAGAAAAATATTATGCAGTAGACTCCATATCCATCAGGGGGAAATTAAACCTTTTGAACACAACAATCTGAGTAGGACATATAGCAGAGGTTACAAAAACGTTGGGTGCCATGACCTATCAAACCCTGTAGATGAAGAAAAAAATAATTCTGGTCGTCAAAGCCCACTCTAATCCTTAGTCAAGTGAGGCAGTGATCAATAGGACTCCTCTACAGTAGGGCGAGGTTACCTTCATGCCTGAGCCCAAGGTCTCCAGGTCCCCAAAGTCCAGCCCCTCTCTGCAGGCGTACAGACACTCCACCACACTGTGGGGCTCCACACTCCCTGGACGCACCGTCACCCCTGACAACAGGCCACGGTAACCACCTACATACTTCCCTAAGAACCAGAAACAAAATGAACACAGTCAAAAAAGATGAACACCCACACACATACAGTGCCTTGCGAAAGTATTCGGCCCCCTTGAACTTTGCGACTTTTTGCCACATTTCAGGCTTCAAACATAAAGATATAAAACTGTATTTTTTTGTGAAGAATCAACAACAAGTGGGACACAATCATGAAGTGGAACGACATTTATTGGATATTTCAAACTTTTTTAACAAATCAAAAACTGAAAAATTGGGCGTGCAAAATGAATCACTTGTTGTTGATTCTTCACAAAAAAATACAGTTTTATATCTTTATGTGTGAAGCCTGAAATGTGGCAAAAGGTCGCAAAGTTCAAGGGGGCCGAATACTTTTGCAAGGCACTGTATATGCACGGATACACGCGCACACACACACACACACACACACACACACACACACACACACACACACACACACACACACACACACACACACACACACACACACACACACACACACACTTGTAAAAACAAAATGAAGTCACCTGTGTCTTTCCCTTCAGGGATGGTGTTGTTAAGGATGTCCTTCTGTTTATCTTCTGTCTCTGTGGGGAGAAGAAAGGTTAAAGGCAGTTGTTTTTATATAAAATAATTTATGGGTAACATTTAGATATAGATTTCCATTAAAATGAGGAAAAAATGTTTTTCTCAAGAATTTTGGTAGGACTGTCTGGGAGTGGTCTGAGTGGGGAGGGAAAACCAGCTGTTGGCAGAGAGGTTTGGAACTCTTTATTATTGGTCTATTAACCAATTTACCCCATGCAAACCTTCTGATTAGAAGGTCCTGTTTAGATTGTATTTTCAACCAGCAACTATCAGGAAATAAACACTGATAAAAAAAAAACATGTTTACAGTGTTAGTTTCATCAGCTGTTGTAAAATATTATTTATACAACAGGTGGGTCCAATCCTGAATGCTGATTGGTTAAAACCGCATTCCAGCCGGTGTCTATTCCAAAACTTACCACCAGCTAAATCTGATGTTAAAATGCCTATTTACTCTGTTCCATCTGACTGTTCCATCTGACTGCGCAATCAGCCCAGCCAAACAATTTATAAACTTGATATCCACTATAAAAAGCATCGAGACATTTATTTTAAGATAACATTTAGTTTTCAACAGAGGAGATTTGTATAAACCTTGCTACCTGTCTCTCCCACATTTGCAACATTGTTTCAATATTCAAATTCGTTCTCTAGCTGTCCCCTGGTAATGAACGTGTCGGGAGTCTGGATGAGACATACAGGCAGGCAGCTTTTCTCAGCCAGTCGAAATCATGAATCAGCTGGCACCATTTTTATGGATATATACAAAGAAATGTCAATTGAAAAAAAGTACGAAGTGAAGTGCAGCTAATTTGCCGTCTTTCCAGCTTCAGTTTGAAGTGATCGTGTTTGATGTGTTGTTGGCAAGCTCCTCTGAACAAGTGTCCTGACGAGTGAGCACATTTTCTATGCCAGGTGAAATAGCGCCTCATTAGCTAATTTCTATGGATGTATGTAAATAAATGCCACTAGAAAAAAGCTTAAACAAATGCAAATGCTGTTTAATAACTTTGCTGTTATTCTGGCTGCACTTTTTGACGTGACTGAGTTAGCCGTAGTTGGCTAGCTAGCAAGCAAGGGATAAGAACGTTGCCAGCAGTATGGCAATAGAACATTTAGAACAAACGTCCATAGATGCAGAACAAAAAGACAATGACTGGGTCGCGTTCCTAGCAACCGAACCGATAGAACGAACGACCAGCTGGCTTGGGTAGCAATCCTAGACTTGTGTTGGGACTATATATTGTGGAAGGATGAAATAGTATGAATATTTAATAAAAATATGTCAATAATTATTTGACTATGTTGGTATACCCGTTGTATAAAAGTGTTTGGAGGATAAATAACACCCGTGCCAATATATCCTCCAAACACCGTCTTCTGGGGGTATTATCGCTTCAATAAAGCACAGGAAAACAGAATTTTGACTGCACTGGCAGAGAAGGGGTAGATGATGACAGAAAGAAGTGAGAAAAACAGAGGTGTCAGAGGGGAAATAAAAGGATAGTAAAAGCAAGAGAGCAGTGGAAAAAGAAAATGAGAGAGAAGAGTGAAAAAATACAGAATAAGATAGAAAATAAACGTGCAAATCTGACAAAGGCGTGTCATACCCTTCATTATCTCCCAGCAGCTGACTGCCTGCCACACAGGCAAGTAGCCATTAATGTGTGTGTGACTGTATTTCCAGTGCTAATTGGCAGACAGTGTGTCCCATTTTAGCGATTAGCGCTGGTTTAACTGGTAGGCTAACCGTCTGGCCTGCCAGTTGTTCTGTTAGCCTAAATAATTGATAAGTCAGTGATATTAATAGAGTATGGAGAGGCAGTCAGAGCATCTCACACATATAATTAGGTGAATGAGGAGGGAAATGCCATGCTTTTCTGTGTCAGATGACGTATGTGTATGTACAATGCCTTGCAAAAGTATTCAGACCCCTTGGATTTTGTCACATTTAATTGTGCTATAAAGTGGGAATAAAATGAATTGTAATTTTTCATCTACAATCTACACAAAATAACCTAATGTGAAAGAGGAAGAAATGTATTTATATTTTTTTAGATATGCATTTTTTAAATTTAACTAAAATACAGTTGTTGCATAATTATTCAGACCCTTAGCTGAATTAGTTAAAGGAGTAAAACGTGGCTTAACAAATCATATAATACGTTACATGGACTGTGAAATAATAGGGTTTGACATGATTTCTGAATGACTAACCCTTCCTCTGTCCCTAGCACCCACCCAACTACCTACCTACCTACCTACCCACCCACCCACCCACCCACCCACTGGCTTTTTTATGGCGGTTTTGGAGCAGTGGCTTCTTCCTTGCTGAGCGGCCTTTCAGGTTCTGTCGATATAGGACTCGTTTTACTGTGGATATAGATACTTTTGTAACCATTTCCTCTAGCATCTTCACAAGGTCCTTTGCTGTTGTTCTGGGATTGATTTGCACTTTTTGCACCAAAGTACGCTCATCTCTCCTTGCTCCCAAGGATGAACCAGACTTGTGGAGGTCTACAATTTTTTTTCTGAGGTCTTGGTTGATTTCTTTTGATTTCCCCATGATGTCAAGCAAAGAGGCACTGAGTTTGAAGGTAGGCCTTGAAATACATCCACCTCCAATTGACTCAAATTATGTCAATTAGCCTATCAGAAGATTCTAAAGCTATGACGACATTTTCTGGAATTGTCCAAGCTGTTTAAAGGCACAGTCAACTTAGTGTATGTAAACTTCTGACCAACTGGATTTGTGATACAGTGAATTATAAGTGAAATAATCTGTCTGTAAATAATTGTGGAAAAATGACTTGTGTCATGCACAAAGTAGATGTCCTAACCGACTTGCCAAAACTATAGTTTGTTAACAAGAAATTTGTGGAGTGGTTGAAAAATGAGTTTTAATGACTCCAACCTAAGTGTATGTAAACTTCCGAATTCAACTGTACATCTGTATGGTCCCTCAGCCAAGTATTGACTTTCAAACACAGATTCAACTACAAAGACCAGGGAGCTTTCAAAAGCCTCAAAGAATGGCAGTGATTGGTATCAAACATTGAATATCTCTTTAAGCATGGTCAAGTTAATAATTATGCTATGGTTTATACACTGATTATACCAAACATTAGGTACTCAGGGAGCTGAATACTTATGCAACAACTATATATTTAAAATATTTTCAAATTTTTCTTCCTCTTTAACATTACAATATTTTGTGTAGACTGTTGACATGACAATTACAAACATTTGAATTCCACTTTGTAGCACAATACAATTTGAAGAAATCCAAGGGGTCTGAATACTTTTCTGCAAGGCACTGTATAAGTGTATGTGTGTGTGTGTGTGTGTGTGTGTTGCTTTCATTGGTGTGCTGGAACATTTGGTTCTATGAACTGTTTCAGTAGCAGAAGAATGTGAACTGTGACAACTCTCAAAAATATATTTTTGGGGCAGGCGTTGCTCTTTTCTAATCTTGTAACCTATTCTAGAAATGTATTGCCAGATAAATATATTCTATTGTGGTATATTATTGTCATATTTTCCTTGCCATGTTCTCATCAACTACGACTCATTAGCAATACTTTACATAGCCATCATTCCAGGGTATCTATATGTGTATGTAATTAAAAGTCACATTTTTAATTCATTCTTGTTAACTAGCTTGTTATAGAAAAATATGTTATTAGTTATTCAACTGGTAGTTACACTAATATAGGACCTCTGCAATGTAAAGTGTGACCCACTTAGGCATCCTTCATTTGCTGACAGGGGTTCTATGCAGTAAAGTTGAACCGCTCTACGTGGTGTAAGGTTTAACCACAGAGTTTCTAAACCCAGAGGCTTAACACCGCGACACTTCTGGTAACTCTTGCGAAACAGACCAGGCCGGGGTTAGGGAAGTCAAAAATTATTCCTTAGTTGTTTATTTTCTCGGAATCTAAAGGCACAACCTAGATTCGAGTCAACATCTTATTACTCCAACCTTGTTAAAGTGACAAACTGAAACTGTAGAATTTTTGTGAAAAACAATTTCATATCGAAGAAGTGCCTTTCATTTGCGCAGTTCGGAGCCAGACGACTGTTAGACACCATATCGTGTTTCTACGCATGAGCTTAGCTAGCCAATGTCGCCATGACATCGCCTATAAGTGTGATTGGGGATTTCTATTGGAGAAGCAGTTTTAGCCTGTCTTTGGTTTAACCAATCGTTACCCCAGCAGGCGCCAATGACCAGTCGCTGTCGTGGGGCAGGGTTGGGTATGACTCCGTTGTCGTGGATGAGGGCGGGGTCGAAGGTGACTCCATCCACATACAGTGTCACAGAGGGGAACTGGACACTGAGGGACAGGTGATGCCACTCGCTGTCACACACCTAGAGAGGAAAGAAGGACATGGAGACACGATGGGTCAGAGGTCAAGAAACAGCTGAACACAGCAGATACAACAGGAGAACAAACAAAAAATCTACTAGATGTGCTACATGAACTTATCCCATATAATATCAGAATGTTTCTAAATGTTTTATCCCTTTTGTTTCTACTGAACACTACCCATGACACCAGACTGAGCACTGTAACAGTTCTTGTCGCAGAAGAGAGACAGATAAAGAAGTAAAGAGAGACAGAGGGATTTGCCAAATGTTATCTGTATCAGCTTGGCCCCTATAATCCTACCCATTTTAAGCGGTCTGCGACCAGTAAACCGAGCAAAAACCACTTAGTCCCCCCTCCAACCTCCCAAAACCGCACAACCACAGCATCCCCTTATCCCCCCCCCTGCCTCTCATCCAAATCCTATTCTTCCCAATCCCCCTGCTTCTTGTCCATATCTACAAACTCCCCCAAGGAACATATCCTAGCCTAGCGGTTAGAGCATTGCGACAGAAACCAAAAGGTTGCTTGTTTGAATCCCCAAGCCGGCAAGGTGGAAAAAATTTGCCGTTCTGCCCTTGAGCAAAGCGGTTAACCCCCACAACAACTGCTCCCCGGGTGTCGATGATGTCGATTAAGGTAGCGCCCCGCACCGCTCTTATTCAGAGGTGTAGGGTTAAATGCGGAAGACACATTTTGGTTGAATGCATTCAGTTGCGCAACTGACTAGGTCTTCCCTTTCCCTTGTAGCTAGCGAGTCTGCCTTGGGATCTGGCTGTAACCCTACTTAATGCAGTCGTCTTAAAAATAAATCAATACAATTGCAACTGGCAGTAAGTGAGCATTGGCCATTTTGAATGGCTCTTTCACTCATAGCGCTCCAACTAGCAACTGTTCCACCCTCATCCAGCAGCATTCCCATAGTACCTGCTCCAGTTTCCAGAGGAATTTCACGGGCCGCGTAGCGGAGACGTCGGGCCAGTAGAAAAGAGAGAGACGGCAGCCGTGAACGGAGAGAGAGTAGTGGGAGAAGGAGTCGTCTGAGGAACAGAGAGAGGAGATTGGCAGTCAGTAGACAGAAAACAGCATTTGAGACCAAACTTGCAGAAGGAATATGAGACACAAGCAGTGCATCTCATAACAAAAGGATTTTCATATTTCCTCGCCATATACTTCATAGTATACATAGCTGTGGGAAGAAGGGGTAGTGAGGATGCGATAGCACCCTTGGAAAAAAGGGGGGGGGGAATAAATATATATATATATACACACAGTACCAGTCAAAAGTTTGGACACACCTACTCATTCCAGGGTTTTTCTTTATTTGTACTATTTTCTACGTTGTAGAATAATAGTGAAGACATCAAAAACTATGACAAATAACACATATGGAATCATGTAGTAACCAAAAATGTGATTATTCAAAAAAGCCACCCGTTGCCTTAATGACAGCTTTGCATTCTCTCAACCAGCTTCATGAGGTCGTCACTTGGAATAATTTCTTAAGGATAGGGGGCAGCATTTCCACTTTTGGATAAATAGCGTGCACAATTTCAACTTCCTGCTACTCATGCCAGGAATATATTATATGCACATGATTAGTAGGTGTGGATAGAAAACACTCTGAAGGTTCTAAAACTGGTTCAATCATGTCTGTGACTATAACAGAACTTATGTAGCAGGCAAAACCCTGAGGAGAAATTGTTCAGAATTTTTATTTTATTTTTGCCTCTGACCGTTCCCTCAGTTGTATTTGCCAAGGGATATTTGATAACGACCATTTTACAGTTCCTACGACTTCCACAGGATGTCACCAGTCTTTGGAATTGGGTTGAAGTTAATCATTGGTGCAACGAAGAAGAAGGACATCCTGGAACAACGTTACACTGTTGAAAGTTACGCAAGAGGAAAAATGGTGCATGTTTTGTTTACTTGCTCTATTGAATACAGATTATGCCGTCTACAATTTGATCGATTATTAACGTTTAAAAATACCTAAAGTTGTATTACAAAAGTAGTTTGAAATATTTTGGCAAAGTTTTGGCAACTTTTTAAATGTTTTGTAGTGACGTTGTGTTTTGGCAAGCTGTTTTTGTCCGGATCAAACCTGCTTTATAAATGGACATTTTGGGTATACATGGACGGAATTAATCGAAGAAAAGGACCAATTGTGATGTTTATGGGACATATTGGAGTGCCAACAAAGAAGCTCGTCAAAGGTAATGCATGTTTTATATTTTATTTCAGCGTTTTGTGTAGCGCCTGCTACGCTAGTTCTTTTGATGACAACTGGTTCAGGTGGGTGCATGCTATCAGATAATAGCTTCTCATGCTTTCGCCGAAAAGCATTTTTAAAATCTGACATGTTGGCTGGATTCACAACGAGTGTAGCTTTAATTGAGTATCCTACATGTGTGATTTAATGAAAGTTTGAGTTTTATAGCGTTTTATTTGAATTTGGCGCTCTGCATTTCCCGAGGCTATTGGCCACTGGAGACGCTAGCGTCTCCCCTATCCATAAGAGGTTTTTAACAGGTGTGGCTTGTTAAAAGTTAATTTCCTTCTTAACACGTTTGAGCCAATCAGTTGTGTTGTGACAAGGTAGGGGTGGTATACAGAAGATCGCCCTATTTGGTAAAAGACCTAGTCCATGTTATGGCAAGAACAGCTCAAATAAGGAAAGAGAAACGACAGGCCATTATTGCTTTTAGACTTGAAGGTCAGTCAATTTGGGAACTTTGAAGAACTTTTCAAGTTTCTTCAAGTGCAGTCGCAAAAAACCATCAAGCGCTATAATGAAACTGGCTCTCTTGAGGTCCGCCACAGGAAAGGAAGACCCAGAGTTACCTCTGCTGCAGAGGATAAGTTCATTACAGTTACCAGCCTCAGAAACTACAGCCCAAATAAATACTTCAGAGTTCAAGCAAACAGACACATCTCATAGGAGACTGCGTGAATCAGGCTTTCATGGTCGAATTGCTGCAAAGAAACCACTATTAAAGGACACCAATAAGAAGAAGAGGAATATGAATTAGACCGGTGGAAATCTGCTTGGGCCAAGAAACACGAGCAATGGACATTAGACCGGTGGAAATCTGTCCTTTGGTCTGATGAGTCCAAATTTTAGATTTTTGGTTCCAACTGCCGTGTCTTTGTGAGAGGCAGAGTAGGTGAACGAATGATCTCTGCATGTGTGGTTCCCACCGTGAAGCATGGAGGAGGAGGTGTGATGGTGCTATGCTGGTGATACTGTCTGTGATGTATTTAGAATTCAAGGCACGCTTAACCAGCATGACTACCACAGCATAATGCAGCGATAACCCATCCCATCTGGTTTGGGCTTAGTGGGATTATCATTCGTTTTTCAACAGGACAATGACCCAAAACACACTTTCAGGCTGTGAAAGGGCTATTTGACCAAGGAGAGTGATGGAGTGCTGCATCAGATGACCTGGCCTCCACAATCACCTGACCTTAACCCAATTGAGATGGTTTGGTATGAGTTGGAACGCAGAGTGAAGGAAATTGAAGGAACTTCTAGAAATTCACCTTTCCGGAAGCAGGTCTCTCACTGTTGCCGCTTGCTGTGGACCTCCCTCTGCCCCCAGCTGTGCCCTCGATACCATGTGTTGGTTGATTGCCCCCCATCTATCTTCTGAGCTCGTGCTGCTGGGTGACCTAGACTGGGACATGCTTAACACCCCGGCCATCCTGCGGACTGGGCTTGATGCCCTCAATCTCACACGGATTGTCGATGAGCCTACCAGGTACAACCCTCATAGATGTCATCCTAACTAATTCGCCCTCCAAATGCACCTCTGCTCAATCACGATCTCGGCGATCACTGCCTCATTGCCTGCATCCGTAATGGGTCTGCGACCAAACGACCACCCCTCATCACTGAAACACTTCTGCGAGCAGGCCTTTCTAATCGACCTGGCCGGGGTATCCTGGAATGACATTGACCTCATCCCGTCAGTAGATGATGCCTGGCTATTCTTTAAAAGTGCCTTCCTCGCCATCTTAAATAAGCATGCCCTCTCAGAAATGTAGAACTAGGAATAGATATAGTCCTTGGTTCACTCCAGACCCGTCTGCCCTTGACCAGCACAAAAACATCCTGTGGCATTCTGCATTGGCATCGAATAGCCCCCGTGAAATGCAACTTTTCAGGGAAATTAGGAACAAATATACACAGGCAGTTAGAAAAGCCAAAGGCAAGATTTTTCAAACAGAAATTTTCATCCTGTAGTACTAACTCAAAAACGTTCTGGGACACTGTAAAGTCCATGGAGAATAAGAGCACCTCCTCCCAGCTGCCCACTGCTCTGAGGCTAGGAAACACTGTCACCACCGATAAATCCACTATAATTGAGAATTTCAATGGGCATTTCTCTATGGCTGGCCATGCTTTCCACATGGCTGCCCCTACCCCGGTCAACTGCCCGGCACCCTCCACAGCAACCCGCCAAAGCCCCCACCATTTCTCATTTACCCAAATCAAGATATCTGATGTTCTGAAAGAGCTACAGAATCTGGATCCCTACAAATCAGCCGGGCTAGACAATCTAGACCCTCTCTTTCTAAAATGATCTGCCGAAATCGTTGCAACCCCTATTACTGGCCTGTTCGGCCTCTCTTTCGTGTCGTCTGAGATTCCCAAAGATTGGAAAGCTGCCGCGGTCATCCCCCTCTTCAGAGGGGGTGACTCTCTGGACCCAAGCTGCTGCAGACCTGTGTCTGTCCTACCCTGTCTTTCTAGGGTCTTCGAGGGCCAAGTTAACGAGCAGATTGCTGACCATTTCGGGTCCCACCATGCCTTCTCCGCTGTGCGGTCTGGTTTCGGAGCTGGTCGTGGGTGCACCTCAGCCACGCTCAAGGTTCTGAATGGCGTCGTAGCCACCATCGGTGGGAGACATTACTGTGCAGCCGTATTCATCGACCTGGCCAAGACTTTCGACTATGTCAATCACAACATTCTTATTGGCAGACTCGACAGCCTTGGTTTCTCAAATGATTGCCTCGCCTGGTTTACCAGCTACTTCTCTGGTGGGGTTCGGTGTGTCAGATCGGAGGGCCTGTTAGCCGGACCTCTGGCAGTCTCTGTGGGTGTGCCACAGGGTTCAATTCTCGGGCCGACTCTCTTTTCTGTGTGCATCAGTGGTGTTGCTCTTGCTGCTGGTGATTCTCTGGTCCACCTCTGCGCAGACGACGCCATTCTGTATGCTTCTGGCCCCTCCTTGGACACTGTGTTAACTAACCTCCGGACGAGGTTCGATGCCATGCAGCTCTCCTTCCGTGGCCTCCAACTGCTCTTGAACGCAGGTGAAACTGGATGCATGCTATTCAATCGATCACTGCCCGCACCTGCTCGCCCGTCCAGCATCGCTACTCTGGACGGCTCTGACTTAGAATACGTGGACAACTACGAATGTAATGTCTGGTTGGACTGTGTCTGGTTGGACTGTGGGCTCTCCTTCCAGACTCACATTAAGCATCTCCAATCCAAAATTTTAATCTTGAGTCGACTTCCTATATCGCAACGGGGTGTCCTTCACCCATGCTGCCAAGCATGCCCTTGTGGGACTGACCATCCTACTGATCCTCGACTTTGGTGATGTCATCTGTAAAATGTCCTCCAGCACTCTGCTCAACAGACTGGATGCGGTCTATCACAGTGCCATCCATTTTGTCACCGGGGCCCCATGCACTACCCACCATTGCGACCTGTGCGCTCTCGTTGGTTGGCCCTCGCTTCATACTCGTCGCCAAGCCCACTGGCTACAGGTTATCTACAAGTCTGTTAGGTAAAGCCCCGCCTTGTATCGGCTCACTGGTCACCGGCGGGTGTATCTCGCTGGTCGCCCCCCAGGTCCAATTCCTCCTTTGGTTGTCTTTCCTTCCAGTTCTCTGCTGCCCATGACTGGAGCGAATTGCAGAAATCTCTGAAGCTGGAGACTCACATCTCCCTCACTGGCTTTGGGCACCAGTTGTCAGAGCAGCTTACGGGTCGCTGCACCTGTACATAGCCCATCTGTAAACAGCTCATCTATCTCCCTACCTCATCCCCATACTGGTATTTGTTTGTTTGTTTTGCACCCCAGTATCTCTTCCTGCACATTCATCTTCTGCCAATCTACCATTCCAGTGTTTAATTGCTCTGTTGTAATTATTTCACCACCATGGCCTATTTATTTCCTTAACTGACCTCATTTGCTCTCACTGTATATAGACTTTTTGTTTTCTTTTGTTCTACTGTATTATTGACTGTATGTTTTGTTTATTCCATGTTTAACTCTGTGTTGTTGTATGTGTTGAATTGCTACACTTTATCTTGGCCAGGTCGCAGTTGCAAATGAGAACTTGTTCTCAACTAGGCTACCTGGTTAAATAAAGGTGAAAAAAATATATACATATAAAAAAAGCAGCCAACAAGTGCTCAGCATTGGTGGGGACTCCTTCAAGACGGTTGGAAAAGCATTCCTCATGAAGCTGGTTGAGAGAATGCCAAGAGTGTGCAAAGCTGTCATCAAGGCAAAGGGTGGCTACTTTGAAGAATCTCAAATATATATGTTGATTTGTTTAACAATTTTGGGGGGCTACTACATGATTCCATATGTGTTATTTCAGAGTTTTGATGTCTTCACTACTATTCTACAATGTAGAAAATAGTAAAACATAAAGAAAAACCCTTGAATGAGTAGGTGTGTCCAAACTTCTGACCGGTACATAGCGGTGGAAAAAGTACCCAATTGTCATACTTGAGTAATAGTAAAGATACCTTAATAGAAAATGACTAAAGTAAAAGTGAGTCACCCAGTAAAATACTACTTGAGTAAATGTCTTAAAGTATTTGATTTTAAATATACTTAAGTATCAAAAGGAAATATAATTCCAAATATATACTTAAGTATCAAAAGTAAAAGTATAAATCATTTCAGATTGCTTATATTAAACGGCACAATTTTAGTGTTTTTTTTTTACGGATAGCCAGGGGCGCAAGCCAACACTCAGACATAATTTGCAAATGAAGCATGTGTTTAGTCAGTCCACCAGATCAGAGGCAGTAGGAATGAGCAGAGATGTTCTCTTGATAAGTGTGTGAATTGGGCCATTTTCCTGCCCTGCTAAGCATAAAAAATGTAATGAATACTTTTGGGTGTCAGGAAAAATGTATGGAGTAAAAATACATTATTTTCTTTAGGAACGTAGTGAAGTAAAAGTACAAGTAGTAAAAAATATAAATTAAAACAAAAAGCAAAAAACTACTTAAGTAGTGCTTTCAAGTATTTTTACTTTAACTGACAGTTGTGACTGACCATTTGACTGACCATTCTTGACGGTACTGCAGACGATAGTCTCCTCCTCCCTGCGGTTTCCTCTGGCCTGATTAGTCGGAGGCTGGGTGTTGATCCCACCCCTTCGCATCCACAGCTGGAGGGTGAAATGGTCTCCGGATACGGCCGCGGCAACGGAGTCGGGTACCACAGCAACATGGGTGGAGCCATTGAAGGAGAACACCAGGGACGAATCAGAAGAAGGGAGGGTGGGCAAGGCTGAGGTCCAATTGGCTGCTGGGGACGGGGGCGGGAGTAAGTCCACTTCACCTCTCACAGCACCTGGTGAGACAGGAGACAGGAGTGAAATCACGAATGACATACTGTACAACCCTAGACTTGGTAAAGGCCTTAGAAGCATTAACTCTTTTGGGACTGTCTGTGGTTAATGTGCTTGTTTCAGGTTGGGAGTTCAAAACCGCTTTTGACTCACTCCAATCTTGCTGCATTACTCTGCTTACTTACTCTAAACATGTTAATGCCTTAACAAGCTGACTTTTAGACTCATTAAATGTAAGCTTGGCTCTCTGGATTGTATTTTCTGACTTCAACTGAACAGAACAAATCCCTAAGAAATCTCCATGTGTCATTACGAAAAGAAACTGGAAGCGGTTTGATATTCAAGGTTTTTTACATGATGTAGCATTGAATGGAATAGAATGGAATTAATCCCTGATGTTGAACTAGCCTTTTCTTACTTCCACAATGCATTCCAGGATGTATGCAATAGGCATGCCTCTTTAAAAAAATCAGGACTAAGGGCAGAGAGAACCCTTGGTTTGCTAAGGAATTTACTAAATAAGAGAATGAAATGCTATGTGGGCTAAAGCAAGAGGGACTGGTTTGGCAGATGATTGGATGGCTTTTAAACGTCTTTGAAATATGGGTGTGGCTATGATCCGTAAATTGGAAGCAGACCACTACCTGAAATCTACTTCACATATTTTAAATGATCCATCCAGCAAGTAAGGTTTGGAGTGCAAAAAAGATACACAGCTTCCCAAACAATTGTTGGTAGACACAGATTGTAACAGAGAACCTTCATTCTGAATGCCTTGAATCAGCATTTTATTTCTTCAGATGCAGGCTGTTTATTTGAAAAGGTCAAAGGTGTAATTGAGCCCCCTATGAATGTACCTTACACCCCTGTATACTCCTTCACTGGGTTCTCCTTTTCATCCTTCTCTGTTTAAGAGGTGTGTAAAGCCCTGAAAGAAATTGATGGGAAAAAATCCCCTGGCCCTGATGAACTAGACCCCCCCCTTCCTTCACCTAGCTGCAGATATCATTGCTCCCCCTTAACTTGTATTTTTAACCTCACGCTTGATGTTAAGGAAATCCCCAAGTTATAGAAATCTGCTTTTGTACTGCCTCTCCTGAAAGGTGGAGATCCTTCGCTACTTGACAACTATTGACCCATATCAAAATTGTCTATACCATCAAAGGTACTGGAGTCCTTAGTTAGTAGGCAGCTAAAGGCCTACTTCCAAGAAAACAACATCATAAATGGAATGCAATCAGGTTTTAGGTCTGGCCACAGCACTGTTTCGGCAACATTAAAGGTTTTAAATGACATCCACTGTGCTCTTGATAAGAAGTAACATTGTGTGTCTGTCTTTATTGATTTGTCGAAGGCTTTTGACACTGTGGACCATGCTGTGTTCGTGCAAAGGTTAAAATGTTGTGGGATTACTGGTCATGCTCTAGATTGGTTTATAAATTACCTATCAAATCGTACACAATGTGTAATGGTGGATAGTTGTAAATCTGAGTCCATAGAGGTGTGCTCAGGTGTTCCACAAGGTTCTATTTTGGGCCCACTGTTGTTCATTTTGTACATCAACAACATTGGTGATCTTATTGAGTCACTGGTGCGCGATGAGACAAGGACATCCCTACCGACCAAGCCCTCTCTAACCCGGACGACGCTAGGCCAATTGTGCGTCGCCCCACGGACCTCCCGGTCGCGGCCGGTTACGACAGAGCCTGGGCGCGAACCCAGAGTCTCTGATGGCACAGCTGGCGCTGCAGTACAGCGCCCTTAACCACTGCGCCACCCGGGAGGCCACTGTAGAGCAAGTTAAAGTGTACAGACATTTGGGTGTGTGAGTTGATGATAAGCTGAGCTTCACAGTGCATGTAAAGAACTTGAGAAGGTTTTCATTACCGGCATAAGGCTTGTTTTTCTTTGGAGGGCAGGAAGGAGCTGGTACGATGTACATTACTGGCGGTTTTAGATTTTAGTGATGTTATACAGTTGAAGTCAGAAGTTTACATACAATTAGGTTGGAGTCATTAAAACTTGTTTTAGAACCACTGAACAAATTTCTTGTTAACAAACTATAGTTTTGGCAAGTTTGTCAGTATGTCTACTTTGTGCATGACAAGTAATTTTTCCAACAATTGTTTACAGACAGATTATTTCACTTATAATTCACTTAATCACAATGCCAGTGGGTCAGAAGTTTACAGTGCCTTTAAACACCTTGGGAAATTCCACAAAATGATGTCATGGCTTTAGAAGCTTCTGATAGGCTAATTGACTTAATTTGAGTCAATTAGAGGTGTACCTGTGGATGTATTTCAAGGCCTACCTTCAAACTCAGAACCTCTTTGCTTGACATCATGGGAAAATCAAAATAAATCAGCCAAGACCCCATAAAAAAAATTGTAGACCTCCACAAGTCTGCTTCATCCTTGGGAGCAATTTGCAAACACCTGTCTCCTGGAGATGAACGTACTTTGGTGTGAAAAGAGAAAATCAATCCCAGAACAACAGCAAAGGACCTTGTGAAGATTCTGGAGGAAACAGGTACAAAAGTATCTATATCCACAGTAAAACAAGTCCTATATCGACATAACCTGAAAGGCCGCTCAGCAAGGAAGAAGCCACTGCTCCAAAACCGCCATAAAAAAGCCAGATTACGGTTTACAACTGCACATGGGGGCGGGACAAAGATCATACTTTTTGGAGAAATGTCCTCTGGTCTGATGAAACAAAAATATAACTGTTTGGCCATAATGACCATAGTTATGTTTGGAGGAAAAAGGGGGAGGCTTGCAAGACAAACAATACAATCCCGTGAAGCACGGGGGTGGCAGCATCATGTTGTGGGGGTGCTTTGCTGCAGGAGGGACTGGTGCACTTCACAAAATGGATGGCATCACGAGGAAGGAAAATTATGTGGATATATTGAAGCAACATCTCAAAACATCAGTCAGGAAGTTAAAGCTTGGTCACAAGTGTGTCTTCCAAATGGACAATGACCCCACGCATACCTCCAAAGTTGTGGCAAAATGGCTTAAGGACAACAAAGTCAAGGTATTGGAGTGGCCATCACAAAGCCCCGACCTCAATCATATAGAAAATTTGTGGGCAGAGCTGAAAAAGCTTGTGCGAGCAAGGAGGCCCACAAACCTGACTCAGTTACACCAGCTATGTCAGGAGGAATGGGCCAAAATTCACCCAACTTATTGTGGGAAGCTTGTGGAAGACTACCCGAAACATTTGACCCAGGTTAAACAATTTAAAGGCAATGCTACCAAATACTAATTGAGTTTATGTAAACTTCTGACCCACTGGGAATGTGATGAAAGAAATAAAAGCTGAAATAAATAATTCTCTCTACTATTATTCTAACATTTCACATTCTTAAAATAAAGTGGCGATCCTAACTGACCTAAGACAGGGCATTTTTACTAGGATTAAATGCCAGGAATTGTGAAAAACGGAGTTTAAATGTATTTGGCTAAGGTGTATGTAAACTTCCGACTTAGACTGTATATATGCAGGCCTCAACCACTACCCTGAGAGATCTTGATTCAGTGTATCATAGAGCCCTCGGGTTCATTACAAATCAAAAACGTCTAATACATCATTGCGATCTCTACAGAGCTGTTGGCTGGTAGTCATTTACCTTGCGTAGGCTTAAACACTGGTATACACTGATTTATAAGGCCATATTGGGTAAAATGCCATTTTATCTCTTTTCTTTTTTAGTCAGGTCGGTAAATAAATATCAATTACGGTCTCATTCTCATTTGCTTCTAACAGTACCAAAAACTAGAACAGGTCATGGTAGAAATAGTTTTAGTTACTTAGCTCCGTGGTCCTGGAATTCCCTCCTAAACATTAAAAAATTTGATGATCTCGGTTCGTTGGTGGAGTTTAAACACTTGATCGATGTATATATCATAGAAGAGTGTAATTGTCTTTAGGACAGCTGTTTTTAGTTAAGACTTCCGTGTTTTTAACGTAAAATGTCATTGTTGTACTGTATGTGTGTTTATAGTTTTGTTTAATGTTGTGTTAGTGTATGTAAGTTGTTTTGTCTGAAACGTTGTTCCCCCTGCTGCTATTGGACTAAGTCTCTCTTGGAAAAGAGATGTTCTCAATGAGAAAAACCTGTTTAAGTAAAGGTAAAATAAAAAAATATATAAAATAAAAAGCTGATATTGTGAGCTCAATGAATATCAGGGCCTCTACACTCCTGAAATGCATATATGATTCAAAGAACACAGGATGAGATGTTACTATCCTTTGTGCAAGCACTTCCAAGAGTTCACTGCATTACTTCGTTTAATTTATGCACACACCACAAAGGCAAGGTCTTTTTATGCTTTTGTGGCAAATAGGGCTAAAACCTATGTGGCTTGAGCATGCTCCATTTCAATCTTCGGATAGTCACAAATTATTATCCCAAAGATTGAATCCATCATGAATAGCCCAAACTCAAGCAGCACTCACCACAGAGTCTGCGCACTGATCGGTCTGAGTAGCTGTCCCTGTCACAGCCCTTCCCAATATGGCCAGTCTGCAGCTCTACGGTGGCCTGGATGTTCCACACAGTCTCTTCGCAGGTCTCCAGGTGCAAACTGGGGAACAGGGGAATGCTGCCTGACCCGGGGGTATACTCCACCCGCTTCGACCAACCTGAAAATCAACAAAGAAAATAAACCCATCAAAATACAGTGCATTCAGAAAGTATTCAGGCCCCTTGACCTTTTCCACACTTTGAGTAAGGCAACTCCAAAATGCAGGTGTTTCAGACGAGCTCAGTGCTTTCTCTGGTGGTGGTGCAGCCAGCGGAAAAGTACAGAGCGTAGGGGTTGGTAATTTTTTCTAGTTGCGCCGTGATTGGCTCAGTGTTCTGTCACTCATGGGGGACACTACGTCACCACAAAATCTATGGCAGAGCTTGACAATTCAAGCCGTTTGGGTGCTGCTAATAGATTTACATTAGAAGTGTCCATCCAAGAAGGCACAAGGTCATTGGCCACAGATGTCAAATCATGTTATATCTACCGTAGCTTTGATTGGACTGATCATGTTAACATCATACTTTCAAAATCTTAGCTAGCAATCTAGACAAGCAGTCATCGTCCTGAATCAAGTCGACAATCTACAGGCAAATTCTTTTCAAACCTTGTCATATGAAGAGAAATTATAGATAAAACATATCGGTGCTCATCTGTCATTGGAAGTAAACATAACTTGGAAATTGCAAATTCAACAATGAGTGGTTTGGAAGGAATCAGTGGCTAACTGCAAGCGTTGCAAAGCAATCACTAGCCTGCTATTCAGTGGAAAGGGTGTGTGGTCCAAGTCTGGGTTTAACGGTCTCTTTTCCAAGCTTAAAAGGATAAACATTCACATGCAACACCATGGGCCAGAAAAGGTTGAATACATTGGCCATGCTGTCAATCAAAACATCTGAAAACTCTGAAATCTTCAGTGAGTTCAAAACAACTGGGATCTCTTGAAAAAAACTAGCTCCGACTGGGAAAATACATTTTGAACGGTCAATCAACTCAGAATTTGCAAGTCGGGCATTCGGGCCTTTTTCTAGAGCTCGGACCTGAAAATCACTGACATCATGATTCGACCTTCTTTTTCCCCCAGAGTTTCCCGTTGTCTTGAAAGCACCATAAATCCAGAGAATGCCAGACTTTGATGACAAAGTTTGATGACAGAATTTTCCAACCAGAAGGACTGCTGCGCCACCTTCCTGTTCAAGTGAGCACAGAAGGCCAGCATCCTGGAGTTACCTTTTCAATGTTGATGTTGAGACTGGTGTTTTGCGGGTACTATTTAATGAAGCTGCCAGTTGAAGACTTGTGAGTCGTCTGTTTCTCAAACTAGACACTCTAATGTACTTGTCCTCTTGCTCATTTGTGCACCGGGGTCCTCTTTCTATTCTGGTTAGAGCCAGTTTGCGCTGTTCTGTGAAGGGAGTAGTACACAGTGTTGTACGAGATCTTCAGTTTCTTGGCAATTTCTCACATGGAATAGCCTTCATTTCTCAGAACAAGAATAGACTGACAAGTTTCAGAAGAAAGGTCTTTGTTTCTGGCCATTTTGAGCCTGTAATCGAACTCGCAAATGCTGATGCTCCAGATACTCAACTAGTCTAAAGGCCAGTTTTATTGCTTCTTTAATCAGAATAACAGTTTTCAGCTGTGCTAACAAAATTGCAAAAGGGTTTTCTAATGATAAATTAGCTTTATAAAATGATAAACTTGGATTATCTAACACAACATGCCTTTTGAAAACATGAGTGATGGTTGCTGATAATGGGCATCTGTACACCTATGTAGATATTCCATTAAAAATCATCAGTTTCCAGCTACAATAGTCATTTACAACATTAACAATGTCTACACTGTATTTCTGATCAATTTGAAGTTGTTTTAATGGACAGAAAAATGTGTTTTTCTTTCAAAAACATTTCTAAGTGACACCAAACTTTTGAACGGTAGTGTATGCCCCCTTCATTTAAACCATTTTGGGGGAGTTTGCCACACCAAGATTTACATGCTAAAATCGCCACTGCTAAGAAGACTCCAGACTGTAATTGCTTCCAAAGGTGCTTCAATAAAGTACTGAGTAAAGGGTCTGAATACTTAAACGTAACTGTGATATTTCAGTTTATAAAAAAAATTTCAACTGTTTTTGCTATGTCATTATGGGGTATTGTGTGTAGATTGATGTGGGAAAAAACTATTTAATCCATTTTAGAATAAGGGTGTAACGTAACAATGTGGAAAAAGTTAAGGGGTCTGAATTCTTTCTGAAAGCACTGTACAAAAATGATGTGTTAAGTCATTCATGTTATGATAATTATGCTCTAAAGGCAAAGGTAAGTTGTGTCCCTCGGCCATTCACACCAATTGGGATATCACGTAGCATTATCATCTTTCGTAATCACCATTTTCTCAATTGAAGTCTGCAAAATACAAACCATCAACGTCCATTCTATATGCTACAGTATCATTTCAGACACTAATGTAGTCCCAAATTACACCCTATTCTCTATATACTGTAGTGCATTACTTTTGACCACGGGCCAAACGGTTCTGTCCAAAAGTAGTGCACTATATAGGGAATAGGTCCATTCCACACTACCACTGAGGAGGTAGATGAAGAAGTCATGAATAATGAGGGGGGTGATGGGTTTAGTGTATTGATTACCGATCCAGCCGGGTTTGCAGGACGGTTTGACCGTAATGACGACCTGGGCGTCGGCCTGAGCACGGTTCTTGCCACAGTCAAACGCTGTCACCCAGAAGGTGTGGACACGCTGGCGCTTCGAATCCAATGGCTCGGTGTTCTTAATGTTACCTAGGAGATGGGAGGAGAGGGAAGGAGAGAGAGTTATGTACAGTACAATACAAACAGTAATTCACTCACTTACTCAAAAGCACAGCATGAAAACTACGCACTCTTGTACACACACTCTCAGACACACCAAAATTGTTCAGTGGAGTATATTCAAATGGAAAAGGCAACGACAGGGGAGGGAGAGAGAAGAGAAAACGATATGAATGAATAAAGACAGTTTCTTCTTACAGTATATCGATAGTCGAAGAGAGAATGTCACAAAGATATGGTTGGCGGAACCTGCACGACAGGCGCCAGACAATGAGAGACAGGGGAGAAAGAAAGACGGGGCAAAAGGGAGGGATGAAAGAGAGAGAGAGAGAGCGAGAGAGAAGGGGGGAGAGAGTGAGAGAGACCGTGACAATACTAGGGCATATAAACCGCCAGGGCTGAAACAAAAAGTCTCTGTGCTTCATCTGGGCCCAGCAGCCTGACCCATATATTAAAGGAACTTCTCATCCCCTGGAACCTCCTCCCCAGTCACTGCCAATTGTGCAAAGTCACGGAAAAAACCTGACTCCTGAGAAAATCTGCCTCCCCCAATGCCGTTGTCATATTACAAAATGCCCGCTATCGATCTCCCACCAGTAGCCCGTCAATGGGAGTCTTGCAGACTGAAATCAAAGCCTTCTCCTCAGAGGAATCATGCCTACAAGATCAACAGAAACACTAGACTAAGACCTAATCCCCCGGAACCGATTGTCCTCTGGGCTCTGTTCAAAGAAACCTACCCTAGCAGTGTTGATGCGGTAGCTTTGCTTACACATGAATGTTCTTCTGAAAGCTAGGACTATCTACCTGTGAAGGCGGGAGTCAACCGGGGTTTCTTACAGCAAAAACACGCTGCAAATCTATTCATTGCAGTACAAAAGGAATGCTATGGCATATAAACTGCAATGTGGGTGAGCAAGATACTTGGAAATGGCTTAGATCATTCTCTAGCAATGTACATAGCAACAAGACCAGCTGGAGACAGCCGAAACAGAACAGGGAAATGAACTCGTATTTTTACAGATTGGTAGTCATCACCATGCTAACTGTTGTTTTCATTGGGGACAAGATGTCAACTCACACATTATATTCACTTTTATAGTATATGAATCAAATAAAGATATTTTAAAGACCAGAGCCATATATTTAGATAAACATTTTCTAAATGGCTCTGGTAAAGACGAGGCAGACCCTCATTTATTTGTGGAAAACTAATGTAAAGCCCAGCTGAATTGTCATAGCTGTAGTTCTCACCATCGTTATCGATGACAAAGGGAACGCTGGGGGTGATGATGTCGTAGAAGCAGATCTGGCTGTACTGCGGGGAGCAGTCTGCGTCGAGGGCCTCGACGCGCACGATGCGGTCGAACAGACGGCCTTCTGGGACGGAGGCCTCATAGCGACGCTCCACGAACACTGGGGAGAACTCGTTTACGTCATTCACACGTACATGCACCGTGGCCCTGAAAGAGAGAGAGAAATAGGAGAAAAGGTAAAGAGCATGATAAATATGAAGGAAGAGAGGTCAATACATACATAACTGCATTGTAATATAGTAATGTATTGATCAAGCATAGCATTGACAAATACCCAAGGGTTAATCATTCTCCAAACTACCAAAACCAGCATAACCTCTTACAACAACCCTATCCATTAAACCTATTTGTCCTTCAGGGTAATGTAGTGTATCTCACTTGTGGGACTTCTTGCTGTTCGCTCCATCGGGGCCCTCTCCACAGTCATAGGCCTGGATGGTGAAGCTGTGCTCCCGCTGGCTCTCACAGTCCAGGGGCTCTTTAGAGCGGACCAGGCCCTCCCCTGTCGAGCGGTCCAGAACCACCGCCTCAAACTGTACCGAACTGGATCCCGTGGGCCCATTGTGCACCCGGAAGCCACAGATCTCACCTGGAGGAGAGAGAGAGGGGGAAGGAGAGAGAAAGTCATTTTAGTGACAATTTAACTTCTAGTGACTCTCTGTGCATCTCAAGGACCCAGTAGGCTTACATTTTGATGATTTACATTGACGGATTTACTCAAATAGAGTCTTCAATGGCTAAGAAAATAACAAATCAAATTCAGTGATCTATTTCAATGAACCCCATGTGATGTTACATGATCCAATCAATCACTTTATTGTCCCAGTTGGGAAATGTGTACCATAATGATTTCTGTGAGCACAGGGCATATAATGTTCCCAATGAATACAAATAATTGAATTTCACTTGGCTGTGGAGGACCAGTGTAGCACCCAGGAATAGATTTACACAGACTATTGGGGCGGCCCTAAAAATAGAGGACTGGACAGACATGATTATTTTCCATGTTAATATTTGTTATGCTTATGGGAGTGCCCAGCAAAATCCTTTGGGTAGCGCTTTATTTACCTGGAATTTACTTAACTTTCTGGCACAAATGATGGCGCTTCATTGGTTATTATTGTGTAATTACCATTTGTCCATTCTAATTGTAGGGCGGCATAACATAAGAAACATGTCTAACAATTCCCCCTCTACAAAATGCTTACTCACTGTAGGGGTATTGTGGGACTCGGTTTTCAATAGCCCAGTGAGATAGTGAACTAACCGTGGCCATTGTAATCAATAGCAAATATGTTCCAAATGGCAACATGTTTTGTGTTTATACTCTGTGTTAATTAGTAAACACCCCGGTAATATTTGTCCCGTAAAATACATTGCTACCATACTTTCAATGCTAATATTTTATAATGCTTATTGTTATATGGGGGAGTCCTGATTTGTTAGAGGACTGCCAAGTGCCCCCGATCATTCTAACCATGCCTGTACTGTACCTGCATAGTGCAGTGGAGCATCTTTATCCAGGGCGAACAGAGGTGGGTTGAGAAGAACGGTGTTGTCATTCTCCATGACGATACCCTGGTACTCCGTCTCGATCCATGGCTTGTGCTTATTGGCTGAACGGCAACACAGGAGACAAAAGGAGGCTTGGGTTAAATGGAGCAATCAGAAGGAGGGAAAAACATGGGTATTTGTAACACCCCATTATATGGGAGGACATGTGTGTGTGTGTGTGTGTGTGTGTGTGTGTGTGTGTGTGTGTGTGTGTGTGTGTGTGTGTGTGTGTGTGTGTGTGTGTGTATCCGCTGATACACATACAGACAAATAAAGACACACACACACACACAGAAATGCACACACTCAAAACCCACCCCTGCCCCCTAACACACCCGTCAAGTGTCACTCCACACCTTGCGTCAGTTGGCAACATAATTACACCTAGGCCGATTTCACCTTATCACACAGGGAGAGGTATATTGCACATATCAATCAGAACAGCCCAAGCAGCCTGCCCACAGGCACACTTCACTCACTGGCAAACATGGACGTCCAAATTAAACAGGGAAAGTTTGCTGTGAATCCATCCTCTAATTGCTAATTAATATTTCATTTCTCTCCAGAATGTTCACCCATATCAATCAAAGGCTGAGCTAACAAGCTGGAACGGTGACGATTTTACACTCAAATAATCAAAGACCAAAACAAAAGCCCGGGGGCTTTTATTTTAGACATGTCTCCCTCACTAGACCCTGAAATTATGATGTTAGACTCAGACAGCAATGACAGAGCCACAGGACATGTTGTGTAGCAACCGCTCTGCCGTTTCAACATTAAAAACACTCTGGCAAATTATAACAATTAAAATGGCAGTCTGGTCTGAATCAACGTGAGTTAAGAGTTCTACAGAGGAGTGGCTTCTGTCTGGCCACTCTACCATAAAGGCCTGATTGGTGGAGGGCTGCAGGGACGGTTGTCGTTCTGGAAGGTTCTCTCATCTCCACAGAGCAACTCTGGAGCTCTGTCAGAGTGACCACCGGGTTCTTGATCACCTCCCTGACCAAGGCCCTTCTCCCCCGATTGCTCAGTTTGGCCGGGCAGCCAGCTCTAGGAAGAGTCTTGGTGTTTCCAATCTTCTTCTATTTAAGAATGATGGAGGCCACTGTGTTCTTGGGGACCTTCAATGCTTGACACAATCCTGTCTCTGAGCTCTACGGACAATTCCTTCAACCTCATGGCTTGGTTTTTGCTCTGACATGCAGAGTCAACTGTGTGACCTTGTATAGACAGGTGTGTGTCTTTCCAAATCATGTCTAATCAATTGAATTAACCACAAGTTGACTCCACTCAAGTTGTAAAAACATCTCAAGGATGATCAATGGAAACAGTATGCACCTGAGCTCAATTTCAAGTCTCATAGCAAAGGGTCTGAATACTTATGTAAATAAGGTATTTCTGTTTTTTATTTTTAATAAATTAGCAAAAATGTCTAAAAACCTGTTTTCGCTTTGTCATTATGAGGTATCGTGAGTAGATTGATGCGGAAAAAATATGAAATACATTTTTGAATAAGGCCGTAACGAATCAAAATGTGGAAAAAGTCAAGGGGTCTGATTACTTTCCGAATGCACTGTAGATATCCCACTGGGCATAGACATCAGCTCACAGTCTAGTTTTTATGTACATTATGTACATTTATGTACATTAATTCAATGTGAAATAAACCAAACATTTCACCATATCATTGGATTTAGGTTAAAAATTTGATTTAAAAAATGGGAAATTCCCTTACGTTGATTACTTTTTCCCTAATCCAATCAGTTTTGCCACCTTTTTTTGTTGTTGAAATGACATGGAAACAACGTTGATTCATCCAGTTTTTTCCCCAGTGGGATGTATGTTTGGTTGTTGAGTCAATTAGACCATGCCCATTTCAAGCTTATCTTTCTAAAAATGAAAAAGTTTTTTCTGAATATTCAGCCAAGTTAACACCTTCATCTTGCTTTGTAGTATACCCCTTTGGTCGTGTGACCAGGCTGGTGAGTCATGCCCAGGCTAGTGAGTGATGCCCAGGCTAGTATTCACCATCCTCAATGGTTAATCTGATACGAACACCACCTGTCCTCAAACTTCTGCTCTGTCCCTCTTTTTGTCATTCATCTCTAACCCTCTCTCCCTGCCTGTCTCTCTTTCCCATCCCCTCCTTCCCTATTTCTCTCTCTCTGCAATACAGCATTAAATCTGAACATCAGGGTCATGGATTACACCCAGGATTACAGATTGAGAGACATCTCTTTCCATCTCTGGCACTCTTCCTCTCTCTGTCACTTTCTCTCTCTCTCCACACAACATCCCCTCGTTCTCTGCCCTTCTCTCACACACTTCTACCGCTCTCACTCTTTATTTCACGCCTTCACTTGATTCCACATGCCATCTCTCTCTCTTCCTCTCCCCACCCACCCTTCCTAACTATCTGTCGGTTCCTCTCTCACACACGCGGTGTCTCTGTGTCCCTTCCCTTGGAGCGACTCCTTTTTGCTCCCCTTCTCTCCTCTCCACTTGTGTCTCCCTGTCTTTCAGCGTCACTCCCTTCTCTCCACTTGTGTCTTCCTGTCTTTCAGTGTCACTCCCTTCTCTCCACTTGTGTCTTCCTGTTTTTCAACGTCACACCCTTCCTCCTCTCCTCCCTCGCCCTCTCTGACGTTCTTCGCCCCACTCGGACCATTCCAGTTTCACTTCAAGTCTCCAGCATGATAATCATTGGAACAACGTTGGTAAATCAAGAGCCATGGCTATCCGCGGTGCTCTATCTGAGAGAAGAAGATTGATCCTCCTTTGAAAGTCATGCTATCAATTACACAAGGAATCACATACACATATAGCATCATCACCACATTGATCAAAATACAGGCTCCATGAAGGACAACACTCTATAATGGTGATGTGTATGCAATCATAAATTACAGACATATCATTTAATATATTATGACTTGGAGCACAGTGAGTGGGTATATGATTGAATTCCCTCCAGAGTTCAGGAGACAGCGACAAAAGGGCCCTGGCCTTGAGCGTGACTACAGGTATGTGTGCTCCCATGGCAATGGAAAGAAAAAAACTTATTTCAGCTGCACAATTAAACAGTCAAAAGGAAACGAAACTGACCTTTGTTGCCATTGGCAACTGAAGTCAAGCAAAGGAGGAGGAAGGATAGAAAACTCATTCTGTCCATCTGAGGGAAGAAAGGAAAGGTAGAAGGGAGGAGGGAAGAGGAATACAGTACATGCATTAAACCAGGGGTGTCAAACTCATTCCATGGAGGGCCGAGTGTGCTGGTTTTTGGTTTCTCCTTTCAATTTGTGTCCAATAAAGACCTACACCACCAGGTGATGCGAGTTGCTAACTAATCAGTGACCTTAATTAACCAACTAAGTACAAGGGAGGAGTGAAAACCTGCAGACACTCGGCCAGCCTCAGAATGAGCTTGACACATTCAACCGATCAGCACTGGAAGATGGACTGAGGTGTAGAGAACATAGACAGGACAGGCAAACACACATCAGTAAATATCCTAATACATTAAGCCAACGGAATCTTCCGGTGCTATACTTTCACCTCATACAGAATATAGAGGAATAATGCATAATAACAAAAGCACAGTAAAACGACAGCACATGGGCTCAGGTCATGGTAGAGTTGAAGTGAACTGCAATAAATAGCCTAGTAGTGTCCAGTTATGCTGCATTCATTTTGAGATGGTAAATGACACAGTGATGTTATAGGTTATACAGGCCAATATGCTGACTATGCACACACACCTATTCACTTGCCTGTGTGGATGTGTTAAGGGTTTGGTGTCCGTGCCAGTTAATTGACAACAGTATTCAGAATGATTCCATGGGGTATTTGAGCCGTTATTGGCATCACGATACCACACAGTCTACCATTCACTGCCATGCGTAAAATCGAAGCCTATCTAGGCCTATGCCTATATATTCAATCAAAACAAAAAACTTGAACGAGACTGTGTAGAGGGCCGTACAATATATTTTCTGCTCAAAATTAATAGGTAGCACAGGTTGTTCCAAGGCTACACAGAGGTGATGCAGACATGCGACAATAACTAATCGATTGTATAGCCCATATCGATGGATAGGTGCATCAATTGGCACCATACGCCAGCAGATCTATATTTGGACCCTTAAACATATTGGATTAGACATAGATGCTGGTTACAATCAAAAACAGAAGAAAGCCGCTGTCAATTTCACATTACCGTGCTGAGTGTGAGGTGCTGTGGTACCCAACGCTACCCTCGTAGCATCCGCGCCTCTGCAGCTCAGCTATCCCCCTCCGACGCAAAAATATCTAAAGCGCAGGTAACGGAATTTCCTACACAGATCTATTGAATATGCTCAAATGTGCACGCTTCAGTTTGATGCAAGACTGATACGAACGGATAGTATCTCAATTCCGATGTCCTTGTTTTCGGCAGATGTCGCATGAAGGGGCAAAAACGATGGGAATGTAACGCTGACGTCCCCTCCCTCTGTGTTTCTTATCCCGCCCACACTGCGTCCTCTCTCTCTCAGCTCCAATTCTCCCTGCCAAATTGCGTTGTTCTCTCTGTTTATTGAATTCTCTGAGTGTGTCTGGGACAACGCGTGACATTACTCATTTCGGCGCAACAATTATTATTTTGTCTGACAAAGCTGGGGGCACGCTTTCTTATTAACAGTCACTACCTTTCCCCACTGACTGCAAAATGACGTCATAGCACCCAGTCTACCAGACAGCGTGTACACAAGTGGTGGAAAAAGTACCCAATTGTCATAGAGTAAAAGTAGATACCTTAATAGAAAGTTACTCAAGTTAAAGTCACCCAGTAAAATACTGGAGTAAAAGTAGAAAAGTATTTGGTTCTAAATACAAGTATCAAAAGTAAATGCACTGCTAAAATATACTTAAGCATCAAAAGTACAAATAATTTAAAATTCCCTAATATAAAGCAAACCAGACACCATTTTCTTGTTTTTAAAAATGTAGACAGGCAGGGGTACACACTAACACTCAGACAATGTACAGTGTGTTTAGTGAGTCTGCCAAATCAGAGGCAATAGGGATTCCCATGTGTGTTCTCTTGATAAGTGTGTAAATTGGACCATTTCTGTGCTGCTTAGCACTCAACATGTAATGAGTACTTTTGGGTGTCAGGGAAAATGTATGGAGTAAAAAGTATATTATTTTCTTTAGGAATGTAGTGAAGTAAAAGTAGTCAAATATAAATAGTAAAGTACATACACCCCCAAAAACTACTTAAGTAAAAATACTTTAAAGTACTACACACCACTGACACACAGACCTCTTTGGTTTTTAAAATCCAGCATTTTAATGAACATTACAAAAAGTTTATTTAAAATTATTTTTTTTCCCATTTCTCTTTTCCTTTGTACATTTGGTAGCAATAAGGCAAAAAAGTAGTCTCTGGAATAACAATTAATTCACATTAATTATTACCACAAGTATAAATATTATTAAAATCTGGGTTGTTGCTACAGTGAGTCACTGCTCTCCCAATGTGTCTCTGCGTTGGAAAAGGATCGTGGTAGAAGTTGCCTCTTAACACAGATGTAGGAACAGAGTATCTGACAGGTCAAACATTCTAGATCTGACCTTGCGCCAGTGGTTAGGGAGATTTTTTTTACCAAGTCTTAAGAAAGATAGAGGACGGTGCTAGATCTCACTGGAGACCACGGGTGATGCTGTTGACATTGGTATGGTGATGTCACTCAATGTAAAAGTGGTGGTTTTGGTTACCTGTTGTTTTAGTTGTGAGTTTGTTTTCCAGTTTGTTCAGAGACAGCCAGGAAGGGTGTGTGGTGACAATGGAGTGATAGGAGGATGGTGAATGGCAGACAAAGCCACGAGGAGAGGGGGGTGGGGGAGGAGGAAAAAGTAATGAGGAGAAGGAGATGGGGAAGAGGAAAGCATTGAAATCCCTTCATGGAATCTTATCCAAAGCTACAAAATGGTCTATCATAAAACCCTCCTAAAATAGCTATAAAATCTAGTCTCATCACGAAATAACGGAAACAAAATCTGAATTGAAACCAGAATAAACGTAAAAACATTCGTTGATAATACAAGGCCATTCTTGAATCACATGTTAGTGTGTACAGTGTTTTACAGTGCTTCTTGTGAGTGTTGGCCAACGGATCAATGAAAACACTCCTCAAAAATATATAATTCCAGTCAGAGCAGCAATCCTTGTTTTTTTTGTTCTCTCAACAAAATGCATGTTAAAATAAAATCTGAAAGTGCCAAATACATTTCTGTTGAGCCTGAACCATAGCCATGTCTGTGCAGGTTTTTTCTACACCGAGTTGAGAATACATTAAGAATACCTGCTCTTTCCATGACAGACTGACAAGGTGAATCAGGCGAAGCTCAGATCCCTTATTTATGTCACTTGTTAAATCCACTTCAAAAATCAGTGTAGATAAAGGGGAGGAGACAGAACAAAGAATGATTTTTAAGCCTTGAGACAATTGAGACATGGATTGTGTATGTGTGCCATTCAGACATTGAATGGGCAAGACAAAATATTCAAGTGCCTTTGAACGGGGTATGGTAGTAGGTGCCAGGCGCACCGGCTTGTGAAGAACTGCAACACTGCTGGGTTTTTCAACGCGCAACAGTTTCGCGTGTGTATCAAGAATGGTCCACCACCCAAAGGACATCCAGTCAACTTGACAACTGTGGGAAGCACTGGAGTCAACATGGGCCAGCATCCCTGTGGAACGCTTTCAACACCTTGTAGAGTCCATGCCCGACGAATTGAGGCTGTGTGGGGGGAGGGGGGGGGGGGGTGCGCAACTCAATATTAGGATGTTTTGTATGCTCCGTCTAGATGGACTTGAGGGGAGGGTTGAAACAGGAAGAGAGATCATAAAAACAGAGCAGTCTACGGACCCAGAGCCCGTGAGTGGCGAGTGCAATATTCTGTGTATACAAGACGTCAGTCTCAAGTTCTCTAAAATCAAGAAAACACCCTGCGATTGGCTCACAATTGTGGCGCAAAGGTTATTTCCTGTACCCTCATCACCTGTACCCTCATCTCCCTGGTCCCAAAAAACGTGCGTCCTTTCCAAAACACTAAAATAAATAGAAAAACAACGTGTACACACAAATAATATTAAAGGCTTTAAAATATTTTCTGATCTGCTCCTAGTTAAAAGTCACAGTTCCCTTCAGTCACATCCTGGGTGGAGATTCAGCCAGAGACCTGAGAGAGAAGAGAGGTGAGAGATTAATTGAGGTGACTTTCCCCCTTACAAAAAGCACTTTGAGCATGTGGTGGAAAAGACCAATAGAAATCCAATCCGTCATCCTAAATATTATCATATATCCACAAGTAACATAAGCTACAATGACATTTCTACCTCTGTTTCTGTCTATTCATAAAGATGTTGTGAAGATCCCTCTATATGCATTAGGAGAACTTTGTAAGCCTAAACCTCTAACAAATTGGAAAAATTGGCAGCATTTGCTTTGGATCAGAATCTTTCCCATTCATTTTAGATCTGCATATTTTGAATTCATACCATTTATGAAGTATGAAAACATCTGTCAAAAGTCAATTCTGGGGTGAACTATGCCTTTAAGTTGAATTAATTATCTGGAAACTACCTTTTGCCAATATGGAGACCATAATGAATAACCGAAACTTAGGGAATGTTTTGACAAGGACATAATTAAACTAGGGCGGGGACTAAAATCGTATAAAATCGAGAATTATGAATAATAATAGTTAATACATTTCTTTTAGGTCTTTCAACTTCATTTTAAGTAGATCGTTTACCCAATAGCATTTTTTCATTTTTACATGAAGAGGGTAAAGTTGGTAATGTCTCAACGAGGGCAGAAACCATTGTACGGGCAGTACAGCACTGTTGGGAGGGGACGCTTCATTTCCTAAAGTTCCAAGTAGTCAAAGTCATACATTTCTGAGATGTATACAACACAGCTTTGGTGACACCTACATTAGACATGTCGCATTATGAAACGTTACAAGTTCAGTTTTTTTCTCTCAGATAAAAAATATAATTGTCAGTTTTAGGGCTAGTTCACCCAAGTTACAAAATGGCATATTGGTTTCCTTATCCTGTAAGCAGTCTTTGGACAAAGTATGAAAGCAACCAATGCTTTAGTTTTGTTTACCTGGCCACGGTTTCAAATGCTTTTCATCTATAAGTAACTTACATTTTTTTTAATATATGTTATGTTGATTTGGACATGAAGTGCAAAAAATGCTAATACAGCTACCATTGAATGTGTGCCACAAATGCTAAAACGTTAGCATTTGAAATAAGAGGCCAGGTAAACAAAACCAAAGCATGGATTTATGTCATACCTTGTCCATAGCCAGCTTACAGGGTAAGGAAACCATTGTAATTTTGTACTATCCCTTTAATTATTATCCAAAATTCCATAAATCGCCACAGCCTTACTGTAAACACAGAAAAGTCTGGGAGAAGTATACAGAAGCTTGCATTACCTACATAGTTCTAGTCCTCCTTTTTCTCGCTCCGTTCTTTTCTAGGTACCAGAACCTTGCGGAGATATGGGATGACTAGATACAATGTGAAGAAGAATATGTGGCCACAGAAATAAATGGATGAATACACCTGCAAAACAGAAAGACAAACCGAGCACATTAAATCCTCATCCAGACATCCATTTCCCCAACCCAAGTCAAGAGTTTAAACATATGCCAGACAACTGCATTTAGCACACAATAATCTGAGTTCTAACATGTTTGTGGCATTACAAACTGCTAGCTACCTTTAGCCACTTTAAATAAAGTAAATAAAGAGTCAGAACATTTATAGTGTTGCGATGTGCTTATGACAACATTCCGAAGGCTTATTATGCTTTCTAAGCTGTTTATTACCCTGAGCCACTTGTCGTAGGTGAAGAGGCAGAAGGGCACCAAAGGATAGCCCATGAAGAGCCAGTGGATGAACTGCTGGACCAGGTAGATGAGGGGGTAGAGAGGACTGTTGGCCAGGCGGGTCAGCAGGGGACTGTCCCTCACCAGCGCTTGGGCCTGAGACAAATAGGGATCCGCATACAGCATAAAGATATAGTTATGGACACGGACGCACACACAGTAAACCAGTAACGCGTACAGGGCAGAGAGTTTGAGAATCCTCCAATAGCTTAAATGGAGATCTTGACCCTTTGTTGTAGACCCGCTTGAAAATAGATTAGCACCGACAGGTTCTCCTCGAGGCTTAAAATTCACAGGTCCAGAGTTTGGAAAATATCACAAAGAGAAAGATGAAATGCCAAGCACACGGTTTACATGCTCCCAATGTTTGACGCAACTATGTTGACTACTGAGGGTCAGGTTGCCCTCGCAAAATAGGTTTCTTAACCTTACCTGCTTAAATGTAAAAAAAGGTTTAAATAAATACAGTACATTCCCACCGTGGTCAAGACATTGCCGTGCACAACTTTGAAAGCATCCAAAATAAGTGAGGCGGCATTTTCCTGGCTCCTCAGGATTCTCTCTCAATCTCTGGTGCTTGTTTCCATAGAAATATAATTACTAGAACAGACATTCCTAATCAAGTCACTGTTCTGTGATAGGTGGACATATTGAGTGTACCCATAGGAGTAAAGCAGGAAGTTCAGTATTCAAGTAGTGCTTTATTAGAATTCTAATCATTCCAATATTTACTCATACCTGTCTCTCCACATTTACGATGATGAACTCCATGGAGAAGCAGAGGAGGTATCCGGAGTGCGTGCCATGCCAGATGGCCAGGAACGCGAGCGCGGTCACCTGAGACAGGAGCTTATTGCCCAGGAACTTCAACCGCTTAAACACGTGCCTGGAGGAATGTTACAAACCACAAAATATTGTTAGATATACCAGTACAATTTTTTTTATTAAACCTTTATTTATACAGCTTAGTCTCAGTAAGATACAATCTATTTTCAAAGGGACCTTTAGCAACTTTAGTTTCAATCAGGCACTAACCTGGCCATGCATGATTTTAGTCAGGTACTAACCTAGCCATGCATAGTTTTAATCAGGCACTAAGGTCCTTGCTATCCAAGATCCCTGGGACATCCTTAACCAATTAAGGTGGAATTTAAAATGGTTACAGTAAGGATCCCAGAAAGAACTAACCTGGCCATAAATAGTTTGAGTTTTAGTCAGGCACTAACCTGGCCACCCAGGCGTTGGTGTTTATGTTGAAGGAGGCGATGGTGCCTGTGAAAAGGGGTGTGGTCTCAAACGTCCACACCTTCATATTTGCACAGGCGTCCCATTGGTGCTCGCCATTCTGACCCAGCCCATTATAGCCGAGCCCAGAGAGTATACAGACGCCCTCCTGAGTCACACACACACACAAAAAAAAAAGCATTTTACAAACACTTAAATAACTTCTTCCTGAAAAACCTAAATATAGGGTACCGTTGATATACTGGGCTCCCAGACCAGTTTCTTCTCACCTGATCTGACGTAGGTGTGCCCCAGTGGAACTATTCTGGGTGACAATGACAGGTATGTGGAGACAGGTGTGTCTGTAAAGGTTTAATTTCCAGGCTGCACCCGCTTCCAAATGAGACATTTTACATACCAAGTGCTGCTACTCACCGCTATGACCCAGCAGCTCACATATTTGTACAGGATGACTTTGGCCCAAAGGAGGATGAAGACACAGCGGTACCAGAACGGCTGCGCCTGGAGAGACACGCATTTGACTAAGGACGGTGACATTTGTCCAACAGAACAACAGATGGAAATGTGGCTTTGGCTTCAAATCAGTGATGGTAAAAGCGTCAGGAATGCTGGTGCAAAAGCAAGGCTTTCTTACGTCATACTCATCTGTTAGGTAATAGCTATCTGGGTAGTGCGGACTAAATATTGCGTAGATCACCAGGCAGAGGAGGCCGAGGGAGAACCTCTTCATAGCAGGTATAACACTGAGAAAAATAAAAAGATTGTTAAATAAACCCATGTATCCATCCCCTTCCTCTCTCTGCGCGCCCCCCCCAACGCCCTTCCCTCCATCCATTCCTCTACCTGTTAGGTGGCTGTCCGGGGCAGTCGGTGAGCTCCCCTTTGACTAGCCTCTGGTAGCTGCGCAGTGTGAACTGGGGTCCCACCAGAAAGCCTCCGTAGAAGTAGGAGAAGCCGATAACCTCCAGCAGAGAGGGAACATTGGCCAGGGCTGACCTCTTCTGCTCCTCATTCAACTTGGACTGGTGGGGTGGAGCGAGAGGGAGGAGAGTGAAAATAGTGGTTGGGAGCCAGGGAGAGGGAGAAAGGGGAGGGTTAGTAGGATTTAGAGTAAAAGGGGAAAGGTTGGGTAAAAGACAAAAAGGGAGAACAGAGAAAGGGAAAGCAAAGAGGGGAAAAGGGTAGAAGGAATGTGAAAGAAAGGTCAGGAAATAGAGAAGCATTTTTAACAGTGCACAAAGTCACTGGCTGAGAAAGAATAAGCTCCCTGCATATCCAGTTACCCAGAGTTCTTATTGAAAGCTGCTAACGGTTGGACCGCAAACTCAATTTAACCAAATAGGACTACTTAACAGGCATTTAACTAGGGGGCATAAAACTGCTGGGTTTCCAAGTGCAAACCCATGGCATGTTTCCAAAACACTACAAAAGACAATAGTCCAACAGTCAACAGTCAGCAACAACAACCACCCAAGGTATTCGGACTCAGAATGGTAAATAAAAATACAGAAACATTGTGCAACAAATGACAGAGACGAGGGTGATGATATTTGTAGACATACAACAGGACCTCATGCCTGCCTTTTGTGGGGCTTTTTGACGAGGCAAAACAAGACACAGTACAGTAACCAGACTACGGGGGCATCCCAAATCGCGCACTATTCCCTACATACTGCTCTACTTTCATCCAGAGCCCTATAGGCGGTGGTCGGAAGTTGTGCCATTTGGGAGGCCCCCCTACATAAACAAACAGAACAGGTGAGCAGCAACTGTAACAGAATAACAGTGTAATGAATGATGACCACTAGACATTTGCCTGTTTGTAAATAGACAACTTCCTCAATGCAAACACACGCTACCTCAACTCATCTGACTGGATGTGTGGACAAAGTCTCACTCAAACTGCCTCACTCACACACACATGGAGGAGAACTTGGAAGAGATTGAAGCACAAATAGACAAGTACACAAAGAGCAAAATAACAAATACAACAGAAGAAAAAAAACACAGATTTGACCAATAATCAAATGGCAATAGAGAGAGAGAGATCAATAAACTCACTGGTTCCTGGCCACCGTCATAGTAATCAAATGACAAACCTGAAATCAAAGAGAATGCAATTGGCATCAGTCACTATGTTACGAAAGCTGCTAGGATTGCCACGATCATTGGAGAAAATACTTTGACTGTAGATGTTCCTCAGCTGCAGAGACGTAAAGCCATGACGGAGTTTAGTAGGATTGTTAGTACACTACGCAAAATATGAGCCATGTTATCTCTGAGGCTAATGAACAACTACAACACAAGTTGTCAATAAGAAAAGAAAAAGGATATGGGACAAATAATCATTCAGCAACAGGTGTTATACACAAGATAAGTGGGAAACAAAACGAGAGGTTGTACAGAGCAGTGGAGAGAGTGTGTTCGTGATGAGGTGACCATACCGATAAGTTTGAGTGCAAGGACACATTGGGGCATGGTCCATTTGATATCGTATTCTTCTGTAGCTGTGTAGTAGTAGCCTGACAGCAGGTATGCCTACAGAGAGAGAAGGGGATAAAGAAACAGAAGGGGGAGGGGGGAGGTGACAATTGTTTTGATCAAGTCTCACACTCAAGAGGGAGGGAGAGAGCATTACGTCATAAAGTGGCAGTGCTCTACCGTGCTTCAGTACTCCAGTGAAAACAAAAAGGACAGAGGAAGAGGATATCCTAACATGAACAGCAGAAATTACACACACACACACAGACAGTGCAGCTCTTCAACTACTGTAGCAAGGGAAGGGCAACAAGAAAGAGAGAGCGAGAGAAGCTGCCTCTACCACCCGACCCTGCATCACAACAGAACACAGGAAGAGATTGAGAGAAAAGGAGAAAAAAATGAAGCGCGAGAAAGATTGAGAGAGAAATCTCACCATTTGAAAAATAAAGCTGGACAGGACGGTTGTTATCGTCCTTCCCATAAGCCTCATCATCAGGAACTGGACAAGGACGCATAATGCAGAGTGATAGAGCTGTGTGCCTGAAAGAGACAGAAAGGTGGAATGATAGTGGGACAGAGGGAGGAAGGGAAAGGGGCAGAGAGACAGATTTTAGCACAGAGAAACAGAGGAAGAGTGCATTCTTGCAAGTTGAAGATGAGCAAGTCACAGGTTATGTGAAGAGGATTATTTTTTTTTTAAATGATAGATTCCACAAAGACAGGGAAAGTGCAACAGACCTGCTGTAAAATCCAAGTGCAGCAGAGAAGGGGGGGAAAGGTTGTGTTATTAATCCCCTACCATTATGTAAACTTCAAACCATCCATCACTCTCTAGACTCCCTCAGTCAGTCAAACTCTTTACTTCTTCACAATTACTCATGACTTGGTGGAAACTGGTTAGGTTAGCTATAGCGTACAAATTGAACAATAGACCTTGAGCTAATCCAGGCGTGTCAAACATATGGCCCCTGGGGAGTTTTGAGCAAAATACACACACACACACATATTTCAGGGGGAATTAGCTCAAGGTTGCAAAGGGTCAGAAACTTTGAGAAATTTTACATGGGAAGTTAAGCCCGGGAAATCTGTGCATTTTGCTTAAATTCGTTTGAAAAAAAGTTAGCTTATTAACAGTGAAGCTTTTTTTGTGGGATACACATAAGGCAATTCTAGGTCTTGTGGCATATTTTGGTTAAGCTATCCACAATTCAATGGAATTGCAACCCTCTGCATGCACAGTGCATTCTTACATCACATGTGCAGTATACTTTCCATCACATGTACAGCTGATTCTCAAGATCTCTCAAACTAATGACATGCTATTGAGCCCACACTACTACACTGTCTACACTACTACATGCTTTCTGGTAAGTTGATTACAATACCGGGTGGGGTGAATATATTTTGACATACAGTTGAAGTCCGAAGTCTACATAAACTAGTTTTAATGACTCCAACCTAAGTGTTTCAACCACTCCACAAATTTCTTGTTAACAAACTATAGTTTTGGCAAGTCGGTTAGGACATCTACTTTGTGCATAAGTCATTTTTACAACAATTGTTTACAGACAGATTTAACTTAATCACAATTCCAATGGGTCATAAGTCTACATACACTAAGTTGACTGTGCCTTTAAAACATCTTTGAAAATTCCAGAATATGTCGTCATGGCTTTAGATGCTTCTGATAGGCTAATTGAGATCATTTGAGTCAATTGGAAGTGTACCTGTGGATGTATTTCAAGGCCAACCTTCAAACTCAGTGCCACTTTGCTTGACATCATGAAAACAATAAAAAAAAATATTAAAAAGAGACCTCCACAAGTCTGGTTCATCATTGGGAGCAATTTCCAAACGCCTAAAAAAAGTACCACGTTCATCTGTACAAACAATAGTGCGCAAGTATAAACACCATGGGACCACGCAGCCTTCATACCACTCAGGAATAAGACGCGTCTCCTCGAGATGAATGTAATTTGGTGCGAAAAGTGCAAATCAATCCCAGAACAGCAAAGGACCTTGTGAAGATGCTGGAGGAAACAGGTACAAAGGTATCGATATCCACAGTAAAACGAGTCCTATAATCGACAACCTGAAAGGCCGCTCAGCAAAGAAGCCACTGCTCCAAAAATCGCCATAAAAAGCCAGACTACAGTTTGCAACTGCACATGGGGACAAAGATCGTACTTTGAGAAATGTCCTCTGGTCTGATGAAACAAAAATAGAACTGTTTGGCCGTAATGACCATCATTATGTTTGGAGGAAAAAGGGGGAGGCTTGCAAGCCAAAGAACACCATCCCAACCATGAAGCACAGGGGTGGCAGCATCATGTTGTGGGGGGGGATTTGCTGCAGGAGAGACCGGTGCACTTCACAAAATAGATGGCATCATGAGGAAAATTATGTGGACATACTGAAGCAACATCAAGACATCAGTCAGGAAGTTAAAGCTTGGTCGCAAATGGGTCTTCCAAATGGACAATGACCCCAAGCATACTTCCAACGTTGTGGCAAAATGGCTTGTGGGCAGAGCTGAAAGATTGTGTGTGAGCAAGGAGGCCTACAAACCTAACTCAGTTACACCAGCTCTGTCAGGAAGAATGGGACAAAATTCACCCAACTTATTGCGGGAAGCTTGTGGAAGACTACCCAAAACATTTGACCCAAGTTAAATAATTTAAAAAGGCAATAAACTCAATTAGTATTTGGTAGCATGTAAACTTCTGACCCACTGGGAATGTGATGAAAGAAATAAAATAAAAAAACAGAATCATCTGGCCAAGTGCATAAAGTTAAGCAACCCCTAACAAAAGTCCCTCTACTTCTATTTAAGGTGGAAATTATGAACCAGACACCTTATCGATAGCAACAGCTCATGGTCTTCCTGGAATCAAAAGTTGTTTTTTTACTCAGTGGAGGAACATAGTCAAAGAAATGCTGATGAATATCTTGCTCAAGCGGTGTATGCAACGGTTTCACCTCTGATGCTCACAGGTATTGGAAGAGAGTTCTGAATGTTTGTCGCCCAGCATAAATCCCCTCCCCCCCCAACCAGACATACTTTATCTACTCATTGACTGGATGCAGAGTTCAAGTGAAGGTCAAGCAAATCATAGAGAAAGCAGACTGTATTGCAATCATCTCTGAATGGTGGTTGAATGTTCATGGGCAAGGAATAATTAACTACATCACCACCACCCCTCAACCAGTATTCTACAAGAGCACAGGCACACCGGTCTACATTGCAGAAGGGCTGAAGGCAGTCATTAAGTTATAGCAGCAATCTACCTCACCAAGCAGTGAGAAGAATAAGAACACCACATTGAAGCTGCCCAGCAACACCCATTGGGGTGGTGTTGTCATCATGTTTGGCAGTCTCCTGGAGGGGAAGGAGTCTCTCCAAGAAATGGCCCTATCACAGTATGCTGATATGGATAGCCCAATCAAGAGGATCCTCCTGGATGATGTATTTTGGGAGAGAGTGGTAAGCAGCCTGAAACCTATAGTAATAGCCATTGCATAGATTGAGGGAGACAATGCCATCCTGTCTGATGTTCAGACTCTGCTTGCAGTTTTAAGAGAAGAAATCCATACTGCCCTGCCCACTTCACTGTTGCTCCAAGCAGAGGGAACTGCAGTTCTGAAATACATAAAAAACCGTGAAGACTTCTACCTGAAGCCCATACACACCGCAGTGTATATGTTGGACCCCAAGTATGCTGGCAAGAGCATCCTGTCTGGTGCAGAGTTCCACAATGCCTATGGTATCATCACTATCGTGTCTCGCCACCTTGGCCTGGATGAGTGCAAGGTTCTTGGCAGTCTGGCGATGTACAGCCGTGGCCAAAAGTTGAGAATGACAAATATTAATTTTCAAAGTCTGCCGCCTCAGTTTGTATGATGGCAATTTGCATATACCCCAGAATGTTATGAAGAGGGATCAGATGAATTGCAAAGTCCCTCTTTGCCATGCAAATGAACTGAATTCCCCAAAAACATTTCCACTGCATTTCAACCCTGCCACAAAAGGAACAGCTGACATGTCAGTGATTCTCTCGTTAACACAGGTGTGAGTGTTGATGAGGACAAGGCTGGAGATCACTCTGTCATGCTGATTGAGTTCAAATAACAGACTGGAAGCTTCAAAAGGAGGGTGGTGCTTGGAATCATTGTTCTTCCTCTGTCAACCATGCTTACCTTCAAGGAAACACATGCCGTCATCATTGCTCACAGGCAAGGATATTGCTGCCAGTAAGATTGCACCTAAATCAACCATTTATTGGATCATCAAGAACTTCAAGGAGAGCGGTTCAACTTTTGTGAAGGCTTCAGGGCCACAGGACCGTCCCCTAAAGTTGATTCAGCTGCAGGATCGGGACAACACCAGTACAGAGCTTTCTCAGGAATGGCAGCAGGCAGGTGTGAGTGCATCTGCACGCACAGTGAGGCGAAGACTTTCGGAGGATGGCCTGGTGTCAAGCAGGGCAGCAAAGAAGCCACTTCTCTCCAGGAAAAACATCAGGGACAGACTGATATTCTCCAAAAGGTACAGGGATTGGACTGCTGAGGACTGGTGTAGTCATTTTCTCTGATGAATCCCCTTTCCGATCGTTTGGGGCATCTGGAAAAAAGCTTGTCCGGAGAAGACAAGGTGAGCGCTACCATCCGTCCTGTGTCATGCCAACAGTAAAGCATCCTGAGACTATTCATGTGTGGGGTTGCTTCTCAGCCAAGGGAGTGGGCTCACTCACAATTTTGCCTAAGAACACAGCCATGAATAAAGAATGATACCAACACATCCTCTGAGAGCAACTTCTCCCAACCATCCAAGAACAGTTTGGTGACAAACAATGCTTTTCCAGCATGATGGAGCTCCTTGCCATAAGGCAAAAGTGATAACAAAGTGGCTCGGGGAACAAAACATCGATGTCTTGTGTCCATGGCCAGGAAACTCCCGGACATTAATCCAATTGAGAACTTGTGGTCAATCCTCAAGAGACGGGTGGACAAACAAAATCCCACAAATTCTGACAAACTCCAAGTGTTTATTATGCAAGAATGGGCTGCCATCAGACAGGATGTGGCCCAGAAGTTAATTGACAGCATGCCAGGGCAGATTGCAGAGGTCTTGAAAAAGATGGGTTAGCACTGCAAATATTGACTCTTTGCATCAACTTCATGTAATTGTCAATAAAAGCCTTTGACGCTTGTAATTATAATTTAGTATTCCATAGTAACATATGTCAAAAATATCTAGACACTGAAGCAGCATACTTTGTGGAAATTAATATTTGTGTCATTCTCAACTTTTGGCCACAACTGTACACTTCCAAGGGCTTTGGGATGGAGATGCAATATGGCAGCCGTGCCAACATATCTCATCAGCCACCTGGTGGAAGGGACTTTGTGGATCTGAGGCTCTTTCCACTGTTGCCTCCATCATCCTCCAAATCCCACCAACATCAGCCGCCTCAGAGCGCAACTGGTCCTTGTTTGGGAACACACACACCAAAGCACACAACAGGCTTACCAATACAAGGGTTGATAAATTGTTGGCCATCCGGGCAAATGTGAGGCTTTTTTAGCCTGACAATGAGCCATCCTCAACAAGGTTGGAAAGTAACAGTGAAGATGAGGCCTCAAAGACTGATGTTCAAGAGGTGGACATTGAGGAGGTCCGGGGAGAAGACATGGAAGCCTGAGAGGAAGACAACCAAAGCTTTAGTTTCTAGACTATCATTTTACAGATGTATGTTGAAAATGTTTTTGGGAGCTGCGATGGATCATTGGGGATCATTCAATATTCCCTTGTGTTGTTCAGTGAAATTATCCCACGTGAAGAGCCAACTCATTTAAAGATAAATTCGTAACTAAATTGTTTTTTTTTACATTTCTATTGGAAGGATGTAATCATTTACAATTATGTCTACTTATGATAAGGTAAAAGGTTTGTTTGTCTCCATATATTGTAAATATATCCAATGCAAAAAACATCTACATTTAAAATTGTATTAATATTAATTTGCATACATTTCTGTTCATTCCCATGGAAAGTTTCCACCTCTGATTATTCCCCAAAATATGCAACCCAAAGTTCAACCAAATCAAAACTGTAGAAATTATAAAAGGACCTACAATTATAGTCTCTTCACTTTGTCCAGCTTTCTAACAATCAGTGAAACGAAAGCTAGAAAGTCAGGGAGCATGGAAAACTCCAAAAACTATGGATAGAGGACTGTATTTTGGTCATTTTGACGGTGAGGAAATATAACAAATTGTGTGTGTGCAGCCATCCGGACCTCGGTGAAGACTGAATCAGGCTCACGGGTCAAAATGAGTTTGACATCACTGAGCTATACAGATCCCACCCTTAAGATACTGTCCTGTTCTAGGCCCAGTTCCCTTGCAGCGTTACACACTAGGGTTTTTTCTTAGTATGGCATGGAAGGCCCTGAAGCAATAATCAAAGCTACAAAACACCAACATATTTCATTTGAAACAAATAGAGACCACATTTCTTTGGGGTGGGTGGTGGGGGGGAGAATCAGCGCTGGGGAGGGGGGATGCTTCTACATAGGGTCGCAAAAATATTTCAAGAAATTCCCTGGTTTCCCCCAGAAATCCCAGTTGGAGAGAAGTCAGAATCAGGAAGGAACGAGGATTTCTGGAAGACCAGGGAATTTATTGAAAGTTTCCAGATTTTTCCAGTCCTACTCCCACTGCCGCAAAGTAATGGTGAGGCAAACACTGTTTTCAGAAATAAGCCACTTTACCCTGTCAATATCCTCCCCCTCTCTGGAGTTAAACACCAAGAAAATAGGTCCACATCCCAACTCCGCAACAGTTTCCCTGCCAACATCACCACCATAAGGAAATCATTACCCATTCCCCACTACTCATTCCCCAGCCACTTGGCTGAACTTACACAAGACTCCTGAACAGCTAATCAAATGGCTACCAAGACTATTTGCATTGCTCCCCACACTGCTGCTACTCTATTATCTATGCATTGCCACTTAAATAACTCTACCTACATGTACATAATTACCTCGATACCGGTGCCCCCCCCCCACATTGACACATTGTGCCGGTACCCCCTGTATATATCCCTGCTATTGTTATTTACTGCTGCTCTTTAATTATTTGCTAATCTTATCTCTTAATGTTTTAGGGATAGTCTTAAAACTCCATTGTTGGTTAAGGGCTTGTAAGTAAGCATTTCACTCTAAGGCCTGTTGTATTCGGCGCATATGACAAATACAATTTTATTGTTGTTTTCTCAACAACCCACCTGCTCTCTCACCTCCCCTTCACCTGAAGTTCTGATGTTCCAATATTGTTAAAAGTTATTGATGACTCTATTTAGCTATTTCATGTAGCACTGCTCAAAAACAAGCTCCTGGTCATAGCAAACTTCTTAATCCTTTTAACGCATTACAAATGTATAAGCGTGAGCTGAAATACCTACCAACTTCCACCTTCATTCATTTCCTCTCTCCATCCCCCAAACCACTTCCCCACCTCCTTTCTGCCTCCCTCCTCTATTTGCCTCCCTCCGTCCCCTCCCTCCGTCCCTTTGCGTCTCACCAAAGTTGAAAGCTGCCAGAGACAGTCCGGAGATGGCGTGGTATAAGTGAATGACAGTGGGTGGCTGGTGGAAGAAGAATTGCCGGTACAGCAGGGCACAGGGGTACCCTGAAGGAACGACAGAAAGAGAGAAAGGAGGAGACAGTTAACATGTGAATCATTCTAGACAAGAGCCCTTAGTGCTGACAGCAAAATGATGACCTTGTAGTTCAGTGCTACAACCTTAAGATAATACGGAGACATTTATCAGTGCACACTCAGGGATGCAATTGGTCTGGTGCCCGCCGAGGTTCTGTACCTTAGACACAATTCATACCACAAGATCTAATGAATTTTATTTTTTATACCGTGTCTCCCACCCAACGTAGTCAATGCATACGAGACTCTGCATGCACTTTTGACTGCTCGCACAGGCTGCGCAACTACATAAAATTGTTGCCCACACACCCCCAAAAAATGTTTAACACGGAAAAATGCCTCTGCCGAGACGCACTCTGAAGATGCTGCTGTCCACATGTACTTTTCCTCAGCCAACACCACGAGTAGCCTAAGAAACACCAAAATCAGACAACCCCATAGTTGAATATGGGAACCTTTTCAATTGGCTTGTCACATTCTATGCAAGAAAATAATACTTTCAAATTGTGTGTACCAGGGAGAAAAACATGGTGTACAGGGAGAAAAACATGGTGCATTTACCTAGCTACTGCACCATCACAACACACATTTGAAAGGGGTTAATGGCCACTTAAAAAGAGGAGGATGCCAGCTTTCCATTACTACTCCATTTATTATTTCTCAACTCCTAAAAATGTGTGAACTGAACCATTTTCAAACCGGAGTATGAGCAAAATGGTTTTGGCGCTTTTAGCACTTGCTGTTCACGAGAGGAGATAAGGGCATAGAGGAGATAAAGGGCCAAATGTAACATGGGTCAGGAGTAACAGGTTAAACAAACTAAAACAAAATTATATAGTCTGTTGCTTTTACGGTAACTTACTGGCAGCCAGTTACCGTCGGAGGTTTACATACGCCTTAGCCAAATACATTTAAACTCAGTTTCACAATTCCTGACATTTAATCCTAGTAAACATTCCCTTATGTCAGTTAGGATCACCACTATTATAAGAAGGTGAAATGTCAGAATAGAGAGACTGATTTCAGCTTTTATTTCTTTCATTACATTCCCAGTGGGTCAGAAGTTTACATACCAAATACTAATTGGGGGTAGCATTGCCTTTAAAATTGTTTAACTTGGGTCAAACGGTTTGGGTAGCCTTCCACAGGCCTCCCACAATAAGTTGGGTGAATTTTGACCCGTTCCTCCTGAGAGCTGGTGTAACAGAGTCAGGTTTGTGAGCCTCCTTGCTCACACACGCTTTCAGTTCTGCCCACAAATTGTCTATAGGATTGAGGTCATGGCTTTGCGATGGCCACTCCAATACCTTGACTTTATTGTCCTTAAGCCATTTTGCCACAACTTTGGAAGTATTCTTGGGGTCATTGTCCATCTGGAAAACCCATTTGCAACCAAGCTTTAACTTCCTGAATGATGTCTAAAGATGTTGCCACAATATAGCCACAATTTTCCTCCCTCATTGATGCCATCTATTTTGTGAAGTGCACCAGTCCCTCCTGCAGCAAAGCACCCCCACAACATAATGCTGCCACCCCCCTGCTTCACGGTTGGGATGGTGTTCTTTGGCTTGCAAGCTTCCCCCTCTTTCCTCCAAACATAACGATGGTCATTATGGCCAAACAGTTCTATTTTTGTTTCAGACCAGAGGACATTTCTCCAAAAAGTACAATGTCCCCATGTGCAGTTGCAAACCGTAGTCTGGCTTTTGGATCAGTGGCTTCTTCCTTGCTGAGCAGCCTTTCAGGTTATGTCGATATAGGACTCGTTTTACTGTGGATATAGATACTTTTGTACCTGTTTCCTCCAGCATCTTCACAAGGTCCTTCGCTGTTGTTCTGGGATTGATTTGCACTTTTCGCACCAAATGACATTCATCTCTAGGAGACAGAACGCGTCTCCTTCCTGAGCGGTATGACGGCTGCGTGGTCCCATGGTGTTTATACTTGCGTACTATTGTTTGTACAGATGAACGTGGTACCTTTTTAGGTGTTTGGAAATAGCTCTCAAGGATGAACCAGGCACTGAGTTTGAAGGTAGGCCTTGAAATATATCCACAGGTACACCTCCAATTGACTCAAATTATGTCAATTAGCTTATCGGTAGCTTCTAAAGCTATGACATCATATTCTGGAATTTTTCAAGCTTTTTTAATGGCACAGTCAACTTAGTGTATGTAGACTTCTGACCCATTGGAATTGTGATTAAGTGAAATAATCTGTCTGTAAATAATTGTGGAAAAATGACTTGTGTCATGCACAAAGAAGATCTAACCGACTTGCCAAAACGATAGTTTTTAACAAGAAATTTGTGGAGTGTTTGAAAAACGGGTTTTAATGACTCAAACCTAAGTGTATGTAAACTTCTAACTGTACCTTCTAAATAAACAGGTTTAACAATACATTGCTGTAAAATGTACTGTAATGGAATACTGCTAAACATAACATTATTTTGAATTTACAGTAACTTAGTTTACAGTTTATTTTTGGGACATTCAAGTCATCAATATGATGCTAACTAGCAACAAGATCATTTTTAGAGTTTGCAATGTAGCTAATTCTTAGCCCAATGGGGTAAATGCAGATGTAAACCCCATTCTTCAGCCCATTTATTAGCCACCATGATGCATCAGTTGGGCTACAGCCAGGTGATAGTCTAATGCTTTTAGCTAAATAGCGCACCTGCCAGATCATGATATGGACTAATATGTTTTGGGCTGGAGGGGCAAATTATATTTTAGATGGTGTTAGCATCATTTTATTCCATTTATATTGTAGTGGAATGTCTTTAAAAAAGTCACCAGAACTGACCTTCTCACAGTCATTCTACAAAAATGTTAAATGTCCATCTGTGACCTTTGCCACCACAGCTTTAAAAAAAATAATAACAATCTGGAAACACTGACCAATCATTGATGTTTTGGATCCCTGGACACTTCAAATTAATTGAGAGCTTCAGCTCAATTTGTATGCCTAAAGCAGAGTGACTTTTCATGTTTGAATATGACAAGTCATGCCACTGGAATGTCATTATCTGAGCATTACACAGAAATCACATGCTATTTGGTTGTGAAGAAATGGGGTTAACAAATGCCAATGACAGCAGTTTGCTAACTAAGAGCCTGTAGTTTTGCAGTCATGTGCTTTTGGTGCATATTGTTTAGGTTAGTGCATTATAGAAAAAAATAGGAGAAAAAAAAACTCCCACACGCAGTTTTCTGGTGTGTGTGTTTATGTGTGAGTAACTGACAACGGTAGACATTGGCAGTAGAATGAACAGCTGGTAATCACATTTAATTTACTTCCATAAAGTATAGAGGTGGGGAGGTCTTGCAATCTGATACCTTCAGTGTGTCACAATCACAATGACTGGTAAAGGTAGTATAGTAGTTTATATAAATTCTAAACATTTACAAGATTGTAAACATGGGGCCTACTGTGATACAACATGAGCCAAAGGCAAGAGATGTACAATTATAGGCTACAGCAAGAATAAACAATATCAGGGTATCAGAAGCTGAAAAGCAAACAGCAATTCATTTAAGACAATGATACTGAAATACTGCACTATTTGTTAGTCAATCCCTGCAAATGTGACATCAGAAGAAAATAATGTTCAGAGATGACAGACACCCAGCTACCTGGTATACACTGACCATGTAAAGTAAACCTGTCTGTACTGTATGTTACAACCGCTTGTAGTGACCTCTTCTACCATAATCGCTAGCTAACGTTAGCTAAAATATGAAATAATGTGTTTTCTGGGAATCAGCAGAGCAGAGAATGCGCTCTGCTTAGTCTTGTGCCCGCTCAACCTTGCAGCCCGTCTGGTCAGCTTGTCAAAACAAGGCTAGCTAAGTGCATTTAGCTATTGTATTATCGTTCGGCTTGCCAGCGGGTCTACTCGCTGGCTAGCTAACGTTAGTCTGGCTAGTCACTGCAGCTGGGCAAGAGACATCAACGTTACCTGGTTTAGCAGTGTGTGTTGCTGCACTGTTTTAAAGCTGTAAATCAATATTACATTGGCACATGGTTATGTCAAATAATCTACTGAAAGATGTCAGAGATGACTGAGTTGAACTCACCGACTAAAACGGACAGAATCAGGCGAACCGCAGGTTCTGGAGAACCTAATGATTCCGACAATTTCTCCATCAAGGGAGCCGCCATCTTTCGTGTGGGCGGAAGTGGCTCTTGTGATTCCGTAAATGTGTACCTTGGCGAGCGTTCCACTCTCTCCTTTATATGCCCTTGTCATTTAGCGCTCTCCACCCCTTTCCCCTCCTCTTTCTTGAATGTTCATTATTCGACTTTCTCACCACATCGACTTTCAATCTCTTTTGCCCCCAAATTTCGCAACATCTGTTCAATCTACTGCAACCTCTCTCACTTAAGTAAAATAATATACAGTCTACTGGTGTTGTAATATAGTGCATGTTGATCTTAAATTGTTACGAAAATAATACAACTTTTTTTTAGTGGGCAAAAATACATTAGGTTCTATCTACACACCTCCATCAATACAGTAGACAAGCTTTTCCTCCATCCACTGCCTAATATCATATTACATTCTGTTGTCAGTGCTGCTCAACAGTGGTGTAAAATCCCCCCCGTGTGGCATTAGTTGGGAATTACGTGTTTGCCGAGGTAAGTACATGCACCACCAGGTTTGTTTCCCCCAATGCTTAAAGGCCCACTCTTTAATTCGAAAAACAACAAAACGTTATCCCGCCACATGGTTTTATATATAGGCCTAAACTGAGGGATAGGGCTGGACACTTAAATTCATAGATTGAGCAATGTATGGTACTGACAGCCCCATGACATGAGGTCAACAACATGGCAGTTTTGACTTGAATTTGAAGCTGTAGTTTGAGGCATTTATAATTGATATTCTTCAAGAATTAGTAGCCATTATAATTATAGATTAACACCACAGCTGTGTCAGAAGTGGGATAGGGATGACCTGTAAGGGCCATCGAAAGCACGGACGGGCGTGCTTGGGCCCTGAAAGATGGCGAAGCACAAGGACTTGCTTCCCGTTCAGTTGAGGTAGGTAACCAATCTGACCTTTCTAAAAACCGATTAACGCTCCCCGAACTTAACCCAATAATAGCAATCTCGTCAAGGGGTTCTGATCTCTTGGCGTAACTAATAGTTAAAGTATTGGATTGACATCACTGAGTGTTCAAACCTACATCAGGATTACTACCCCATGATTTAAAAAATTGTATTTAAACTTTATTTAACTAGGCAAGTCAGTTAATAAGAACAAATTATTATTTACAATGGCCTAACCATCCAAACCCTCCCCTAACGACGCCGGAGAAATTGTGCCCGCCCTATGGGACTCCTGATCACGGCCAGTTGTGATTTTACAACCCTGGATCGAAACCGGGCCTGTAGTGACGCATCTAGCATGGCGATGCAGTGCCTTAGACAGCTGCATAAACCTGGTGGATCGAGCCCTGAATGCTGAGTGGCTGACAGCCTTGGCACGGTATATCAGACGAATACCAGGGGTATGACAACATTTAGTTGTACTACTCTAATTACGTTGGTAACCAGTTTCTAATAGCAATAAGGCACCTCTGAGGTTTGTTGTATATGGCCACTTTCCCACAACCCCTCGGGTCTTATTGCGTAAATCTACACTCTCTGTGTACAATACACTCCCTATACAATCTGTAACAGAAGAGACAAATGTTCCATTAACTTTCTACAGAGTTAGGGGGCTTCTTCAATTGAAGACGCCTACTTGACAAATACTAAAAGAGCAAGTTTTCCATAATTTCTTAACAGTCACAAGCGCTCTTGTAAATTTACAGTGAGTGTTTGTGTCAGAGTTAGCTCCTATCAGGCGTACAAAAAAATATGTTTCAGTTACTAACATATTATGTGATAAATATGTCGTAATGTTACTCAATATGGCTTGCTTTGTTGTGTAAAAAAAGTTATTTTAAGTCAGATTGCGGGAAATATAAGGCGAAATGCATTTTGGGTATGCAAAGTAAAGATAGAAATGCTAGCCAATCAAAGCGCTGAATTCTCTCAGCTTTCTTGCGTGAGAATGGATTCGTTCGTTTTAGCAGGCCCCGCTCGCCGTCTGATCGGAATGGCCATTTTATTTGAGATAGCCGGACATTTTTTCAGTGGGTGCTCTGTGGGAATGTTCGACATGTTTTCAATGTATTTCATCCCCATGTACTGAAACATGAATATTATTTTCACGCTTAAAACAAAGATAGCCTAATTTGAAGAACATCCATTTTTTTTGAAAATGTTGGCTGTACTCTTTATTTTACTGAAATAAAAGGCTGACATTGTACATAAGGAAACGCTATTCTGGGCGTGTCTCTGTAAACCAATAGAACAAACTGAGAGGTTGGGTTACGTGGCCCATGATGATAAATACAGTGACTTGCGCCGGGGTCGTTGCTCTTCTCCCCGAAGTAGGTCCGCCTGATAAGAATCCAGCTCAGTTCTAAGGCCGAGAAACAACCTTATACTGCAAATATGTCCAGAAAATTCTTCGTTGGTGGTAACTGGAAGATGAATGGCGACAAGGCAAGCCTTGGCGAACTCATCAAAACCCTGAACTCTGCCAAGCTCGACCCCAACACCGGTGCGTGGTTCTGTGTGGCTTCTGTGCTTTTAATGTCTGACTCGTGTAGTAGGCTTGAGTTGATCTTTGAAATGGTGTAACTTGTCGCATTGGGTTCCTGGTGTAGCCTATCCAGTCGCACCGCACACTTGCATTGTGAAATTAGACTTTTGTAAGGTAAATTGTTTTAGCTCTCCATCAAGAGAAGGGGGGGAAAAGCGTGAAACTAAGGTTAGGGAAGGTCATTTTTTTGGTATCAGTGCACGAATCAATGGGTGGCAAGCCAAGCTGTACTCCGGTAGGTCCCATTTCATTGCCATTTTCACAATGGTTTTAAATTATAGGATACCCTGACACTAATGTTTACATAATTATGATGCGATCTATGCGATGGTGACAATTTGTGGAGAATACATAGGCATATGCCTATTTTGGTACTGAAGCCCCCTATAATCATTTGTAACCGGTGAACTCCATTGTCAAGGGATTTTTAACCAGTATTTTAAACTGAACTAGGATAGAAGAACATGACTTGCTAAATGGATTTTCGTTGACAGTGGGCGTACGTTCCGAACAGCACGTAGCCACAACAGTCTGGCGCAAGCGAGGGGCGGAATGTCTGTTTTGTTCTTTAATGCATTATAATGATCCATTCGATCGCGAGCCCTGTTTTAATAACTACCAGGAGGACCAAGAGTGGATATCATTGCACCATCACAATACTGTAATTTAGAAATGCATATTCTACCGTTAGACCCGAATTCATTTATGCGCAACATACTAATTGTGTTAACCAATAAGAGTTCCCCACTCCGCCAGAGAGAATGGCGGAAACACCAAGATCGTGCATTTCCAAACTGCCACAGAGGCGTATGCCCTGATTGCATGTTTGCATTTGAACACACACGTTCAAGAACAGGCTACAAGTACTTAGTCTGGTTTTGTGTCGTTTTTGTAGGATACATGGGCGTTATCTGCTGCACCTCGGAGTGCGCCGAAGGACACGTTATGTCCGCGTAGTAACCTACATCTGTCTACAGCCTCGGACTTTACCCCACAGAAAGAGCCACCCCTCACAACTCTAGCTAATCTACATAGTACAACTTTACTGACGCGTGAAAGCAGACGACTGAAGCTCGCGTATTGCTTTTCCCACGTCTCTTTCTATAAATGTAAAGTCAATGGCAAGTCACTTCTTCCCTAGGCCATTTGTATGAACCTGCAGAGTATTAAAAAAATGTATCCTGTGGTTGACCTTTAAATTTAAGGTCCAGTTCGACCCCAGCAGAATTTTACCACATGAGTGACCTTTGTGAGCTGAGTTCTAGTGACCTTTTGGAGGTTGAACTAGGACCTTTTTGCAGTGGGGGACTGAATCTTGGCAGGGATAAATTACCTTTGCAGAGGGAATAGTGAATGTGTGGGTTTAATATAGACACACTTAACCCCAAGATATAGTTACAGTGCTAATATCAGTGTCTGGCCTACTGTACCCCACAACACTGGGGATATCCCACTTGTACAGTGTGTACTAATGCTGCAAACTCTGGTATTGGACTGTATAACCAACACGGGCTCAAATAGGCCTAATCATTCTGATTGATAGTCCTTGTTCTGTACACTTAAGTGAATAGTAGAGTGAGCCACTACATGGAGTTGTCACCACTCGAAGGAACGCCTTTCCCACGGACACTAGATGTCACCGACAATCGCTGTGTGCACTTCCTATTTCAGTGTCTAAAGAAATATGACTGTTTCATGGGTGTCCATGGAAGCATCAAGGGGCAAATCTTAACTTCCACTTAGAATTTTCACTTAGTCTCACACATTGACATCATTGCATGACTAAGTAAAAAAATTCAACTGAAGTGGAATTTAGGATTTCAACTCTAAGAATATTAACTGGTCGGTCTGTTATTCCAACCCTGAGAATAGTGGTCAGTGCATGACCGTGTTGGTTCTCTCTCTCTCTCTGCTTGCAGAGGTGGTCTGCGGCGCCCCGTCAATCTACCTTGAGTTCGCCAGGGCCAAGCTGGACCCTAAGATCGGAGTGGCCGCTCAGAACTGCTACAAGGTCAAGGGGGGTGCCTTCACCGGGGAGATCAGGTAATGGACCTGCCCTGTAACTGCGGATGCTAGTGTCTTCAGGACACTATTGCTTTACTGAACCAACCCTGCAGGCGGACTGTACTTTGTGTGCTAATCTCTTTTACTCACATGCTCTTTCTTTTTCCGTTCTCTCACTTCCTTTATGGCCCCTCTCTCTCCTACTCAGCCCTGCGATGATCAAGGACGTTGGCGTGCACTGGGTGATCCTGGGCCACTCTGAGAGGCGCTGGGTCTTTGGAGAGACTGATGAGGTAAATGGCTTATTTGGTCGAGTGCTGGTGTTTATGAATGTGTAGTCTCGGGAGGTGGCAGCAGACTATCACAAGAACAGGGCCATGACACAGTATTGGATTATGTCTCTTTCAACAGTGAATTGACCTTGAAAAGAACAATTTGAGGAGCAGTGACAAATCTATGCGTCATAATTTTAATCTCCATTTTACACTCAAGGTGGTCCTCAAGTAGAGGAAATGTGTAAAATATGACAATAAATGAACAACCTGTCTGATCGGATAACTGTTTGTGTCCTGACAGCTTATTGGTCAGAAGTGCGCCCACGCCCTGGAGAATGGCCTGGGTGTCATTGCCTGCATCGGTGAGAAGCTGGACGAGAGGGAAGCTGGCATCACAGAGAAGGTCATCAACGCACAGACGAAGCACTTCGCAGGTATTGTCACTGAAATCACTGCTTCATAATGAGTGTGTTACACAAAACCACAGATTCTCCTCAGGCGTACACATATTATCAGAGCCTGTAATCCGTGTGTTAGAGTGCTGATCTAGCATCAGTTTTGCATTTTATATATTTGAAAATGGGCCCTGAACTTTACAATGCACAGAGAAGAGTTAAACATGTCAAGAACCATGACAATAATATATAACAATCGTATAACCTGCAAAGGCCTCTTTGTATCTGGAAAGTAAGCAATAAATTCCAAATACTGTATGTACCCTGTATTACTTTGTAGCGATTCTAACATCGTTGAATGTAGTAATACTACTGCTGCGTGAATACATCCTATTGGTAAAGGGATAGTGTGCCCGCCACAGACATGATTGGGACTTTCAGTGTGATTAATTAGTTTTCCTTTTTGTTAACAACTTGGTTACATCCAGCGTGTCCATGATGGCACTGTCCATTTTGAGTTCTCCTTTTTGATTAATGTGAATGCAGTACTGTATTCATTATGTCAATTCTGTTTGCAGACAACATTAAGGACTGGTCCAAGGTTGTTCTGGCCTATGAGCCCGTGTGGGCCATCGGCACCGGCAAGACCGCATCCCCCGCCCAGGTAAGTGTTTCTTCTATTGTCATCATTACTATTGTATGACCGCAATGGAAAGAACCTGGGACGGATGGGGACGTGTGATTAAAAGCCTGAATCTCTTTATACTGCATATATTCAGTCTGGACTAGAGCAGAATGTGTTGTCCATTTGAGATGCATCACTAAATTGAAGGCTAAAGTCAGAGCTTACTGGACTTTGGAACCCATATTCATGGTTTTATATCAATCTCTTTTTTTCCTTATCTTTTCTTATCTTTGTCTCTCAGGCCCAGGACGTTCATGACAAACTGAGGCAGTGGGTCAAGGCCCATGTGTCTGAGGCAGTGGCCAACTCTGTCAGGATAATCTATGGAGGTGAGACCCAACTCCTATGCTTCACACACTTTAAACACACTTACGCTGTTCACGCCACAACCACAAATGGGGATTAATAGGTTTTGTCATTGCATAGCTAATCTAATTCAAGTCATGGGCATGCAGTGGTAGGGGCATACAGTGGTCTCTTCACCCCCCCCCCCCACTCTGTCCCTCATCACTCCATTCCTCACTCATATCTGTCTGTTCTCTCTCCTCAGGTTCCGTGACAGGTGGCACCTGCAAGGAGCTGGGAGGCATGAAGGATGTGGACGGTTTCCTGGTTGGCGGCGCTGCACTCAAGCCAGAGTTCGTTGACATCATCAACGCCAAGCAATAAAAACCCTGAAGTGGCCAGACCATATTTGTCCATATTTGAGGCCAACTCCATTCAGACGAAACCTGAGCCATTATCCTCAAAACTCAGCACTTAGAACCCCCTTCCCTTAGCCTTTTTTAAAAATTATATATATTTGTGTGATGTCTTTACCTCTTTCTTTTTTTTGGTTTAATGTTTCAAAGAAAAGGAACAGTTTGACACGCATACTATACAGCAGTGAAAGGTGTTAGTTCCACTGAGTTCTTTTTGTACTACCCTCCACTACTGTTTTTTAAAGGGACTGTGCTTGACCACACCATCCTGGATGGAACAACAACCCATGCCTTTACTTGAAAGTTTACAAACTTTTATGTATACAGTGTCAAAACTAGCAATCAGATTCACTTGTCTTTGTACTACAGATGACTCTTTGTGTAATTTATGTTTTGGGTCTTATCCCTTCCCATAGAACACATGATCCGCTCTCTCATTGGCTACTCGGTCAAGAGGGAGGTGTCCATTACATGTCCACCATGTTTTGTTAGGGGGGGCTGACTGTTGTTGTAATAAAAGGTTTAGAGACTAGTTGTGTCCTGTTTTTATTGTGTTATTGACACACAGCACATGATCTTGAATACTAGCAGGCTGCATTCCTACCTTTGTGTAAAGCCAGTCAGTACTTCGGTAATGTGATGCCAAATTCCTGAGAGTTCATGTAGATAATGGTGCAATTCATATCATGTCCACTAGGCCATGCCCAATCACCAACATCATCAAACAAAATTGATTTTCTCTTCTGTAGCATTCTTTGGCAGTGGAGATGTTTCAAAAGGTCAAGTGCTATCCTCTTTTCCTATGTGGCTTCTTCTCTCCTTACATTGAACTGTGAAGCTGTCAAGTGAGGTTTAAGTCACAGGGTAAGGAAAAAAGCAACGAATAGGAACACAGCCTTCTTCAGCATTCCCTACACAATGCTGAACTCCTTATGACAATCCCACCATGTACAAATCTGGCAACAGAGGCATGAATGAATCTACTTAATAAATATTGATGATTTGATTAGTGGGAAGTAAGGTTAGGAGACAGAGCAGCATAGGAGGCTGCTGAGGGGAGGCTCATAATGGCTGCAATAGAGCAAAAGGGAATGGCATCAAACACTTACAAACCATGTATTTGATACCATTCCACACCAGTCATTACCGAGAGCCCCTTCTCCCAAATTAAGGTGCCACCAACCTCCTGTCCCTTACAACAGATATGCTCAACAGTTCTGCGCTGCTCCATGAAGCACAAGAAGTATGAATGCCCTGACTTCTGCAGAGGCTGTATTACAGTAAATGTTGTATGTTTCACATGTTGCCTGGATTGACGCATGCTGTAATGCAACTTGTATGATAAAATGAGACGTTTGCTTTGCGTTGAACCCAGCCATGCATGCGGTAATACAAAGTGATAGGGACACGTATCGGACTCAATGCCTGCCTGATGAGTGCCTCACATTGTGACACATAAAAATATATAATAATGGATTTTTTTCCACCACTATATGCAATGCGTGTAATTGGAAACTCGCCAACTAATGTAGCTATTGATAGCTATGGTAAAAGGACCATTTTCCTGAGATGATGGCCAATTGATTGCCACATAACATATGAGGTGTAGGCAAAGCATGGCCAATGATTTAGTTGCTGCAGGGTGAGGGTGGAATTATACCTAGTGTGGCTGCTGTGGTTGCAGCTCTAGTTCATATTACTTGAGAAAAGAGGAGAAATGAAACAGAAAAGGGTTGATCCAAATTATAGTAATTTTTTGAACAGACGTTTAAAACAACATGCACACACAGGAGGAAATCAAAATCCAAAACCACACCATAAAAAAGCATCTCTGTATATAAAAAATATATTTTTTATATAATAGTATGGTATTATACAACACATACAGAACTCACATTTTATTAATTCAGTCTGAGCAGCACATCTGTCCAGTGAGGAAAAAATGAGGAGCAGAGCTTTCTGTGGTGGGAAAATACGGAATGTAGGAGTTGGTAATGTTCTCCAGTTGCACCGTAATTGGCTCAGTGTTCTGTCACTCATGGGGACACGACATCACTGCAAAATCTACGGGAGAGCTAAAAAATTCAAGTCCATTGGGTGCTGCCATAGAGTTACATTAGAAGGTCATTGGCCACAGATAAAATTACGTCAAATCACGTTATATCTACAATAGCTTTGATTGGACTGATCATGTCAACTTCATACTTTCAACATTTTTGCTAGCAATCTAGCAGTTATCATCATGAATCAAGTCAACTATCTAATGGCAAATCCTTTTCATATGAAGAGAAATGATAGATAAAACATATCGGTGCTCATTGGCCATTGGACATAGACATTACACAACAAGTTATAAATCGCAAATTCAACAATGAGTGGTTTGGAAGTTCAAGAGAACTGGGAATTCGGGAAAAAAAGCGAGATCCGATTGGGAAAATACATTTTGAACGGTGATTCAAATTGTAATTCCGTGTCTGGAACTCAGGCCTCTTTCTAGAGCTCTGACCTGAAGATCACTAATATCATGATGCAACTTTGTTTTTTTTCCAGGGTTCCCAGTTGTCTTGAAAGCACCATAAATCCAGAGAATGCCAGACTTTGATGAAAAAGTTTGATGACAAAATTTTCCCATTTAGGACCCAGCCGCGCCACCTTCCTGTTCAAAGTGAGCACAACACAATAAGGAGAGTCCAAAAATGTCCTGTATGCTGCTGCATAAATGATGCAATATGCCAGGGAGATAGTATTACTTTCATAGCTACAGTATACATAAGTGTATGTTGTGTAGTAAGCTGTTAGTAGCCCATGTGCCTCACCGTAATAATTTGGTACCTTTTACCCCCATAATTTAGCATACTGTTCTGACTTGGTGGTGCACATGTAGCCTATAGCCTGTTTTAGAGAAATGTCATCATTGAATATTGTAAGAGCTTTCATTGTCTGTTTATATGCCCCCTTTATCTATCCTACGGTTCTGACTTGGTGTACGGGGAGAATACTGTAAGAATGGCACATGTTCTGAATTCTGTCGCTGTACATTTCAAATGTGCTGAACAAATAGTTACATTGATTGTGTCAGTCCTAGCTCGCTCATGAATGTCTTAATCTAAATTACGGATTGCCTCTTGTCCGCTCGTTGTCCCCTTATGCCATAATTACATCTCAATTGTCAGTAGAAACCACATTTGTTTAAGCAAATCAGCCATATCAGCTATGTTTTTTTTTAAGTTGGTAAATGAGGTTGAATGAACTGTTTCGCAGTGGAAGGTGTTGGGACCGCTTTATGTAGGCCCTAACAGTTTGTGGGCACCGTTTGTCACCGTTATAGTCCAATTAATGTATTGTTTAGTGTTGTGTAGTGGCTAAACAATTTTTTTGAGAATGCTAAATCAAGATTTCCAGTTGAAGTCGCAAGTTTACATACACCTTAGCCAAATACATTTAAACTCAGTTTTTCACAATTCCTGACATTTAATCCTAGTTAAAAGTCCCTGTCTTAGGTCAGTTAGGATCACCACTTTATTTTAAGAATGTGAAATGTCAGAATAATAGTAGAGAGAATGATTTATTTCAGCGTTTATTTCTTTCATCACATTCCCAGTGGGTCAGAAGTTTACCTATACTCAATTAGTATTTGGTAGCATTGCCTTTAAAATGTTTAACTTGGGTCAAACTTTTCGGGTAGCTTTCCACAAGCTTCCCACAATAATTTGGGTGAATTTTGGCCCATTCCTCCTGACAGAGCTGGTGTAACAGAGTCGCACTCACTTTTTCAGTTCTGCCCACAAATTTTCCCCTTTTTACTCCAAACATAGCGATGGCCATTATGGCCAAACAGTTCTATTTTTGTTTCATCAGACCAGAGGACATTTCTCCAAAAAGTATGACATTTGTCCTCATGTGCAGTTGCAAACCGTAGCCTGGCTTTTTTTATGGCGGTTTTGGAGCAGTGGCTTCTTCCTTGCTGAGCGGTCTTTCAGGTTATGTCGATATAGGACTCGTTTTACTGTGGATATAAATACTTTTGTACCTGTTTTCTCCAGCATCTTCACAAGGTCCTTTGATGTTGTTCTGGGATTGATTTGCACTTTTCGCACCAAATAACGCATCTCCTCCTGAGTGGTGTGAAGGCTGCGTGGTCCCATGGTGTTTATATTTGCATACTATTGTTTGTACAGATGAACGTGGTATTTGGAAATTCAGGCATTTGGAAATTGCTTCCAAGGATGAACCAGACTTGTGGAGGTCTACAAGTTAGTTTGTTAACAAGAAATTTGTGGAGTGGTTGAAAAACGAGTTTTAATGACTCCAACCTAAGTGAATGTAAACTTCCGACTTCAACGGTACATGCTAAAATCGTTACTGATTATAATCAATGTGGGATGGCGCAAATCTTAGAGATGTAATTATGAAGCGCTCTTCTCCAGAGGGGAAACATGGAGCGGGGAACATGAAAATTCCGGAAAACGATAAATGTTACCACAAACTTTGCGATGGAAAAGATATGCTGTTTCCTGGGAACAGAGGTTTTAAATACATTTTTTGTATATCTTCACAAGCCATGACCCTCCAGTCAAACTCGTGGGAGGGCAGCAAGATGCTGACGTCTTTCCCTTGAAGGATCTTGGTCTTCAGGCAGTTAGATAATATGGATCACCCCTCATAACGAGCCGTGCATCAACAGAGCTCAAGGTGCCAAGGAGGGACTGGATAGCCGCCAACACTGGGTCGCGTATCGGCAACAGGAGCCCGGTGTAGACGGTGGACGTAGGCGGAGCGGCGGTGTTGCAGCGGAGGAACAAGGACCAGCCGATTGTGTAGAATTGCAGGAAATAAACTTTAAACCTGCTAAATGGTCCCTCCACCAACAAGAGGGGTGTGAATAGTTTGGGTCATGAACAGTGCTTGCGCAGGATGTTCCCCAATGCTGGATGGGTGACCTGAGTGAAAAAGTTTGGGAATCCCTGCTATATCGCACAGTAATAGGCTACCCATACTGTCAAATATTTGACATAAGCTACCAGTCTATTTACTGTGTTCTGTAATCATTTGCAGTAATTATGTTACCGGCAAAGGACTGTGTCCGTTTCTGAAAGAGAAAATAATGGCAAATGGTTGTGCACCTGTTAGTGAATGTTTCAATTCAACATTGGGGGCTTTCCCCCAATCTAAATATGATGGAGTGCCCGTGAATTCTTAAACATTGTCCAGGGCAAACTACAACAAAAATTTACTTACTGTACTTACAGTAGCATACATAGAGGCCTACTTCAATGTAAAACATAAACTGTTCACCTTTTAAATTCGAATGTATATTGTGCCATTGGCTTCCCTGAAAACAGGTACTGACAGGAGGAGCAATATGATTCTGTTAGGGGTGGTCACACTGGATGGGGATGGTGATGGTGATGGTGATGGAAGCTTTGGTGGTCCACACAATGAAGAAGCAGGTGTCCCTTCCAGTGATGTGGTGCTGACCTTGCACCTGGTGCCAGCAAGACCCTCCCTCCCTGATATAGAAATCCTTCGACTTCACGGCCTCTTCAATGGTAAGGTCCCTTGCACCATAGGGACACTTGACCTCCACCACTACTGTGACCCCCCGGTGTGGCACCCAGGATCCCAGACCTAAAGGAACCTGTGACCTAAAGCCCTGACTTCTGCATATCCATCCCTGTAGTCATTTGAATGCCTTGATGCCCTCCTCTTCATTATCTGTGGCCCACCTTACAGACAACAGCCCATCCAACGACTGATCTGAGGACCTTTTTTAGCAGCAACGGAGTTAAGCGCTTGGCTCTAACCACTGCTCCATAATTGCTGGCCGTCAACCTCCCTCTCCTCATAGTGTGCCAGTTGGGGTTGGTGCGCTGTCCAACTGTTGCCTGCCGTATAGCCTCCTACTGCTTCGCTGTGTAACGGCTGTCATCGGTGGAAGAAGAAGAGGACCAAGGTGCAGCGTGTTATGTGTCCATATCTTTTAATCAAGAACTTGAACACAGAACAAAAAACAATACACCGAAAACAGTTCTGGCTGGTGCAGACACACAACAGAAAACAGAAAACAATCACCCACGAAACACAATAGAAAACAGGCTACCTAAATATTGTTCTCAATCAGGAACAACAATTGACAGCTGCCTCTGATTGAGAACCATACCAGGCCAAACACAGAAATAGCAAATTATAGAAAAACTAACATAGACAACCCACCCAACTTACGCCCTGACCATACTAAAACAAAGACATAACAAAAGAACTAAGGTCAGAACGTGACACGCTGACAGCGCCATGCCAGCAAGGGTGCCTGCATGCCCCAGGTGCCCTTGTTTTTTTAACAATGTCCGGTACAGACAGGTTGACAGGGAGGGAAGCTGTTGTTCTGGCTCAGGTTCCAGGAGACATGTTGTCCCACTGAACCTGCCCCGGAGACGGTTCCTTGGCCACTGAAGATCCTCCTGTGAGCTCTCGCGACAGAGGGTTGTTGTCTTCAACCGGGTTACAGATCTTCCACTGACTGCACCTGGTTGGGCACAGCTGTCTTCCTCAACACGCATTCCACATCCATATGGCCGTTATTGTGAACCACTAAAATATGCTGTATGGCTAGGGCTGTTGCGGTGACCATATTACTGCCACACTGGCGGTCACGAGTCATGAAGGCAGTCAAATTCCATGTGACAATTTAGTCAGGGTAATTAGGATTCTCAAAGCTCTGATGCTGCTGATGATCATTATTAGCCTACCAAACAAATTTAACCAATCTACACTCTTACATTATTCTTCTGTAATGTATTATTTTTTATTTAACTCGGCAGGTCAGTTAAGAACAAATTCTTATTTACAATGACGGCCTACCCCGGCCAAACTCTAACCCACCTGTGCACCACCCTATGGGACTCCCAATCACGGCCAGTTGGGATACAGCCTGTAATCAAACCAGGGTCTGTCGTGACGCCTCTAGCACTGAGATGCTGTGCCTTAGACCGCTGCGCCAATCTATCAATAGATTATAGATTTTCTCAAAATATGTTAAATAGCATAGTCTATATAGTTATAAACATGTATAGTTATATAGTTATTAAATAGTTTTGTCTTTCTCTTAATTTTTTTCTGGGAGCATGAATTATTACTCAATCCAATTTCAATTTAATAATACAATTTTCATATCTTATTTCAGTTTATCCCATTTCAGAGTGCTCGACGGGACTTTTATTTAGAAAATCGTGAGAGAGAAACACGTGACCGGAAGTAAGAACCTCACTGTTTTGTTTATGTTACTTGGGGTAGCTACTCGACTAGCATTCCTCAAAATGTCAAAAATAGAGTTGCTGAGATTGTTTCTCAACGAAAGATTGACAGCTGCTGCTGATGAGATATTTGGGACAATTGAAAAGACAATTATAGAGTACCAGGAAGAAGTTTCCCGCACGAAAGAGGAGAACAGCCGTCTACGGGGGATGCTAAGGTTACAAAAAACAGGTTTGTGACTTTTTACAACGTTTATGGGCACTAGATACTTAGTTTATACAGCTTTGATAGTACTGCATCTAGCTACTACAGATTGGTGTGAAGCTCATTAATATTTGCCATTCTGACTCAAATTGCAATCCCAGCATTGCCCCTTGGATTCTCAAGAACTAATTCAACTAGCTACCTGCATTCTACATGTTTTGTCAGACCCCCAAAAGATGCAGGTTTGCCTGGCCTGCTTCAACTCGGCATGCTCACTATGCTGTAGGTTTTACAAAAGTAAGAATCAAAAGACAATCTTGTGCATGGGGTGGGAGGACGCATAAGCCATGAGTGGCAGGTGCTCGAATCCCGGCTGTGGTTTGAATCCAGACTTGGTGTGTCTTTGTTTTCTACTTATTACTGCTTATATGTATTGCTTTCATCATGTAATTTGATATTTTTTGATCCATTCTCCCTCAGACCCCCAGCCGCTGACTGTCTCTGACGAGGATCTTCCCCCTGAGCAGCAACACTGTGAGCAGCAGTGGAGCCCTAGTCTGGAACCGGATGGTCCGGAGGCCACACAGATTAAAAAGGAGCAGGAGGAACTCCGGACCAGTCGGAGGGAAGAGCAACTTCAATGGCTAGAGTCTGGTACCAAAGACTTCACATTCAGTCCTTCCTGTTTGAAAAGTAACTATGATCCGATTCAGAACCCAACTCATTCATCACATCTTCACCAAGTACAAAGTGAGGAAAGCCGAGAGAACCCAACTCATTCATCACATCTTGACCAAATACAAAGTGAGACAAACAGTGAGAACCCAAGTCAGTCCTCATACCTTCACCAAATAGAAAGCGAGGAAGACGGAGAGAACCCAGCAGCTCAGTCCTCATATCTTTACCAAATACAAAGTCAGGAAAACCGAGAGAAACCATGGCAATGCCGTGTTTGTGACAAATGTTTCAGCAATATTCATCATCTGAAAGCGCATGTGAGGAGTCACACAGGGGAGAGACCATATAAGTGTCCTATATGTAGAAAATGCTTTATGACAACAAGCGCATTGAATAGGCATCAGACAATTCACACTGACGGAAAACCGTTTAGGTGTAATTATTGTGGCAAATCCTTCAAATGGATGAACTCCCTTGGAAGGCACATAAGGATTACCCACGAGAGGGAGAATATATGACAGCACTTTGTGTGGGGAAAGGGCAACTGTTGTTATGAAAAAGTTACATCCTGATGCTTTTTATTCTATTGCCATATAATATTATAATATGCCATATGCTATTGCCATATAATTACACTATAACAAAATAGAACACTATGTTATGTTTAATTATAGGATATCTATGGCTATTTTGTGTGTGTTGTCTTTTACATGTTTGTAACCACTTTCCCATCGACTGCAGATGGAAATATGTCTTGATCAATGTGCGTTGTCTTTGTCAAATAAATCAAATAAGGTCAAGATTTAGAGGCGTATCTTGCACCTGTCTGTGCATAAAGATTGTTTTTGTCATGTTCCTATGGTGTAATGTCATGTCATATCTGTTTTGACCATTTCCTCCAGTGATCACAAGATCCAAGACATTTTCCATATGCCTACATTACTGTCCTTTTTTTTATACCTCAGTGATCTTTCTAATGTGCACACCTGATGGCAAAAAAATAAATAATCAACACACCAAATCTGTTGCCATACTCTTATCCCTACTTAGCTATTTGATGCCATTGAAAAAACATGTTCAATAATTAAAGCATGTAAATAATTCAGTCCGAGAACTCAGGAGATGTCACATAACTTAGATTTGAGACTGATGATTTGAAATGATCTGGCCAGGTTTTGTAACGTTTGTTACTGCCTATTCATTTTGTGGCACTGTCTCTATCGCACTTCCAAAAAACTGATTGGCTAGTGAAACGCATACTCGACCCTCTGGTTGGACCAGAAAACTGTCATTCAACATGGATCTAGTGCGCTACAAATACGTATGGGGTGAAGTTGGAACATATTCTGGCGAATTAATTACGATTTTTGCCGAACTACATTGGACACCTTTCTCTAAATATATCTGGTTAACGTTAGCTCTATTCAGTCTGGGGGTGCGTGTGATTTATCAAAAGTGTAGTGGAATATCCCCCCAGCTTTTGTTATCCTTATTAGTCCATTAACTAAATTAATTAATCAACAGCAGGCACAGACTGATCTTTTTCCCTGCAGGGTATTAATAATGTTATGTTTTATTTTAATTTTCTTCAGATTGTGTGGTTAGTTTGCTAGCATTATTCAGGGGGATGGTCGTGGCATTTTCCGCGTGAGTTAAATTTTCCTCGTGCTTTGCTATTCTTTCAGAAGTTTTCCGTATCCAACCATTAATTATGCAATGTTAAATTAGTGATATCTGAAACATCAGGCACGGACTGATATTTTATTTAGCCTTGTAGTCTATTTTTTCTTGAGATTGTGTGGTTGGCATGAACTGCATGGTAAAGTATAGCTTGATAGCTCTTGGCGTGTTCATGCAATTTCGTGGCTGGTGTTGTGTAATTTTCATATTGCAGGCTGGCTGGTAGCTGGAATTAGCTTTATTGGAAATGTACAGGTGTAAATCCTGCAATTTCTGTTTTCTAAATATTAAAGCATTCATTACTCATGCAAAAAAAAAAACATAGAAATGTGGCGAACTACAGCTTTGCTTGTGGAGTAGAGTGCCCTTGCACCAAAGCATCACTACTTGTTACACTACCCCGACCTCATCCTGCAATTTGGGCGACTCATTCGTCATTACTTGTTACACTACCCCGACCTCATTCTGCAATTTGGGCGACTCATTCATTTGTGGACACTGAGGTTTGAGAGCCAGCCCTCCTACTTGTCTGAGAAGCACCAGTCTTACTTACGCAGCGGCCAATTGTTTCCGCATTGCATTGAAGTTGTTGGTGTCATGAATGAATTTGAGAAGCAGTTATATAACAACGCCATTCAGGGAGTTGTACAGTCAAACGGGTTCACAAAGCAAAGCATTGCAGAGGTGTTTAAAATCGTATACAAAGTAAAAGCATACACTAAAGGCATTGTGGTAATGGGAGAAAATGATGACGATACAAATTTGGAAAGATCTCATTGATTCTGGTCACAGAATCCCAGGTCCATTTAATTGTTGGAGTGTATCAGTCTGTGTCACTGGTCGATCTCGGATTCGTTTTATACCATATTCTCTGATTAATTATGTGTGTGCTAATGCAGATAGTCTGAGTGTGTTTTCCGTAAAACCAGTGTAGGCATGGAGGGTCTTCAAGATGCAATTAAACACTAATTGCCCACCTTGGAGGCCGAGACGATGAGATCTTTGTCAGAGCATCTGAGGGCAAATGTTGGACTGAATATTAAACACCTTAAATACATTCAGCCGGAGGCCATAAAATACCATTTGATGCCAATATAGTGCCGGGAATTGCTTCAGTCCTTCATCCAAAGAGGTGAGATCTTCACTGATAAATGTAACATATTTATGTAATTGTTATGAATGGATATTTGGCTGTCCCCATAGGAGAATCCTTTGAATATCCATTTTTGATCCCAGGTACAAGTATTACCATTTTAGTTCCAGGTAGAACTCTTCTGGGTTCCATGTAGAACCCTTTCCACAGAGAGTTCTACATGGAACCAAAAAGGGTTCTCCTATGGGGACAGCCAAAGAACCCTTTTGGAACCCTTGTTTCTAAGAGTGTACACACACACAAGGTTAAAAAGGTTCTGTAAATAGTTAATTTGTTTGCCCTCATAATAAATGGCTTATGCAATGAGGAAGCAAGGCACATGCAATAAAAGGGACAGAAATAACAAAAATACATAAAAGTACAAAATATACATATGTTTCTGTAAATTGTTTGTTTGTCCTCTTGTGCTGGTATGGAGTGCAGCGCATAGCCTAACTGTTTTTTTCTTTGTATTTTTTAAAAGAAAAATGAAGAATGGATAGTATCTGTCACAATGGATAGGACACTAGTCCTCCTCCAATCATCAGTGGCCTTTCCTTTTCACCAAGTTATGGCTCAGCAACCACTTCAATACCCTCACTGGCATCGTGATTGACAGTTGCCTGACTCAAGCTCTCCTGAACAAGGGTAAGAGAATTGTTAACTTTTTTGAAAGCCAAAAGACCAAGTTGAGGAGAGAGATCCAGTGCCTGAAGAATTAAATTGACAGTTACATCAGAGGCAATGACGATCTAAAAGCCACTGCCGCCATTCTTTTGTTGATGACCCACTTCAAAGAGAAGGACGAATCTCTGTTCCTCTTGGCAGATGTAAGGAATAGTGCTTTTACACTTCTAAAGTTCATATGATTAATGGTGTTTATACTGTACTATTACACATTATTTGAATATTTTTTATATGTACAGTTGAAGTCGGAAGTTTATATACAGTGGGGAGAACAAGTATTTGATGCACTGCCAATTTTGCAGGTTTTCCTACTTACAAAGCATGTAGAGGTCTGTAATTTTTATCATAAGGTACACTTCAACTGTGAGAGACGGAATCTAAAACAAAAATCCAGAAAATCACATTGTATGATTTTTTTCATATCCCCGAGCTGACAAGGTACAAATCTGTCGTTCTGCCCCTGAACAGGCAGCTAACCCACTGTTCCTAGGCCGTCATTGAAAATAAGAATTTGTTCTTAACTGACTTGACTAGTTAAATAAAGGTTAAATAAAAGACTCCAACCTCTCCACAATGGCCAAAACCAGAGAGCTGTGTAAGGACATCAGGGATTGTAGACCTGCACAAGGCTGGGATGGGCTACAGGACAATAGGCAAGCAGCTTGGTAAGAAGGCAACAACTGTTGGCGCTATTATTACAAAATGGAAGAAGTTCAAGATGACGGTCAGTCACCCTTGGTCTGGGGCTCCATGCAAGATCTCACCTCGTGGGGCATCAATGATTGAGGAAGGTGAGGGATCAGCCCAGAACTACACGGCAGGACCTGGTCAATGACCTGAAGAGAGCTGGGACCACAGTCTCAAAGAAAACCATTAGTAAGACACTACGCCATCATAGATTAAAATCCTGCAGCGCACGCAAGGTCCCCCTGCTCAAGCCAGCGCATGTCCAGGCCCGTCTGAAGTTTGCCAATGACCATCTGGATGATCCAGAGGAGGAATTGGAGAAGGTCATGTGGTCTGATGAGACAAAAATAGAGCTTTTTGGTCTAAACTCCACTCGCCGTGTTTGAAGGAAGAAGAAGGATGAGTACAACCCCAAGAAGACCATCCCAACCATGAAGCATGGAAACATCATTCTTTGGGGATGCTTTTCTGCAAAGGGGACAGGATGACTGCACCGTATTGAGTGGAGGACAACTTCCTTCCCTCAGTAAGAGCATTGAAGATGGGTCGTGGCTGGGTCTTCCAGCATGACAACGACCCAAAACACACAGCCAGGGCAACTAAGGAGTGGCTCCCTCCAAATCTTTGGAGGGAGCTGCAAGTCCATATTGCCCATCGACAACCCCGAAACCTGAAGGATCTGGAGAAGGTCTGTATGGAGGAGTGGGCCAAAATCCCTGCTGCAGTGTGTGCAAACCTGGTCAAGATCTCTGTAATTGCAAACAAAGGTTTCTGTACCAAATATTAAGTTCTGCTTTTCTGATGCATCAAATACTTATGTCATGCAATAAAATGCAAATTAATTACTTAAAAATCATACAATGTGATTTTCTGGAGTTTTGTTTTAGATTCCGTCTCTCACAGTTGAAGTGTACCCATGATAAAAATGACAGACCTTTACATGATTTGTAAGTAGGAAAACCTGCAAAATCGGCAGTGTATCAAATATTGTTCTCCTCACTGTACACATAGGTTGGAGTCATTAAAACTTGCTTTTCAACCCCTCCACAAGTTTCTTGTTAAGAAACTATAGATTTGGCAAGTCGGTTAGGACATCTACTTCGTACATGACACAAGTAATTTTTCCAACAGTTGTTTAGACAGATTATTTCACTTGTAATTCACTGTATCACAATTCCAGTGGATCAGAAGTTTACATACACTAAGTTGACTGTGTTGACTGTGCCTTTAAACAGCTTGGAAAATTCCATAAAATGATGTCATGGCTTTAGAAGCTTCTGATAGGCTAATTGACATCATCTGAGTCAATTGGAGGTGTACCTGTGGATGTATTTCAAGGCCTACCTTCAAACTCAGTGCCTCTTTGCTTGACATCATGTGAAAATCAAAAGAAATCAACCAAGGCCTCAGGAAAAAAATTGTAGACTTCCACAAATCTGGTTCATCCTTGGGAGCAATTTCCAAATGCCCGAAGGTATCAAGTTCATCTATACAAACAATAGTACGCAAGTATAAACACCATGGGACCACGCAGCCATCATACCGCTGAGGAAGGAGACGCGTTCTGTCTCCTAGAGATGAATGTACTTTGGTGTGAAAAGTGCAAATCAATTCCAGAACAATAGCAAAGAACCTTGTGAAGATGCTGGAGGAAACAGGTACAAAAGTATCTATATCCACAGTAAAATGAGTCCTATATCAACATAACCTGAATGGCCACTCAGCAAGGAAGAAGCCACTGCTCCAAAACTGTCCTAAAAAAGCCAGACTACAGTTTGCAACTGCACACGGGGACAAAGATCAGACTTTTTGGAGAAATGTCCTCTGGTCTGATGAAACAAAAATAGAACTGTTTGGCCACTGCTGTTAAGCAAAATTACAGTATTAAACTGGCCTCTGTGGTGCCAGTATAATGCTGTAAATTTACAGGGAAAAGTTTTACAATGTACCTTTTATTAAAGAAAATGCCAAAAAGTGCAGGCCTACCCATGGTTAGTTTAAGATTTTGAAGAAAATAAAACGGATCCAATTATTTAAAGTGACGCTAGAAACAAGCTGTAAAATACCCTGGAAAGGCATGACTCCGATGCACGTGCGACATCATTGTTTAGTTTCTTTGACATTGAGGCTCAGATAAAACCGATAGACTAGGAGACTGCTTGGGTTAATCCATAGAAGAAGAGTAGCCAGACTAGCCAGGGCGTCCACGCCACTCCTGTAGGTAGCGACATTACACAATGCGTTAAACCGTGGTGCACACACTACGCAGGCTTTTGGCACAGCTGATAAATATCTATCATTGATGAACGGAATTGTTGTCAACGAAGAGCGTTGTCACTGATTGTTAGCTAGCTAGCACTAGCATATTAAATGTCTAAAATACAGATGTTGAGAGTGTTTCTCAACCAGCGGTTAACTGTGGCTGCTGAGGAGATATTCGGGGCAGTTGAAAAAACGATAGCGGAGTACCAGGAAGAGGTTTCTGGTTCGAAAGAGGAGAACGACCGTCTACAGAATATACTTGACATCGTTATTAAACGAAGATAAAGTTACAAAGAGCAGGTTTGTGCCATTTATTATACAACCTACATTTCATACAAATTGACAATGTTGGTTATTTCATTTGAGAGTCAGTGTCCACAGAAGTAACATTATATCTCGACATTATTGAAGAAGCAACGCGCACGCTCACCCTCAGGATTCCTCCCGTTCCAGCCATTATTTTTCTGTTTTTATAGGGTGTAAATTCACTTGCCACATAGCCCAATTGTTTTTTTTTCCCCGTTTTAGATTTTTTGTATATGTCATATAATTCAGTCAATATTTGATGGATTTGTATATCTAAAAGCGTCGGGTATGTTACTCCATTATGCAGCTGTTAAATTTACCAGAACTGTATTTTTGACCTTTTATCAATGTTGATTTCTGTTGTATTGTAATGTTAGTAGACATCTCTCCCTCCAGACCTCCAGCAGCTCAGTGTATTGGAAGAGGAGGTTCACCCTGAGCAGCAGCCGTGTGAGCAGGATTGGAGCCGTAGTCTTGGACAGGAGGACAGCGAGCCCATATGGATAAAAAAGGAGCAGGAGGAACTCAAAAAGCAACTTCAGTGGCTGGAGTCTGACACCAGAGAGTTCATACTTGATCCTTTCTGTGTAAGTGATTATGATCAGGACCCAACTCAGTCCGTGCAAATCCAAAGTGAGGAAAATAGGGAGAGAGACTCTCAACCAAACATTGTAACTGGACAGATAAAAACAGAATCTGATGGAGAGAACTACAGAATATCAGAACCAACCTGTTCTTCAGCTCAGAGTAAAAATAGTGAACATGTCAATGGGATGGAAAGCAAAAGAGCGCAGTCTGTTTTAAAGTCACACAAACCAAAGACCAGAAGAAAACAAAAAAGGAAACAAACTTATAGCAGTGCAAATGGCATGAAATGTACTCTATGTTCTTGTAAGGTTTGTGGGAGGTCTTTTCGGTACAAGCGTCCCTTTTTTAATCATGTGCAAAGTCATGCACATATAGAGGATAAAGAACATCTCTGTGGTGTGTGTGGAAAGCACCTAGATTCTAAAGAGAGTATGAAGGATCACCTCCAAACTCACGTCGTAGCTGAGCCTGAGTTTTGTCATGTATGTGGTAAAATGTTCACCACGAAGCTTAGGCTGATAAAGCATATGAGGGTTCACACAGGAGAGAAACCATATCGCTGCGATGATTGTGGCAGGTGTTTCAGTGATGCTGCCAATTTGATCGGACACAAAAGGACTCACACCGGTGAGAAACCATATCGCTGTTGGCTGGGCTCCCTGCCTGTGCCATTAAACCCCTACAACTCATCCAGAACGCCGCAGCCCGTCTGGTGTTCAACCTTCCCAAGTTCTCTCACGTCACCCCGCTCCTCCGCTCTCTCCACTGGCTTCCAGTTGAAGCTCGCATCCGCTACAAGACCATGGTGCTTGCCTACGGAGCTGTGAGGGGAACGGCACCGCAGTACCTCCAGGCTCTGATCAGGCCCTACACCCAAACAAGGACACTGCGTTCATCCACCTCTGGCCTGCTCGCCTCCCTACCATTGAGGAAGTACAGTTCCCGCTCAGCCCAGTCAAAACTGTTCGCTGCTCTGGCCCCCCAATGGTGGAACAAACTCCCTCACGACGCCAGGACAGCGGAGTCAATCACCACCTTCCGGAGACACCTGAAACCCCACCTCTTCAAGGAATACCTAGGATAGGATAAGTAATCCTTCTCACCCCCCCTTAATGATTTAGATGCACTATTGTAAAGTGGCTGCTCCACTGGATGTCAGAAGGTGAATTCACCAATTTGTAAGTCGCTCTGGATAAGAGCGTCTGCTAAATGACTTAAATGTAAATGTAAATGAATGTGGCCAAGGATTCACTCAAAGTGGACAGGAGGAGACATACTGGGGAGAAGCCATATCACTGTTCTGTTTGTGGCAAAAGTTTCAGCACCAGATCAAATTATACAGGACACATGAGAATTCACACAGGGGAGAAATCGTACAGCTGCCATGATTGTAGCAAATGTTTCAGCAATACTGCTAATCTGAGCGTGCACAGGAGGATTCATACAGGGGAGAAATCATATTGTTGTGATTATTGTGGCAAAGGATTTGCTCAGAATGGAAATCTTAAAATGCACATGAAGACACACAGGAAATAAATCATATAGGCTAATTGCTGTGTTTGTGAGAAATATCTCAGCACTGACCCCTTGAGAACTTGAGAATCCAAACAGGAGAGAAATACATCTCTTTCGTGATTGTGGCAAAGCCTTTCTTTGCACAGTGGAAATTTAGCAAGGCATAATGAGAATGCACAAAATATCAGAATTCAGCATGCACAACAAAATTTCAACAGTTTGTTTACACTGGAGAGAATTGTGATCTGGCTCATCTGAAGATGCTTATGAGTTTTCACACACAGTTGTGAGAGACTATACAAGTGTCCAAAAGAAAATGCTTTATCACAAGTGCATTAACTAGGCTTCAAACAAGTCACATTGAGGAACAATTTGTAGGCCTACATGCAATCCCTGCTGCAAGTGCTTCAAATAGACTCACTAGGAAGGCACATTCACAACAGGGAGAAAACATGGCAGGGCCTTCGGGGAAAGGGCATCAGACAGTGGAATGAGAGGCATATTCTCACTTCCACCAGTAAGAGGAGAAGGGGTATAGTACATACACACACGATCCCGGCTCTTGGATCAACAACATATGACTGAACTAGCTTGAACTTACAGAACATTGTTAGAAGTCCACATTAATATTGCACATCAGATTGCTGAGAAGTAGGAGTCCCTGCTCATTAGTTTGACACGGGACACACATTTGAGCTGCTGTCCTGTATCTTGAAAACAAAACTTTGCATTTTTTGTCTTGAAAGTCAAATGCCTTCTCCAGTAATACATAATGTCTGTTTTTAACACTGTTGTGATGTTGTCTTACTTTTCAAAGTATTTGTTACTTCATGCCTTTCATACCAAAACTATTGTCATACCTCTGAGTTTGATGTCAATTTGCTCACAAAGAAAATAAATACTTGTCTATTTCAATGTATATGTATTGACAGGTATAAATAATTAGCATGCTATGTTCCAGGTGAACTATTAAATGTGCATGGGCTACCATCTGAAATGTGTGCTTCTTATTTTAACCAGAAACTTAAATATGATAAAATATGAAAATGTATGATCATTTTTACATCATACATTTTCCAGACATCCAGAAAGTGGCACAGAATAAATAACAGCTATGCAGTAAAGGGAAGTTATTTGGCCAATTATTTCCCTGTATTTGATTTACTGTTGATATGTAATAAACATAATTGTGTGTGGAGACACAGACTGATGCACTTCCATGGGTAACCTATCTATATTTAATTAAGTCGCTTTGCGCCTGTTAGTATAAATTGATCTATTGTAACTAACTATTGATTATATATATATTTTTTACCTGTTTAACTGCCAGTATCAATTGTCTGCCAGTGTTGATTGTTATGGTTAAAGTTTGACGCAATACTGGATTTGGATTTGAGGACACATTGATAATGTATCTGTGACACTGTGTGATTATGTAGCAGCTGATGTGACTTCCTACCATCCTCTGGCTGGTGTTTACAGAACATTCAGTGCCGTGTCATTAATATATAAGGACCGTTAGACATGGTATATGCTTCTGTTCTGTAGGTGTTTCCTGTAGTACTGTATTAAACCGGATTGATTTGATTGGACTTCATCAACGACTACTCTCCTTTTTGTTCACCTGGACATTCCTGTTACATAATGTTCATTGATAACTCTTAATTCATAAATAGCTACTCCAGTTAAATGGATAATATTTTCCAGTAATAAATTAATAAAAAGTCATGGTCTTGATCAAGTTCACATTAAAAAATATTCTATCCTATTTTTGACTTTTAATTTGAAATCCATTATTTATTTCTTTACCGGAAGTTAGACCCAGCGTCCAATTTCGTTCCACGGCACATCCGCTGAACAGCACAGCAGAAGTACTTGTTTGTGGTTTTTTGTATTTCTGAGCACAGCAGTAAACATTTTAAACTACTGTGAGTATGCCTTCAAAAATATGATTTATGTAACTATTTTGTTTGTAGCTATTCGTTTTCATATGCAATGATAGAATAGTGGCTAAACGTAGCAATAATTGACATGAAGGAATGGTGATGTGGCTGTTGTTAAGGCTTCTTCGGCAGGAATCGTTATTTACTATTTAAAAAATGTAAAAAAGGGAGATATTCAAGGTTTTGAGTAATGACAGTGAACAACGTGTGTGTTAGCTAGTTTCTGTGATTGTTATTTATATTCGAACGTTAGCTAACTAAACGATGTGGCAATTGAACTGTCTGTGGGCAAGCCCATCAACGATGACAAACATTTTCCATTCCGTAACCCCAGACTCTCCCTACAGTCTCTAGGTTTTTCACTGTGCATTATTCATTGGTTACAACAATTGAAAGTGTAGTTTTGCATTGTGTGAGAGGATTTGTTATCACTTGTGAAACAGTGCCATTAACCCTTTCTGTCTATTTTCTGTCACTGCCGTGTTGTATTTTAGCCTACATCTTTCCTACATCGGCATCAGTTACTCTAATGACATCTGGTGTCCCAAAGGGTGAGAACTGCCTTGTAGACATGGACTCCAAGGCAGGGGATCTCTTCAGCGCTGAGCCAGCCGACGCTGCTGGATCCGGAGGTGTCATGGGAAAGTGTGTGCTGCTGTTTTTCTAGCTCTATCTGTTAGTTCATCTGTCTAGTACATGGCTTGCCAATCCTGTTCCTGGAGAGCTACCCCCTCCCCCCTGCATGTTTTTGCTCAAACCCCAGTCGTATCTAACCTGATTCAGCTTGTCAACCAGCTAAATATTAGAATCCGGTGAGCTAGATTAGGGTTGGAGTGAACCTACAGGACGGCTCTCCATGAACAGATTTGGAGAGCCCTGCTCTGGTGCCAGCGGTCTGTAAACCTGGTCCTGGAGAGCTACAGGGTGTGCAGGCTTTTTGTTCCAGCCCAGCACTACCACATCCTGAATCAACTTGATGAGTTGTAGCACTATGTATCTCTCTGGGATCATGGTTGGTGACGGGTTCCGGTCCAAATACATTTTATTTACTGTCATTCTTCTGTGGCTATTATTGTGTCTGTAGGACAATTGTGATCTGAATTTGTCTCATATTCTTTCTTAATCTAGCCTACCACTAAAGGAACTAGATGGGTCAGTTTGTCCTTTCCTTGTATTATGCCTGGCTATGATGTGTTGTTGTTCATTCTGTCCACCATCAGTCTCTTGAATTGATGCTATAAAATTATTCCATCTCCCCATACCTCCTGTTTAGTTTACCACCCTGGCTTTCTGCCTTGCCTCACAGGCTGTGGCTGCCCAAAGGCCTCTCGGCCAGTGTGGCCAAGGAGTGGTTTGATCGTCGCCGTGCGTCAATCCGTCCCTGGGCTGGTTTCGTGGATCATAGGAAGTTCACCAAGCCCCGCAACTTTGGTGAACTGTGCCAGAGGGTGGTGCGCAATTTTGACACCTACAACAGCAACTACACCTTCATCTTCCTCGGCCTCATCCTCTACTGCATGTAAGAGCTGCTGGACAGGAGTTTAAAGACACTGTGGTATTCAGTGAATATAAAAACACAGTAACTTACATATTGCATCTAGACAGACTGCTGTCAGCAGCCTATTTTATTTTCAAATTCAAAATCTCAGTGGTTCGAATAGGCTGAGATCTATGCTGGATTGAGTTTATTTAGAATCTGGGATTATCAAAGAATAACTCTTTCCCTCTTCCAATCTCCCCCTCTTTTCCTCAGTATCAGCTCTCCCATGCTGTTGATTGCTTTGGCAGTGTTTGTTGGTGCCTTCTACATCATCCACCTCAAGTCCCTGGAGTCTAAACTGGTCGTCTTTGGTGAGTAAAGCAGTCATGATTTGTGAGATGATTGATATGGAGCAATTTCAGTGCCAACAGAGATTGTAGTTGAATTCCATAATTTTGAATTTGTATTAGGATATTGAGTTTGAATGTAATATTTTTGAATATGTAATGCACAAATGTAATAATTGTATTCTTGTATTTCATGATTTGACACTGAATTCAATGAGTATTGCGTTGTTTTATTGAATTGAACTTTCAAATTCAATATTTATATATTCAGTTTCAATATGGCCGATATTGCATTCATTGTCTATGCATCTAGTTCAAACTATCAAGTTGATCAAAGTTTCATATATTCAACTTCTCAGATGCATTCAGATTCAGTTCAGTAAATTCAGATTCAAAAACAGAGACCAACATCCTGGTACTTTGCCAGCCAGGAAAGGTAGAGGAAAGAATCAAATGCTCTCTGTGGTAAACAGAAACTTCTGCCGGTTTCTGAAGCCAATGTGGCATGTTGAATTTATTTTCCTCCTCTGAATTTGGCTCTAGCATCTGAACCGTTTTAGCTGTAACCTATTAGGACCTCATTCCTGAAAGGTTAGGCTCTCTGAAACATGGGAACAGAAGGCACGTGTTTTGGTTACACAAAGCCATGTCCATCAATACATAAAAATTGTGCATGTTAGAGTGCCACTATTGGGTAAAATATATGATAATTCCCTTTCAGTAAAAAATAAATGACGACATGTATTGTCAGCCTGTTGTCATGCAAATGACTGCCGGTCTCAATGTAACGGACCGTTAATGAACAGAAACACGCTGAGCATCTCCAGGCCTCCATGCATACAAGCCGCTGAGGTGCGCCTTTGGAACATCTACATTTTTAAAGTCAAATAAATACATTTTAATATACACCATCACAATAAATCCATTATTTATTTCAGTCAGGTCTTAAGAAACATTACAACACGTTTCTTCTGAAGAAGAACAGAATGTGAGTTGGCCTACTCTGTCATCTGGCCATGCTCCATGCCATAGTAAGAAGAATATAATGAGAATATAGTTGAACTCAGCTGAATAAAATAGACAGGGTATTTTTCCCATTCCAGAGCGAGTGCGCGTGAGAAGTGGCTATGTTGAGCATAAAAGTGAACCTTTGAAAAAGGGTTTCGGTCTATGTTTAGAGTTATTTGGCAACTTTAGTTGTGACCGATACAAACCTTGGAATGTCTTAGAAATCACAACACATATGGGCTCCATGATGCGACTATAGGCTATTGATGTTTCGAGAAAGTCACAAAGAAAGCTTGTGCTCTGTTCCTTGCCTCAGGCTGCCACAGCTGTTCTGTATCTGTAATCTGTATGTACTCGAATAGCGAATGGATGCTGCGTGCTTTCCTACCGGTCCGTTTTTCAGTGATGCCTGGTAGGCTACTTCGGTTTTATAGCGGAGCTGTGCTTCATATGAACTGCAGAGAAATAAATATAGGAACACCTTTTACGCATCAACCACTGTTTGAGAAGCATGCTCTCGTTGCGCGACAGATGCTATTCCTCCCGAACTCTGTATGTCATGGGCTCTCCAACCTTGTTACTGCAACTACCCAGTGCTTAATTTGGGAAACCAAGTGAAATCTGTTTGGGAACATCGATAATAACATGTTTTCGCAATGGAACATGTATTTCACAAAACTGTTGACAGCCCCTCTGCACCCTCGAGAAATAAAGGAGAGAGGAGATGGAAGCACACGGTGGTGAAATATTCTGTAGCTTAAGGTAATGTGCCGACCCAATTATTTATGAAAATATCAAATAAATCCCTATTACTAGGCTTTTCAAAATCCAATACAAATGAACTATAATTGCCATCTACCGGTATGCCTCCTGTACAGTTGATGAACCAACATAATCTCCTAGGGCTATACATTCTCTCCCAGACTCATGGATAGACATTTTGGAGCGTAGCACTCAAAGGCTTGAACAATTACAGTTGAAGTCAGAAGTTTACATACACAATTCCTGACATTTTAATCCTAGTAAAAAATTCCCTGTCTTAAGTCAGTTAGTATCACCACTTTATTTTAAGAATGTGAAATATCAGAATAATAGTAGAGATATACATTTCAGCTTTTATTTCTTTCATCACATTCCTAGTAGGTCAGACGTTTACATGCACTCAATTAGTATTTGGTAGCATTGCCTTTAAATTGTTTTTAACTTGGGTCAAACATTTTGGGTTGCCTTCCACAAGCTTCCCACAATAAGTTGGCTGAATTTTGGCCTATTCCTCCTGACAGAGCTGGTGTAACTGAGTCAGATTTGTTGGCCTCCTTGCCCACACATGCTTTTTCAGTTCTAACGATGGTCATTATGGCCATACAGTTCTATTTTTGTTTCATCAGACCAGAGGACATTTCTCCAAAAGTATGATCTTTGTCCCCATGTGCAGCTGCAAACCGTAGTCTGGCTTTTTTATGGTGGTTTTGGAGCAGTGGCTTCTTCCTTGCTGAGCGGCCTTTCAGGTTATGTCGATAAAGGACTATTTTTAATGTGGATATAGATACTTTTGTACCAGTTTCCTCCAGCATCTTCACAAGGTCCTTTGCTGTTGTTCTGGGATTGATTTGCACTTTTCGCACCAAAGTACATTCAGCTCTAGAAGACAGAACGCGTCACCTTCCTGAGCGGTATGATGGCTGCGTGGTCCCATGGTGTTTATACTTGCGTGGTACCTTTAGGCATTTGGAAATTGCTCCCAAGGATGAACCAGACTTGTGGAGGTTTTTTTCTGAGGTCTTGGCTGATTTCTTTTGATTTTCCTATGATTTCAAGCAAAGAGGCACTGAGTTTGAAGGTAAGCCTTGAAATACATCCACGGGTACACCTCCAATTGACTGAAATGATGTCTATTAGCCTATCAGAAGTTTCTAAAGCCATGACATCATTTTCTGGAGTTTTCCAAGCTGTTTAAAGGCACAGTCAACTTAGTGTATGTAATCTTCTGACCCACTGTAATTGTGATGCAGTGAATTATAAGTGAAATAATCTGTTTGTAAACAATTGTTGGAAAAATTACTTGTGTCATGCACAAAGTAGATGTACACACTGACTTGCTAAAACTATAGTTTGTTAAAAAGAAATTTGTGTTGTTGCTGTAAAACGAGTTTTAATGACTTCAACCTAAGTGTATGTAACATTTACATTTACATTTAAGTCATTTGGCAGACGCTCTTATCCAGAGCGACTTACAAATTATGGACATAACCTGAAAGGCCGCTCAGCAAGGAAGAAGCCACTGCTCCAAGACATCTTAAATCAGTTTTGTTTGATGTTTTTTAGCCATGTGTAATATGCAGTAGGCTATGTATTGTATAAGCCACAATCATAATTTGAATTCATTTTTAATTTTTAATTTAATTTTATTTTTTAACGTGTTTGGGCTCATAAGCCTATGCATAAGCTCTAATATGCATATGGGTGTTTTGAATTAATCATCGCTTTAGAAAGCGCTGTCCAATTTGTTGTGTTAGTCTTTGAAACATCATCCACAATGACCATCTTTTACACTCAGTTTCAACCTGCTGTTAGTTTTTATAATACCTTATAGCCAAAACGGTTCAAACGCTAGTGCTAAATTCATAGAAAGGAAATAAATTCCACATGCCGCAATGGCTTCTGTTTACCACAGAGATATACAGACAATGAATGCAATATCTACCATATTGAAACTTAATATTTAAATATTGAATTTCAATATTCAATTAAATTGAAACATAATTTTAAAACCGAATGCAATGTTTATTCAATTCAGTTTATTTTAAACAAATTACAAATTGAAAAATCAAGAATTCAAATTCAGTATCCTAATACAAATTCAACATTTATGTAATTTAAATGTAATTTCTGTTGGCACTGAAATCAATCCATCATTTGGGTGTAGGGTGACTAGTATTTGAAATCTGAGTGATTTTATTTTGCCCACAGGAAAAGAGGTGACCGGACCTCACCAATTGGGTCTGGCTGGGGCGGTCTCTTTACCTGTGTTCTGGTTGGCTGGTGCAGGAGCTGCAGTGTTTTGGGTCCTGGGTAAGTTACAACCCCATCTCACTCTTTACTTTGCACATCAGACCTGGGATAAATGTAGGCATAGTTCTAGATATGCATTATGGAATGTATTTAAAATGAATCTTTCTTTGAAGGAGACAAATTATTAGGGATGTAACATTCACGGATTTGTTTGGCAGCTCAAACCGATCCTAATGTAGCTTACATCAGTCAAAAAGAGTCACTAACATGTTTTGCTCATATTACATACTTTCTACCTTCCGAAGGTACCTCATATTTTGTGACAAATGACACATCCTCTCCTTCATTGTCGGACTAAGCATGTAACTGTCTCATGTAATGGCTGGAACGGAGCAAGTGGAATGGCATCAAACTCTTTGAAACCATGTGTTTGGTGTATTTGATACCATTCCGCTCCAGCCGTTACCATGAACCCGTCCTCCCCAATTAAGGATGCCACCAACCTCCTGTGGTTGACAGTCATTGATTTTACAAGTAGTTTTGTATGCAAACAACACCAAGAATTCTCAGTAGCCTAGTCAAACTGCGCACTGTGCCCAGCTTTTGTTTGCTGACCAACGGGAGGTAGGCGGTCTGTACCTGTTCTTGCTCATCTGCGGGCATCTTCAGTATTCAAATACTAAAATGGCTTGCGTGATATTAGGCTTTATATCAGTTGAGTGACAACCTCTGTAATTTGCTAGATTGTTATCTTTACGCTTTTGAAAATGTTTTTTTTTACCGGAATAAAAGTAAGCTACCAGAGACGCAACTCTCGTCTGTCTTTACCTGCTGAACGGAGCTTACAATAGATTTGACTTTGATTGTTCACGTTCACCATCAGCAATAGTTTTGGTAGTTTTGCTTTAAACAGTCTGTGTATATGGTCATTTTTTACATGTATAGGGTAAAGTTGATCATTTCATAACGAGGAATCACTTTTGCGAGGCACACTGCGGAGAAAAGAAGAATGAATGCCTTCCAAACGGTCAAAACCATTTGACTTTGAGATGGGGGTGATATCCAAAGTTGTGCGTATACACTGAGTATACAAAACATTAAGAACAGCTGCTCTTTCCATGAATTAGACTGATCAGGGGAATCCAGGGGAAGGCTATGATCCCTTATTGATGTCATTTGTTAAATCCACTTCAATCAGTGTAGATGGGTTAAAGAAGGATTTTTGAGCCTTGCGACAATTGAGGCATGGATATTACTTTTTACGACACCACTAGAATTTGCATTCTTAAATTCCCGACGTGGAAAATGGTAAAATGATAGCGATATAGTGCTACGATTAACCGTTGTTTGGCTTCTCAAAATGGAGCCCTAAATGTGTGACCTAGGCTTCTACTCTCCTTTTCCCTCAGCCTCTCCTATCTCTTCCATTTGATTGACTGTCTCTCATCTCACTCAGGAGCGACGATGTTTGTGATTGGCTCTCACGCTGCCTTCCGAGAGCTGGAGGGAGGATCGGAAATGGAGGAGCTCTTCATGGAGCCTGTATGAAGGCATAGCGATAGAGGAATCTTTATATCTGTGCCATTATAGCATCTGTGAGCATTGGCAGTGCCATTGAGGCTACAACCCATAGGGAATCCCCACACGGGTGATTACTTTAAAATGGCAGAAGCATGGTGGAAGCCCTCAATGGTGCTGCCCATGCTAAAGCAGCCTTTTGGCCACTAGAGGCCTCTATCTTTCTCTGTGTGAACCCTTTGACCTTTCATTATATAACACAGAATGCACCTCTTGCCTCTAAAGTGATTTGCTGTTACTGACCCTCTACAACTCTTTTAAAACCACAATAATACTCCATTTAGACATATATTGGGATTGACTGTCATACAACACAGAGTGACTGAGATGTACATATACCTCAGCACCTACTTCATACTGTATGTCTTTTCCAAATGTGACTGATACCTCTCGATTTGTGTTTAATACACATTTCTTCCCGTGAAGTATCAGTCAGCCCTTTGTTTAATGCCTCTGTACCTTCTGTTTCATGTTACATTGTGGATATTTAATAATAAAAAATGTCAACTCAAGACCTGAAATGTTAAAAAGAGCTTCAACATCGCCACAGTAATAATTCAGATTAAAAAAAAAAAATCCTATATAGCTGATGTTGAATTAGTCCACAGTAAGAACATGGGCAACTGGATGAGGCAAGTGGCATCAAATCGCCAACGCTTTTCTGACTGGGTAAGAAGTGCCATTTGCAGCTTTACAATGTATTTATCCAACTAGAAGAAATGGTTCTTTTAGATTAATTGCATTTACTTTAAAGCAATGCTTAGTGGATATTCCAGATACCTAATGGTGATAAAGCATGATGTTTAAATCTTACTGTTAGTTGTATGCAGGCATGTGGTGCAGTGTTGTTGGGTAATTTTTCATAATTTATTAGATCTGCTTTATTACTTTGAGAATTTAAATGTCAATATTATTTTTTTTAAATATATTTCATACTTGTCATGCTATCTTTTTGCTATTTTTTTTAATGACAATTGGGAAGTGCAATAAACTATCCTACCTGTAAGATATTGTGTTGCGTCTGATTGTGGGTGTGTTTGTGTGAGGACTCAAGTCCAAGCATGAATTCTAAAATATTTGGGTCCCTTTTGCACATAATATTTATTTGTGGTGATTTAAAACATTACATTAAAGGGTATTAAATGTTATATTCTGTATATACAGTGGGGCAAAAAAGTATTTAGTCAGCTACCAATTGTGCAAGTTCTCCCACTTAAAAAGATGAGAGAGGCCTGTAATTTCATCAAAGGTACACTTCAACTATGACAGACAAAATGAGAAAAAAAATCCAGAAAATCACATTGTAGGATTTTTAATGAATGTGTTTGCAAATTTTGGTGGAAAACAAGTATTTGGTCACCTACAAACAAGCAAGACTTCTGGCTCTCACAGACCTGTAACTTCTTCTTTAAGAGGCTCCTCTGTCCTCCACTCGTTACCTGTATTAATGGCACCTGTTTGAACTTGTTATCGGTATAAAAGACACCTGTCCACAACCTCAAACAGTCACACTCCAAACTCCACTATGGTCAAGACCAAAGAGCTGTCGAAGGAGACCAGAAACAAAATTGTAGACCTGCACCAGGCTGGGAAGACTGAATTTGCAATAGGTAAGCAGCTTGGTTTGAAGAAATCAACTGTGGGAGCAATTATTAGGAAATGGAAGACATACAAGACCACTGATAATCTCCCTCGATCTGGGGACCCACACAAGATCTCACCCCGTGGGGTCAAAATGATCACAAGAACGGTGAGCAAAAATCCCAGAACCACACGGGGGATGTAGTGAATGACCTGCAGAGAGCTGGGACCAAAGTAACAAAGCCTACCATCAGTAACACACTATGCCGCCAGGGACTCAAATCCTGCAGTGCCAGATGTGTCCTCCTGCTTAAGCCAGTACATGTCCATGCCCGTCTGAAGTTAGCTAGAGAGCATTTGGATGATCCAGAAGAAGATTGGGAGAATGTCATGTGGTCAGATGAAACCAAAATATAAGTGTTTGGTAAAAACTCAACTTGTTGTGTTTGGAGAACAAAGAATGCTGAGTTGCATCCAAGGAACACCATACCTACTGTGAAGCATGGGGTGGAAACATCATGCTTTGGGGCTGTTTTTCTGCAAAGGGACCAGGACGACTGATCCATGTAAAGGAAAGAATGAATAGGGCCATGTAGCGTGAGATTTTGAGTGAAAACCACCTTCCACCAGTAAGAGCATTGAAGATGAAACATGGCTGGGTCTTTCAGCATGACAATGATCCCAAACACACCGCCCGGCCAACGAAGGAGTGGCTTCATAAGAAGCATTTCAAGGTCCTGGAGTAGCCTAGCCAGTCTCCAGATCTCAACCCCATAGAACATCTTTGGAGGGAGTTGAAAGTCCATGTTGCCCAGCAACAGCCCCAAAACACCACTGTTCTAGAGATCTGCATGGAGGAATGGGCCAAAATACCAGCAACAGTGTGTGAAAAACTTGTGAAGACTTACAGAAAACGTTTGACCTTTGTCATTGCCAACAAAGGGTATATAACAAAGTATTGAGATAAACTTTTGTTATTGACCAAATACTTATTTTCCACCATAATTTGCAAATAAATTCATTAAAAATCCTACAATGTGATTTTCTGGATTTTTTTTCTTCTCATTTTGTCTGTCATAGTTGAAGTGTACCTACGATGAAAATTACAGGCCTCTCTCATCTTTTTAAGTGGGAGAACTTGCACAATTGGTGGCTGACTAAATACTTTTTTGCCCCACTGTATGTGCCAATATTGCAATACTTTGTAGGCCCTTTTGTGTCCTGGATGTGCCGCCCCACAATAGGGTGTAGTTTTCCCTACTTTTCCCTTTCTCTCCATGTCCTCCCTGTCCTTCCCTCCCTTTGTGTGACACTTCAGATACCGCAGTGCTCACCACCTCCCCTTTTCCCCCCTTTATACATGACCCCTGTCCATTGCTCATCAAGACAACACCATGCACAGGTTGCCATGGAGATGACCTTGGAGGTTCACCCATCCACACACACACACTTCCCTCACTGGCATACAGCACACTGCGGCAAAGCCGGGCGATCGATATTCTATTATGCGGAGGGGGAGATGGAGGAGCCACACTGCAGTGAGCTCACTGCATGGACATGTGGGAATTTAGGAGGAGGGCTGTGTGAGAGAGAGCGAGTGTCAGTGATGTAGAGTGTCAACGCAGTTTATACACCTTTTGTGAGTAGCATTTACCCACCCATTACGCATACCTCGTCATCTCGGTCAATGCCAAGAGTTTACTCACATTTCTCCCACCCTACTACAATCCCTGTTGTGGAAATCTGCATCACAAATGGCAACTACTGTATTCCCTGTAGTGCACTGTATAGGGAATAGGGTGCCATTACGGACAAACCCTAAATGTGTGAGGAACAGAGGGAGTGTGTTTAAAACCATAGGTGCAGGTACAGGCTCTGTCATACCCCCATGACAGGTTTATTTGACCTACAGTAATAACTATAGCAGATTTTAGCCACTGAACACATCTATTTAGCCCAGATTAATCTTACTCCAGGATTAAACATGTTTTGGGGAGAACGAAAGTGCTTTTTTTAGTCCAGGATTAGGCTTAATCTCAGTCTGGGAAACTGGCCCGTACTGTATCTGTACTCCTGTTACCAGTAGGTACCGACCACAAGGCAAGACTAACAAAGCTTCAGAAATGTAAAGAAGATGACTTGATATTCTTTACTCGCAGACAATTGTATAAATCTGTTTTGCTAATGTGGAATATCAGTTGTCTGGGAAGGACTACTGCCTTTCTTCTGTTTTGTAGTTTTGTTTTTGGTTTTAACATCAACGCCAAAAGATTTACTTGATTTGGTCGTTTGGTGCATTACCCTGGGCTCTTGCCAACTCACAGTCTTCTATCAGCTGTACATGTTGCAGTGTAACCTGATGTGATTCTCATCATTAGATGGCATCCTAGCGCTCTGCCAATATGTACCTCAACACTATAGATACAACACGGGAACACAGTAAAACACCAGATACAGCAGCAATCACTTATTCTCTTACAGGTATTTCATTGTGTATACACAACCCCAGATGTTGTCCAGGTGAAGACAAAAATATCAATTACTGATCATCCTACAACATTTCATCGATTCAGGCCTACATTTAGCATTTAAACCATGTAGCATCAGACTGACAATGAGAAAAGAGGGGGAAAGGAAGCTGAAAGTCAGTGTAGCGAGTCGAAGGCAGGGAGAGACAAAGACACACAGACAGTGCTAGGTTGTATTAAATGTTCTAGATGTTTTATTGGTGTTGGTTTCATATTCTTTCACACACATGTTCTACGACTGTTTTTTTGACTTCCTCTGTGGTCTCAACCCCCTACAGCCCTCTGAGTAAGACCCAGCCTGAAATGGTTGTTCCTCTGCTGGTCTCCAATGCAGACCTTCACACGGAACTCAATACCTGGACTGTGTCACCTAGACTGGACCGGACTCCAGGAACATGGACTCATCATCTCACACCAAATAATCACGCCACATTGCTCCGGCACGTCAGAAGTGGTAGCAGGAATATGGACGCCATAGTTTCTGTCTCGCATGTTTTAATAATAAAACACAACCTTGTCGCTGTTGTTTTTTGTGGGGGGTTTTTTGTTACATTTTTGCATCGGCTTTCTGAAAACCCGGCGAAAAAAAGATTGGAAACCATACAAAGAAAGGAAACAGAGTGATCTTTCCTCTTTTCCCATAACACGCTCAACAATGTCGCCGATGTTCTTTTTCATTGAATGTATATCTTGAGATGTTTTATTTTCAACATATCATTTTTATTTCTTTAAATCGGTATAGAATTATATAGTTTTCCTAGAACACACAGAAAGATTGAGTTGTATTTTCCAACTGGGTTGTGTACTGTAGTATTTAACAAGGACAATGGTTCACACAGTGCACACAAACGTAGACAAACAGGGAGTAGAGGGGAGAGGAGGGTGTGAGAGACAGAAAGGGGGACCGGGGACGCCATGGCGGGGTGTGCTTTGTTATGCCTAAATGAGGGAAAGCAGCTCTCACACACTCCCCTCCCTTTATATAAATAAAAAAACAAGTAAAACCATTGAACCCCCACCCCATATTATAAAAAAAAACAACAATACTGTTGAAGAAAAAGGTAAATGGTCGGAGTGAGAAAGACATCCGCTCTTCCTCCTGGAGAAAGGAGAGGGCGAGAGGGGACGGCTCGATTGGTGTCAGCTGTGGGATCTCGCTCGTGATCTGTATGTCTGTGTGTGACCGGAGGACAAGCAAAGGGTCGCAGGAGGAGGGAGAGAGGGAGGAACAGAGGTATAGAGATAGAGGGGGAGGGAAGGGAGGAAGGAGTGGTATGGCCCTTTTTTTGCCGAGCGTCGACACTCCCTTTAAGATCATAGCTCATTCAAATCTACATACACAATATGCAGCTGCCGTTTGGTAGATATATTGGTTTATGTACACAGCAGTGAGAGAACACATGCAAAGAGTATCATAGGAGATGGAGAGGGGGGGGGGGTTGATGTAGAAAGTCGTAAAGGTGCTTTGCTGTTTTTAATCTTTGGGGCAGTTGTGATGAAAATTGCTTTGAAGCGGTCGTTGTCTTTTACGGGGTGGGGCATCTGAAGACGTGTCTTGCCAGGGATGGAATGAAGGGGGGGAGAAACAAATGGAAAATGTAGGGGTATGAGTAAAGACGGTTTCCATCGCTCAATAGTATGTCTCCCTTTCCACCCAACCTGTAGGAGGAGCGGGGAGGGGAAGAGAAAGAGAGGCGTCAGAGAGTTTTCATGTTTTTGTGTCAGTTAAAGATTGGCGTGAAGTTACAAATGCAAATCTCATGTTAGGATTTGGGCCTAAATGTTATACGTAGAGAAAGAGACAGCCATTTACCTCCTGGGTTCCTACGGATGAGCAGTTTTCGGATCTCATCATACACAAAAATGAGGACACTGTAGGGGACCGCACAGAACCACCAGCTGGGCCTGGAGGAAGGAAGGAAGGAGAGAGAGAAAGAGAGAGAGAGAGCAGACGTTAAGAAACACACAACATGGCAGATAGGAGTTCAATAAAAGGACCCGACAAGTTGTCAGTGGAGGTGTGTGTACAGTATGTGTGTATGTGTATCTGTTTGGTTTGTGAAGGTATACGTCTATGTCTACCTGTTCGTGTAGATGTATGTCTATCGGTTTGTGTAGAAGTATGTCTACAGTATGTCTATTTGTATGTGTAGATGTATTTCTGTATATTTCTAGGGTTTACTCTACTCACTTTAGGGGGAACATCCTGAGTGCCACATCCATGCCTGGGGTGTAGGATAGGAAGGCAGCCAGAGCTGTCTCCTCAAACAGGCCAAATATCAGGATCTTGTTCCTAAGAGGAGAGTAGTGCAGAGGAGAGACATGAGAATGAGAATACATATAAGAGGGTGAGAGAGACTAATAGACATAGAGACCAAGCATACTGTATATTAACAAACGGACGGACAGACAGACAGACACAGAAACAAGACAGACAGACAGACAGGCAGACAGAGAGGGAAAGAGAGACAGAAACAGACAGGCAGACAGACTTACTTCATGCCCTGCTGGAAGACAGAGTTACGCCTGGTCTTGCAGACAATGACATCAGCCCACTGTACCACCACGATACTGACGAAGAAGGCTGTGTGACACGTGAACTCCACGATCTTCCTCTGTTCATATGTCTACACACAGAGAGGAGAAAGGGAGTGAGACACAGTATTTGAATCACAGAATGAAATAGAACAATAGAATGGACATTGGCATCCCGGCGATGTGACTAAAAGGACAGCCATCTTGGTCAGGGAATATTTATTTATAGAATCTGATCAAATATGGTGAAATAGTGTAAACAATGAATTTGCAGATATACTTGTAATATACTGTATTGCTATGTTTTGAATACTTATTTTGCCCCGGAATTGTAGCCTGTACCTACCCATTGCTGGCCATAGCTGTCTTCCAGGTCATTGCAAGCGCGGTCGTCCCAGTTGAGCCTGATACCCACAAGAATTGAGGGTAGGAAGCCATTCTCAGCCAAGATGACAAAGTAGGAGAAGAAGCCTCCCAGAGCCTGGATCATACCTTCACACACAGACATAGACACAACGCGTTAACGCCTGTTCACTCTGGAAATGATGTTACCGGATCCCACAAGGAGAAGCCATTGACTTGTCATATAGACTCGTGAACTATAATCCACTAGCCATAGATTTAGGATCTATAAGCATCAAAGCACTCATCAGTCTGTCAGATTCTACCACAGGGTGGTCGAAGACTAATCAATCATACTGTCCACAGAGTATTACTCAAGGACCTTATGGGGAAGTATTGACCATCGGTCTGGCTGTGGGTTATGATAACATGTCCAGCTACATATGTACTGTCTTTATGGCCCCAACCAGGTAGAGGAGCTAATGGGGACCCACCGATTTGTCCGTAGGCGATGCTGATGAGCCTCTCGTTCACCAGCTTGTCTCTGGTGGGGTTCCTGGGCTGACGCTTCATGATGTCACTCTCGGCTGCCTCATAGGCCAGGGAGATGGCGGGCACCTGGGGGAGGGGGGGTCACAGGTCACAGATGTGAGTTTGTATGAGAAACAAATATTTTGAATGATTGCTCCACTGTGAGATAGGGCATATCAAGTTTATGTGTGACATTTTTGTCAACGATGCACATTTTTGAATTTTCGGAGTGTGTGTGGGTGCCATGTGTGTGTGTGTGTGTGTGTGGGTGCCGCATGTGTGTGTTATGTGTGTGTGTGTGCCTTACCATGTCAGTTCCCAGGTCGATACAGAGGATGGTGATGGTTCCCAGTGGTAGGGGGATGTTGACGATGATGAAGAGGAGGAAGGGTGTGATCTCAGGGATGTTACTGGTCAGGGTGTAGGCAATGGACTTCTTCAGGTTATCAAAGATCAGACGACCTGCAGGGAGATAGGAGGACACACACAGAGGTCACACACTGAACTCTGACCTCTAACCTATGTAGAATTGAGCAAAAGGTCACTTAAGGTTGGATCAGGGTCTGCCCTATTCATAAAGTGTCTCAGAGTAAGAGGGCTGATTGAGGATCAGGCCCCTCTTGTCCATGTGATCTTATTCACTCGGATCTAAAAAGTCCAAACTGATTTGCGATCAGCACTTACTCTGAGATGCTTTGAAAATACAGGCTCATATTACCCGTCCCTCCTCTCTTCTCCTTTTCTGGCCTCTTTTACCTTTTGTCCACTTCTCCCTCTCACATGCCCTTCTACTCTTTCCATCATTTCTCCTCTCTCTCCCTATTTCTCACCCTCTTCCACTCCGGTGACGATGGAGGCAAAGTTGTCGTCCAGCAGGATCATGTCAGCGGCCTGCTTGGATACGTCAGAGCCGGAGATTCCCATGGCAACGCCGATGTCAGCCTTCTTCAGGGCAGGAGAGTCATTTACACCGTCACCTGTCACAGCCACAATGGCACCCTGGGAGGGACAGAAGAGTTAGCTTGTGTCCCAAATAGCACCCTATTCCCTTTATAGTGCACTTTAGTAGTGCTTTTGACCATGGCCCATAGAAAGTCACTATTGTACCAAAACTAGGGGGGAAGTGATGGGGTCAATTCCCTGTTCAATTCAATCAATTCATTTTCAAATGCATGAATAGAATGTCAACAATCTCTCTGAACTGAAAATGGAATGAACCCCAACCCTGTTTCCAGACTTATATTAGTGTAGTATTAGTGTAGTTGTGGAAAGCACGTTCACTTTTATTGATCGGGTGATGGATTCAGGTGGTGTGTGTCTTTCTGTTTGTGTGTGTGTGTGTGTGTGTGTGTGTGTGTGTGTGTGTGTGTGTGTGTGTGTGTGTGTGTGTGTGTGTGTGTGTGTGTGTGTGTGTGTGTGTGTGTGTGTGTGTGTGTGTGTGTGTGTGTGTGTGTGTGTGTGTGTGTGTGTGCGTGCGTGCGTGTGTGTGTCTCACCAGTCGCTGGCAGCCCTCTACGATGATGAGTTTCTGCTGGGGGGAGGTCCTGGCAAACACAATCTCAGTGTGGTTTCTAAGGATGTCGTCCATCTGATCCTGAGACAATTCCTTCAGGTCTGTACCATGGATCACACAAGCCTTGGCATCCCTGGAGACACACACACATTAGAATAGCTAGCTTGGATCCACAGAGGCAGGGCGAAAGTGACATGAGGTTGAAAATGAACAAGAGCAATGAATTAGCCTCACCGTCATTGTGAAATGATGTACTGTGTGTGTGTGTGTGTGTGTGTGTGTGTGTGTGTGTGTGTGTGTGTGTGTGTGTGTGTGTGTGTGTGTGTGTGTGTGTGTGTGTGTGTGTGTGTGTGTGTATGGGTGCGTGTGCGTGTGTGTGTGGGTGCGTGTGCATGTGTGTGTGTCTCATGTTTCTCACCTTGGGTTGACCTGGCTGACAGGGATATTGAGGCGAGAGGCGATGTCCTCCACTGTCTCGTTGCCCTCTGAGATGATGCCCACGCCTTTAGCAATGGCCTTGGCAGTGATTGGATGATCACCTGTCACCATGATGACTTTGATGCCAGCTGAACGGCATTTGCCCACAGCGTCGGGCACAGCGGCACGGGGAGGGTCAATCATGGACATGAGGCCCACGAAGCACAGGCCCTCTGTGGTGAAGTTAACGTCATCACAGTCGAAGGCAAAGCCCTTGGGGTACTGGTCCTCTGGCATTAGCAGGTGGCAGAAACCTGGGGAATGACAGGAGGTGCTAGCTTTATTTACCTGTTCTACTCATTCTCTACTAAATCAGTCAATCCTTCAGCTCTCACTTCTATTCATCATTGGATACGGTACATTTGACTCATTCTCCATGAACCAACATCCTGACCTTCCCCCTTCCCTCCTCCTCCTGCCTCTTCCTCTCTCTCTCCCCCTCCCTCTAACAACCCTCCCCACTCCTCTTATTCATTTTGGAAGGCCCATTTCTTTCTCTTCCTTCTTCACATCCTTTCCCTCCACATCCACTACCTCTCTCACACCCCCCCCCCACCACCACATCTTTCTCACTCTCCCTGTCTCACCGAGTACTCTCTCTCCCAGTCCTCCAAGCTCCATGTAGGCGTTCTGGAAGGATTCCTTCATCTCCTCGTCCATGGGCTGCTCCTTGCCCTGGATGATGATGGTGGTGCAGCGGTCCAGGATCCTCTCTGGGGCTCCCTTCATCACCAGCAGGTAGCGGTTGTCATTGGGATCCTCTGTCTCGTGAACTGAGAGCTGTGGGGTTGGTTGAGCATGGTAGGGGAGAGAGAGAGAAAAAGGTGGGAAGAAGGGGGAGAGGTGAGATCGGACACGGTCACGGTGTTAGAAACCAATCCATTTGAGTGTTGTGTTGTGTTTGTGCGTGTGCATATGTACACATGTGTGTTACGTACCTGGTACTTGTTGGTGGAGTTGAATGGGATCTCGGCCACCTTCTTGTTCTTCTCCCTTATTTGTTTGACAGAGCCACAGGACAGCTCGATACACTTGAGCAGGGCAGACTCGGAGGCATCACCAGCGGTGTCCCTCTTCAGAATGGGCAGTTGGTCCTGGCCGGCTTTGAACACGGCGCGGTTGCAGAGAGCTGCGACGCGAGCCAAGGCAGCCCATGAGGCTGAGGTCTTGTCGAAGGAGGCACCTGGAGAGAGAGGTGGCCGATTAGAGATGATACATCAATTCCTAGCCTGTAATTAAACTGTACTTGTCTGTATAACTACCATGTGAATACATAGGTTAATGAACTACTTAAAATCAAGAGGGATTCCTATACTTAAAATTGTCTCTAACGTGACTGTGATCCAAACTTTAACCCTAACACCAACATCCAGCCCAAACTCCAGCTCTAACACTAACTCCAACCAAAACACTAAATCTAATACCAACTCTAACATGAACTCTAACATTAACTCTAAAATTAACTTTAAAACTAACTCCAACCAAAACACTAAATCTAATACTAACTCTAACATGAACTCTAACATGAACTCTAAAACTAACTCCCAACAAAACACAAACTCTAATGCTAACTCTAACATTAACTCTAACATTAACTCTAACACTAACTCTAACACTAACTCTAAAACTAACTCTAACATTAACTCCAACTCTAGCATTAACTCTAACACTAACTCGAACACTAACTCGAACACTAACTCTAACACTAACTCGAACATTAACTCTAACATTAACTCGAACACTAACTCGAACACTAACTCTAACACTAACTCTAACATTAACTTTAAAACTAACTCCAACCAAAAAGCAAACTATAATGCTAACACTAACTCTAATATTAACTCTATATATTAACTCTATATTAACATTCACTCTAACTCTAACATTAACTCTAACATTAACTCTAACACTAACTCTGACACTAACTCTGACACTAACTCTGACTCTAACTCTAACACTAACTCTAACATTAACTTTAAAACTAACTCCAACCAAAATGCAAACTCTAATGCTAACTCTAACACTAACACTAACTCTAACACTAACTCTAACATTAACTCGAACACTAACTCGAACACTAACTTTAAGACTAACACTAACTCTAACATTAACTCCAACATTAACTCCAACATTAACTCTAACACTAACTCTAACACTAACTCTAACATTAACTTTAAAACTAACTCCAACCAAAAAGCAAACTCTAATGCTAACACTAACTCTAATATTAACCCTATATATTAACTCTATATTAACATTCACTCTAACACTAACATTAACTCTAACATTAACTCTAACACTAACTCTAACACTAACATTAACTCTAAAACTAACTCTAACACTAACTCTAACATTAACTCTAACTCTAACTCTAACTCTAGCATTAACTCTAACACTAACTAACATTAACTCTAAAACTAACTCTAACACTAACGCTAACACTAACTCTAACACTAACACTAACTCTTACATTAACTCTAACATGAACTCTGACACTAACTCTGACACTAACTCTGACACTAACTCTAACATTAACTTTAAAACTAACTCCAACCAAAATGCAAACTCTAATGCTAACTCTAACACTAACACTAACTCTAACTCTAACATTAACTCAAACACTAACTCGAACACTAACTTTAAGACTAACACTAACTCTAACATTAACTCCAACATTAACTCTAACACTAACTCTAACATTAACTTTAAAACTAACTCCAACCAAAAAGCAAACTCTAATGCTAACACTAACTCTAATATTAACTCTATATATTAACTCTATATTAACATTTACTCTAACTCTAACATTAACTCTAACATTTACTCTAACTCTAACACTAACTCTAACATTAACTCTAACATGAACTCTGACACTAACTCTGACACTAACTCTGACTCTAACTCTCACACTAACTCTAACATTAACTTTAAAACTAACTCCAACCAAAATGCAAGCTCTAATGCTAACTCTAACACTAACACTAACTCTAACACTAACTCTAACATTAACTCTAACATTAACTCTAACTCTAGCATTAACTCTAACACTAACTAACATTAACTCTAAAACTAACTCTAACACTAACTCTAACACTAACTCTTACATTAACTCTTACATTAACTCTAACATTAACTCCAACCCAAACTCTAAATGCTAGCGCACATCACACTGAATGTGGATCTAGCATTCGCCAGCCAATCTTTCAGTGCGCCAACATTTTTCACCCTTGGTTCTACTTGTAAAATAATTTCACAAATTACGTTCAGAGGTGCTAAGTACTCTTGGCCAGAAAACGCTATTGGTGTGTCTGGGCCCTAACATTATATCTAACACTAACTCCAACCCTAACCCTCCTGATCTCCTCTTACCAGACTGGTCCTCTGTGGTGTCAGCCTCGTGGATCTGGTTGTCGAACCACATGTGGGCCACAGTCATCCTGTTCTGGGTCAGTGTGCCAGTCTTGTCGGAGCAGATGGTGGAGGTGGAGCCTAGGGTCTCCACAGCTTCCAGATTCTTGACCAGGCAGTTCTTCTTAGCCATACGCTTGGCAGTCAGAGTCAGACACACCTACAGCACAGAGACAGGGGAAAGACAGGGGTTATTTTTTTTAATTTTACCTTGATTTAACCAGGCAAGTCAGTTAAGAACATATTCTTATTTTCAATGACGGCCTGGGAACAATGGGTTAACTGCCTGTTCAGGGGCAGAACGACAGATTTGTACCTTGTCAGTTCGGGGGTTTGAACTCGCAACCTTCCGGTTACTAGTCCAACACTCTAACCACTAGGCTACCCTGCCGCCCCGGAGCCAGAATGAAGGAGCGTACTGGTACGAACAAACTCGAAAGGGTACCTATTCTGGAGAAAATTAGTGTGCTTGCTTCAGCTGTCTAGTTGGTCTAGAGATCTATAATGTATTTCTGCAGAGCTATCATTGGTCTGGATCTAGTCTCAATCAATGTCTTATTAAATTAATTGTGTAGTTCGCTGTCGCGTTGGTCTAAATCTACAGTCTAGTTGATCTAGAATGAATCTCATTTACAGTATGCAAATGTGACATTTCAGTCCTTTATTTTTTATATATTTGCAAAAAAATCTAAAAACCTGCTTTTGCTTTGTCATTGTGGGTTATTGTGTGTAGTTTGATGAGGGGAAAAAGGTAAAGGGGTCTGAATACTTTCTGAATGCACCGTGTATAATACATGATATTTAGCAGATGCTTTTATCCAAAGCGACTTACAGCCATGAGCGCATAGATGTTACGTACGGCTGTCCCTGGGAGTCAAACCCACTATCTTTGCGTTGCAAGCGCCGTGCTCTACCAACTAAACTGAGGAGGACCACTAGAATCTGAAGTCTAGAGGTCAGGTATGAGGTTCAGTCGAGTTTCAGAGAGAAACTGCCATAGAGGGGAAGGGTCAGATGGAGAGGGGACCATGGTCACTCACAGTGACAGTAGCCAGTAAGCCCTCAGGGACATTGGCCACAATGATGCCGATGAGGAAGATGACGGCCTCCAGCCAGGTGTATCCCAGGCAGACGGCCAGGATGAAGAAGGTGATGCCCAGGAACACGGCCACGCCTGTGATCAGGTGGATGAAGTGCTCAATTTCCTTGGCGATGGGGGTCTTGCCCGACTCCAGACCAGAGGTGAGAGTGGCAATACGGCCCATGACGGTACGGTCGCCGGTACACACCACGATGCCACGCGCCGTACCTGGGAGAGAGAGAGAGAGAGAGAGAGAGAGAGAGAGAGAGAGAGAGAGAGAGAGAGAGAGAGAGAGAGAGAGAGAGAGAGAGAGAGAGAGAGAGAGAGAGAGAGAGAGAGAGAGAGAGAGAGAGAGAGAGAGAGAGAGAGAGAGAGAGAGAGAGAGAGAGAGAGAGAGAGAGAGAGAGAGAGAGAGAGAGAGAGAGAGAGAGAGAGAGAATATTAATTCAGGAAAATAGAGGTTGAAATGAGAGAAGGGAAATAAGGCGGGAACTCTTGTACGCTTATGTGGGTAACTTCTGTGTCAACACCAGCTCTATGGTATAATATTACGTTTGAATCAGCTTAGCTGAACCAGTCATAAGCTTAGCAAGCCTTAGTGCTGCTGGGGTGCAGCATCCAATACTGCAGTAGGACCCTGTTGACTGAAGTTGATAGGCTGAGTCTGACACGCAGGAATAGAGAAAAGAGGATAGGAGAATTGTCAGGGACAGAACAGCTGATGTGTCTGTCTGTTTGTCTGTGAGTTCGCCGTTTCTATGGTTACCTTCAACGCAGTTGGTAGAGAAGAAAGCGACATTGCGGGTCTCCAGGGGGTTGTCATGGGTACAGTCAGGTGACCTGCTCTGGGGTTCTGATTCGCCAGTCAGGGAGGAGTTATCCACCTATAGGAGAAGGACAAAACCCAGAAGGACAAAAAATGTTATGTAAAATGTGTAGCTGTTGAGTGTGTAATATATGAACTATGTATGTGTGTGTGTGTGTGATTGGTACCTTGCAGCCGTGAGCAGAGACGACTCTGAGGTCGGCGGGGATCCTGTCTCCTCCCTTCACCTCCACCAGGTCTCCTGCCACCACCTCCTCAGCGTTGATTGTCATCTTCTCGCCCTCACGGATCACCAGCGCTTGCTACAGGGAGAACACAGAGGGAGGGTTAGATAGTCCATACATGCATTCATTTATTCACACACACGTCACTGGGGGAATTAGACTGCCATTGTGTGACTTTGTAGCATAGGGTCTACATTTCACACACACACACACACACACACACACACGCACGCACCCACACATACACACACACACGTATTCACCTGGGGCACCATGTTCTTGAAGGACTCCATGATTTTGGAGCTCTTGGCCTCCTGGAAGTAGGAGAAGCATCCGGTGACCACGACGACAACAGAGAGCACGATACCCAGATACAACTGAGGAGAGAGAGAGAGACAGGAAATCCCATTGTTACACTGTGTACACTGCAGGTCAATGCATTGCAGGAGTATTTTGCTTCAAACTGAACACAGACCACCGCGGTAATAGTCACTAGACTAGATGATCATGCAAAAATTGAAAAAAGTGCCATGACCAAGTAGATTAGCCATTTGGGTGTATATTAGAATTAAGGCTAGGGACTGGCGCTGCTGGCAGTGTGTGTGAGGTTTGGTCAACTTAGGTGTTTGTGATTCAGCTGTGTGTGGCTCAAACTGTCCCTTATTCTGTGGCTGTGTTACGTTTAGTGTTTGGGTGCATGCGTGTGTGCGTGGGTGTGCTTGTGTGTGACTCACGTTGTCTCCTGCCGGCTCGTCCTCGGTGGCGGCCTGGATGGCGTAGGCCAGGAAACAAAGGATGGCGCCGGTCCACAGCAGGATGGAGAAGCCACCGAATAGCTGGCGACAGAACTTGATCCACTCGGGGGTGGTCGGGGGAGGGGTGAGGCAATTGGGACCGTCCCTGATCAGAAACTCAGCCGCCTTGGCGTTGGTCAGACCCTGGGTGGGGAGAGAGTGGGGTGGGTTAAACCTAGAACTGAATGTGTTGAAATTAGGGGTGACGCCATAAAAATCCTATTAAATCTAATATGTAATTATAAGCCTGCAGGTCGAATGCTTTGTGACTACGTATAAGCACGTCTTTACAATATTATAATGAGGCTTAAAACGTGTTGTGTATTTTACGTAGAACGTTTTCAACTGACTCAAAAAAGGCTGTAACTTAATAAGGATCATTATACGATTAGAATTGAGACGTTATAAGGGGGCTTGAGATGTCTCAGAATGCATTCAAACGTTGCTCAAACTGATCCCCTCAAATACACCGACCGTGTGGCATGAGTGAATGTAAAATACCACCATCTAGTGGCCTAGTAGCAGCTCTGTTAGTGACGCAGCAGGACTCGGTGATGACTCTAGTATCTCTGTGGTACTACATAGATAGACCTCTATGGTACAGTGCAGGAGGAGGACTCACCTGGACAATGTCGGTGTTGAACTTCCTGCAACACTCCTCTATGGACATCTTGTGTTCCGTCTGAAAGGTAGAGAGGGAGGGGGGGAAGAGAGAGAGAGAGAGAGAGAGAGAGAGAGACAGATAAAGAGGGAGAGAGAGAGAGCATAGGGAGGAAGAGAGAGAGAGAGAGAGAGAGAGAGAGAGAGAGGAGAAGAGAGAGAGCGAGAGAGAGAGTGTGTGTAGGTGTATTTGTGTGGGAGAGAGACACAGAGAAAAATTGAGAATATGCCACAAATATCACAACAATGAATTTAAAACAAACTAGGAGAATTTGGTTTAAAGTTTTTCTCCAAACTATTTAGAGTTTGTGCGTTCCAGTTACACATTGACTCCTGGGGGGTACCCTGAAATGGTTAGATATTCATACTCTAACTTATGGAGAGGCATATGTTAGTATTTCAATAATAGTTATGGGGGTGCCCAGCACACCCCTTGTGCAGGGCAGAGTGTGCGCCACTGTGTGCCAGTCACTTACAATCGGTACTTCTTTCTTGAGTTCATCCATGTCCTTCCCCTTCTTGTTCTTCTTGCTGGGAGAAGATTTGCCATCTTTATCCTGCGTGGTAGCAACGCGGTAACTGTCCGACCGCCCATACTGGGCGGGGGGGGACAGTAAGAGAGGGGGGAAGGGATTAGGGGGGGGGATACTTTCATTATTATTTAAATAGAAACATGATTAAAGCACCAGACACAACAGACGGGGAGAGGGACTTCATTATTTTTTCTCTGATACCCATTTGATCTTCACAGAGATCACAGACAGAAGGATCAAACAACCACCTGGCTTTACTGCAGTGTCTGTCTCCTCTTGGAACCCGCTCTCACAGTTTGTATCCACTGGCCACCTGCTTCATTTGTCATTTATGTGAACTGTCACCAGACTACTGTATGTTCTCCACACACACACACACTAGCTGGTGGGGCACAGAGGCCCTGAAAGAGAAACAGAGTGCATTATCTCATTCCTCACAACCCCTCTAATTATTTATTTGATTTAACTAGGCAAATTATTATTTACAATGACGGTCTACACCGGCCAAACCCGGGTGACGCTGGGCCAATTGTATGCCGCTCTATGGGACTCCCAATCACAGCCGGTTGTGATACAGCCTGGAATCGAACCAGAGTGTCTGTGGTTACGCCTCTAGCACTGAAATGCAGTGCCTTAGACCGCTGCACCACTCGGGAGCCCCTAGATTAGATTCATATCAATTCAGTTAGATTGGATACATCAATGTGACTGTGATGTGTTGAATATGAAACAGTTTTGCGGACACACACGCACACACACACACACACACACACACGTCTCTCTTCTAGGGAGCTCAAAGTGTTGCATTAGCTCAATTTCCGATTTACACTAACTGATGCTCAAATCAAATCAATACAGAAGCCCCTGACCAGAGTCCCTCGGTTGACAGAATGAGAGAGAGAGATAGACAAAATGGCTTCCAGGAGGGTTCTATGGGTCCTAGTGGAAAAGCCGCTCATTGACACAGCCAACTCATCAAGGAAACTGACCTTGCTGCAGGATCAATACAATCAGTGATGTAATAAAAGACCAGAAGGGTGAAAGGACCACAGAGTCCAAACGGTGGGAGGGAAGCCCCCTGGTGGCTAATGTCAACATTTCATGCTCAGTCTACAGCTCATTTTTTCTTTAACTAGGAAACTCAGTTTCCAGGAAACTAGGACACTCAGAACAAATTCTTATTTACAATGACAGCCTATGGACGACACTGGGCCAATTGTGCACTACCCTATGGGACTCCAAATCCCGACCGGATGTGACGCAGCCTGGATTCAAACCAGGGACCGCAGTGTCGCCTCTTGCACTGAGGTCAAGTGCCTTAGACCCCTGCGACACTTGCCACTCGCCACATACTGCTTTGGTTCGACTGGGTTTCAACTGTGTTACTGCTTGATTGGAACAAAAGCCTGCACCTACACTGGCCCCCTTTGGATATGATGGCCCCCACCCTGTTAATTTATTCTGAATAATAAAGGGTAAATACACATTCAAGTCAAGTTTTTATTTTTGCTCCGGTCCATCACAAACCAAATAAATGGCCTATTTTCCAAGCTAAAAACATTACCGAGGCTCCCACACCCTGATAAATACACATTACCTAGGCTCCCACGCCCTGATAAACACATATTACCTAGGCTCCCACGCCCTGATAAACACACATTACCTAGGCTCCCACACCCTGATAAACACACATTACCTAGGCTCCCACACCCTGATAAACACACATTACCTAGGCTCCCACACCCTGATAAACACACATTACCTAGGCTCCCACACCCTGATAAACACACATTACCTAGGCTCCCACACCCTGATAAACACACATTACCTAGGCTCCCACACCCTGATAAACACACATTACCTAAGCTCCCACACCCTGATAAACACACATTACCTAGGCTCCCACACCCTGATAAAACACACATTACCTAGGCTCCCAGGCTCCCACACCCTGATAAACACACATTACCTAGGCTCCCACACCCTGATAAACACACATTACCTAGGCTCCCACACCCTGATAACATTACCTAGGCTCCCACACCTGATAAACACACATTACCTAGGCTCCCACACCCTGATAAACACACATTACCTAGGCTCCCACACCCTGATAAACACACATTACCTAGGCTCCCACACCCTGATAAACACACATTACCTAGGCTCCCACACCCTGATAAACACACTTGACTGACTAAGTACAACGCCATGAATGGGTGAGGAAACTTGCCACTGAAAGTCCCAGTGCTTAATGCGAGTTGAGTTGAGAAATTTCGGTCTTGAATCTTCCACTTGTAAAAGAGACCAGTCTTAAGCGGTTCATTGTGGTCCGAAAGGTTTGAGGAGGATTTATAGTGAGCACTGCAGCTCTCCACTCTGCCCCTGATTTACAGAAGTAATACTGGAAGACACGAGAGTCTCCCTTGAACACAAACTAACCCTGAAAAGATTGGTTCAAACATTCGACCAAACACAACAACATACAATATGACTACAAAATGTACAAAATCAGCCTTCCCACGTGCGCATGTGGATGTCATTATCCGAGAATGTGAGTGAACTCTTGCTGCAACAAGACCAGACAGGCCTCGCGAGCCGAATGCAGAACAAAGGAGAGACCGATAGAAAACTACTGCTACTCAAACCCTTTGAGATTGGCCTGCCCGTGTGTGTGTGTGTGTGTGTGAGTGTGTGTGCGTGCGTGTGTACTTCAATACAACATGCAAATGAAATACTCTGGTTGGCATCAATATAAGCATCTTCTGAGAAACAGTGTAGGGGTAGATGTTATAGATAAGCTAACAGGTCTGCGTTATTCACACACAGGTGTGGAGTTTCTAGCTAGGCAGGCTTTTTCGATGGCTAACACTGAGTGGGCCATAGAAACACATTTACAGTACATTGTTAGGTCCGACAGCACACCTGCTCATCACACACACACTTATACAATTTAGTGCTAATACAAACACTGGAAGAGCGCAGACGGGTGAAACAGGCATTACAGGAGAGGGATGGACAGAGAGAGATTAATGAAAAAAAGAGAAAGGCCGTGAGGGGGGCAGATGGAAAGAGAGACAGCAATGGGAGGTGAGAGAGAGAAGAGCTCTTCTCTCACACCACTAATTAGATATTGACCACTATTCTTTGGCTGTTGACTCAGACTGTGTATATCAGTGAGTGACAGCGTGACTGGGATCCCACTCTTAACAGATTGTTCTATAACACTGTAAAACAAACAACCCCACCGGCAGGGTCGCGACCTTACAACCTGTGGACCCAGAGAGTGGGTGTTGGCCCCTTACCGTGCGTGTGTATGTGTGGTAGGGGTGTTAACGTGCATGCAGGCACGTGTGTGTGGGCTAATGCCACTCAAACTTTCCAGACACGCATGGGACAACCCAAGCTGCTCCTTTTGCCCACAAGATTTCTTCATTGTGGTGACGAGGTCACGACTATCGCCGAGGTTACAAGGCAAAACATTTAGAGAGCGTGGTTTTGTTCCTCATCGTTCAATGCAACATGGTATATGTCATCTATCTGTCCCTCTGTCTATCTGTCTGTCCGCTTGCATGTCTGTTTCTAAGCATTTGTAGTGGAGGTGAAATGTAAAGCAGAGACCGCAGGCTGAAATTACAACCACTAGCTCTCACACAGACAGACACAGACTGGAGGAACTGGTGTCGGTGACTTACAAACAGATAGACACCACAGTATAGAGCACCGCATCTCCTCCGCACATTGTCATCTTTTCAAGTAGAAGACAGACTGTCTGGAACAAGGAAGACAGGCACATTCACTTTGGAGCCGAAAGCTAAGGCTACTAGCGTGCTAATCTACCAGAGGAAAGTCAAACATCCTTGGGTGTGTACACCGTGTTTGAAAAAAAAAAAAAAAAAACGAGCCAGAGTTCATCGGGTTCTACTGATGTCATGCTGCTGTGGTTTGTCTGGTTCTAATGTTCTGTTCTGGTCACATTACCAGGGAGGTTGGCATGGTGACCGAGGCTTAGTGGTGGGCGGTGGCCTAGTTCTGTAGGATCCCCTGATCTGATCGCTCAGTAATAATTTATGTCTAGGTAACTGGACATTGTCGGAAATAGCCAACACGTACTGTATGTGTGTGTGTATCTTTATAAGAAAGAAAGAGATACTTCCTCATATGCGCAAGCTATAAGCCTGCCAACAGCTAGGCAGAGGTGAGTCATTGTCGAGGTGGCTACAGTCTGTCTGCGCAGCGAGAACACGCACTGCGGCAGACAGAGAGGGCGAGTGAGAGGGGGCGGTGGGGGGGGGGGGGCAGAAAATTATAGGAACAGAGAAGGGAAAGGGTATGAGAAGAGGGTGAGAAGGGAAGAATAGGAGACTAGGAGAGATATTAGAACAGACAATGGCCTATATGTAATGGTTTCTCTGTTATTAATCAGACTCATTCGTTCTGAAGTGAACACGGGGCATGTTTCATATGTTGAACCCTTCCACCCTTTCAGTGAACTCCAGTAGCCAATACCATCCCTCAGGAGCATGTCAGTGTGTCTGTCTAGGGCACACAGGCTTGGGCATGCCCAATAATGGTGATGGACCTGCGTGGGCATAAGGTGTGGCTTCCCAGCCTCTCCTACTGGTACGCACGAGAGGTGAGGGGTTTCACAAGAGGCGGGAAGAAGTTGCAACGTTTGGGTTTCCGTTTTAGGGAACCTACAAAGGGGAAATAGTAACTATTGCAGGAAAACAGTTTGTGTGAAAAGCTTGCATTGACTAAGATGTTAGATAGATGGCTCCATACTACACACATCCTGAAAGAAGTGACATAAACATCATTACCTTGACTGGTTCCCAAATGACACCCTATTCCCTATGTAGTGCAATACTTTAGACCCATACTTTTCCCAATGGAGTGCAGTACTTTTGATAGTGCACTATGTATGGAATAGGGTGCCATTGGAGGCGAATCCTCACGTACTGTGCCCTGTGTGTGGTGAATAACAACACTTTGTAAAATTGACAGTATCTATAACCATGGCTGTACAGCAACCTTCTCCCAATATAGTTTGATTATCTCTTGTAAGCCTATCAGGCCAGCCTGTGACACTACTAGTTGATAGGCTGCTGTGAAGGGATCCTAGCCACTGGGGAAGGTTTGGGGGCGGAGGATAGTGATGATGACAGTTAAATGTCGATTCCGTCCTGCTGTGCCTTCTGGCAAGCTTGCATGTGGGGGTGCGTCAGAGGAGGCTGGTGGGGGGAGCTTCAGGAGGACGGGCTCATTGTAATGGCTGGATGGGAATTAATGGAACGGAGTCAAACGTGTTTTTCATAGGTTTGATTTGTTTAACACCGTTCCATTCAATCCATTACAATAAGTCTGTCCTCCTATAGCTCCTACCACCAGTGTGTCTGTGCGTGTGTTGTTCGCATGTGCTTACGTGTGTGCTTGCCTGTTTGTGTGCGTGCCTGTGCTTATTTGCATCTTTGTCTATGCCAGTTTTCTTCAAAGTAGGGGTCGCGACCCTTAGTGCTGTAGCGGGGAAACTGTAGTGGGATCGCCAAAATTATTATTATTATTATTTTATTTTTTAACAATTGGAACAAACAATTAAGAGTACAGTTTATTATATGGGACAATATACAAATGTTCTTGAGAAAGATCATTTGAAAAATAAGATTGAATTGAGTGTGTCTACTTATTGGTTTTGATAAGAGATGAAAAGGCACTGTATTAAATGGGATTTGTTGATGTAAAATTGAAATTGACAGATTTTAAGGTTGTGTTATTAGAGTTGGGATGGGGTGGGGTCATAACAAATTCTTGGTGGAAAAAAATGTGATCCCTGCTGAAAGAGTTTGAATATGACTGCTCTCGGCCTTAGTGTGAACCGTATATAATTATGTGTGCACAACATTGGTGGGGATAAACTGCATTGTTGGTTAAGGGCTTGTAAGTAAGCATTTCACTGTAAGGTCTACACCTGTTGTATTCGGCGCACGTGACAAATACAATTGGATTTGATTTGATTGCATAGGGACATTTGGTTCCAACAGCCCTTGGGTATAGGGCTAGGTAGCCACAGTGGGCATGGCCTAGGGGTAGGTTGGGCTGGTCTGGGTAGGTGGCTGGGCCTGGAGGCTCATGCTAATAGGATTAGCTAGACTGATTGCTCTTGTCTTGATTAGCCTACTATATTGTACACCAAATACAGTAACTCTACCTAGCTAACTTCCAGTAGAGAGTTTCTTCTCCATATTAAAGAGTAACTAATGAAATGGGGAATCACTGCAAAAGACCTTCAGGAAAATCAAATCAAATGTTATTAGTCACATACACGTATTCAGCATATGTTATTGTGGGTGTAGAGAAATGGTTTAGTTCCTAGCTCCAACAGTGCAGCAGTATCTAACAATTCACAACAATACACACACATATAAAAGTAAAAGAATGGAATTAAGAAATATATAAATATTAGATGGAGTAATGTTGGAGTGACGTTGACTAGAATACAGTAGAATAGAATACAGTATATACATATGAGATGAGTAAAGCAGTATGTAAACATTATTTAAACATGATTAAAGTGCCTAATGTTAGATTATTAAAGTGGCCAGTGATTCCAAGTCTATGCATATAGGGCAGCAGCCTCTAAGGTGCATATCTAAAAATGGTCTCATATCAAGACACGTCTTGGTTGTAAAATATTTGGTGTTGCTTTTTGTCACAATGACAGTTAGTTTAATTTCTGGATTCTCAACTTCTTCTCAAATGGTGATTTTCTTAATTTAATAAATATATAAACTGTGGTGGAATACAACCCAATTGGACTGTAGTGAAGTAAATGTAAAGTTGTCAAAAATTTAAATATACTGAACAAAAATATAAACGCAACATGCAAAGTGTTGGTCCCATGTGTCATGAGCTGAAATAAAAGATCCCAGAAATTTTCCATTCGCACAAAAAGCTTATGTCTGTCAACTTTTGTGCACAAATTTGTTTACATCCCTGTTAGTGCGCATTTCTCCTTTGCCAAGATATTCCATCCACCTGACAGCTGTGACATATCAAGAAGCTGATTAAACGGCATGATCATTACACAGGTGCACCTTGTGACCACTCTAAAATGTGCAGTTTTGTCACACAACACAATGCCACAGATGTCTCAAGTTTTGAGGGAGTGTGCAATTGGTATGCTGACTGCAGGAATGTCCACCTGTTGCCAGGGAATGTAATGTTTATTTCTCTAGCATAAACCGTCTCAAATGTTGTTTTAGAAAATTTGGCAGTACCTCCAACCGGCCTCACAACCGCAGACAATGTGTAACCACGCCAGCCTAGGACCTTCACATCCGGCTTCTTCACCTGCGGGATCATCTGAGACCTGCCACCCGGACAGCTGATGAAACTGAAGAGTATCTGTCTATAATAAAGCCCTTTTGTAAGTAAAAACTCCTTCTGATTGGCTGGGCCTGGTCCAACCAATAATTTATTTATTTAACTTGACTGATTTCCTTATATGAACTGTAACTCATTAAAATAGTTGAAATCGTTGAAATTGTTGCATGTTGCATTTATATTTTTGTTCGGTATAGTAATGTACAGATACTCCAAAAAATGACTTAAGTAGTACTTTAAAGTATTTTTTCTTAAGTACTTTACACCACTGTAAATAAATAAAGTTATATTAAATTCTAATTGTTTTGATGTTCAGAGGTATGGAATTCCAGCCAGACCCTGAGGTCATGACCTCTTATAGCAGAAATGATACACTGTGTATCTATTTGCATGTGAACACACACACACACAACCACACCAAACATTCTGTATCCTAATTTAGCTCTCGTGGACAAATCATTTGTGTTCCCTTCCAAAAAAACAAACAAAACCAAAACAAAATCCCATCTTATGGCATTACCCCTCCTGTCCTACCCTCATCCCTTCATCCTTCCCCCATGGCCATCTGTCCTACCCTCATCCCGTCATCCTTCCCCCCATGGCCATCTGTCCAGCCCCTGATCTGTTCATCCTGGCAGGGAGCTGTGCTCCAGTTTAGAGTCTGCATGTGTCCTTGTCTCTTGTCTCGCCCATTGTGAGTGTATGTCAGAGTTTTCTTTTGGAAAATGTGACACAGGACATAGACTGTTGCCTATATGCACTTGAATGACGAATGGGAAGAGCGCTTCAATTACCAGTTGAGAAGTAAAAAATAGTAGTTATTTTTAATCGTGGCCATCGAAACTGTTTTTAACACGCAATTGCATTTAGAATTGTTATGCAATGATTGGGCTCATAAAAGCACGTTTCACTCCAGCAGCAACGAATGAGCTGTTTGAGAATCTGTAGCAGCAGCTCTCGCACTGTCTGACAGATAACGACTAACGAAAATACACCAATTTAATTCCACTAAATTATGCAAATGAACCTATAGACCAATAAGCATGACGGTATTGATGAATAGGCTAAAAAGCATTATCGGCCAAAAGTCGGCTATTACCGGCTAACGGAAACCCTGGTATATATGTGTGTGGATGTGAGTATGTGTGTGTGTGTGTGTGTGTGTGTGTGTGTGTGTGTGTGTGTGTGTGTGTGTGTGTGTGTGTGTGTGTGTGTGTGTGTGTGTGTGTGTGTGTGTGTGTGTGTGTGTGTGTGTGTGTGTGTGTGTGTGTGTGTGTGTGTGTGTGTGTGTGCTCCTCAGTGAGAATGGTGTTGTCTAGATTGGTATGGTAAATTCTCTCTGTCTTTCTCCTATGAGGGGTTTCCTGAGGACATTCTGTGTGAATGCAGATGATCTCGGTGACAGAGGACACATAGCAACTCCTGCTCTGTGTCCTGTCTGGTCTTATAAAGTCTTCTGGCCTCTGACGTACCGTGCTACCTGTGACACGGGTCTGGGAAAGGAAACGTAATTTGGGCAGAATGGAGATAAATAAACACATTTAAGCTTTTCTGTATATTTTCAACTGAGACCTATTCAATGTACGTAGTTGATAATGAAAGGGGGAAGAAAACATACGCACACACACACGCGCAAGTGCACACAACACACACTAACAAGCTGGGAGTACATTCTGAATTAGTAATGACTGTGTTGGCAGGGAACCCAACTCTCCTCTGTTTCTCACTCTCTGCAACCCCCCACTTAACATTTCCCGGGCATTGCAGCAACGTTAACCAACCAGGCTGCCCTATCTTACATTACAATCGATTAAATGTTTAATGTTATTTGACTAACTCATGACCTTAGTACGGAATCCAATCTGCTTTGAAGGGTAAGGGAGTCATCAAAACTCAAATAAAACCATAATGCAACATTTCCCAAAAAGTTCCCAAATACTTACATAATACCCTACCATATTACCCTACCCTTAAAGTAGGTCCTTCTAGCTAAGCTAGAAAACGGACATTCAAAACCATGTCCTTCCAAATGACTCTTTAAGGACAGAACCCTCATGAATATCCCACTAGTATATTGATTATGGACTATCAGTAGGATGCCCAGGACGGCTCGGTGGATGTACAGTGCACTGCACAAACCCTCCAGACTCAGCAGCAGGACACGAATGACTGCAGATGCAGTGAGGAGGGGAGTGAACTAGCACTCTGCACCAAACTCTGGGCTGGGCCACAGCTATATCTACACTATTAGAAAAAAAGGGGCTATCTAGAACCTAAAGGGGTTCCTTGGCTGTCCCCATAAGGATAATCTTTTAAAGAACCCTTTTTGGTTCCAGGTAGAACCCTTTTGGGTTCCATGTAGTACCCTTTCCGCAGAGGGTCCGACATGGAACTCAAAATGGTTCTACCTGAAAACAAAAAGGGATCTCCTATAGGGACTGTCGAAGAACCCTTTTTGGAACCTTTTTTTCTAAGAGTGTACCTTGTCCCATCATGACCAAACAAGCCTTGCCTAAATACCTACACCCTTACCCTTTCCTATACCCGTCCTGTACACACCTGGCCAGTCTAAGGAGATCGCCAAGCGTACAGCTCTCTCCCTCTGTGCCACTGCAATGATTTATCCCCACACCACCTACACCAATATGCCCTTCCTTTATGCTATATATCCCTTCCATTTCTTCCCTTCAATGAGAGAGGTGATGGGGGATATCAGGGGGAGCAACCCTATGCTCCTCAGTCCCTGTCCAGTGAACTCTCCCTGATATCCCCCATCACCTCTCTCTGCATCCCATCGGATGAATACCTATACCTCCCCCTGTCCTGTCATCCCATCTGCCTCCTGTCTCTGTGGTAACCAATCCCCTCTGCAAGCTGGGGAAACAGGAGCCATGGCCATGTGAGCTCAGGTCATTCTCCCGCAACAGGGTACAGCCCTCCCCCTCTCTCTCTGCACCTACAGATCAGTCACAACTGATCTTATCCCCCTCCCTTCTTCACCCTGCACCCACCCACCCTCCATCTCCTTTTCTCTCTTGCTCACGTCTGAAGGTGAAATGTCTGCAACCATCTTCACTTGCTCTCCTCTCCCATTTCTCTAACTCACTCCCTCTCTCTTTCTCCCCCCCCCCTCTCTCAGCATCATTAGGTTACCCCATCCCTGACTGCACCAGAGCAACTATACACACATCAGCAACCTCAATTGCTCACAACTGGTGTGTCAAATTAAATAGTGCCCCTGACACTAGGCCTCAGTGTTTGCTTGCTAAATCATCCCTTTCTGCGTAACTCGCCGAGTCTGCCAATCACAGCTTTTTAAAGGGAATTTCCACTCAACAGGCACCGCCCCCATTTTGACGCCGCAGCCCGGCGGCCTTGGGGATGGACAGTTGGCAGTGTCATGGCATAGCGCGTCAAGCGCCAGATCGACTTGGCAGAATGTTTTGTATGTTGTCAAAGAATCATAGGTGTGAGATGGGTTAAGGTAAAGGACATATTCCTTCCAATTATATGAAAACGCAATTATTATCAGAGGTCACACACATATTTTATTTGCGCCCCGGATGAGGACCCCCACCCCCTGTCTCATTCACACATAGATCAGACAGTGTAGCCTAACTTTGCCACGGAAGTGGTTCGTGCGTAAGCACTTTTTTCACTCCATCCCATTTGACGCAGTGCTACAGATGATTCTCGCATCCTCATGAATAGCCTATCACCAACGACTGCTTCATTTCTCGCCGCTCCACACCAGACTTCGACCGAGAGAAATGCCCCCAAGGCCCACCCAGGTCATAGATGGAGATAGCTGATATCATTCGTGCCTGCTCTGTCGGTGTCTCTTCAATAACGTTCGGTAACCGTGGGCGATCCAGCTTCATCAGCCACTGGGATTTTGTGGCATCGTGTCATCAAATTATTTCAACACCTAGAACCGAGTCGGGGATTACATTTTAAACTGTCATACAATCAAGATAAATGATGAGACAGAAATTGCGCAACAGTCCATAGCGATAGTCGCAGCATCACCTCAAAATGTTCCTACAGAACTATTCATAGTCAAATTATTATTGGCTTTACAAAACAGTGAAAATATTGGTGTTATTATGAACAATCCATATTTTTATTGAGACGTGATGTTTTTCAAAAATATCAGCCAGGGCCGGGCCGCATCCACCATTTGACGCAGTGAGGGATTCAGAACTTCGTGTTCACTTACAAATCCAGACCCAAATGTATCATCACCCAGCATTCACAGGGCATCTTTTTCAATCTATCGTGTGTTTTCACTGTCAACGATTATCGAGTCCCTATTGTCACAAATTAAAGGGGAAATAAGCTGGTGAAGCGCTTATTCCTGGTAACCGCATTATGACGCATGGGTAACGGAAGCTGCAGTGCGCTCAGGCATTGCATACCATACCGACATACGCAATCTCCTCAGTAGCCGGGTAGACTAGGGTAGGTTTTCCAGGTAACTACTTCTTCGTCAAATGCTGCGAAGAAGAAGTTACATGCGCCATCGAAGATTTAAAGCAGTAGACAATTGGGTCGCGGTGATGCGAGGATAATTTACATGGGCAATAGGGTGAATGGGGGTACTGTAATCACGCACCCATTCGAATACACAGCCACGTATTCTAAAGTCATCAAATACAGGCTCATAATAACGGATGTGAATAACAGAACATTGTGTCCCATTGAAATCCCTCAGTGACGTGCCAAGTGAAGCCGATACGCAGTGGTCTCTCTCGCTAACTCAATCTCTCTCTCTCCCCCTCTCTCTATCGCTCCCTCGCTCACGATAGCCGGCTGTCAGAATAAACCGATTACCATGGCAAGGTTATAGACAACGTGTCACGATATGCCTAATATAGCCTATAGTCTATATTAATGCATATGACAAACCCCTGAATTAGACAATTCAATCATATTGTTATCACTAACTTGTTCGTTCCATATCGTATGAGAAGCAAAAGAAACAGCAGCAAATGACAGTAAATGACATTAAATCATTCCATCAGCAGATTCTAACCAATTCATTGTCAAATTGTAACCTTACAATTGCAGTAGAAATTACAGAGAGCTGTTTTGTGCCTGCTCTAGCCTACTCGTCACATCAATTTGTCGCAGTCTATGAGACCGTAGACTATATAGCCTAAAAAAATCCGCATTGGAGTCAATGTCACTCAAATATTTCCAGAGGAGAAAAAAACATCACACTGCAGTATGGTGCCCTTCCCCGTCAGCATCTGGGGTTTTAAACAGTTTTCAAGGCATTTTATAACTTTCATGTATCATAAGGCAGTTATAAAGTTGGTAGACGCCGGGCTTACCCCCATGTTGGCGCAGTCAGGCTTCTCTCCTCAGGTGATGCAAAGCTTGAGAGGTGTCAGCCCCTCAGATGGAATTATATCAAAATGGTATTGCCTTTTAAAAACGTAAGACAGATTTGTATTCAGTTATTCAGGTAAAAACGAAAGGAAGCGACAAAGACGTCAGTCAAGCACATTTCTATAAAACAAATTGGGTTAAATTATTAAATAAACGGATTGTCTCTAACCTCCAAAAAAGGTTACAGTCTTTTCCCCCTCCACCTAAACGTCTTTCAAATGAAATGTTGCGGTCTCAAGCAGAGCATCACGCGAGGATGCGGGTACTTCTCTTGCTCTCTGATAGTTGCGGTAAAAGACCGGTGAAACTCAGAAGCCACACTGCTCCGGTTTTTTAGGATTTGATCTCCCTCCGCGGCTCTGTTGGCTGCCGCAGTACTCTCTTCTCTACACACTACCACTCCGCCTATGGAAGAAGCGCCAGTGGGTGTGAGCGATCGCAGCGCCCCATTGTAGCAAAGCTGGTAAACCATGGACCTGGTAAACCCGCCCAAGGACCACTTAATTGACCAATAGGAATTACGAGCAACTATTTGATGACAGGAAATCTAGCCAATCATCACAAGTACGTAACACTGGCCAATAGAAGACACAATCAGCCCCTCCTTCTTTACTGCAGAATTCCAAGGCCGTGAGCCATCAGCATCCTGAGCCCCTAGGCCCAAATTTTGTGTAAATGGACATACAAGGTGAGATACTATTGTCGTGGTTGTCTTGTATTCATGTAACTTATTTATGTTTTATAGATGGTTGGTATTGTGTGCTGTATTGCATGTGATTTTCACCCCTGTCTTTCTGGCCGTGTTGGTCACTGTGCACTTCAATGCCTCCACTAGGTCTGCAATTACATAGCAGAGGATTGAGAGAATAGGCTACACTGATAGAATATAATAGATCTAGGTCCAACAATTATGATTCTTATTGGACAGTAGACTAGAATATCAATCAATCAATCAATCAATCAAATGTATTTATAAAGCCCTTTTTACATCAGCAGATCTCACAAAGGGCTTATACAGAAACCTAGCCTGAAACCCCAAAGAGCAAGCAATGCTGATGTAGATGCACGGTGGCTAGGAAAAACACCCTAGAAAGGCAGGAAACAAGGAAGAAACCTATAGAGGAACCAGGCCAGTCCTCTTCTCGCTGTGCCGGGTAGCATAGAATAGAATAGATTACAGAATAATATTCCGATATCAGACAGTAAGCATGGACAGGCTATGACTGTTCTCACACCCATTGCACAGACAAGCAGATTCTCTCCATATGAGAGTGTATGTCTCACGCTTTAAGGAACATGGACATAGCCTATTCACCGTATGGCGCGTGTGCGAGACGACAGAGGGGGACGAGAAGAGTTCGACACAAACAACAGAGTTAACAACCGTCAAAATTAGAGTGAGAGATTATCAGTGGTGTCCAACTGCAACTGGGTTAAGCAAGCCATTATCTGCATGACTGTTGCAGATGTTGTATGTCTCCTTATCAGGCAGATTACACCCATGTATCTACCTCTTTTTTTTTGTTGGTGTAAAAAAGCATTCTCTCTCGCTCTCTCTCAGAGAAAGTGAGACAAACAGACAGCAGAGGTGTGGCACTATGTAGTATGCAGTATGAAGTTGATAGAACTGGAGAGAGAGTGAAAGAGAGAGGCCGTGGAAAAGGAGAGAGAGAGAGAGAGAGAGAGAGAGAGAGAGAGACAGAGAGCAACTGACACACAGAAAGAGACAGCTGGCCTACATGTAGAAGTAAGTGAGTTGCCATTTGCAGGTCACTCATTTCCCCGTGTGTTGTTTTACCCCTGAATGTATTAAGTGGAGAATGAATGCTGCAGTACACAGGCTGCACGCAGCCTCACAGCTGATTTGCAAGGGGAAGCACAGAGTCATGGTTCACCTTCCAAGGGAGATGCATAGCACTGCTGCCTCCACTGCCCCTCACAAGATGGCCGATAGGATGACTCGAGAGAAAAAAATAACCATACATAAGAAATAACGGTTGGACAAGGGTTAAATGAAGGTTATACGTCTTAACAAGGTTTTTTTTTTCAATTCATTCTCACTGATCTTTAGATAAGGGACACACTTGACATGACACAGGCCCTATGTCAGATGAACTACCAGTGAAATAACCTTTGTAGTTCTGCTGTTTCAGAATGCAATGTCCTGTATGTCTGTCACACCCTGACCATAGTTTGCTTTGTATGTTTCTAGGTTTTGGTTGGTCAGGGTGTGAGCTGAGTGGGCATTCTATGTTTCATGTCTAGTTTGTCTAGTTTTATGTTTGGCCTGATATGGTTCTCAATCAGAGGCAGGTGTTAGTCATTGTCTCTGATTGGGAACCATATTTAGGTAGCCTGTTTGGTGTTGGGTTTTGTGGGTGATTGTTCCTGTTCCTGTCTTGTGTTAGTTTGCACCAGTTTAGGCTGTTTCGGTTTTCACGTTACGTTTTTGTATTGATTCGGGGTTCCTTTTTTTCATTAAACATGAATCTCAATAGCCACTCCGCATTTTGATCCGACTCTCCTTCACATAAAGAAAGCCGTTACAATGTCCTTGCGGTGATATTGCCTTCAGTGCCTTGACTAGCTCTGCTATTGAGGCAATAAAATATCCCCTGATTTCCACAGATCAGGCTAAAATGAGGGAAAGGGGATACCTAGTCAGTTGCGCAACTGAATGCGTTCAATCACAATGTGTCTTCCGATTTTAACCCAACCCCTCTGAATTAGGGGGAACGGTGGTGCACATAGATTACATGAAATAGGGCTTATAGCAATGTAGAGCAATGTAGTCTCACATCGTTTATTATTACCTTATTACCTCTATTACTGTCTCTGTTTCAAATTATTAAAATAAATAATAATGATTATTATCAAAGTAATTGTATATATCTCTATGTCAAGCACATTTCCTCCCCAGGCAATGTAATGTAGGGATGGCAAGAGATGTACAGTGCATTACAATTCCATACAGCAATATAGCATTTTGTCATCGTATGTATGCTGCTAAAGTTATTCAAGACCCTATCAAACAAAATGGCTGACAGCAGTATCCTTCTTTAACCTCTGCCATCCTGCTTCCATGTCGCCCCCCCCCCCCCTCTCTCTCTCGCTGCCCTGCAGTAGAGGGAGGAGGCGGAGGGGGAAAATCCCCAAATTCTCAGTCTCCATAGCAACAGCAGTCAGGTGACCTTGTCTCCGACTCATACTGCTGAGTCAGATAAATTGAAGGATTGAACAAGATGGAGAACAAAATATAGTGGGACAGAGAGAGAGGGAGCGAGAGAGAGAGAGAGAGATGAAATGGAACCCACCATAATTTCATTCTCTGATGCTCTGATACTGGATGATGTGCAAGTCTTGATGTGTAAATAATGTTGTGTAATCCTATTTCTCCTCTCCTCTTATAATGTCAGGCATAAGTGACATAATCAGGGTTTTCCCCTCCTTTTTTTATTTTAGGAACTCAGTCCGGATCTCACCTTACCGTAGAGAGTTAAAATTGTAGAAAACACAAGTCAAATTTGAAATTTGTTTGTGCACCAGCAGTTTCCTCTTGTTTTGTCAGTCACTGACAGTCACTCAATTAGCCATGTCAGCTAACCATTTTTTGATTGGAAAATTGGTTAAGCCAGTTATCTAAACTTGTAGTAATCATGTCCGAATACCAACTGGGCTGACAGGGCACGTGCCCAGGGGCCCTGACCCTCATGGGGGCCCGTATTGATTTTATCAGTCACTCACACACAGATATCATAAAATATGGCATACGTCATGGCAAAATGTGTAGAATTGCAGGAAATTAGCTTTAAAACCACAAAAAATGTCACTCCACCCCATGGCAAAATGGGTAGGATTGTGGAAATGATACTTAAAACTATTAAATCTCACTTAGGGCCCCTAAAAGGCTAGAATGTCAGAGTCTGATTGTTAAACTGTTACACTCTCAGGAGTGGTCGTGACGTGTGGCCGTGATGAGCATGCGTTTGTGTCTTACGGAAAGGTGATGCAAATGTCATCCTACTGTATCTCTACATACCACCCTAATGTTAGTCTTGCATTGTTTAATGTAGTAGCGGTGTCATTGCATGTGGGAGAGAGGCTGAAGTATGTGTGGGAATATAGGCATGAATCGGGTTTTAAAGAAGGGTTACAGAAATGTGTTAATTTGTTCAATGGTTTAAGTCAGGCTGCATGAGAGAGAGAGAGAGAGAGAGAGAGAGAGAGAGTTTCAGTATGCGACTGTCAGTATGGGTGGAAATGTGTGATGCAGATGCTGCCACGGAGCATGTGTGCGAGGGTCAATATGGGATTCAGTGTGTGTGAAGGTCAGGGACAGGGTGTGTGTTTATATTCTATGTGTGAAGTCGGCAAGGAGGATGTGTGAGTGTCATGGAGCATGTGGGAGGTAGAGTGTGAGGATGAGAGAAAGAGAGTGTGTGTGTGTGTGTGTGTGTTTGTGTGTTTGTTTCTGTGTGTGAAGGTGATCCTTGTTAATCCGGTTTTGTAAATGTCTGACATAATCTATGTTCCACTCACAGCGTCCTGAACAGGGGGAGGGGAGGAACAGAGGAAGAGACAGACAGAGAGAGAAGGACAAAAAGAGGAAGGGAGTGAGATCATGCGATACAAAGGATCGTGTCAAATGATGGAATGAACGAGAGAAGGGGATGACAGAGATAAAGAGAGGGACCAATAGAAAAAATGATATTCTTTTTTTTTGGGGGGGGGGGTGATGTAAAGCGCTTGTATGAATGAACTGTTGGTATGAAAGGATCTATACATACTTCCGAATTTTTGTATTATTATTCATATAAAGAGATGGAGAGGAGGATCGCCAAAGACCCCACAGCAGGGGTAGACAGACAAGCATGGAAATGGAGGAGTGAACTAAGAATTATACATGGGACGAAGTAACACGGAAAGTGTGACATGGGACAGTTGATTAGGGATAATGTTGCCATGGAACGAAAGTATCACAAGAGAGGGCAAAAGGCCCAAAAAGGGGATGAGGAAAGAGGAGGACTTAAGGGTAGAGATCAAAAGTGCCGATCGGATTAATAATGAGCTAAAGACTCACAGGATGAGCATGGCCCCAAAACACATGCAACAGTAGCCTACTAGTCTATGTATTCGAAAGAAACATTTCGTCAAATTCAGCTCCAAACATGAACCCCCCCCCCCCCTGCTACTAAACTGTACATCTGGTCCCAGACATTTTCCCCACCTCCCACTCTTCTCTCCCGTCTCTTCCCCTCCCCCTCCCCCTCCCCCTCCTCCTCTCTCCTGTAGCTGTCCTTTCAGAACCACCACTGCAGCAAAAGGAGCACAACTCGGCTGCACTCACTCATCCCGGCTAGCCTCCACTCCCTGCCTCTCTACTCAAATCTCTGCAATACTTACACTTAACTGACTTTAGTGTGAATTGACTAGCACAGTGCATTTGGAAAGTATTCAGACCCCTTGACTTTTTTCACATCTTGTTACGTTACAGCCTTATTCTAAAATTGATTAAATTGTTATTTTCCCTCATACATCTACACACAATACCTAATAATATCAATGCAAAAACAGTGTTTATTATTTTGAAAATGTATAAAAAATACAAAACTGAAATATTACATTTACATTAGTATTCAGACCCTTTACTCAGTACTTTGTTGAAGCACGTTTGGCAGCTAATACAGCCCTGAGTGTTCTTGGGTATGACACCACAAGTTTGGCACACCTGTATTTGGGGAGTTTCTCCCATTCTTCTCTGCAGTTTCTCTCAAGCTCTGTCAGGTTGGATGGGGGGGGGGGGGGGGGGGGTTCACTGTACAGCTATTTTCAGGTCTCTCCAGGGATGTTCAATCGGGTTCAAGTCCGGGCTCTGGCTGAACCACTCAAGGACTTTCAGAGACTTGTCCCGAAGCCACTCCTGCGTTGTCTTGGCTGTGTGCTTCGGTTCATTGCCCTGTTGGAAGGTGAACCTTCGCCCCGCTCTGGAGCAGGTTTTCATATAGGATCTCTCTGTACTTTGCTCCATTCATCTTTCCCTTGATCCTGAATAGTCTCCCAGTCCCTGCCACTAAAAAACATCCCCACGGCATGATGCTGCCACCACCATGCTTCACCACAGTGATGGTGTCGGGTTTCCTCCAGACGTGATGCTTGGCATTCAGGCCAAAGAGTTCAATCTTGGTTCCATCAGACTAGTGAATATTGTTTGTCATGGTCTAAAAGTCCTTTAGGTGCCTTTTGGCAAACGCAAAGCGGACTATGATGTGCCTTTTACTGAGGAGTGGCGTCTGTCTGGCCACTCTACCATAAAGGCCTGATTGGTGGAGGCTGCAGGGATGGTTGTCCTTCTGGAAGGTTCTCCCATCTCCACAGAGGAACTCTACAGCTCTGTCACAGTGACCATCAGGTTCTTGGTCACCTCTGTGATCAAGGCCTTTCTCCCCCGATTGCTCAGTTTGTCTGGGCAGCCAGCTCTAGGAAGAGTCTTGGTGGTTTAAACTTCTTCCATTTAAGAATGATGGAGGCCACTGTGTTCTTGGGTACCTTCAATGCTGTATAAATGTTTTGGTACCCTTCCCCAGATCTGTGCCTTGACACAATCCTGTCTTGGAGCTCTACGGACAATTCCTTCAAACTCATGACTTGGTTTTTGCTCTGACATACACTGTCAACTGTGAGACCTTATATAGACAGGTGTATGCCTTTCCAAATCATGTCCAATCAATTTAATTTACCACAGGTGGACTCCCCTCAAGTTGTAAAAACATCTCAAGGATGATCAATGGAATCAGGATGCACCTAAGCTCAATTTAGAGGGTCTGAATACTTATGTAAATAAGGTATATATGTTTTATTTTGAATACATTTATAAATATTTGTAAAAACCTGTATTCGCTTTGTCATTATGGGGTGTTGTGTGTAGATTGATGAGGATTATAAATAAAACATTTTTTTTAGAATAAGCCTGTAAAGTAACAAAATGTGGAAAAAGGGAAGGGGTCGGAATATTTTCTGAATGCACAGTATAGTATATTCACTGTTAAACAGTGTTTAATAATGTTAGTTTGCTTTTGGTGCAGTTTGCTTTTTGAGTCATTCGTGTTTCAAACATGAGCTTCGAGACACTACTGAGAAACTGAAGACAAATTCATCAATTTCATAAAATTCATAAATTTGAATCTTTTTTGAATTGACACTATTCTATAGTATCTCTGTGTATTTAAAAAAGTATACTTCTACTGCATTGTCCATGGCCATCCAGAATCACAACATGCCGACTTCTGCCCCATAGAAGAGCTCTCATCACTTTTGTGACGTTGTCAGCTAATCCATCTTTAAGCGGGCACAGCCAGAAGAGGACTGGCTACCCCTCAGAGCCTGGTTCCTCTCTAGGTTTCTTCCTAGGTTCCTGCCTTTCTAGGGAGTTTTTCCTAGCCACCATGATTTTACATTTGCATTCCTCATTGTAGATTTAGGCTGGGTTTTCTATATGAGCACTCTGTGACATCAGCTGATGTAAAAGGGATTTATAAATACATTTGATTTGATTTAATGTCAATTGGATCCACATACAGTATGTGGTGTTAGCTAATATCTGTACCATGAATAAGGGAAAATTGCTTTTAAGTAAGATTACTCAGCAAAGTGAACTTTTGACCTCTACTCAAGAGAAATGAGCTGGCTAAACCCCTGATCCATTTCAGCCAACTCAACATTCTGGATTCCATTTGGATTTGCCATTTCTCTATCTACAGTGTTTCTCTCCCATGTTTTCCGCTAATGACAACAGAATTTGGGCCTGGCTATTTAGGAGCCATTTTGCCGGTGATCTGCCATAGTTTGTGCGGAGAGGTTTGCTTTCTGATGCTAGGTCTGTTGAACTGGTGATGTGTTACTGCTAGTTATTGCAAAGACGGTGTTTGGTGTCCGTTTTGAGTGTTTGTAGTGTGTCCTTAACACTATCATGCATTGAGTGTGTGTTGTATATGTGTTTTGTTGACAATTGTCCTAGGTGTGCGATGGTGTGCCATGTATGTTCAGGAGCCTTAGACTTGATTTGAATGACAGGGCTGTGTGTGTCTGTTCAGTGTGTGTGTGTGTGTGTGTGTGTGTGTGTGTGTGTGTGTTCATTCGTGGGCTGAGCTGTGGACAATAAGCAGCCTTGGGAGTGCCGTGCCTGACCGTTAGGCGAGCTCAAGACAGGCCATGTGCTCAGCGGGGAGCTGGCCCTTTAAGTTCCAGCAGCCAACCAGCGAGGAGATGCTGGGAGCAGGCTGTCCTTGGAAATGACCTTGCAGAGGGGCTGAAAAATGGAGGGAGAGAGAAAGCGGAAGAGGGAGAGAGGAAGAAATATGGGGGAATGGAGAAAGGATGAAGGGGAAAGAGGGAATATGAACAAGAGAGAGGGTGTATAGGGAGCTGGGGGGAATGAGAGAGAAAGAGGGGGGGAGGAGAGAGCGAGAGCTGAAAGAAAGGGCATAGTGAGATTTATAAAGAAGGAGAGGGGAAGAGAGAAAGAGAGAGAATCCTTAGGCTACAGTGTCCATTGCTACTGCATAGGTCACTAATACAATAGCATATCCAGTGAGGTAATAGATGGAGGGTAATCCTTCAGTCGTGATCATATGCAAATACACACCTTGTTCAGAGAAAGGGATAGAGAGAGAGAGAGAGAGAGAGAGAGAGAGAGAGGAATGGTAGAGACAGTTTGAGACACTAAGAGGATTGAGAGTTCAACTAGTTCTCATTCTTGCTCTCTCCCTCCTTCCCTCCTTCCTTTCTATCCTCTCCCTCTATCTCGCTCCCTCACGGTGACAAGCATGAACGTCATCTAGTATGGCTTACATTTACAACACACCACTCTCCCATTGCATAAGACATTCTCTGAAAGGGATGCAAGAGAGGGGGATAAGAATAGAGAGGGATTTGAGACAGGAAGTGAGGGTGAAAATCAAGGTAGAGATAGGAAATGAACGGAGAATGAAGGGCAGGTAATAAAGATAAAAGAAGTATAATTCTTATAATGGCTTTGAGTTTTGACAGTGAACAAAAAGGATGAGAGCGAAAATGATAAGTCAGCGCTCAAATCAAAATGGAGTATTAGACTTTCTGAATTGCAGCGTTCCCTAATGATCTTAGTATCTATATTAGAGGTTGCACTTGTGACATACCTCTCCTTCATTGCACCAGTACCTGTGTCACTAATAGGGATGTTGTACCCTAGCCGGTTAGCCGGTTAGCCAGTTAGCCAGTTGAGTGTATGTGAACGGCTAATGCTCATAGCACATCATCACTTCACCATGTAGGACACGTTCCTGTATAGTCTTTATTATGTTGTCCTTGGATCAACAAGTCCATCAAGCAATCAGACCATCGTCTACCTTGTGAGATCGCCAACATGCGCGACATGTGCAATGTCCCCCTTGTACCCGCCAAAAGTAAACATTCCTAGTGCAACTGACTGACCTCCTGTGCGCCGCTGAAAAATCTGAACTAGCTCTTCAACATAAGAGGTAAGCTGACGATGATAAAGATAAATACATTTCTGAAGGGGTCAAAGGGCAAGTTTAACCTGCATCATTTAAAAACATGCAATTCTGCATGTCCCAAGGACAAAGCTGGGAGATAGTATTTGTTCCTTTACATGTGGTCTGGTCAGACTTTCAAATGCAGTCAAAGTGTTACAGGCTGAGGGTGTGAGACGGATTTGGACAATGTTCTTGAGGTGATAGAATGACGCTTTACACAGTTGTTTGACGTGGCTGTCAAAGGTCAGGGAGGAATCAAGCTTTACACCCAGATTGGAAACTGAGGGGGAGAGAGGGATGTTCTGTCCTTCAATGGTGAGGCGTGTTATTGGTGAATGCCGGACCTGGTTGGGGGAGTCAACAAGTAGGGCCTCGGTTTTGCTGCTGTTCAGTTTAAGTAAGTTTTGCTTCATCAATGCCCTTATTTCCTTAAGGCAGGCGTTCAGACAGTCACATGCAGCAGAGGGACCTGGGGCAGTTTCTACATACAGCTGGGTGTCATCAGCATAGCAGTGGAATGAGATTCCACACCGGCTAATGACACGACCGAGGGGGAGCATGTACAGGACGGACAGGATAGGTCCAAGAACAGATCCTTGTGGGACACCGCAGGGGACGTGGTGGGTTCGGGACCTGGACCCACCTAGCGACACATACTCAGTCCTGTCTGAGAGTTAGGAGTGAAACCAGCTCAGGGCTGCTCCAGACAGCCCAATGGTGTCCCAGAGGCGTTCCAGGAGGATCAGGAGACATCCTACATCAGCCGCCATCAGCAGGTCGTTGGTGACCCTGAGTAGGGCCATTTCAGTGCTGTGGGCCTGCCGGAAACCTGACTGTAACTTCTCAAATAAGTTGTTCTGTTTAAGATCGTCCTGGAACTGTACAGCAACCCTTTTTTCCAACACCTTAGAGAGGAAGGGCGGGATGGATATTGACCTGCAATTGGCCAAAACATCTGGGTCCAGGGTGGGCTTCTTTAGAAGGGGGCTGATGACAGAGGTCTTAAATGCAGGTGGGACACTGCCAGATTGGAGAGAGTGGGTTATTAGAAGGCTGAGTGCAGAGATGCATGATTTGAGCAGGGCGGTTGGAATAGGATCCAAGGTACAGGAGGAGGTTTTCATTATTTCATTATAGTTTTCTCAATACCTCCCTGGGTGAGGAAGCAAGAAAGAGGCTGAAGTGATGTCGGTGAAAAAAAATAGTAAATTATGCTGTTACACTGCTCTTCCGTTGTCACGATGGCGGACTGGGTCTGTGGTTTGAAATGATGGTTTATGGTAGAAAACAGGTGCTTTGAGTTTGCAGGATTTTTATTAATGAGGTTGGAGTAGATCGTCAACCGTGTCTCTTTCAGTGCTTTGGAATAGGCCCTTTGATGCTCTGGAAAGGCCAGTTTGTGGACAGTGAGGCCCGAGTGTCTAAGACGCCGTTCCAGGATGCGTTCAGTGTATTTCATGTTTCTCAGTTCTGAGTAAACCATGGAGCGTGTTTTTGTGGGGGCATGCAGGCCAAGCACACTGCTCAGGGATTGGTTGTAAAACTCCACAGTTGAATCTCATCCACTTGGTTGGAATTGGTTAGAGGGGGAAGGAATGTCAAGTCCAGTATGACAACCTTGTGGTCAGACACACCAAGGTCATAGACCTTCATGTTGTTGATGAGGGCGGAGTCAGTGATGACCAGGTTAATTATGTGCCCACAGGTGTGTGTGGGGGCGTCAACGAGTTGCTTCAGGTCAATCAAACTCAGAAACTCAGCAGAAGAGTGACATGAGGAAGAGTCACCTATTGCTAGAACCTGCTTCATGTTCATTTCATTATTGATTTCAGGTTAAATATTAATACTATTTCACCCTTTTATTCATATGAACAAATAGTAGTATTTATAGTTTAATAGTGCCTTTATTAATCAGGGTATAAGCAACATACTGTACGCGGTCGTTTAAGGTCCCCGGTCACAAGGGGGCCCCCAGCCCAAAAACGCAGTCGGGGTTTCAACTTACTTTGGAGAGTTACAATAGTAGAATACACAAGATGCAGGTTTGAAATTTGGTTGTGCATCAGCAGTTTCTCTTGTTTTGCCTGTCAATGACAGTCACTCAATTAGCCGTGTCAGCAAAACTATTTTTTTACTTGTAGTATTCATGGCCGAATACCGACCTTGGGCCCAAGGGCCCTGACCTCCAGGGGACCAACGTTGATTTTGTTAGTCACTCAGGTATCATTAACATGGTAGAAGTCATGGCAAAATGTGTAGAATTGCAGGAAATTAATTTGAAAACTATAAAAAGGCCCCATTTAAAAATGAGTAGCATGACATTTGTTATAAATTTGCAAAAATCGATCTCCCTCACGGTAAAATGTGTAGAACCGGAGAAGACTTGCTTTAAAACTGCAACCAAATCTTGCTTAGTGCTCCAAAAGGCTAGCACCGGCCCTGTTGCAGCAAATTTATTAAAATGCTTCATGCTTTTTAAATGCATTACTAAATGGTTTATACATGTGAACTACTGCATTAATACATGCTAGTTAATGTATCTTTATTGTGAAGTCCTAACTATTAATTTGCAAACATGCCCATAAATATTTGATTCAATAACAAAGTTGTAACTTCACACAGAAGGCACACATGAGAACTGCCTTTTAATAGGCACTTCTGATGATAATGGCCATAACAGCCATGACACTTGATCTAACATAGGAGATAACAGATGTAAAATGTGGAACATAACATAAGTGTATATTATTGAGTAGCTGACACGTCGGCAACAATTCCTGAGAGCTATAATGTAAAGGTAAGTGAATGTTGAAGAGGTTGTTGTAAACAGCCGGTAAATTAGTACAACAGCTTACATTTTAAAATCACAGCCCACCCTGTTAATAACATATACATTAGCATGGGTCGTTCGCGAACGAATGGCTCTTTTCGAATGGCTCTTTTTGGTGAACGTCTGGAACCGAATCGCATCTGTGAAAGAGCCGTTCATTCGGCACCCTGATCTGCATACTGTTATTACTGCTTTCGGAGCTCCAGACGTCAATTATCTGCAGACAAAGTATGAAACACTATCTGAAGAGGAATGAGTTGCTTTCCCTCACATTCTGCGGTAAAGGTCATCTTTTGCCATTCTGTTCAGGAAGTGCAGCACTAGCGAACGGAAATAATAGCACGAGTCAAGACTAAAGGTTGCAGAAGGTTGCTACTGATATGGCTCAAAGATATCACCATAAGTATCGCAAAGTCAACTTGAATCAAAGCTAAAAGTTAAGCCATACTTAACAATGTTGAGATAGTATTGTCATTTTTTTTACTAACAAAGTGTAGCCTCCAGAGTGTCCAGCTTTTTGTAGGGGGTGTGAGATCGTGTTACATTTCCAGTCCCGGGCATCCCCTTTGACGTGGCAAATGCTCTAAAACACAGCGCATTGACATGTCTCTACATGAGAAGAACAGAAGCCCTTCTCCTACAAGGTTACTTGAACCATAAACCTCATCTGAAAGAGTGAGAAGCGCACAATGTGAAAAACTGACCATATTGTGCGCTGCAACATTTCTACCTGATTCAATCGTGCCGTCTAAAAATGCATATAGTATTTCATGGGAAATGGTGTCATGCTTCATCATGAAGTGCTTTCAGAATCAAACGTTTTGAACTGTGCTGGTACAGAACCAAGCTTTATTTTCCATCCAGGGATGAACATTTGACATAAAACAACAGTCACATAAAAACACGAAATCATCATCACCATAATTCATCATACACAGAAAACTGCACATTTACCAGGAAGTTTGAGAAGACAGGCTGAGTGGGTGGGTAGCTTACATTTTACAGGCAGCTCTTTGAAACGCCTATGTCAAGAAACTTGGATGCATCTAGCAGTGTTGCAGTAACATCATCTCAAGAAAAGGTGTTGGTACACAAACCAACTCGAACAACATTTAAATTGCATAAATGATGCCTTTTTTGATACATCTCCCATTCGGCATGTCTCTTGTGTTGCGGTTCACGGCAGCACTGACGGATATGTTGACATTAACGACCTTTACGCTAGCCAGTACATAGCTCACACCAGACATTGATGAAAGGGGAGACATATAAGTATTTTTGCCATAGATGAATAGTGTAAACTTTTAATTATATTTGCTGACACCTTACAGACATATTTTGGCACCAGTAGGGTAGCTACATTTACATTTAAGTCATTTAGCAGACGCTCTTATCCAGAGCGACTTACAAATTGGATGAGGGCTACAGTGCCTCGCGAAAGTATTCGGCCCCCTTGAACTTTGCAACCTTTTGCCACATTTCAGGCTTCAAACATAAAGATATAAAACTGAATTTTTTTGTGAAGAATTAACAACAAGTGGGACACAATCATGAAGTGGAACGAAAAATAAACATATCCAGGTGTTAGAATGGCCAAGTCAAAGTCCAGACCTGAATCCAATCGAGAATCTGTGGAAAGAACTGAAAACTGCTGTTCACAAATGCTCTCCATCCAACCTCACTGAGCTCGAGCTGTTTTGCAAGGAGGAATGGGAAAAAAATGTCAGTCTCTCGATGTGCAAAACTGATAGAGACATACCCCAAGTGACTTATAGCTGTAATCGCAGCAAAAGGTGGCGCTACAAAGTATTAACTTAAGGGGGATGAATAATTTTGCACGCCCAATTTTGTCAGTTTTTGATTTGTTAAAAAAGTTTGAAATATCCAATAAATGTCGTTCCACTTCATGATTGTGTCCCACTTGTTGTTGATTCTTCACAAAAAAATACAGTTTTATATCTTTAGGTTTGAAGCCTGAAATGTGGCAAAAGGTCGCAAAGTTCAAGGGGGCCGAATACTTTCGCAAGGCACTGTATCTAGCTATATAAACCATGCCCCTCCGCAAACACACCTTCGCCGATGTTGGCGGTACTTATTCAAATTAGGTAAGAGAATCTCATGTTACCACTAGTGTATTAAAATGAGAGTTAGGGTGATGTAACCCCATATCTTTAATAATCCCACCTCCCCAATCCAAGTGTTTTACATGGGGGAGGGGACCAGCAACTTTATGATCAAACTATATCAGTTTAGAAGCAATTGTCATTTCTCATACTTTGGTCATCATTCTTTGATCTGGTTTAACCCAAATATCATGAAATGTAATGAAAAACAATTTTGACTGTTCGTGACATTTAAACAGATTCCAGCAACTCCAGCTCCATTGTACCTCCCTCTATCACGAGGCTGTTGAGGCGGGGACGGCACATTAAAATGGCTGGAACGGCGCTAATAGAATGACATCAAACACAATGGGTTTGATTCCATTCCACTTCTTCCGCTCCAGCCTTAAACACGAGCCCGTCCTCCCCAATTAAGGTGCCTCCAACCTCCTGTGCTCCCTATGTCTCTTATTTCTCTCTCTATGATTAACTAAGGTCCTACAGTATTACATACAAACTCTGAATTAAGGAGTTTTAATCCCAGGATCTCTCTAATTCGGTCTCGTTTACACCAGACTGTGTTCCTTGGGCACAAAAACCCACGTGCGTCAGCAGTAGCATCGGTAGGTAGCATCTGGGCCGTAGCCCCAGGAGATGCAACTACGCTACGGCTGTGCATCTCCCTTACTCACTCTGTCACACTGAACAGAATGGAGCACGTGCTCCTGCTGTGAGAGGTGCTCATATGGGAGAGTCAGAGCATGTATTTCTGCTGTTGCTGCTGTGCCCAATGAGTCAGTGTGACAGAGTGCAAGCCTAGCGCAACGCTAACGTCTCTCTTCCCTTTCCTTTCCCCTCTGCTATATCATCATTATCGCTGCACCTGGTCACCCCATCGGGCTAGCGTACTCAAGAGTCTCACAGTCAGTCTGCTGCTGCACCTCATTCTACTGCACCAATCCACTGCCAGACTCGACTGTCAGACCCCCTCCTCTGCAATATGTAACTGCCTATGCACCGTTGGGTGTCTGACTGTCTGCTAAGTCCCATGAGGGTCTGTGTATGTGCTCTTTTCCAAGGCAGCTGTGACAGAAAGAGGATGGTGTGCACGCACACACACACACACACACACACACACACACACACACACACACACACACACACACACACACACACACACACACGCAAGCAAGCACACATACACATGCAAGCACACAAACCCACGCACATGCACATACACACATGTGCACACAATCACATATTCAAACACGCGCACACACACACACGCAAGCACACACACACACACGCAAGCACACAAACCCACGCACATGCACACACACACACACACACACACTGTTCCCTCTCTGAGAATGAGTGGGTAATAATTGGCGCTGCAATGCTCCAGCTTCTGCATCTGATTTACCAGATGTACAAATATAGACTGGAAGCCTGTCACCTCTGTATTACAAGTACCTGTAGGATACTTTTGATTAGTTCTTGGAATTCATCAGATAATACAATATGTACCATACCTTGCTTCAGTATGAATATGCATAGAAACACCTGGAGTGGGGGAGAAGTGTTGATGAGAAACAAACAGCACTATTTGTGCTGGACTGAAAAAATACCTGTGTCAACTTTGCGGCACTTTTGATGCCCCCTCCCCTCTCCTCCACTGACTCCTCTCCATTCCCTCCTGTTCCCTTCCTCTGTCTTCTCACCCTCCACCCTCACTCTCTTCTTGTGAGTAAACTCATGGAGTCTATTTTTAGAAGAAGCGCGTCAATTGCACTCGTCTTTTATCTGCTCAGCTATTTGTGTCTCTCACACACACAGACACACAGACACACACACACACACACATTTTCTCTCTCTCATATTGACTGTGTGTGTGAATGAAGATGTAATGTGATAAGGAGAGGGATGAAAGAGGGTTGGCACTTTCCAGAGTGACCGACGGCTGATTGGCTTATTCCCCATCCCTTAATGCTTAGAGGAAGGATACTCACTCAAGGTTACACATGCCAAAAGACAGGATATCACAAACACATACGCACGTGCCCATGCACACACACACACACACACACACACACACACACACACACACACACACACACACACACACACACACACACACACACACACACACACACACACACACACACACACACACACACACACACACACACACACACACACACACACACAATATCAGCCTTCCCCTTGAGTTAAGGCTTGCACCTGGGTAAAGTCAAGGTCTTTTCAAATTCCTCTGTCCCTCTCTACACATGTATTCATGTATTATTAATGTGCAATATGAGTGTGTGTTTGTGTGTGACATGATGGATCCACTGAGATAAATGGACACTGTAGCACGAAACAGCTCCACCTGCTAGGACAAACCTACTCCAACAGTTCTTCCTACAGACTGCAATTCGACTGTACAACAGCAGCAACATCACAGCAGATACTGTATCAACAATTTGGATGTTAACACAGAACTTGATCAATTAAAATAGTTTTTAAATTGGATATATATTTTTGCTGTTTAAAAAAAGGTTTTCCAATTCCTGTCTTAAATGTTCTTGTAATGGGGAAACAAAATTGATGTTTTTGTAGAATGTGACTAATACAAACCCTAGCACCATTAAACCGTTGATAATGGCCTACAAATCAAGCTTAGATGTTTGCCTTTTTTAAATGTATTTATTCTGGTATTTTCTGTACTATTTATGTCTTGCGTAAAAGCCTACATGTAATTCTTAAGTAATGTAATTCAGATGTCTGCACATTTTCTACAAAGAAACTGAAAGTGAAAAACTGAAACAATACAGTATGTACAAAACATTAAGAACACCTGCTCTTTCCATGACATAGACTGATCAGGTGAATCTAGCTGAAAGCTATGATCCCTTATTGATGTCACCTGTTAAATCCATTTCAAATCAATGTAGATGAAAGGGAGGAAACAGGTTAAAGAAGGATTTTTAAGCCTCGAGACATCCGAGTGCCTTTGAACGGGGTACGATCTGGTTTGACTGTGTCAAGAACGGCAAGTCTGCTGGGCTTTTCACGCTCAACAGTTTCGTGTGTGTATCAAGAATGGTCCACCACCCAAAGGACATCCAGCCAACTTGACACAACTTCAGGAAGCATTGGAGTCAACATGGGCCAGCATCTCTGTGGAATGCTTTCGACACCTTGTAGAGTCCCTGCCCCGAGGAATGGAGGCTGCTCTGAGGGCAAAATGGGGTGCAACTCAATATTAGGAAGGTGTTCCTAATGTTTTGTACACTCAGTGTGTCGTGTGTATAAATGTGTCAGAGGGAATTTGTCTCTCTAAAACAACTGCAATAAGGTGATAGATGGAGGACATGCTGTGAGTGTACTGAGGTGATGCTAAGTGCTAAACTAAGCTAGTAGCCACACTATTATATCCAACATAAACCCAAGGTAAATTCAGATAAAAAATATGTCACATTGGTGGTCAAAGTGGATTCAAACTACAGTGGGTTTTCTACTCTCTCTGGTAAATGTAAAGTTCAGCCCAAAGTTCAAATGTTAAATTAAATCAGGTTGAAAATTAAACAGCACAGTCCTAATTACTAATGACTACACATATACATTTGTTGATGACTTTTACTGATACATGCGAACAGTAGCAGGGACCATATGTGACGATCATATATACACACATTGGATGATTCACACTGTGATCGACAAGGTCAATGGATTAGAGGTCTTGGGGGGGTTGTATCTGACACACAGTCCTGGTCTGATTTGAGTGAACATCTGGACGCATGCAGACACACTCACACAGCCGGTTCTCCCTGGTTCTGCTTTATGACGTAACCAAACACTGATGCATCCAGGAAGCGGCTCTTTTTCATCCTCCAATCAGAGCAGAGAGTCCAGACTAAGGTCCAATCAAACTGCTTTGGCATAGAATGATGAATTTACAGCGGATGACATTCTTAAATGTTCTGCTCAGATTTTTTGGTTTAGCAGGAGTTAAAGTATAAAACATTATGAAAATGTACATTAAAATGACACATTGTATTTGAACCTTCATCAGATGAAGGACATGTAGGCCACACTTTATAGTTCAAATGAGTGTAGTGTTTGCTAAACCCTTTCATCTTCTGTCTCCTGCTTAGAGGTTTACAAAGTAATGTATTTGAATGGCCTTCTTTGTAGACGCTGCAAACTGATCACACACACACACACACACACACACACACACACACACACACACACACACACACACACACACACACACACACACACACACACACACACACACACACACACACACACACACACACACACACACACACACACACACACACACCTCTCCTCATTAGACAGGGTAGCTGGAACCCATAGAAAATGTGATTAATTAGCCAATGCTACAACACACTAACAAATCATGCCTATAAATCACTGTTAATTTGCCCTGAGAGGCTATACTGAGAGGTGGTTTATCACTCGAGGCTGCAAGGAAACATCTCAGCACTTATTGGAATAGTAAAAAAAAAAAATGCTTTGGTTGACAGAGGCTGTTTCTACTTTAGTCAAATCCTCAGTCATAGGAACAAACAGCCAAACAAGGGGTGGTTGGGTTGGTTTGGCCAGATGTGGATTCGGTAATGACTTCTCCCTGTTGGGGGAGAGCTTGTGTTGCCAGATCTGTTTCTACTTAAATCAACTACTCTGTTGTTGTCATACTACTACAACTACTTTTTGCCCTAGCAGTAACACACCTGACTCAACTAAAAACCTTTATGACTTTATCAAACAAAAGGTGCGCACCGCTTTGGATCTGGGGACAAATACTGGCAAACATTGTTGTAAAGGATATTCTCCTTTGTATAGGAAAGAAGTACTAAACAGCTCAAGCAGAATCCGAATGACTGGCCCCAAGGCTAGGGTGGATGTGGGTGGATCCTAGGTTTGACCATATTTGATCAGTTACTAGAATGAAACATTTTCTTGACTGATATGACAGATTTTTTTCATGTTGCTAAGCTGCCAAATTCCACTCTAGTGATTTATTAGGTTTCTATGGTGGGTCCCGTACATTTTTCTTTATATACTGTACTTCCTATTGAATGGTGACGTGCTTAGACCTTGTTACCCCAGGCTTGGTTTTGAAATATAATTCAGTTCTGGATTTGTTGTTTGATTGAGTGAGCTATTTAAATACTCTTTAGTGTATTTAAATACTAAGGCCGGGACATTTAAAGGTAATTTCCAATTGAGCCTTCATCTGCAGCGTTTACCTTGAATGCCATCTCTGCGAACGCGGTAACATTGCCTTTAAAAAGCTGCATTGAGGACTAGAGCGCTCAGATTGAATCCCTGCCTAAACGTCTGTATAATAATGGCATCATCACCATTTGACAAACAAAATCACATTACCTGCCTGCCCTCCCCATCATCATGGCCTACTGATATTAATAACACATGAGATACAGTGCCTTGCGAAAGTATTCGGCCCCCTTGAACTTTGCGACCTTTTGCCACATTTCAGGCTTCAAACATAAAGATATAAAACTGTATTTTTTTGTGAAGAATCAACAACAAGTGGGACACAATCATGAAGTGGAACGACATTTATTGGATATTTCAAACTTTTTAAACAAATCAAAAACTGAAAAATTGGGCGTGCAAAATTATTCAGCCCCCTTAAGTTAATACTTTGTAGCGCCACCTTTTGCTGCGATTACAGCTGTAAGTCGCTTGGGGTATGTCTCTATCAGTTTTGCACATCGAGAGACTGAAATTTTGCAAGGCACTGTATATGAATAGAATATAGCTCTGTTCAATAAGGAATGATAACTAAGATCATGAACATTTGACAAATAAACCCAGATGTCATCATCTCCGATAGGTGTTGCCATTCCTACCCGTTGATAGTGCCGCCTCGGGCCAACGCACGATCATGTGTAAGATCCCATCACCCTTTATCTCCCTCTCTAACCATACTGTAGTAGGAGGAAATATTCTTTACCTGCCTAACAAGGTGACGAACAGAATATTGTCACGGTGTCCACACTCTGCATCTGCAGTGCAGGCCTCAGTTTGTGATTGGAAAAGAGATCGGATTCGGGCACATTTTGATTGGAGGAGAGCTGGGACTTGGCAAGACATGATTGGAGGGTGAGACCCTGCATGTTGCTGGGCTGTTGGTGTAGAAATACACACATTCTTTCTTGCCACCCAAAAACAGGGCGGAAGGTGGAGAAAGGAAATTGGAAAAGAGAGAAGAAAGGGGTGGAGAGGAAGGGAAGGACATGGAATTGATGAGAGCTGAGAGAACTCAGGGTAGAGGAATATGAAAAAAGGCCAGACACAGTGGGGAAGTGACAGAAAATGCACTATGTAGCTCTAGGTGTGCTGAGGTATACGCCTGATTATGTGTCCCTGCTTGAATCAAACTGTCTGAGGTACAATTTCGCTCAGTAGAGTTTTCCTTATTCAATCTTGTTCCAAGGGCAGCTCTGCCTTGATGGCAGGACCAGTTCCCTCTCGGTGTATTGGGTGCGTGTCGGTGGCAGGGAAGTCAGGCGCACGAAAACGAACTTGGTATAAACGGAGTCGTTTAATAGGTGCTCATAAAACTCCAAAAATCAAAATATACAAAAAATAATAATAGTGGGCACAAAACCCGTTGCACACCGACACATGACTTGCACATACATACAATAAAACAATCTCTGACAAAACAGGAGGGGAAACAGAGGGTTAAATACACAACATGTAATTGATGGGATTGAAACCAGGTGTGATGTAAGACAAGACAAAACCAATGGAAAATGAAAAATGGATCAGCGATGGCTAGAAGGTCGGTGATGTCGACCGCCCAACACCGCCCGAACAAAGAGAGAGACCAACTTCGGTGGAAGTCGTGACACTCGGGGGGATGAGAAACTACGTAAGCAGCGAAGGCAGAGTTTGCCGATAGTAATCAAGTAGAGGCGACAAATGTCGTTCCTAACTAAAATACCACAGACAAATCGAGGAATGAAGAATAGTTACACTCCCATTTGTTTCTGATGTCAATGGTGCTGTAATGCCTGTTCATCGAATAAGTTCTACCCTTCACAATGTGTTTTCCACCATGTGCTTTTCACTGTTGTTTTGTTTTTTGGCGTTTACTGCCAGGCAACTAAAATAGAAATCGAGCAGTACCTACGCCTACCCAGACAAGAAACGTAATAAACAAAAGGCTTGCTAAATAGTAAGTTGGTGGTAGATGAGGGGCGTTACACGTGGGTTGCCATAGACACGTGGGATGACATAGACAAGTTTACTGGTTGGATTTTCTGTCACGTTCTGACCTTTATTTCCTTTGATTTGTCATTATTTAGTATGGTCAGGGCGTGAGTTGGGGTGGGCAGTCTATGTTTGTTTTTCTATGATTTGGGTATTTCTATGTTTCGGCCTAGTATGGTTCTCAATCAGAGGCAGGTGTCATTAGTTGTCTCTGATTGAGAATCATACTTAGGTAGCCTGGGTTTCACTGTGTGTTTGTGGGTGATTGTTCCTGTCTCTGTGTTTGCACCAGATAGGGCTGTTTTGGTTTTTCTCACATTTCTTGTTTTGTTAGTTTATTCATGTATAGTGTCTTTATTAAAGTACCATGAATAACCACCACGCTGCGTTTTGGTCCACCTCTCCTTCACCAAAAGAAAACTGTTACAGAATCACCCACCACAACAGGACCAAGCGGCGTGGTGACAGGCAGCCGGCAGCAGGAGCAGCGAAAAGAGGAATGGACATGGGAGGACATTTTGGACGGCAAGAGTATGGACTATACTACTTGGGAGGAAATAGACAGGTGGGCGGTCGACCCTTGAAGAGTCCCGGAGCCTGCCTGGGATTCGTTGGAGCAGTGCGAAGAGGGGTATAGGAGAATGGAGTTGGAGAGACAAGCACGGCGGCGCGGTAGGAAGCCCGAGAGTCAGCACAAAAAATGTCTTGGGTGGAGGCACACAGGAAGTGTGGTGAAGCCAGGTAGGAGACCTGCGACAACTTCCTGTGCTTACCAGGGGGCGAGAGAGACCGGGCAGGCACCTTGTTATGCGGTGGAGCGCACGTTGTCCCCAGTGCGGGTGCATAGCCCGGTGCGGTACATACCAGCTCCGCGTATCGGCCGGGCTAGAGTGAGCATCGAGCCAAGTGCCATGAAGCCGGCTCTACGCATCTGGTCCCCAGTGCGTCTCCTTGGGCCGGCTTACATGGCACCAGCCTTGCGCACGGTGTCCCCGGTTCGCCTACATAGCCCAGTGCGGGCTATTCCACCTCGCCGCACTGGCAGGGCGACCGGGAGCATTCAACCGGGTAAGGTTGGGCAGGCTCGGTGCTCAAGAGCTCCAGTGCGCCTGCACGGTCCAGTATATCCAGTACCACCTCCACGCACCAGCCTTCCGGTGGCAGCCCCCCGCACCAGGCTGTCTCTCCGTCTCATCCCTACAGGTGCTCCCGCCTGTCCAGCGCTGCCGGAGCCTTCCTCCTCTCCAGCGCAGCCAGAGCTCCCGCCTCTCATTCCAGAGGCGCCAGAGCTCCTCAGTCCAGCGCTGCTAGAGCCTTCCTCCTCTCCAGCACTGCCGGAGTCTCCTGCCTGTTCGGCTGGCCAGAGCTCCCGTCCCTCATTCCAGAGGCGCTAGAGCCCCTCATTCCAGAGGCGCTAGAGCCCCTCATTCCAGAGGCGCCAGAGCTACTCAGTCCAGCGCTGCCAGAGCCTTCCTCTCCAGCGTTGCCGGAACTTCCCGTCTGCCCAGCGCCGCCTGAGCCGCCCGTCTGCCCAGCGCCGCCTGAGCCGCCCGTCTGCCCAGCGCCGCCTGAGCCGCCCGTCTGCCCAGCGCCGCCAGAGCCACCCATCTGCCCAGCGCCGCCTGAGCCACCCTTCTGCCCAGCGCCGCCTGAGCCACCCGTCTGCAAGGAGCCGCCAGTGCCGCCAGTCTGCAAGGAGCCGCCAGTGCCGCCAGTCTGCAAGGAGCCGCCAGTGCCGCCAGTCTGCCAGGGGCCGCCAGTGCCGCCAGTCTGCCAGGGGCCGCCAGTGCCGCCAGTCAGCCAGGTGCCGCCAGTCAGCCAGGAGGCGCCAGAGCCCCTCAGCCCAGAGGCGCCAGAGCCCCTCAGCCCAGAGGCGCCAGAGCCCCTCAGCCCTGTCCCAGAGCGCTCAGCCCGCCCCTCTGTCCCGAGCTTCCGCCCCTCTGTCCCGAGCTTCCGCCCCTCTGTCCCGAGCTTCCGCCCCTCTGTCCAGAGCTTCCGCCCCTCTGTCCCGAGCTGCCCCTCAGTCCAGTGGGGTCATTAGTAGGGTCACCGTGGTTAGTAGGCCACGGAAGCGGACAAGAAGGCGGACTAAGACGTTGGTGAAGTGGGGTCCGCGTCCTGCGCCAGAGCCGCCACCGCGGACAGACGCCCACCCAGACCGTCCCCTATAGGTTAAGGTTTTGCGGCCGGAGTCCGCACCTTTGGGGGGGGTACTGTCACGTTCTGACCTTTATTTCCTTTGATTTGTCACTATTTAGTATGGTCAGGGCGTGAGTTGGGGTGGGCAGTCTATGTTTGTTTTTCTATTATTTGGGTATTTCTATGTTTCGGCCTAGTATGGTTCTCAATCAGAGGCAGGTGTCATTAGTTGTCTCTGATTGAGAATCATACTTAGGTAGCCTGGGTTTCACTGTGTGTTTGTGGGTGATTGTTCCTGTCTCTGTGTTTGCACCAGATAGGGCTGTTTTGGTTTTTCTCACATTTCTTGTTTTGTTAGTTTATTCATGTATAGTGTCTTTATTAAAGTACCATGAATAACCACCACGCTGCGTTTTGGTCCACCTCTCCTTCACCAAAAGAAAACCGTTACATTTTCTGCGTAAACTCTGCAGTGATTGGTCAAATTTGCAATCCCCTGCATTATTTATTATGTGTTTAATTTGGTCACATAGTCACAAATTCCCTGAGGGACTAACTGGGTGAATGTCAGCAGTAGGTACAGTAACCAGAACTCCTATCATTAAATATTAACAGTAATTGTTAAATCAGCTGGCATCTCCACAACCCAGGGGAAGCTTTAAAATGTCACACAGGGATCCTGTCCTCACTCAGTAGCTCAGTTACATTTACACTCTGGCTAGAAGTTGTTCACAGATCTAGGATCAGCTTACTCAGCCTTTTCTGTTACTAGCTGTTAGAGAGTTGGGCCAATAAGCGAAAGGTTACTGGTTCGAATACCCGAGCCAACAAGGTAAATAATCTGTCGATTTGCCCTTGAGCAAGGCACTTAACCCAAATTTACTACAGGGGCATTGTACTACTATGGCTGACCCTGTAAAACAACACATTTCACTGTTCTTATCTGGTGTATCTGACTATAAAAAATATTGTTTTAAATAATCCTAACCTCAACCATCAGGGTGAAAATGAAGAATTGACCTTAGATTAGTGATAGATCAGGTGGAGCGGTTTCATCATATTCCTATTTCTACAACTGGTAGCCCAGCTCTGCTCCTTGTGTAATTATACACATTGAACCACTATAGACACCAATCAATGAATTAGTCATTTTAGTCCGTCTGATGGTATGGGAATGTCTGTCCTATCTGCCCTAGATTGTGCTGTGTGTTTGCAAGTGTGACTTTATGAAAGAGAAGAGCCTCCAATATGTTCCCTTATTAAATGAAAAGCTGACCAGTTTGTTTTTGATGCACCAGTTTTTTTCAGTCAATATTGTGCATATTTAGATACTTTATATAAATGGCGTAGCTAGCTTGATATCTGAAGCCTTTACTGTATAAATGACAAACTTTACAACGTCTTCCTCACAGAAGATATATTTTTTCCTCTTCATGGTGGTATTGCATTCTGTGAGCTCTGAGCTGCATTCTGTGAGCTCTGAGCTGCATTCTGTGAGCTCTGAGCTGCATTCTGTGAGCTCTGAGCTGCATTCTGTAAGCTCTGAGCTGCATTCTGTAAGCTCTGAGCTGCATTCTGTAAGCTCTGAGCTGCATTCTGTGAGCTGTTTGAATGTCAAGTGACCACTTCAAGAGACTGGTGAGACTCAGCCAGGCCACACTGTGAGTCAGAGATTCCACCATGCACTCAGATCAGTGGAGGCTCCTGAGGGGAGGACTGCTCATAGTAATGGCTGGAATGGAGTGAATGGAATGGTATCAACTACATGGAAACCACGCCTTTAATATCCAGGCTGTATCACATTCGGAAGTGATCGGGAGTCCCATAGGGCGGCGCACAATTGGCCCAGCGTCATCCGGGTTTGGCCAGGGAAGGCCGTCATTGTAAATAAGAATTTGTTCTTAATTGACTTGCCTCGTTAAATTAAGGTAATATGAGTCAATGGAATGGTTTCAAACACACACACACATCTATCTATCTATATATATATATATATATATATATATATATATATATATACTGCTCAAAATAATAAAGGGAACACTAAAATAACACATCCTAGATCTGAATGAATGAAATATTTTTATTTAATTGTTGAATGTGCTAACAACAAAATCACACAGAAATTATCAATAATCATTTATCAACCCATGGAGGTCTGGATTTGGAGTCACACTCAAAATTAAAGTGGAAAACCACACTACAGGCTGATCCAACTTTGATCTAATGTACTTAAACAAGTCAAAATGAGGCTCAGTATTTTATATGGCCTCCACGTGCCTGTATGACCTCCCTAAAACGCCTGGGCATGCTCCTGTTGAGGTGGCGGATGGTCCCCTGAGGGATCTCCTCCCAGACCTGGACTAAAGCATCCGCCAACTCCTGGACAGTCTGTGGTGCAACGTGGCGTTGGTGGATGGAGCGAGACATGATTTCCCAGATGTGCTCAATTGGATTCAGGTCTGGGGAACGGGCGGGCCAGTCCATAGCATCAATGCCTTCCTCTTGCAGGAACTGCTGACACACTCCATACACATGAGGTCTAGCATTGTCTTGCATTAGAAGGAACCCAGGGTCAACCACACCAGCATATGGTCTCACAAGATGTCTGAGGATCTCATCTCGGTACCTAATGGCAGTCAGGCTACCTCCGGCGAGCACATGGTGGGCTGTGCGGCCTCCCAAAGAAATGCCACCCCACACCATGACTGACCCACCGCCAAACCGGTCATGCTGGAGGATGTTGCAGGCAGCAGAACGTTCTCCACGGCGTCACCAGACTGTCACGTCTGTTACATGTGCTCAGTGTGAACCTGCTTTCATCTGTGAAGAGCACAGGGCGCCAGTGGCGAATTTGCCAATCTTGGTGTTCTCTGGCAAATGCCAAACGTCCTGCACGGTGTAGGGCTGTAAGCACAACCCCCACCTGTAGACGTCGGGCCCTCATACCACCCTCATGGTCTGTTTCTGACCGTTTGAGCAGACACGTGCACATTTGTGGCCTGCTGGAGGTAATTTTGCAGGGCTCTGGCAGTGCTCCTCCTGCTCCTCCTTGCACAAAGGCGGAGGTAGCGGTCCTGCTGCTGGGTTGTTGCCCTCCTACAGCCTCCGCCACGTCTCCTGATGTACTGGCCTGTCTCCTGGTAGCGCCTCCATGCTCTGGACACTACAATGACAGACACAGCAAACCTTCTTGCCACAGCTCGCATTGATGTACCATCCTGGATGAGCTGCACTACCTGAGCCACTTGTGTGGGTTGTAGACTCCGTCTCATGCTACCACTAGAGTGAAAGCACCGCCAGCATTCAAAAGTGACCAAAACATCAGCCAAGAAGCATAGGAACTGAGAAGTGGTCTGTGGTCACCACCTGCAGAACCACTCCTTTATTGGGGGTGTCTTGCTAATTGCCTATAATTTCCATCTATTCCATTTGCACAACAGCATGTGGAATTTATTGTCAATCAGTGTTGCTTCCTAAGTGGACAGTTTGATTTCACAGAAGTGTGATTGACATGGAGTTACATTGTGTTGTTTATATATATATATATATATATGTTTGAAACCATTCCATTGACTCCGTTTCAGACATGATTATGATCTGTCCTCCCATCAGCAACCTTCATTGACTCATTGACAAGAAATACAAATACTGTATTTAACATGAATGAATACATGTATATCAGAACATTTTATTTGTGCATTCGGAAAGTATTTAGACCCCTTGACCTTTTCCACATTTTGTTACGTTAAAGCCTTGTCCTAAAATTGATTAAATACAATGTTTTCCTCATCAATCTACAGACAGTACCCCATAATGACAAAGCAAAAAACAGGTTATTAGAAATGTTTGCAAAAGTATTAAAAATAAATAACAGAAATACCTTATTCAGTATTCAGACCCTCTGCTATAAGACTCGAAATTGAGCTCAGGTGCATCTTGTTTCCATTGATCATCCTTGAGATGTTTCTACAAATTGATTGGAGTCCCCCTGTGGTAAATTCAATGATTTGGAAAGGCACACACCCGTCTATATAAGGTCCCACAGTTGTTATTGCATGTCAGAGCAAAAACAAAGACATGAGGTCGAAGGAACCATCGTAGAGCTCCAAGACAGGATTGTGTCGAGGCACAGATCTGGGGAAGGGTTCCCAACATTGAAAGGTCCCCAAGAACACAGTGGCCTCCATCATTCTTAAATGGAATAAGTTTGTAGCCACCACGACTCTTCCCAGAGCTGGCAGACAGGCTAAACTGAGCAAGAGTAGATGGAAGCCACTCCTCAGTAAAAGACACATGACATCCCAGTTTGCCAAAGGGCACGTAAAGACTGTCAGACCATGAGAAACAAGATTCTCTGGTCTAATGAAACCAAGGTTGAACTCTTTGGCCTGAATGCCAAGCGTCACGTCTGGAGGCATGGTGGTGGCAGCATCATGCTGTGGGGATGTTTTTCAGTGGCAAGGACTGGGAGACTAGTCAGGATTGAGGGAAAGATGAACAGAGCGTAGTACAGAGAGATCCTTTATGAAAACCTACTGCAGAGCACTCGGGACCTCAGGCTGGGGCAAAGGCTCACCTTTCAACAGGACAACGACCCTAAGCACACAGCCAAGACAACGCAGGTGTTGCTTCGTCTCTGAATGTTGTCTCTAAAAGTCTCTGAATGTCCTTGAGTGGCCCAGCCAGAGCCTGGACTTGAACCCCTGATCAAACATCTCTGGAGAGACCTGCAAATAACGCTCCCCATCTAACCTGACAGAGCTTGAGAGGATCTGCAGAGAAGAATGGGAGAAACTCCCAAATTACAGGTGTGCCAAGCTTGTAGCGTCATACCCAAGAAGACTCAATGCTGCAATCGCTACCAAAGGTGATTCAACAAAGTACTGAGTAAAGGGTCTGAATACTTATGTAAATGTGATATTTCAGTTGTTTAAAAAAGAAAAGAATTAGCAAACATTTATAAAAAACTTTTTTTGCTTTTTCCTTATGGGATATTGTGTGCTGATTGATGAGGAAAAAACAATTTAATACATTTTAGAATAAGGCTGTAATGTTACAAAATGTGGAAAAAGTCAAGAGGTATGAAAACTTTCTGAATGCACTGTATATAAGGACTACATGACACCTGGCAAACATGAAAATATATCGAGCTGATAACTTCAATGGAGGGTTTCAAGACATTTTACTCATTTCTAGCTCAGTAGATATATGGCTAAAGAGTCTGGTGGAGACTGTACTGTACTGTCGTCTGCCCCAGGATTCATCTAACAGCATCATGACACTGATGAAGCCTGCTCTGATAGAAATCTAAACATGGAATAACTACCTTTTTTTGAAAATGACAATTTATATATTTTTTAAAGCCCTCCCTTGCCCCCTCAATGATACAGCATACTACAATAGAAAATCACTGTTTCATCACCAACCAAACCAAACACTCTCCATACTGACTAACTCAGCTAAGCGCATTAACCAATCGAGCAGTGCCAAACTACAGCTACATTTCACTTCAGCTGTCGATGGCCCTCGTTTCGCCCACAACTCCAACCCCTGCTTAATCCACAAAGCCAATTTCTTTCTCTCCATCTCCCTCTGCCCACTCCCTTATCCCTCCCTCTTCGCCAACAGCCTGTTTTCCTTAACCCCCCCCCCCCTCTCCTTCTATTCCCGTGACCATCTTCTCGCGAGTGTGCCTGGGCCTGTGTGTCACTCACCATGCTGCGTGTCCCTCCTTCGTCTTCTTCTTGTCCTCTCCAATAGCATGTCTTTCTGGCCTGGGGTCACAGAGTGCAAGTCCAAAGAAATAGGAGGATGGATACAAAGAGAAAGAGAGCGAGGGATCAGAGGTCGTGAGGCCTCCAACGGTGTTGTCGGCTTCCTGTTTGTCTCCTGAAAGGCTGCTGTGGAGACTAGCCACTAAAGTAGAACCATTATCGTCGTCTTATACGATTTGCCTTCTCTCAAACTTTTTTCTGTTACCATCCCAGAGACACACAACCGTACACAATAGCCCGTCATGTGGTCGTGTCATCTTCTTATAGACAGTATGGCGGCAGGGGACCGTGGAACTTGTTTGTTCGCCCACTGTAAGATAGCTCTTTATAGTGGTACAAATGCTGCACTCGCGTCTCTGTGGTAATGAGTGGTAACTGAAATGTGTCAATGTTTTTCCACCAACACTTGCGCTCTATCCTGTTCATGTTGTTCTCTTTCAATTGACTTCTGTTAGTCGATGTGTTTCTATTGACATTTTTCTCTAAGAATCTATTTGTTGTCCAAAAAAATAAACCATGGCCACTTAGGGGTCGTAAAATATTGTGGTGTCTCCCTGTGAAATGACAATGTGTGCATACTCACCATCCAAGTCAACACCATACAGCCAAACATGCTCATCATAGTCAGACACATGATGAGGGAGGGTGGCAAACGTGTGTGTCCAGCTGCAAGTGGCTTGAAGAGCACTTGAGACGGGACTGTGCACACGGTGTGTTGTGTGTGTTTCTCAAACTGTACCCTCTCTTGATTGGCAGTCAAGGCTGCCTAGTAGACAACAACAAATCCCCATTCACATCCTTACCCGCCAGTCAGTTCCACCATCCCCCTCTGTCCAACTGTCATCGCCCAACCTCTCAATCCCCTGTCTCTATCCCTTCCTTCTCCTCTATTTTTAGACAGCTTGGCTCCGGTGAAAGGCTTACGGGACCATTCTTTACCAATTTGCTTTGGTCAGCTGGCTAATTCATGGCACAACAAGGTTCTCTCGTGAACAATGGGGCTATTGTATTCCATTTTAAAAAAGGAGCATCAAACAAAAAAGCTACACATCTAACCTTAGAATCAGATATATTTCTAGTTATTAGATACAGGTTCCCAAAAGTATTCCAATTATCAGATGTAAGGCGTCTACTTATTTTAGTTTTCTTTAATAGCCTTGTTGTTTCAGCATAATAAGGACACTTATTGGGCTCCTCATTGATGCTTTATCTCACTCCGTCTAGATTCCGAATGACAGTCAGTGCATTGCTGCCATTGTAAGACGACTCCAATCAATACAATCAGTGGCATAATGGGGTTTATAGAAGGAAAAGCAGCCAGAGAGGCTGACATGTGCTCAGTTTCAATGTTTATCTCCCCCGTCTTGTGACTGAGCTCATTCAGCTTCGTGTTAAATGTGCTCCCCAATAACGGACGATGACGTGTTGGTCCATCGTTCTTAGGATGACTCCTATAACAAAACACAAGGCAAAAGACACAGTATTCTTGCTGGCATGACATTACACGGTAACGTGGACATACTGTTCACCATCTAATGTTAAGACCATGAATGACACGACGTTTCTAATCTCTGATAAAAGCAAGCGGTGCGCACACAACACATCCTCCCACACTCCTACATTTGACTGGAATTCTGTCGGAAGACACACCCAGTTAGTGTGTTTATTGTGTTACAGAATGTCCCTCAGATGCTGACATCATGAAACGGACACAGATGTGAACAGAAGTGTAATAAGTTGCATTTGTTTTAGCTTGCCCAGTGCACCGGATGGGTGGAGTTTGTACATTTTAGACAGAGACTCAGAATTGAGCAGAGGCGTTTTAGGCTATGTTTATACAGCTGGCCTAAGAACCCAATTGCCGATTGTTTCTTTTTGTCTGACTATTTACCCTCGGTTTTAAATGACCCATATCAGATAGGCCTTTGCACATTTAGCTAAGGTGCGTGGTAGATAACTGTTATCTTGGTCATCTAAGGTCACTCACCTATGTAACAAAATCCGTAGAATTTCCAACTTGTTTAGAAAGAGAGCAAAGTATTTACTTGAAATGATACTCAAGCGAATAATCCAACCCTTTGTTGGCGAATGACTGTTCTGTGGCAGGGGGAAATGCAACAGCGGGTGATATTAGATTAAAGAATAAAAAACAAACAATTACAAGGCAGCAAGAACAGTTTTAAAACGGAAGTACGACTACGACGCTATGACTATGCATAATACAATGGAAGCCTGCCGCCAACTGATGGACATTTCTATAGGAAAGTCAAAGATGGCCCCGCTCCTGAATTTGAGATAAACATAACCAATTACCTTGCTGCTGCTTCAGAACATAAGTGGATTTCTACATATGAATTTGATTACCTCAACTGTAAATGTCAGTTAAATATGTAATACAGTACTTGTTTTATACGCTCTTTCCTTAACGGCCTCTACAAGCCCACAGGCAGAATTATTCAATAATGACTCCATTGCAGGCCCTGTACAATTGTGTTGATAACTTCACTGTGACATTTATTTAAACATTCCCTGCATTTGTTAAAGTTTTCAGAGAGGTTATCAATAGATCTCTATGACCTCCATGAAAATATCAGAATTGCTAGTTTTGATTGCTACTTTTGAGTCTCTGTACTACTACTAGCATGACAAGGGCTAGAAGCGCTTGAATTTGATCTAAAATAACATAGTGAAGAAATGGCTCCACCTAGTGAATTTATTTGTGAACTGTAGTCCAGCAGTTAGAATAACTATATTTTATACATTTTTCATGATTTATTTTGCCGAGTCTTTTCTTTATGTTATTTCTATATGGAATAAAACACAATTCCTTATATATGGCCCTCCTTTGTATTTGTCGCTCAAGGTAACCAATAACTACAAAAAGATATATGTGGATTTTGATTAGATTAACACATTTATTTTCTGAAAATATGTTTGCATTTTTTATTTCTAATCTACAACGTCCTTGCTACCTCTTTCTAATCATGTAAGAAGGTTTTTACAATAGCCTACTCTCCCTGGAGGGCATAGGCCAACCTAACGATGAGTTGGGTCTGGGGGCATTGAAACTGAACCAGTTTGATATAAAAGGACATAAGACTATTCAAATGAATTGGTTAATTACCAACAATTAACATTTGGTGAATAAATACACTTACCAAAAAAAACGGATTCCTTCGATATTCTAGTTATCTGAAATTGATCATTTACCAGTAAAATTGGTACAAGGAAAATAAGAAAAAGTGCTGTTGCTGCTTCTGCGGATTGTCTGGATGGAAGAAAATAATCAAGTTTGGACTTGAGGCTGACTAGGAACGGTTGTAGGCATATGATACATCTCTCTTGCAAGGATGGCCAAGAACAAGACGGCTTATTTTCTATATTACAATATGTAGTCTGTCAATGCTCTTTTATTAGCCTACTCAAGGATTTAACAAACACATTTAACACATCAGGAGACAGCCACCATTGTAGGGGTACAGGCTGGGTAGGCTACTACAGGCCGGAAAACAAAACACACATAACAGTCCTATTATTTATATTAAAAGTTATTGTCTATTCCTAAGTATAGCTCCTAATACATTGGGCACATAGGAAGTAATTCATCTAATTAGCTGCCAAATTATCATACAACATCAAAGTGCATCAGATGGTGTCCTGATGGTACTGATGCTTGGTCAGTATATGCCTTTGGCTAAACATTTTGTGCAAGTTGCAACGTTGTCATGCATCTCTAGAAAAAGATGGCGTGTAACTGTATCTATTGAGATGCAAATATAAACAGTTGTATGCTATTACCAACGTGTGTTTTTGAAATACTGCTAAGAGGCACACTAAATCTGGAGGTAGCCTTCATTAAAAAAACAATTGCATCATTACAATTAACATAATACAACAATCTCCATCCAAATCCATCTGTTTAACCTAGAGATATCTGTTTTGTATGGGCTGCATCTCAATCCACCACATCCCCCTATGTGGGACTTCTGCATCTGCAGTGGCAAGTGGCAGAGATACACCTCTGTTTGTCAGACCAGGAGACATCCCGAAAATCGGTCTTCTCAAGAAAACATCTAGTGTCCGAATGTGATAAGGTAAGATGAGACTCTCACTGACACGATGTGAAGTCGTTACCTTCGATGTGCCAACTTCTGTCTGTAGTGTCCAAACCATTTAGGCTACAAACCTATACCCCACTATGGAAAGTGGAGACTCTCACAAACTCTAAGATCCCCACAAGCCCCGCCAACCCCCACAGCACGTCTGAAGGTAACCCGGTATCGGTTTTAAAAAAATGTATTGAAGTAGATTTGCGCCAACAAAAAAAGGGGTAAATATGTGTCCAAAAATATTTTAAAAAATCTGATCTTTCTTCTAAATGTAGGACAGACACTTCCAAAACCTATTTCTTATGTAATATTTTTGACTTCCTGTTTTGCCATTTATGAATGTGTTATTCAATGTGTTTTTATGGGCTATAGTAGTAAAGGCCAAATTCAATATTTTATATATATACATTTGGACACATCTACTCATTCAATGGTTTTTCTTATTTAAAAAAAACTATTTTCTACATTGTAGAATAATAGTGAAGACATCAAAAATATGTAATAACACATATGGAATCACGTAGTAACCAAAAAAGTGTCATCTGCAGTTAATTTAAATGAATGACTTCTCTAAAACCTTATAGGACTCATTCACAGCAGCCATCTTCCCAGAGGCCATCTACCCAGAGGCCTCTACATTATGAAGGTATGTGTATGAAAACCATTGTCAAAAGTGAACAGACATTGTTTTTCCTTCACATTTACCACAAGAAACAACAATTTATATTTAAAAAAAAACAAAAAAACAACAACTTTTTTTTATTGCCGTTTTAATTTTTAGAATGTGGAAGAACAGTTTATCTCCAGTAATGATTTCAGTTTGTGGAAGAACAGTTTATCTCCAGTGATGATTTCAGTTTGTGGAAGAACAGTTTATCTCCAGTGATGATTTCAGTTTGTGGAAGAACAGTTTATCTCCAGTGATGATTTCAGTTTGTGGAAGAACAGTTTATCTCCAGTGATGATCTCAGTTTGTGGAAGAACAGTTTATCTCCAGTGATGATATCAGTTTGTGGAAGAACAGTTTATCTCCAGTGATGATATCAGTTTGTGGAAGAACAGTTTATCTCCAGTGATGATATCAGTTTGTGGAAGAACAGTTTATCTCCAGTGATGATTTCAGTTTGTGGAAGAACAGTTTATCTCCAGTGATGATCTCAGTTTGTGGAAGAACAGTTTATCTCCAGTGATGATATCAGTTTGTGGAAGAACAGTTTATCTCCAGTGATGATTTCAGTTTGTGGAAGAACAGTTTATCTCCAGTGATGATTTCAGCTTGTGGAAGAACAGTTTATCTCCAGTGATGATATCAGTTTGTGGAAGAACAGTTTATCTCCAGTGATGATATCAGTTTGTGGAAGAACAGTTTATCTCCAGTGATGATATCAGTTTGTGGAAGAACAGTTTATCTCCAGTGATGATTTCAGTTTGTGGAAGAACAGTATATCTCCAGCGATGATTTCAGTTTGTGGAAGAACAGTATATCTCCAGTGATGATTTCAGTTTGTGGAAGAACATTTTATCTCCAGTGATGATTTCAGTTTGTGGAAGAACAGTTTATCTCCAGTGATGATTTCAGTTTGTGGAAGAACAGTATATGTGACGTTTTGCATGACTCTTGTAAGATGTCCTTTTTTAACACCTGATATGATGTTTTAAGTACTTTCAAGTACAAATGCCCTTCATGTAAATAACTTAAATGCAGTATGTAGTTAATTCATTTGTATGGAGGTTCATTCAACTTTAGCACTGATGACTTTTCTTAAAAGTTGAGTCATGAAATCTTAGTCTCATTTCAAATGAAGCCCTCAATGTGAACATAACATAGAATAACTACAAAAATAGAATACAATTAAATGAATTCAATCAAAACAAGCACAACTTGTACATATCAAATATGGATCAATGTGATGTGCCAATATGCATGTCCATTTTGCTAAGGTTCCTAAGGTCAATATTACAAAACGTTCAGAAACCCATTCTCTTTGCATTTAACACTATGATCAGCAATTAAGTTTTGAATTGCGTTAAACCCATGCTAAAGGCAAGGCATGTCCTTCTGTACTGAGGTGACAGCAGTACATAAGTATTAACTGCTTAGAGTTAATGCTAAATGTGGTGACAGAGAGACGTACTGTACATTGTACTGAATAAAAAAAGGGAATCAAGATCAAATGAATACTCACATACTGTATGTGATGACTTATTTGTTTTTAATTCATTCAGATTAAAAAAAGGTTCAAATGATCACACACAAAATAATTCTCACCAGAAAACGTCAAAGGGTTGAGGTTTTGGATAGGGTTAAAACATTCAAGGGAAATTCCCCAAATCTTCATAATCTCCAGCACCACCCCACCATCAACATATGTGAAAATGGTGTGTTTCTGTTTTGTCGTAAAAAATATAAAGATAAGTGTTTCCAATGACATCATCAAACAATTAGTAGACACTTAGTAGGCAATTAGTAGGCGACGACAACTCACAATTGGGTTATATCACATGATGCACACCAATTATGTCATTATCTTCTATATTTTTTTTTACTGGAGATGATGAACATGACGTTGAAAATCTGTGATGTTTCCCTTTAAATTTAGGCACTCATTCCAAATTCTTAAGGTATAGGTTAACATTTGGCATAGTTTAAAAAGAAATCTATATATGCTTATTGAAAAAAAAGAAAGAATCTGCGATCATCCTGCCAACATAATATCCTGCTGCTGGGAGAACGGTAGTGCAGCTGCTAACCTATTTGACTCATGCAGTTTCACCACACGTGAAAACACCAGCTATGCGGCTGTCAGCTACCGCCAGTTAACGCTTGATCTGATTGAATCTAAGCCCTCATTTTAATTAACTGCTATCGTAACATGTTGGTATGAGACAGATAGATATCAGCGTATTTTTGTGCCTGCTTGCTTCGTGAATCGTTGGTTCCTACCGGCATGTCAGCAAAGACTGGGTAGCCATTGTTGCAATCACATTAAAATTCAGTTGCTTTTCTATAGAAAGAGATGGATAGGGTATTAGTTTGTGAGGGATGCTTAATTCTCAATTATACTTTCCCCTAGAAATATTAATGATACGTGTAATAAGAGTGTTAAAGACTTGAAATAGTAATGTTTATAAAGGGGCAATTTGAGTTTACCTTTATTTTACTAGGCAAGTCAGTTAAGAACAAATTCTTATTTTCAATGACGGCCTAGGAACAGAGGGTTAACTGCCTGCCTAGGAACAGTGGGTTAACTGCCTGTTCAGGGGCAGAACGACAGATTTTGTACCTTGTCAGATCAGGGATTTGAACTTGAAACCTTTCGGTTGCTCTAACCACTAGGCTACTCTGCCTCCCCATTCTGCAGTTCAAACAACAACAAAGTGAGTACCGCACCACTGTTTTTGATAGATGGCGCTGAAGTAGTGTCACCACTCTCAAATTCATAGACGACGCCATGGTTGCAAGGACTGACCATCCATGATATCAAAATGATAGTTTTAACCATGTTTTGAGGCTATAAAGTGTCTTTTTACAAACAACGGAGTAAAACCATTGTATGTTTTGGGTTCGGATGGGCTAAACTCAGGAGGTATTTGAAGTTATATTCTTCAAGAATCAATGGCTATATATGATGAATTTAAAAGCAAAATAACGGATGTACCAATCCCGGTTTGATCATTTATTGGTCACCTGGTAGTGCTACTAATACACATAATTTCAGCCTACACTGGGGCACTTCTTACTGAGGCGCCCCCTGCACTCCAGGCAATTATGTTTGGACTCACATGGCGAGAAGGGTTAATTGCCGCCACCCACTCGCCTGATTGGAGCTGCTTCACGCTTGTCAGGCCACATTGCATCAAAGGGCTCCCATCCAGAGGGAGTTACTCCTCACAGACCGGCACTACACACGCGCACACACATACGCACGCACACACACACACACACACACACACACACACACACACACACACACACACACACACACACACACACACACACACACACACACACACACACTCAATCAGGTCCTCGATGAGAGACTGCATGTTTTTTTTTTTTAAATGGAGGCAAATTTTAAAAGGTTGATATTTCACAAGTGATAATAGTCAAATCAAATATTATTTGTCACATGCTCCGTTAACAGTAGGTGTAGACTAACAGTGAAATGTTTACTTTACGGGCCTTTCCCAACAATGCAGAGAGAACAATTTAGAAATAATAGAAAAATAATAATAAGAGGAATAAATACACAATGAGTAATGATAACTTGGCTATATACAGTGAATGGACAAAACATTATGAACACCTGCTCTTTCCATGACATAGACTGGCCAGGTGAAAGCTATGATCCCTTATTAATGTAATTTGTTAAATCCACTTAAATCAGTGTAGATGAAGGAGACAGATAAAATAAGGATTTTTCAAGCCTTGGGACAATAGAGTACCACATTATGAGTCATAATACCCAGAAAACATTCAAACAGGGAAATGGTTCAAATCGTTTTTCCATCATTCATTTTTCCCATAAGTTATTTTGGTATTTTGGCTGTGTTTTGGGTTTTGTGTAGGCTTACCCTGGCATGACGTTTTAATAACCGTGTAAATCTCTCTTGGACAAGGTGACTTTTATAAATATATTTGCCTGTTTTTGATTTACAACACAGTATATGTCATTATACGTCCAGAACACTAGAGGTCAGTGTTGTGTTGCTTAAGAAAACTGCTGATACTGTCCCTATTTCCTCATCGCATACTCTCTTATTTTAGCTATACTTATGAATTTGTGTTGCAAAATTCCGGTAATCCCCAGGTTTTTCAAAAAAAGCCTATTGGAGGGTTCCCGGATTTCCTGTTTATTCCCCCCAGATTGCCACACAATGGCCCATATTGACAAAGAGTCTCACAGTAGGAGTGCTGATCCAGGATCAGTTTTGCCTTTTAGATCATAATGAACACAATCATGGGGCAACCTGATCCTAGAACTGTCTCATGTGTCCCTCCCCTGCTCACATGTTCATCATATGAGAGCTAAGATCCTCTCCCGGGGTGGCGTTCAATGTCACTGGGGGAATTAGACTGCCATTGTGTGACTTCGTAGCTGAGGGTCTACATTTCGCACACACACACACACACAAACACAGAGAGAGAGAGAGAGAGAGAGAGAGATACTTCAAATACAGTTACTTGGAATCTTAGGTACTACATGTCACATGTGGTCTGAGTTGCCTCTGCAGCTTATTAAATAATACAACCACTGAACTACTGATAGGTGATGAAAATCCATCAGCCATTGTACAAGCCAGTTTTCTTACCAAAGAACACTGATGGTTTGGCCTCTCCGGCCCCCTGGTCGCAAACATCAATCCAACGTCTAGTTTTGATTTAACTTTGAGTTGTCAACTAACATGAATTCAAAGTAAAATCAACAAAACATTTAACCATGTCATTGGATTTATAAAAGGTTCAAAGTTGGTTCAAAGTTGTTTAGGTTGATGACTTTTTGAATATCCAATCAGTTTTGCACGTTGATTCCAATGTCATCAGACGGAAAAACGTAGCATTTTGAAGGTGTTGAAATGATGTGGAACAATGTTGATCCAACCAGTGTGTGGCCAGTAGTAGAGCTCAACTACTACTCCACAGCTCCTCTCATGGCCCACACATGGTGCTCATAGAGAGTCTCAGAGTATAGGAGTTCTGATCTAGGATCGGTTTTGCCTTTTAGATCATCATGAATAAAATGACATGGACAAAGGGGGACCTGATGTTAGATCAGCACTCCAAGCCAGACACGAGGCCACTGTGTAGTATGGATATATGTCTCCTTCATACTTCCTATACTTCTTTATACAAGGTACTGTATGTTGGCATGTATGTGTTATATTTTGGAAGGCAGGAAATATTGTAGTATCACATTTTTCATTAAATCCATTTCAAATGGTCTAAAAACATCTATTTCAATCATCTCCAATAAGATTTTCTTTGCACCAAACACACGTCTCTACAGTGTAGGTCTGCACCTGCCAAAGGCCGCATTCACATCCACAGGCTTCGAGCAGAGAAGTGAGCTAAAGTTCTGTTTGGATCGCACTGTGGCTTCCTGTCACTCTGAGCATACTGGCAGACACACACACACACACACACACACACACACACACACACACACACACACACACACACACACACACACACACACACACACACACACACACACACACACACACACACACACACACACACACACACACACACACACACACACACACACGCCACACACAGATACTCTCTCCGTATGCACAAAACATTTTCAAAAACTGTGTGTTCCCCCTCCAATGTGCCTCAAAGGACCCCAAGCTACTCCACAGACTGGGAGTCACACAGACGTACCAACATTGCTTCCAGGGAGAAAGACAGAGGGTGGGAGCATATGTTTGATAAAGCGTACTATGTCTCGTTGAGGGGGATATTTCTCTTGGATGTTGTGTCTTACAAGCCAGGACTGTGCGGTGCAGAAAGAGGCATTTTTTCGTTCAATTTATTAATCCTTTTAGGCAATGTTCCCTGTTCAGAAATGCAAATTGAATCAATCTGAGTCTGACTTTAAGACTTTTCAAGTGGGATTTAATTAGAAGCTAGAGCCTGCAGTTTTTAATGAGAGAGGGGGTGGAGAGAGAGGGAGAGTGAGTTAGGGGGGGGGGGGGTTGCGGTTTTGATCTGAGGTCCTGCTGGAGAAAGCTAGTGCACACACACACACACACACACACACACACACACACACACACACACACACACACACACACACACACACACACACACACACACACACACACACACACACACACACACACACACACACACACACACACACACACACACACACACACACACCAGTATGCCCCTCAGTGCAGAGTGTGAGATGGATGCCAACTGTCTACTTTCTCTCTTGTAAGTGTTCAGTCAGATTTCCAGCAATGGCAAACCTCTTCTCCTTCTATCTGCCATCCCTCTATCCCTTCCAATTTGCTCTGAACCTCACGGTGTCTCTCTTCTACACCTGTTCTTAGTCATTCCTGTATGTTCAAAGCAGAGTCGCTCACAGAGGTCACGCATGGTAAGCTTCTCTGATCACCAAATCTTAATTTGAAATCAATCTTCCTTTACACACTCTACCTAAGAGATCCTCCTCCACATCTCTCCCAGTCCCTCTCTTTTTTACTCCTATTACCACACTTCTATCACTCCCACCGTCTTTCTCAATCTCTGTCTGGATTCTCTCCCCTTCATCTCTATTTTTTCTCTTTCTCTCCGTCTCTCCTTCCTCTCTCTCTCTATCCCTCTCTCTCTATGTCTATCTCTCTCTCTCCCCGTCTGCTTCCCTCTCTCTCCACTCCCTCTCCCTCTCTCCGTGTCAATAGCGGGGAGATGCACTAGCCCTAGTGTGAGGCTGGCCAGGGTGATTGAGTGAGAGCGTGTTGTCCAGTCTATCACAATTATTAACAACCTGCTAGATCCGCCTGTCTCTCTCCCTCCAATAAATTATCTCAGTGGACAGACAGCAGCCCACACTCCCCAATATATATAATATTCCTCAGGAGAAAAAGTGAAGAAATTTGAAAAACTGGCCATTTATCAGAGATTTTAGCGGAGCTTCGGAGTGGGTGTGGATCTCTGGCTGATACATTTTGGGAAATATGGTGCTGTTAAAAGGGGTGAAGCTGGTCTGCGGTGCGGCTGGTCTCCGGGTGGGGATAGGGAGCTCACGCTCTTGTTTGGCTTGATCCCCATGAAGTGCTCAGAGAGGGGCTGGGTTGGGTGTCTGGGGGCAGCATGGGTGCGTCCCAAATGACACTCTATTCCCTATATAGGAATAGATGGGTCCTGATCAAAAGTAGTGCACTATATATGGTATAGTGTTCCATTTGAGAGGCAGCTCCTCCAAGGCCACTTTGTTTGACTCGTTTTGTTTCTTTATTTTTATTTTTGTGGTCAAGTCACAAGCCAGACCAAAGAAAATGGAAAGGGAAGGGAGGGAGAAATTTTGCGTGCCGCCTTGTCGATGTTTCAAAGTTGACATTTTCACAACATAAACTATATATACAAAAGTATGTGGACACCCATTCAAATTAGTGGATTTGGGTATTTCAGCCACACCCGTTGCTGACAGGTTTATAAAATCGAGCACAAAGCCGGCGCAATCGACATAGACAAACATTGGCAGTAGAATGGCCTTATTAAAGAGCTCAGTGACTTTCAACATGGCACCGTCATAGGATGCCACCTTTCCAACAAGTCAGTTCATCAAATTTCTGCCCCTCTATGGCTGCCCCAGGCAACTGTAAGTTCTGTTATTGTGAAGTGGATTCGTCTAGGAGCAACAACGGCTCAGCCGCAAAGTGGTAGGCCAAACAAGCTCACAGAACGAAACCGCCAAGTGCTGAAGCGCGTAAAAATGGTTTATCCTTGGTTTCAACACCCACTTGTGTGCGGCTGCTCGGCCTGGTTTCCATGGCCGAGCAGCCACACACAAGCCTAAGATCACCATGTGCAATGCTGGAGTGGTCTAAAGCTTGCCGCCATGCTACCTGCACCAAGCATAGTGCCAACTGTAAAGTCTGGTGGAGGAATAATGGTCTGGGGCTGTTTTTCATGGTTTGCACTACCCTTAGTTCCAGTGAAGGGAAATCTTAACGCTACAGCATACAATGGCATTCTACACGATTCTGTGCTTCCAACTTTGTGGCAACAGTTTGGGGAAGGCCCTTTCCTGTTTCAGCATTTACAATGCCCCCATGCAAAAAGCAAGGTCCAAAGAGAAATGGTTTGTCGAGATCGGTGTGGAAGAACTTGACTGGCCTGATCGCAACCCCATCGAACACCGGTAGGATTAATTGGAACGCCGTCTGCAAGGCCTGATCTCCCAACTTCAGTGCCCAACCTCACTAATGCTCTTGTGGCTGAATGGAAGAAAGTCCCCACAGCAATGTTCCAACATCTAGTGGAAAGCCTTCCCAGAAGAGTGGAGCAAATGGGGGACCAAAGGGAGACCAACTCCATATTAATGCCCATGATTTTGGAATGAGATTTTAGACGATGAGTATTTCCACATACGTTTGACCATGTAGTGTAGTGTTGTCTCACAATATGTTCTAATGAGTAGGCTAGTAAGAGATTGATAATTGCATTTGTTTCAACAGTGATGATTGCTTCATACATTTACATTTAAGTCATTTAGCAGACGCTCTTATCCAGAGCGACTTACAAATTGGTGAATTCAGGCTTAAAGATCAACTGCCCCTAAAGACCAACTTCTCATTTAGAAAACAGCCTATGTGGCATCGATATGAGTCAGAAACATGTATTCTACTGTCCAAATTGACTACAAAGTGTAAATAGGATAATTTTAGTCATAAAGTCAGTCTCGTCTAAAACTAAGTTTTGCGAGACTTGTGGTTGTGACTGCATCACAATGTAAATGAAGGTTGGGTTTGTTTAAATTCTGCCCACATGCCCACAGTTGGCAGCATACAAGTAATCATCAATTTGGAGTGCAGCTGCACACAACCTATTTGTAATACCCATGGTAAATTTGGGTTAACTTTGGATATCACTTTGGGGCTTGTTAGGGACCATAGGTAAATTACACAAAGTACATCGTGCAACAATAGCTCCGAATTTCAATGACTTAAAAACTCCAAACCAACTACACATTTTATGAATTCATATACAAATAATGAAAGCATTTAATGAGAACTACAAGGTGTGCAACATACAAATATTGTATCATTTACATTGTGTAATTTATTGACAGCCCCTAACTAACCTGGGAGATAGGCTATTCAAATTCAAACCAATATTGTCACTTGTTGCACACAAGTCTGCTAAAGCTTATTAGCAAAAATAATTAGGCTAAATCTTCCCACCTGCAAACACAACCAAATCTAAAATAATCAGGAAGTGCAGTCACCCTTTATCATGCAGGTAGTAGATAATCAAAATGGGATGCATAAGAAAAACTGATTGGAAGGACTCAAAAGAGTTAATGATAGCCTATATAGGAGGAGATAAGTACTACATTTGCTATTTTAACAATACTGGCCTGGTTATTCACCCACCATAGTTTCTGGATTCAGTGGCTGGAAAGGACAGTGAAAAGAAAATATCAGAAGCAGCATGGTACAGTTTGTGTCAGCTCAGTAGTGTGAAAAGGGTGTTAACTTTGACTGCATTACTCTTACTGATAAAAGAAAACCCAGGCATCATTTCTCCAGAAACGGACACCGTCGCTCAAATTAACCGATAACTCTTGTGAATGCATCCCAAAAATAAGTTGACGCTTTCAATATTTCAATAATACCAATGAATGCTCATTATTTAGGCATGTTGTGAATCTGTGCCAGTCTTTGTGAACAGCTCCAGCAGTGACAGGACACCGTGAGATTTAATAAGACATGAAACAGGAGCTACAAAGAGAGAACACCATAGCTATGGTCCTGAGGGGGAACTCTACATCAGAGACACACACACACAACCACACACATCAGAGGAGTAGACGGCTCGCTAAGCCTGTTTAGAAAAACAGACATTTGGTCCAAAGTCATCCTCCCCTTCTCTCTGCCGCCCTGAGAGCGCAGCGCACCACGCAACACTCTCCGTGTCTCTGGTTATATCCCAAATGGCTCCCTATGTAGTGCATTACCCATTTGCCCAGGGCCTATAGGGCTCTGTTCAAAAATAGTGCACTACATAGGGAATATAGTACCATTTGGGACTTAAGATCTATCTTTAGAGCCTCATTAACAATCTGCTGATTAACAGGCCGGGAACACAGGGGTGTATGTACAGTGGGGAGAGCAAGTATTTGATACACTGCCGATTTTGCAGGTTTTCCTACTTACAAAGCAGAGGTCTGTCATTTTTATCATAGGTACACTTCAACTGTGAGAGACGGAATCTAAAACAAAAATCCAGAAAATCACATTGTAATTATTTTGCATTTTATTGCATGACATAAGTATTTGATCACCTACCAACCAGTATGAATTCCGGCTCTCACAGACCTGTTAGTTTTTCTTTAAGAAGCCCTCCTGTTCTCCACTCATTACCTGTATAAAAGACACCTATCCACACACTCAATCAAACAGACTCCAACATCTCCACAATGGCCAAGAACAGAGAGCTGTGTAAGGACATCAGGGATAAATTGTAGACCTGCACAAGGCTGGGATGGGCTACAGGACAACAGGCAAGCAGCTTGGTGAGAAGGCAACAACTGTTGGCGCAATTATTAGAAAATGGAAGAAGTTCAAGATGATGGTCAATCACCCTCGGTCTGGGGCTCCATGCAAGATCTCACGTTGTGGGGCATCAATGATCATGGGGAAGGTGAGGGATCAGCCCAGAACTACACGGCAGGACCTGGTCAATGACCTGAAGAGAGCTGGGACCACAGTCTCAAAGAAAACCATTAGTAACACACTACGCCGTCATGGATTAAAATCCTGCAGCGCACACAAGGTCCCCCTGCTCAAGCCAGCGCATGTCCAGGCCCGTCTGAAGTTTGCCAATGACCATCTGGATGATCCAGAGCAGGAATGGGAGAAGGTCATGTGGTATGATGAGACAAAAATAGTTTTTTTTGTCTAAACTCTACTCTCTGTGTTTGGAGGAAGAAAAAGGATGAGTACAACCCCAAGAATACCATTCCAACCGTGAAGCATGGAGGTGGAAACCCCATTCTTTGGGTATACTTTTCTGCAAAGGGGACAGGATGACTGCACCGTATTGAGGGGAGGATGGATGGGGCCATGTATCGCGAGATCTTGGCCAACAACCTCCTTCCCTCAGTAAGAGCATTGAAGATGGGTCGTGGCTGGGTCTTCCAGCATGACAACGATCCGAAAACACACAGCCAGGGCAACTAAGGTGTGGCTCCGTAATAAGCATCTCAAGGTCCTGGAGTGGCCAAGCCAGTCTCCAGACCTGAACCCAATAGAAAATCTTTGGAGGGACTGAAAGTCCGTATTGCCCAGTGACAGCCCCGAAACCTGAAGGATCTGGAGAAGGTCTGTATGGAGGAGTGGGCCAAAAACCCTGCTGCAGTGTGTGCAAACCTGGTCAAGAACTACAGGAAGCGTATGATCTCTGTATGATCTCTGTAATTGCAAACAAAGGTTTCTGTACCAAATATTAAGTTCTGCTTTTATGATGTCATGCAATAAAATGCAAATTAATTACTTAAAAATCATAAAATGTGATTTTCTGGATTTTTGTTTAGGATTCCGTCTCTCACAGTTGAAGTGTACCTATGATAAAAACCTGCAAAATCCGCAGTGTATCAAATACTTGTTCTCCCCTCTGTATGTATATATATATATATATGTATATATATATATCGGATAGGGGAAGTGGAGAGGTGACTGAATGGTTGTGTGGGGTGCTACTGGTGAGAGACAAGGAAAGAAGAAAAAGAATAGGGGAAAGCAGAGAGAGAGAGAGAGAGAGATGAAGAATAGGGGACAGGCAGAGAGAGAGAGATGAAGAATAGGGGACAGGCAGAGAGAGAGAGATGAAGAATAGGGGACAGGCAGAGAGAGAGATGAAGAATAGGGGACAGGCAGAGAGAGAGAGATGAAGAATAGGGGACAGGCAGAGAGAGAGAGATGAAGAATAGGGGAAAGCAGAGAGAGAGATGAAGAATAGGGGACAGGCAGAGAGAGAGAGATGAAGAATAGGGGACAGGCAGAGAGAGAGATGAAGAATAGGGGACAGGCAGAGAGAGAGATGAAGAATATTGGACAGGCAGAGAGAGAGAGATGAAGAATAGGGGACAGGCAGAGAGAGAGATGAAGATTAGGGGACAGGCAGAGAGAGAGAGATGAAGAATAGGGGACAGGCAGAGAGAGAGATAGACATTGGACAGAGAGGGAGACAGAGAGAGAGAGAGATAGACATTGGATAGAGAGGGAGACAGAGAGAGAGAGATGAAGAATAGGA